>NC_138770.1:477223333-477823333 GCF_965119305.1 Pelophylax lessonae | reverse complement strand
TTTGTTTGTGTTAATTTTATCCAGCTTTTCCCTGATTTCAGCCATAGTGGCAAGACCTGTGTATTACTACTAACCATATAGTCGTGGTCAGTGTACCCCTCCTTTTCCTGTGTAAAGACTGACGAGAAAAAAGCGTTCAGCACGGTTGCTTTTTCAGTGTCCTCTGTAACCATCCTCCCATCATCGTTAATTATGTGTGCAATATGCTCTGCCCTAGCTTTTTTGCTGTTGATATATTTAAAGAATTTATTGGGGTTCTTTTACTATCCTCCGCTATTTGTCTCTCAAAGTTGATTTTAGAATGCAAAGAAATGTTCACACTGGGATGGATGTGCTTACATGCTTAGCATGGTCATTTTGAATTAGGAAAGTGGGGGGACTGGCAGGATCACCAGGGGTTTCACATAAAGGAAGCTGTGCAAAGAGAATAGGATACTTTTTAGTACAATACAGTACATGGTACAACAGACATATTTTAGGAATATGAAAAGTTAAAGTAACATACACCTTGGTGTATGTAATGCAGATATCCAGCCATTACCAAAACTGTATGTGTGTGTTCGATATGAAAAGGATAAATACCATTTCTGACACTGCAGCTGTGCGTTCACGTGATCCCCTGTGCTGGGCGGCCTCGATGTACGGAGAGAAGTGGGAGGGGCTGAGATTCCCCTGTGAAGTCAGCCGACCAGCAGAGGTGAATCTTCTGCCTTCCTACTTCTCTCCATAGATCGAGGCCAGCCAGCACAGGGGATCACAGTTGTGGTGTCAGAAATGGTAATTATTCTTTTCATATCGAACAAACACATACAGTTTTGGTAATAGCTGTAGATCTACATTACATATATTGAAATGTGCTGCAATATGTAGCAGAATGGGGTGGGGGGGTGGGGCTTGAGTGCGGACAGGGAAGGAGGGGAGATAGACGAGGGCTGTGAATGATGGAGACCCGTATCCTGACCATGGTAGTCAGGGCTCAGCAGCCATGATTATCTTTGTCAGCAGAGGCAGGGGGACTCAGGGCAGGACTAACCAGGTTTATTGCCAGTTTGGAAGAGAAGAATTGCACAGCACAAGCACTGTGCAGTTATTCATGCCTTAAAGGAACAGTATCTTATTTTTTTTTTTTTTGGGTTAACACACTTTAACTAGATCAGGGCTTGATCTAGTTTAGTGAATTTTGGTGTTCGTGTTAGTGGCAGTGTAATAAATTAAATATGATTAACCTGAACATTTTCACAGAATTAGCAAAATATGACTATATATGTGGAAACCAATACTGACAGTTTTACGCAAGAGCTGTGCACTTAACTCCTCTTCCCTTTAACACTATATATGTATAATTATTTTGAGTTTATAGTAACCATTTTGTTTACACAATTTTTTCTTTTACAGCTTCTGTAGGTATTCGTACAGTTATTTCACGCCAACACAGCATAATTCTAAAAAAAGTCTACCCTCAGGCTGATTCCATACTCCGCTGTGAGCTCACGGAACAACTGGCATCCCTATTGAACTATTTTCTTGATGATTACGTCACTCAGTTGAAATCTGTGGACCAGCCATCCAGCCAGGAGCGATACAATGCTCTTGAAATAGAGTATGCACAGAAGAGATCTGAACTTCTCACGCCATTTTGTAAGTTAGTTTCTTATATTATACAATTTTCAATGCCCTAAGGAATTGTGAAACTTCATATCAACCACGCATTTTAAAATGCACTGTTTTTTTTGTGTCATTTGGTCCCCTATGAAATACCTGACTGATCCTGCCTGGCTGTGCCCTCCCATTTGTAAACTGACCACCGGGTATCATGGCTGCTGAGCTCTGACACCATGGTCAGTTTACATGCCTTCCGTCAGCCACGGCTCTCCTTTCCCCCTTCCCTCCCTGCCTTTGGGCTCCTGTGTCAGGGCCCGCCCCCTCTCCTCTTGGTGCTGAAATTTCCATTTCATATCATATATAATGCTACTTGTCTCCTAACGATAGGTGCTCCTGCGTTTTGTGTTTTATAAAAAAAAAATGCAGTATTTCTCCTTCATCCTTCCAGGACGGCCTACAAGTAAGAGATTGGGGCTCCACCCTACCGGAAACACAACCAATTTGCAGCTTATAAGAAGGTCCTACCCACACCTTGTGCTTCAGTTGGGTCGTGTTTCCAACCTACACCGGAACATTTGTTGTTTTTTTTCTTACCTGAAGGCATTGTATGTCGGATGGTACCCCTGTAAGTCCGGTACGGACGGCCTGTGAAAGGTTCCTCCCTATCTGTCTCCTTCCAGAAGGATCTTACAGGTCGCCAAGAAAGGTCCAGGCAGTTGGTACCTTAGCAGAGAAGGAACCCTCTATGCCTGAAGCGTGTTGTCTCTGCAGGAGTCTCCTCTCCTCTGAAAGCTCAGCGGTGAAGAAGGTAGAAAGGTAGAAATTTTTTGAAAATCCCGCCAGGTAAGCGTGCCTCAAGCCTCATTGTGGAGACCGGAACTTCCGGTCGGGGGAGGCGGAGCCAAGTGTTCCGGAGAAGGAAGCTCAGCACAGAGGAGACGCTGGACCCGCATGGACCGATGGCGGACTCTCCAGCTCGCAAGGGCCAGAAGGCCTCTAAAGAGACCAAGCCTGCCGCAACCCATTCCATGGAGGACAGAGCAGCGGTACAGGTGGCTGCAGGGAAGAGTGACTTGAAACCGGGTAAGTGCTTTGCCTTACTTTCTTGGGGCCTAATGATAGTCTATGTTGAGGGGACCGTCAAGCCCTATATTGCCTTCCTTATGGACAGCCTAGTTAGTTATGCTTGACTCGGCAGCACATATACTAAATTTGGGATAGAGGGTATTGGCTATTTATTCTATCTCTCTTACTGTTTCAGATCTATCCACAGCCCAGGAGGCCTCTATCAGACCCCCCTCTGCCTCAACGAACACATCTAGAAAGTGCGGTAACTGTGGGGATAGACTGTCAAGGTCTTATACTAAACCTTTTTGCCATACTTGTATTAATAAGGTGGCAGGGCAGGAAGCATTTGAATTAATTAAAGATTTTCTTAAATCAGTTCAGGAAGAAATGTTGGCTACTATTGGGTCCTTTCGGGCTACAGCAACTGACTCTCAAAGTGTAGTATGTTTGGGACAGTCAGATGGAGTCTCAAGGGACACCCTTTCATCTCAAGAAAGTTTTTTGTCTAGAGTAGGACCCTCTGTCCTCCTCCCAGGGTCACAGGTCATTCTCTCGGCACAGGCTAGGGATGAAGAGGATCCAGGAGAAGGAACAAGTCATCAAAAATTCCAGTCTAGTTCTAATAAACACTCAGACAGGGAGAGTGATAGTGAAAAAGAAGGTTCCAGTAGGAACAGGAATCTTTTTTTTCTCTAGAGGATATGGATGGGCTCCTTAAGGCAGTATATGCTACTGAAGGGAACCCTGAGCCAGCCAAAGAATCTTCCATACAGGATAAATTGTACAAGGGCCTGGGGAGATCCCAGTCCAGAGTAATCCCCATTCACCAATCTTTGAAAGACGTAATCTTTCAGGAGTGGAAAAAACCCGAGAACACTCTATCCAGGCCTAAGACCTGGAAAAGGAGCTACCCCTTTGAAGAGGAGGAACTTGGGAAGTTTACAAAGAATCCTAAATTAGATGCCCCTCTAGCCTAGGTATCTAAAAGATCTGATTTGTCTTTTGAGGATACTGGGAATATTAGAGATGCCACGGACCATAGGACTGAATCTCTACTGAAGAAGGCATGGGATGCTAATTCTTAGAACATGACCACAGCCTTGGCAACTACATGTATAGCTAGAAATGCGGATTTCTGGATAGGGAAGCTTACCAGAAATAACGCAGTAAGCAAAGGGTCACAGGACATCATAGATGCCTTGGCTGTAATTGGAAAAGCTGTAGCTTATCTAGCAGATTCAGCTGTAGAGTCTGTTATAGCCTCGGCTAGAACAGCAGCTCTTGTTAATTCTGCCAGGAGGTCGGTATGGGTTAAAACCTGGGAAGGAGATATCACTTCCAAACTAAAACTTTATGCATTACCTTTTGAAGGATCTTTGCTTTTTGGGTCAGGCCTGGATGAAGCCTTATCCAGATCCTCAGAAAAAGGGAAGACATTTCCTATTAAAAGGAAAGAGAAACAAGGGAGGTATTCCTTTCGGAACTCCCAAGAGAGAAACCAAAGGCCCTTTAGAGGGCCACCCAAAAAAGGGGGTTTGGGAAGGGGTAAGAAAGGGGTAATTTGCTGTTCCCCAAACCTGGGTCCAGCTCTAAGGAGCTCAAGTGACACCAGAATCAAGGTAGGGGGCAGGTTATCCCATTTTGTTCCCCAGTGGGAAAACATCTCAACCATCCCTTATATTCTTCAGATCATTCAGGAAGGCTACCGCCTAGAGTTTTCATCTCGAACAGTATCCGAGATAACTATGACTTGCCCTTCAAAGGAGGTACACAAAAGGTAAGCCCTTTTAAAGGGTATTCAAGAACTGGCAGAACAGAGGGTAATAACCCCTGTGCCGGTAAGCCAGTTCTTTTATTCCCACATTTTTGTAGTCTCAAAACCCTCAGGGAAGTATCTCCTGATCATAAATCTCAGGAACTTAAACACATTCCTAATATACAAAAAATCTCAATGGAGAATATTTATTCAGTCAGGAAAAATATGTTAAAATATGTCTTTATGACTACCCTGGATCTCAGGGATGCCTACCTGCATGTTCCAATTCATCCAGAACGTCAGGCATTCCTGAGATTGGCAGTGGTCGCAGAAGGAGGAACTGCACACTGGCAGTTCAGAGCCCTTCCCTTCGGCCTAGCAGCCAGTCCAAGGATTTTTTCAAAAGTACTGCCAGAGGCAGTGGCCCATCTTCACCTACAGGGTCTAGCCTTAATTCCATACCTGGACGATCTGCTGATTTTTGCACTCTCAGTCAAGTCAGGGCAGACACTCTAAAAGTGCTAAAGGTTCTACAAACATTAGGTTGGCTAATAAACGTAGAAAAATCTTCCATGAAGCCCGCTCAGGTTCAAACCTATCTAGGTTATCAGATTCCAGAGCTCAAAGACTTTTTCTCCCGGAGGCAAAGGTGGAAAAAGTGGTCTCCGCAACAAACAGTGCATGTCTTCTTCCTCTTTACTCAAGAAGACAGATTCTGAGAGTTCTAGGGCTAATGACAGCCTGTATCCCAGCAGTAGAGTGGGCTCAGCTCCACTGTCGGGACATTCAGTCCTTCCACCTGTCCTCTTGGGACAAAAGACAGGAGTCCTTAGACAAGAAAGTGACCCCCCCCCCAAGGTCATAACTTCCTTGAAATGGTGGACAAATCCAGAGAGCTTGAGGAAAGGCAGGTCTTGGGGTCAGTGGCAGCCTTTGAGGATCACCACGGACGCAAGCACCTGGGGTTGGGGAGCTCACCTAGTGGGAGCTCATGCTCAAGGTACTTGGGATGCTCAGACAGCTCTAGCCTCGTCCAACTACAGAGAACTAAAAGCAGTAGGAGAAGCCCTAAGGGCGTTCGAAAGGGACATTTCGGGGAAAGAAGTCTAGATCTGCTCAGACAATACCACAACAGTAGCCTACCTGAATCATCAGGGAGGGACCAGATTCTACACCCAGTTAAGATCAACTCTGGGAGGGGTATGTCTCTATGTCAAGAATAATGTAAGGGTGATAGAGAGGAGTGATATTATGGAAGGGATGAGTATGGAGTTAGAATCCGTGTGGGTAGAACTCCATAGGGAAAAGTAATTGTGGGGGTTTGCTATATATAGGCCACCCAACCAAAGGGAGGAGGTAGAGCTGGAATTTATATCATTGTTGGGTAAAGTGGCAAAACTGGGATCAGTCATCATATTGGGGGACTTCAATTATCCCGACATTGACTAGGAAGAGGGGATTACACACTCACAGAAGGCCCGTCTCTTCATGGAAACCTTACAGGACAACTACATGTCTCAGTTGGTGGATTCTCCTAATAGAGAAAATGCAGTGCTGGATCTATTGATCACTAATGACCCTGACCTAATCTCGGAGGTAGGAGTCCAGGACAACCTGGGCTCTAGCGATCACAGGATGATAACATTTAGCGTAAATAACAATATAACAAGGCAAGAGGGAAACATAAGAACAGAAAACTTCAGAAGGGCAAACTTTCCCAAATTGTGCTTAATGATGGAAAGGGTAAACTGGGACCAAACCTTAGGAACGTTGACCACGGAGGAAAAATGGGAATGATTTAGGAACATATTAAACAAATGCATCTCGCAGTGCAAAGCCAAACCTGGCTGGCTAAACCGTAATGTTAAAAAACGTATTAGGGGTAAAAAAATGGCCTTCAAGAAATATAAATCAGAGGGCACAGTATCGACTTTCGAGCAATACAAGGAGGCAAATAAGAAAAGTAAATACAAAATCAAAATGGCTAAAATCAACTTTGAGAGACAAATAGCGGAGGATAGTAAAAAGAACCCCAAGAAATTCTTTAAATATATCAACAGCAAAATAACTAGGGCAGAGCATATTGCACACATAATTAACGATGATGGGAGGATGGTTACAGAGGACACTGAAAAAGCAACCGTGCTGAATGCTTTTTTCTCCTCAGTGTTTACACAGGAAAAGGAGGGGTACACTGACCATGACTATATGGTTAGTAGTAATACACAGGACTTGCCGCTATGGCTAACAGAAGGTGAAATCAGGGAAAGGCTGGATAAAATTAACACAAATAAATCACCAGGCCCTGGATGGCGTACATCCGAGAGTACTCAAAGAACTTAGTAAGACTATATCTAGACCACTGTTCCTGATCTTTGCTGACAGTATTATGACAGGAAATGTACTAGGGGATTGGAGGAAAGCTAACGTGATACCGATATTCAAAAAAGGGCAGAGGCATGTCCCGGGAAATTATAGGCCTGTCAGTCTGACATCAATAGTATGTAAACTTCTGGGGGGGATGATAAGGGACTATATTGTAAAGTTTGCTAAAGACAACAACATCATCAGCAGTAATCAGCATGGGTTTACAAATGGGCATTCTTGTCAAACCAATCTCTTAACATTCTATGAGGAGGTGAGCTAGATGGGGGGGAGACCAGTGGATGTGGTGTACCTGGACAAAATAACAGAGTGGGCAACGACATGGCAAATGAGGTTTAATGTGGAGAAGTGTACTGTTTTGCACTTGGGGACCAAAAACATGAAAGCACAATACACTTTAGGGGGGGAACCTTTGGGGGAATTAAAAATGGAGAAAGATCTGGGAGTCTTGGTAGAGGATAGACTAGGCAATAGCATGCAGTGTCAAGCGGCAGCTGCCAAAGCTGGCAGAATATTAGCATGCATATAGAAAGGGATGTATTCCAGAGATAAAACTATAATCCTAGCACTTTATAAAACTCTGGACCGACCGCATCTGGAGTATTCTGTCCAGTTCTGGTCGCCAGTCCTCAGGCGGGATGTGTTGGAGCTGGAGAGAGTCCAGAGAAGGGCAACTAAATTGATTAGGGGATTGGAGGACCTTAATTATGAAGAGCGTCTGCAATCGCTTGATTTATTCTCCCTGGAGAAGACTCCTGATAGGGGACATGATAGCAATTTATAAATACCTCAATGGTGATCTCAGCATAGAAGTCGAAAGGATTGCATGAGGACTCTAGGGCATACAATGCGATTAGAGGAGAAGCGTTTTAACCTCAGGCAACGCAGGGGGTTCTTTACTGTTAGGGCTACAGGATTGTGGAATTCTCTACCACAAGAGGTGGTTTCTGCGGGAAGTATGGTTGCTTTCAAAAGACTCTTGGATGTACATCTCAATGATCAGAACATTCAGGGGTATGAGAGATGATTACAGCCACACACACCTACACAGTTTGAACTGGATGGACTATTGTCTTTATTCAACCTCAACAACTACTATGTAACTCAGGAAATTCTGTTATGGACAGAAAGGAGAGTGATCTCCCTTTCAGCCATACACATAAAAGGGAAGGACAATTGGGGAAAAAAGCAGATTTTCTCAGTCGCCATTCTATATAACAGAATGGGAACTGAATACCACAGTTTTTCAGATGCTGGTGCAAAGGGTTGGCCAACCAGAAGTGGACCTGTTTGCAACCTGGAAGAACAAGAAAGTAGAAAAATTCTTCTCCCTATCACAGCAGAAAGGCTTGCTGGGCATGGATGCTCTAGTGCACCCATGGCAGTTCAAACTAGCATATGCCTTCCCCCTCTAATTTTGATTCCCAGAGTCCTACAGAAACTCAGTGGGTTCCCGGGCCTACGTCTCATCTTGATTGCGCCTTGGTGGCCCAAGAGGACATGGTTCGCGACCCTGATGACCCTATCAGTAGGAGCTCCTTTGAAACTCCCAGAGCTTCCAGATCTGTTACAACAGGGACCAATTGTTCATCCCAGGCCACAATTTTCTAAAAAAACAAAGGTTGTTCAGATAAAGTCATAGCCACACTCCACTCCTGTAACAAGGAAAATGTATTCAAAAGTTTGGAAAATTTTCTGTACTCGGCAGAGTCAGAAGAAGGATTCCTCTGCCTCTATCCCTATGGTCCTGGAATTTTTACATAATGGGGTAGATAAGGGTGTGGCAGTTAACACCCTTATGGTACAGGTAGCAGCACTTTCTGTGTTTCTAGATAAGTCTTGCTAAGGAACCTTTAATAAAAAGATTTTTGTTAGCAAGGGATAGAGCTACCCCTATAAGAAGGGATAGAGTCCCTCTGTGGGATTTAAATAGGGTACTAGGGGCGTTATCTGTTGACCCCTTTGAACCTTTAGATAAGGTCCCCCTTAAAATTTTGTCTGTAAAGCTTGCTTTCCTTCTGGCGACAGCAAGGAGAATTGGGGATTTACAGAGCCTGTCCATTAAAGAGCCCTTTTTGTTTCCAGACAGGGTTATTCTTAGACTAGATCCATTACAGTATATCTGCCCAGGGTAGCATCTTCCTTTCACAGGAAACAAGAGATGGTGTTGCCCTCATTTTGTGAGAACCCCAAGAATGCAAAGGAGCAGAACTTTCACTGTTTAGATGTAAGGAGATGTCTCCTCACTTATTTGTAGAGAACCAAATAGTTTAGGAGGTCTGGTCACTTATTGGTTCTTCACTCTGGACCAAGAAAGGGACTGCAAGCTTCAAAGTTGTCAGTCTCCAGGTGGATCAAACAAGCCATTACTATGTCTTATGAGATATCAGGTATTCCCGCTCCAGCAAAGCTGAAGGCACATACTGCAAGGGCCCTGGCAATATCCTGGGCCGAAAAAGCTGGAGCCTCCTGGGAACAGATCCGCCATGCAGCCACCTGGTCCAGTCAGGATACCTTCCTGAAACACTATCACGTGGAAGTACTGTCTCACCAAGACCTTGCCTTTGGCCGAAAGGTTTTACAGGCAGTGGTCCCGCCCTAAGGTAGGCCTGGATGGATTCCTTTATTATCCTCTCACTTGTAGGCCGTCCTGGAACGATGAAGGAGAAAAGCTACCGTTAGTGTACTGGTAACATTTTTTCTCTGAATCCTTCCAGGACGGCCAGGCCTACTTCCCACCCTGGAAAAAAGGGGTGAGTTTAAAAAAAAAAAAAACAATGTGTTCGACATTTATTTAATAACTGTGTATCCCTTGGGTTTCGGTTGGAAAGTTACTTTTCAATTACTGAAGCAGAAGGTGAGGGTGGGACCTTTTTATAAGCTGCAAATTGGTTGTGTTTCCGGTAGGGTGGAGCCCCAATCTCTCACTTGTAGGCTGTCCTGGAAGAATTCAGAGAAAAACCGTTACCAGTACACCAACGGTAGGTTTTCTCTTTCTGTATAAAGAGCTTACAAAAAACCACGATACCTAGAGTAAGCACCCAAGTGCTCAGTGAGGACACGTATCTATAGGTTGTATAATATACAATGCTGCTACTTAAAGAGAATAATATGGACAATGGAATACATACAAATTAAACAAATAATAAAATATTATATTCCAGTAGCGCAAAATGGTGGCAAATCATCACCATCTAATAGTCTATAACCATAACTGCTAGTGTGCAAACAGTCTGAGTGCATTCAGTATAGGTTTCACCAAAACAGCAGAAATAATAACGGTAATCAGTCCACAATCATTATTCCTGGGATGTTGATAAATGTGTGCAAGTATACTGGATCACCATAACCGCCACCACCGTGCTCGAAGGGGGAGAAGCAATGCAAACTCACCAGCTCCACTGGCTCAGTTACTCTCGTAAGCTTAGCTGGGGACAGGATTCTGTGTAACACAGGAAGAGGAAGCGGCATGGAGTGACAGAAATCTTGGAGCCGGTGGATGCTTGCATAGCTCAGTAGAATGGATGACAAGAGGCGAAGAGCTCGTGTGCAGGGGGCGTGGGCAGGAAAAGCGAAAGCCACACCTCACATAGACTGCTGAGCTCGACTGACCAGTTGTCGCTGTGCCTAGTGTGGACACCTGAGTGATGGTTTTTACATCAGGCTTGTTTGCTCAGTCACGAGAGTAACTGAGCCAGTGAAGCTGGTGAGTTTGCATTGCTTCTCCCCCTTCGAGCACGGTGGTGGCGGTTATGGTGATCCAGTATACTTGCACACATTTATCAACATCCCAGGAATAATGATTGTGAACTGATTACCGTTATTATTTCTGCTGTTTTGGTGAAACCTATACTGAATGCACTCAGACTGTTTGCACACTAGCAGTCATGGTTATAGACTATTAGATGGTGATGATTTGCCACCATTTTGCGCTACTGGAATATAATATTTTATTATTTGTTTAATTTGTAAGTATTCCATTGTCCATAGGTTTTCTCTTTCGTTCACTGATGGACACAGCTCTATATCTTCTTAGACTTTTGGGCCTATACTGCTCTCTCCACAGGAGTAGGACACTAGGTGGAAACGAGTTATAAGTTTGACTACACTCATAGGGCTGTCCCAGGGGGTATACTCCCACCTCCCGGCTCTAGGACTCAGTTTTTCCAGCGTAGTCAGGAGTAAGGACCTGGTTCCCTGCTGGGATCTGCGGTCCTGCCATTTTTTCCTTTTTAATTTGAATTTTTTTCATTTAATTATTTTCTGTCACTGTGAGTATTACAATCAACTGCCGGACTGAGCAACGCACTGGATATCCTAGATTCTTTTGGTCTTTCCAGTCTGACCAGTGTTCGCGACCCAACTATTAGCTCTGTGCTAGGTTGGCGGCAACCTAGCCCCACTAGACGGGGGCTGGCCAGCAAGTGAAACACCTCGCGTGGACGCATAACACTGGTCACGGCAATGGTCGCAGCATACCTCTGGCCCACAGCACCCCTATTCCAAGATGGCGTGGTGGAGTTCCAGGAGTGGTACCCACTCAATTCCGAGGTGTGGTGAGTAATGTCTCTCCTCTGGGGAAATACTGGGATGGATGCGGGCCCTTCCCCGGATTGGTAAGCCCCTTCCTTCCCTTATGGGTCCGTCCCCCCCACTAGCAAGATTCCCCTGTGCTGGTCGTCCTCACCTACTCCCCCCCCCTCCTTAGTCTCCCTCACCTAGCCCCCCCCCCCCTTTAGTCCCCCTCAGGGTGCATGGGCTGTTGTGGTGTATGGGGTGTCATTTGTTGATGGGCTGGATGGGGGGTGGGATTGCGCCGCCGGCAACTCATTTTCAATGCTCCTGTGGCAAATGGCTGCGTGGGGGGTCCCCCTGAGGGCCCCCGCCTGGTGCACTACAAGTACCTGTAGGGCCAGTCTGGGTACTGGGTGCCACGCTGAACCATCATTTTGTTGTAGATGGCCGTATACAGCCTCAGCGGCCATGTTTTTGGAGTTTCCCATAGAAGTCAATGTGGCAGCCATTTTCTTGTAGCCTGTGGAGTGGCGGTGGGCCTCTAGTTGCAGTGACAGCGCTTCCTCTTCCTCTCTAATCGCAGCATAGCAAGCAGCTTGGTGCTCTGTATCCTGCTCTAAATAGGTAGTGGTGAGTCCCTGCGGGTATACAGCTCCTGCTTCTGCTATACCAAAGCGGTAGCGGTGTGAGGGGTTTTTTTTATTGTAAAAAAAAAATAAAAAATTCTTGCATATTAAGGGCAGCCTCCCAATTAACCATGGAGTCCCTGGAACAGGTATCAGCACCTGACCGACTCTCAGAAGCTGCGGGACTCTCTGGGTCTAAGTCTGCCCTGGCAGCCATGACAACGTTCCTGCAGTCACTTGTGTCAAAAGTTGATATGGCCCTGAAAAAGCGGCCTCAGCCTCCTCAGATTCTGAGGTTGTTTTTGCCGCCACAGACGCGAGTCACCCCATGGGGTCTGCGTCCACGCACCCTTAGTGTTTGACTGAGGATGAATCCTCTTCCACCATGGCTGCTCGTGAAAAGGTGCTTGTGGAGACACTGATTGTATCAGTGCGGGAAAATTTAAAATTGGTGAACACAGCTGCTGTGCCTGTGCAATTTGGCACCTGTAAGCCATTCAAGGTGACTAATGTGTTCCCCTTTCTTGCCTATTTCAACGAGATTGTCGCTATTCATTGGGGATCTCAAAAACGCATGGTTTGAATACCTAAGGACCCTGTGGAAAAGAGAGCTGAGGCTCTGGTCCGATATCTCTTCACCGTGGCGGGTTCGATTTTGAGGCCGGTGTTTGCTATCACCTTGGTTTCCCAGACCTTAACCGAATGGGCAAAGCTCCTATGCCAGAATCTGGAAGAGGGTCAACATCCTCCTGAGCTGGCGGATCAGTTGATACAGGGGCTACAGTTTTTCTGTGATGCATCCTTGGATGTGGCCTCTTTAGCTTGCAGAGTATCTGTGACTGCGGTGACCCTTCGCCACATGACATGGTTGAAGTACTGGTCAGCTGACCAGGCTTTCAAAAAGGTGCCTACTGACCTTCCCTTTGCAGGAAACCGTTTGTTCGGTGCTTCTATGGAAGAGATCATTAAAGGTCTTACGGGAGGTAAGAGTACCTTCCGCAGGTAGCTAAGAGCAAGGAGCCTCATCGTCAAAGTGGTCCTTTTTTCTCAGCGGCCCTTTCCTCCAGCAGGCTCGCAGGACATGGAATCGAGCTCCACCCGTTCCTTCGCAGGAGGCTCCAAGAGACCCTGCCTCGTCAAGTCAAAAGCGGGTTCTGCTGGCCCCGCAGACAAGCCTTCCTCTGCCTTAAAGGGCACCCTCACCAGTATCTAGGCTGGGGGGATGTCTCTGTTTTTTTCCGTAACCGTGGACTTCGCTCATTCAAGACAAATGGGTCCACGAGTTGGTTAGATTACAAGATCAAGTTTTGTTCCTGACCTCCGGCAAGGTTCTTCCCTTCCAACTTGCACCTGTCCCCGGATCGGCTGCAAGGTCTTGACGGGGCGGTTCAGGATCTGTTATCACAGGGAGAGATTGTGCCGGTTTCAGAGTCGAAAAGTTTTTAGGGATTTTATTTAAATCTGTTTACTGTTCCCAGGAAGGAAGGCAGGCAAAGTCTGTCCGATCTTGGACCTTAAGGCTCTGAACTGCTTTGTGCGGGTTCAGAAATTTTGGATGGAGTCCATTTGCACAGTAGTGGCATTCCTTCATCAAGGGGATTTTCTGGCCTCTATCGATATCAAGGACCAGGGTTCATACGGTCCTGGAAAACCTGGAAAAGTTTTGGAATTTTTAGATGACACTTTCCAGGCCTGGAAAGGTCATGGAAACTTAGGAAACACACTAAGGTTTTGGAAAAGTCATGTAATTATTTACTGGGAAGCTGCGGGGAGCGGATGCTTAATTATTTTAATTTATTATTTTATTCCCTAATGTTATTTTATTGCCAGTGCCACATACTATTTACTTTGCCTTCCGGGTCCGCGCTGTCACTGGCCAGCAGCAGCTGAGGAGATGATCGTGAACCAATCAGGCAGTGGGGAGGGCCGGCCGCGGTTTGCCTGAAGCCACCGTGACTGGCCAGCAGCAGCAATAACAGCTGGGAGATAACAAGCCAATCACAGGCAGCGGAAGCGTCACTGGAGGGCGGGCCGGCCGCATGAACGTGATGACGCGGAAGGGGGCGGTAACCGTTTCGGTTACCTCACCCCCGCGTCATCACGTTCATGCGGCCGGCCCGCCCTCCAGTGACGCTTCTGCTGCCTGTGATTGGTTTGTTATCTCCCGGCTGTTATTGCTGCTGCTGGCCAGTCACAGTGTCTCCAGGCAAACCGCGGCCGGCCCTCCCCGCTGCCTGATTGGTTCACGATCATCTCCTCGGCTGCTGCTGGCCAGTGACTGACAGGGCAAACTGCGGACTCGGAAGGACACCTACTTGTACCAGTGCTATACGCTGAATGTAAAAATGCCCCCCCTCAGTGTTCTTTAGCCCCCCAGTGTTCTTTAGCCCTCCCCATGTTCTTTAGCCCCCCCAGTGTTCTTTAGCCCCCCCAGTGTTCTTTAGCCCCCCCAGTGTTCTTTAGCCCCCCCAGTGTTCTTTAGCCCCCCCAGTGTTCTTTAGCCCCCCCAGTGTTCTTTAGCCCCCCCAGTGTTCTTTAGCCCCCCCAGTGTTCTTTAGCCCCCCCAGTGTTCTTTAGCCCCCCCAGTGTTCTTTAGCCCCCCCGTGTTCTTTAGCCCCCCCAGTGTTCTTTAGCCCCCCCAGTGTTCTTTAGCCCCCCCCCAGTGTTCTTTAGCCCCCCCCCCAGTGTTCTTTAGCCCCCCCCCCAGTGTTCTTTAGCCCCCCCCCAGTGTTCTTTAGCCCCCCCCCCCCCAGTGTTCTTCAGCGCCCCCCCCCCAGTGTTCTTTAGCCCCCCTCCACTGTTCTTTAGCCCCCCCAGTGTTCTTTAGCCCCCCCCCAGTGCTCTTAGCCCCCCCCGGTGCTCTTCAGCTCCCCACAGTGATTTTCATCTCTTCCCCCCCCCCCCCCCTCATGCTTTTTGGCTCCCCCAGTGCTCTCCAGCTCCCTGGCTCCCCCCTCAGTGATTTCCAGTTCCCCCAGACAGTGCTCTCCATTTCCCCCCTCCCCCTGGTTTTCCATGCTCCCCCCCCGCGCCTTCCAACCCCCCTGCAATGCTTTCCAAACCCCTCCCCTTAATTCTCTCCAGTCCCCCCCCCCCCGTGCCCTTCAGCTCCTCCAGTGCTCTCTGCTTCGCCTGTGCTCTTCTATCTTCTATCATGTCCGCAGCCTCTGACTACCTCCTGTATCATGTCCGCAGCCTCTGACCACCTCCTGTATCATGTCCGCAGCCTCTGACCACCTCCTGTATCATGTCCGCAGCCTCTGACCACCTCCTGTATCATGTCCGCAGCCTCTGACCACCTCCTGTATCATGTCCGCAGCCTCTGACCACCTCCTGTATCATGTCCGCAGCATCTGACCACCTCCTGTATCATGTCCGCAGCATCTGACCACCTCCTATATCGTGTCCACAGCCTCTGACCACCTCCTGTATCATGTCCGCAGCCTCTGACCACCTCCTGTATCATGTCTGCAGTCTCTGACCACCTCCTGTATTATGTCCGCTAAATGTACAGTGTGTGTCGTAAAACGTTTGACATTTCGAACATGGGAGAGGCAGCGCTGTCTAGCCGCGCTAAAGGTGCAAAGCACCAGTCTATAGCTGCGGTGCTTGACAGCTTCCAATCCGATCGCTGGCTTTTTCACCCGTGCGCCTGAAGTGACACCGGCTCCCAGCTGCGGCAGCGGTGCTTCCATCTCATCCACTGTAAAACAAGGGACCATTTTGAGTCACGCTGTATCCAGAAACGAAACCCTAACTGCAGAGGTACTGTACACTACAAAGATTGTCATTTATTTTAGTAAAAATATGCTGGGTGTGACATGGATTTCCTTCTTATTTAACATGCATACATAGAAATTTCATGAAACATTAGGTCATGAATATTTACGTGAAGTCATGGAAAAGTCATGGAATTTTATTGGTGAAAATGTGTATGAACCCTGAAGGACGCTTACCTTCATATTCCAATATATGTCAGACATTAGCGTTTCCTTCGCTTTGCCGTGGGAGAGGAGCTTTATCAATTCTTGGCATTACCTTTTGGCCTGGCCTCAACTCCGCGACTGTTCACCAAAGTGTTGGCCACGGTGTGGGCTTTGCTCAGGCAGAAGGGCATTGCGGTACTGGGGTACCTCGATGACCTTCTTCTGCGAGCAGTGTCTTAGTCGGCTGGATATCACTGTGTGAACTCGGCTGGAGGCTGAATTTTCAGAAATCAGCTCTGACTCCGTCCACCAAACTAGACTACCTGGGCCTGACTCTAGATTCAGCCTCAGCCCGAGTATTTCTTCCGGAGGCAAACTGCTGCAGTTGCAGGAGGGGATTCGGCTTCTGTTGTCCAACCGTCGGTCATCTCTCAGGACTTGCATGCAAGTGCTGGGTTTGATGGTCTGCCTCTTCGAGGCGGTTCTGTTTGCTCAGTTTCATACCAGGCCTCTGCAGAAAGAGATTCTTGCCAAGTGGGACAAGAATTCTCAATCATTGGACAATCTGATTCTGTTGAGCCGGGATGCGAGGTGATCTCTGATTTGGTGGCTCGGTTCCCTGGCAATTCAGCAAGGGAAGTCCTTTCTCCCCCTGTATTGGACTGTGATTTGCCAGTCTGTCTGGTCGGTGCAGTGTTCTGGGCACAAACTCTGCTCAAGGTGTTTGGTCTCAGGAGGAGTCAAGTCTGCCGATCAACATCCTGGAGATTCAGGCGTTAAGGCTTTGCGTGTCCCAGTGGACAGATCGTCTGAAGGGGTGCCTGGTAAGTGTTAAATGGGACTATGTCAATCATCAAGGAGGTACAAGAAGTGCCCTAGCGTTCTGGGCAGTATCTAGCATTCTAAGGTGGTCGTTTCAACTGGAAGGTTCAGAGGTTTGTCAGATCCTCTGGCCGATGCCGCCGACACTCTAGTGGCCCCTTTGGGGTCATTATCGCCTAATTTACGCTTTTCCTCCACTATAACTTCTGCCGAGTCTGCTGCGCAGAATGAAGGTGGAAGAGATCCCAGTCATTCTGGGGCAGCAGATAGGCCTCGCCCGTCTTGGTGCGCAGGCCTAGTAAGGCTGGTAGCCAACGCTCCTTGGAGGCTTCCTCTCAGAGAAGAACAGAGAAGATCTTTTGTCTCAAGAACAGATCTTCAATCTTGCTTAACGGTCGCTGGCTTTAACGACATGGCTATTAAGTCAGGTGCTGAAGGACAGAGGGCTGTTGAATTCAGTGATTCCTACGCTGTGGAAAGCTAGAAAATCTACTTCCAGGAAGATATATCATCGAGTTTAAAGGGTGTACGTTTAGTGTGAGTCTCGGGGGGGGGGGGGGGGGTTGGGGTCTCCCCGTTCCTTTTCCGTGTCCCTTCTGCTGGAGTTTCTACAAAAAGGTGTAGATCAGCGTTTGGCTCTGGGCACCATCAAGAGCCAGATTTCCGCCTTTTTCCAATGGCTCTTGGCTGTGAATTCCTTGGTTCACAATTTCATGCAGGGAGGTCGCCATCTGGCTCCTCCAGTGAGATCCCTGGTACCTCCATGGGACCTCAATTTGGTACTGAGAGACAAGAGTGGAGCCGCTCAGGTGTATGTCTCAGACCTGGTGCAGGTCGGATCCGTCATCCAGCTCTGTCACAGAAGGTCACAGAAGGTGGCCTTTTTGCTGGCTATTACTTGCGCGTAGGGTGTCCGAGTTGACAGCGTTGTCCTGTCGGTCACCTTACCTGGTGGTTCACAGAGACAAAGTGGTGTTGCGACCCTGTCAGGCGTTCCTTCCTAAGGTCATCTCGAGGTTTCATTTAAATGAGGATATTGTGTTGCCATCTTTGTGTCCTAAGCCGAAACATCCTAAAGAAATTGCCCTACACTCCCTGGATGTGGTTCGGGCAATCGGTGCACCTGGCGGCGACTGAGTCGATTAGAAAATCAGATTGTTTGTCCTTACGGATGGTTCTCGTAAGGGGCAGGCCGCATCTGCTGCACCATTTCTAAATGGTTTAGACAGACGGTGGTGCAGGCCTATTCTATTAAGGGTCGAGTTTCTCCTTTCCTTGTCAAGGCGCATTCTACACTGGACCTTCCGTCATCAGGCGTCAGTAGTTCAGGTGTGCAAGGCTGCTACATGGTCGTCTGTACACACATTCACCAAGTTTTAGATGTTGGATGTACTTGCATCTTCGGATGCTGCGTTCGACCCCAACGTTTTGGAGGCTGCGGTTGCAGAGGTCTCTTGAGGGTGTATTTTTTTCCTGGTAGTGGGCTCCAGTTGTTCCTGGTTGAGCTCCTGGTTTATCTGGTTGGCGATGTCTAGCCCTTTTTGGGAATTCCATGTATTGCTGTGTTTTTCCCACCTCTCATATTGACACTGCTTTGGGACGTCCCAAGGGTCTAAGAAGATATGGAGCTGTGTCCATCAGTGAACGAAAGGGAAAACTGGATTTTTGACTTACCGTAAAATCCTTTTCTCAGAGGTTCACGGACAGACACAGCACCCGCCCCTCTGAGTTGGGTTATGTATTTTTCTGACACAGCTTGTTACAAACTGAAGTCCAAGAGCAGGAAGTGGGAGTATACCCCCTGGAACTGCCCCAGGGGCATACCCAAAATTGTTTCTGCCTAGTCCTACTCCCGTGGAGAGAGCAGTATAAGCCCAAGGGTCTAAGACGATATGGAGCTGTGTCCGACAGTGAACCTCAGAGAAAAGGATTTTACGGTAAAACAAAAATTCAGTTATAACTCATTTTAGAGCGTTGATAGGTGTTCACGTGACAGGCCTGCTCTCTCCTCCTCCTCTCCTCCCCTTCCAGCTGACGTCAGCAGGGGAATCTTGGCCACTGTATCTGTCGGACGGGGAGAGCAGAGAGCCAGCCGGTCACGTGAGCACCTATTGACGCTCTGAAATGAGGTATATACAGACACCAGAGAACCTATCGTTAGGAGACTAGTCGGATTGTATAAAGTTCTTACAGTGGGTTAACAACCACTTTAAGTCGGGTATCAAAAGCACACGTGAACACAGCTCAGTAATCATAAATATATGACAAATACTGTATATATTTAAATATATTTTTGGAAATACAAGAATGGTTAAGTACCTGAATTGGACTTATTAGCCTATTGCAATATCTGTACCGCGTTGCTCAGAGAGGAAGAGGCACAGAAGGAGTCAATTGTTTGGGCTGCAGTTCATGGAGGAGCATTCTTCTAGGAGGAAAAAGCAGAGTGACAGATGAGGTCATGAAGCTGCAGTGAAGAGAAATTGTCTCCTCCCCTGCTAGAAAGGACTGAACTTTGTAACACTCAGGATTGGATGGACAGAAATACACATTTATTTTCTGTTATTTGGCAGACTCAGCCCTGACCTTGACTTGCAGTAGCAGGGAGCTAGGTACAAAAAAAAGAAACTAGGAGCAGCCCTAACTCATGGTCAAACACCCTCAGACTAACGGTAAAGCACATTTTTTCACCTAGATGCCTACCATTAGGGAGCTGAAAGCTAAATTCCCTGTTAAAACTTGATTTCTTTATTTTTTTTTAACTGTATTTTTTTTTTCTTCAGTTTACCCTGCTATGGCCCTTCACTTAAGCCACTGGCTGCATGCTAATCTGCATAGAATACATAGTTGTAGGCTCCCCAGTCCAATCATCAAGCTTAATGTATTTCTGCCATGTGTGGATTTGTAGGGACACCCCTTTAATGCTCAGGTCAGCCTGTCATAGTTTTGGATGCACAAATGACCAGTTGGTTCCTAAGTGGCTTGTCTCAATGCTCCTGGTCACACAATCAGCGCTTCGGCTCGGTATGACTTGTCCTTTACGTTTTTTTTTTTTTTTAAAGGTTTTTATTGCCAAATGCACAATATCCAGGAAATACCCAGAACAGAATGTGAATTGTCAAATATAACTTTACAGTAACAATATTTAAGTCATATTCGTACAAAGTTTTCATTAAAACAGTTGCATGTGTATAAGAGGCTCTTTTTTTTTCCCCCTCCTCGTTTCCTTTAATAAACATATAAACATTTAAACGAAGAACATAAGAGAAAATGTCTCATTCCCTTTACAGTTTAGCATACATTCAGATCCCCTAGCAGCCTTGTTTATGAGCTCAGGGTTTTGGCTACTTCTGTTTCCAGGCTCCCAATCAGGCTCATTTTGTAAAAAAACATTTTGTGCTAAGTTGACATTGCAGGGCTCTGGCAGGCTGTGAGATCAGGGCCCTGCGCAGCAGAGCTGGTGACCTAGTAGTTTTGGCTATGACACATGCCAGATCTCGCGGCTACCAAGTGGACGTTTTGCCCTTACCTGTTGCCCTCATTTCCTGTAGGGACAAAAAATGGTGACCCCCCCACCTTTCAGCATACATAGTGTTTACGCCCCTGCTTTTGCTTCCATCCACAAGTGCATGCAGCCAGGTGCTACTGCAAACAACCTGACTTCATCTCCTTGGGTGCTGGGATTAGAGGTTAAGACTTCTGTACTTCTCACCTCTGGTAGACACACACTGTTTTTAAATGTCCAGCTGTCCCACGATTTCTCCTGACATGTCGAACATATAAACAGTTAAGCTGTACTAGCCTAGGTAAGCAAGGATGTACAATTTTAAAAAGATGTAATTGACAATCCCAATTCTGATAAAAATTAGGTATGTCTTGAAAGGCTAACTGCCCTAACATCCACTCTGTGTCCTGAATGTTATAAAGCGGCATCCAGTCTTTTCAGACTCATTTTTATTTTTTTTGCATAATTTGGAAAATGTAAATGATCGTCCAATATGCTTTGGAATACTCAAACACTTTTGCTGGGACAGACTTGATTCTCCTTCCCATATTTCCTCTCTGGTGGCATAGGAGTGATGCTGGTTGGATCCACTATATTGTCCCGAATTGATCCTGAGTTTATATACAAAGATTTCTGAAGCTCATTGGATCAGGTACCTGGCTAAGGTTATTTTCTCTGCTGGCTGTTTAAGTTTTGGATGGTATATAGTAGGGATGCACCGAAATGAAAATTCTGGGCCGAAACAGAAACCCAAAATTAAGGATGCCCTTGGCCGAAAACCAAAAATGGCTTTCTCTTACGTCCTCCGACAGTCGCCGCCTCTTCATATTCGTCACATATGGGGTATTAGACTTTGCTCCGAAGGAGTAGCTAGGCAACAGAATATGTTAACATTAAAGCTTTTAACATATCCCACCCTCAAGGGGTGGTCCCCTCAGTCAATACCCTCCTACTTCCTGCAACCATATCTCAGTTTTAATGTCTAGCTTGCCAGATCAGAGAGATCTCGTTGTCTCTGTTGTCCAAAAAGGTCGCCTTTTTGGTGGCGATCACTTCGGCTCGCAGAGTGTCGGAGCTGGCAGCTTTGTCCTGCAAGTCTCCGTATCTGGTTGTTCATTTGGATAAGGTGGTCTTGCGACCTAATCCTTCTTTTCTTCCGAAACGAGTTTCGGAATTCCATCTTAATGAGGATATTGTCTTGCCTTCGCTGTGCGCGAAGCCTAAACATCCAAAGGAGGTGAGATTGCATTCTTTGGATGTTGTTCGGGCGGTAAGGGTTTACCTTAAATCGACTGAGTCTTTTCGAAAGACGGGTTCCTTGTTTGTTCTTCCAGAGGGTCCTCGGAAGGGCATGGCGGCGTCGGCCTCTACCATCGCCAAATGGATCAGGCAGACCATTGAACAGGCCTATGCTTTGCAGGGGAAGGTTCCCCCTGTGCCTGTGAAGGCGCACTCTACTAGATCTCTGAGTACGTCTTGGGCCTGTCGTCATGGGGCTTCTGTAGCCCAGGTGTGTAAGGCGGCGACTTGGTCGACCGTGCACACTTTCACAAAATTCTACAAAGTAGATGTTCAGGCATCGGCGGATGCTTCTTTTGGCCGCAAGGTTCTTAGTGCGGCGATTCCCTAGGGTCCCTTATGGGGACCACTGGCTGTTGGGATACGTTTTTTATCCCCTGGTTATTTGTCTTTTCCTGGGTTGTTGCTCCTGTTGAGCACCTGTTTTTTCCTGTTACCCAGCTGGGTTCCTTCCTTTGGTAAGGTTCCTTTCTTTGATGCGGAGACTGCGTTGCCTTTCGGCGCGGATGCGTTTCCCACCCCTCATGTTTGCACTGCTTTGGGACGTCCCCATATGTGACGAATATGAAGAGGCGGCGACTGTCGGAGGACGTAAGAGAAAACTGAATTTTTGTAAAATCTTACCTGTAAAATTCCTTTCTCTGAGTCCTCCGACAGTCGCCGCCCCCGCCCCTCTTTTGGGGTTTGGTTGTATACTCTACTGCTATTCCACTAAAACTGAGATATGGTTGCAGGAAGTAGGAGGGTATTGACTGAGGGGACCACCCCTTGAGGGTGGGATATGTTAAAAGCTTTAATGTTAACATATTCTGTTGCCTAGCTACTCCTTCGGAGCAAAGTCTAATACCCCATATGTGACGAATATGAAGAGGCGGCGACTGTCGGAGGACTCAGAGAAAGGAATTTTACAGGTAAGATTTTACAAAAATTCAGTTTTTCTCTGTCGCTCATTGACAGACGTAGTCTTCTTGATTCACAAGAACTGGGTTATGTTGTCTCCGCAGGAGCAGGACTAGGCAGAAAGAAAAAACGTTCTGGCTCCACCTTAGGGGCAGTCCCTGAGGGTATATCCTCCCTCTCTCTGCTACAAGGCATCAGTTTTTTTCTGTCTAGTCAGGAGTAAGGACCTAAGTTCCTTGCTGGGATCTTTTTGGTCCTGGCAAGATTTTTTCTTTAGAAAAAATATTTTTTTAGGTAGTTTTCTCCAGTGTTTTTTTCCTGTGAGATCTTCAAGCAAATACGCCGGACTGGGCGACACTAGTGGTCACCCCAGCCGGCCTACGAGCGCGCGCAGACCATTGCATTGCGCTTGGTCGGCCGCGACACATTCAAGTAAGTATGCGGGGCCGGGCGACGGGCTGGATGTTGAGATCCAGTGGTCACCCCGGTTTCTGCCTACGAGCGCGTGCAGACCAGAGCTCCGCGCTGGGTCGGCCGCGACGGAGTCCCATTGGAGGGACTGACCTTGCGAGTTAAAAGTCTCGCTTGGACGCCAGGAACCAGAGAGTCGAGGCGTCCGGAGTGGTCCACAACCCCCCACCCCGGTGGAGAGGGTATTGTGAAGAGAGGGTGCCTGTCGGTTCGGTATGGTGAGTAAACGTTCCCTTTTTTCCTCGTTATGAGGCAGTATGAATTATGGGCCCCTCCATACATGGTCAGTATATATCTGACACTAAAAGTCCCCCTTGTAAATACAGTATGTGTTTGGTGGGAAGTGGACTTGGTTTGAGAGCTAACACTCTACCCAGCAGACTGTAGTATTACAGCAGACATAGGAGGTATAATCCTACCTTAATTGTAGTGTACCTCCTGCAGATCGATAAACCGCCACTTAGCAGAGATGCAGGTGGATGTGCTGGGAAAAACGATTTCGGCAGTCCGCCGCCATTTTGCCGTAGACCGGGTGCATGAATGTCCTCAGGTCACGCCGGCCGCCATGTTTTTGGAGTCTATTGTCTCCCGTATGGGGGCGGCCATGTTTGATGAGCCCAGCTACCTCGTGGATAGCTGGGAACGCCGGAAGGCGTACACAGGGGGCGGAGCCACGTCCTTCTACCCGGGAAAACGAACACAGCTCTTTCCAGTCTGTAAAAGACAGACGCTGACTGCAGTTGGTTGGAAACTTCTCTGCATCGGGTGGTGAGCCTTGGGGGTCCCTCTCTCTCTCTGTGGGGATCGAGAAGCAGGTACTCTGAGGGGCGCTATTGCGCTAGGGGGAGACACATAAAAAAAAAAAAAAGAGGTATTTTTTTATTTAAAAAAAAAAAAAAGTTTTTTGTTTTTTTCTGGCAGAGGTGTCCTGAATTAACATGGACCCTGCCACTCATGTATCTCCACCGGATCCCCTCGAGGTGTCTGCAGGATCCTCCAGCACCCCACTGACGGTTGAATCATTGTCAGCTATTATGGAAACTTTTGTGTCCCAGGTGGAAGTGGCTTGTCAGGGACAGGGCGCAAGAAAGCGACCCCCGCCTAACCCCTTATTATCTGAAACTTCGGATTCAGAATCTGAGCCTATTTCTGCAGTTGCAGGTACCTCATCTGGTATTGGTGTCTCGGGTACTGTCTCTTCAGACAGTGAGGAGGATGTTTCGGCATCAGCCATAGCCCGAGAGGAAGCGTTGGTAAACGCACTCATTGTATCTGTTCAAGAAACCTTAAGATTACAGGGTATTCCGTCGGAAATAGCTGAAACTGAAATCCCTTTTGGGACTAAAAAACGCATCAAAGTGGCGAAGGTTTTTCCATTGCCCAAATGTTTTGGCAATCCAATCAAAGAAGAATGGAGTCTGCCAAAACGCACCTCTGCTATTTCTAAACGCATTAACAGGCGTTATCCGTTTGAGGAAACCCTCATTAAGAAATGGACAGAACCACCTGTGGTGGATTCACCAATTGCTAGATTGAATAAAGCCACGGTTATTCCTTTAGAAGACGCTCCGTCTTTTAAAGATCCAGTGGATCGCAAGATAGAAGCTATGTCTCGCACCATGTTTTCCTTGATTGGATCAGCTTTCAGACCAATAATTGCTATTGGTCTGGTTTCGCAGACTGTAACTGAATGGACCAAGTGGTTACGCCGGGACTTAGAAGAGGTCCCTCAGGCGGTATCAGATTTGTTGGAACAAATGATACAGGGGTTACAGTTTGTGTGTGATGCGGCGTTAGACGCCACTCCATTATTGGCGCGAGCATCAGTTTCAGCAGTGGTTCTCAGGCGTACACTGTGGCTAAAAGGTTGGTTAGCCGACCAAGGTTCCAAAAAAGCATTGGCTAATATCCCCTTTTTAGGAGAGCGTCTATTTGGAGCCAACTTAGATGAGATCATTAAGGATCTCACGGGTGGAAAGAGCACCTTTTTACCGCAAAATGTTAAGGGTAAAGGAACTCGTCAAAGACGAGGGCCTTCTTTCTCTGCTCACAAAAAGTTTTTTCGTCCCGCGGGTGAAAAAATTAAGTCCTCCAAAGCTCCTTCAGGAGGCTTCAGGGGACGTTGGTCGGGCAAGCAAAAGACCGCCCCCTCCAGACCTGAAGATAAATCGTCCAAAGCCTGAAGGTGCGCCCCCACCCATAATTGGGGTGGGGGGACGTCTTCACCGGTTCCCGGATCCATGGCTCTCCAGAATCCCGGACAAGTGGGTTTGCAAAGTCATAAGGTCAGGGTACAAGATCGAGTTTCGATCTCTCCCACCGGCGCGATTCTTCCCTTCCAATATCCGACTATCCCCGGATCGTTTAGAAGATCTGCGGAGAGCAGTCACGGATTTACTACAACAAGGAGTGGTAGTCCACGTTCCTTGGACAGAACGTTTTCAAGGGTTTTATTCAAACCTATTTACAATACCCAGGAAAGAGGGCAAAGTGCGTCCAATTCTGGACTTAAGGGCACTCAATTCCTTTCTCAACATAAGGAAATTCAAGATGGAATCCATTCGCACAGTAGCAGCCTTCCTGCATCCAGGGGATGTCCTAGCGTCCATACACATCAAGGACGCCTATCTTCACATTCCCATTTTCGCAGGACATCAGCGGTTTCTACGCTTTTCCATAGAAGAGAACCACTATCAGTTTGTGGCGTTACCTTTCGGTCTCGCCACGGCTCCTCGGGTCTTCACGAAGGTGTTGGCCCCAATGTTGGCACTACTGCACCAAAGAGGCATATCGATTCTAGGTTACCTAGACGATCTCCTGCTTCATGCAGAGTCTCCTCAGACCCTGCTACAAAACATAGAAATTACTATAATTTCTTTACAGGAATTCGGGTGGCTGGTGAACCAGCAAAAGTCATTTCTGGTTCCCACCCAGAGGCTCGAATATCTGGGTCTAATTCTAGACACAGTCAGGTCAAGAGTTTTCCTTCCGGTAGGGAAACTCCGGAAGATTCAATCAGCAGTCCAGTTGTTACTATCCAACAGCTGGTCTTCTCTTCGAACTTGCATGAGGGTTCTGGGGTTAATGGTGGCTTTCTTCGAAGCAGTCCCATTTGCCCAGTCCCATACCCGAATTCTTCAGCAAGAGATTCTTCTCAGATGGAATCGGAATCCCTGGACAATCGGATCCGATTGAGAAAACATACCAGAGAGTCTCTGGTCTGGTGGCTTCGGTCTCCGATGCTCAGCCAGGGAAAGTCATTTCTGCCAATATATTGGACGATAGTGACCACGGATGCCAGTCTATCCGGATGGGGAGGAATTCTCGGTCAGTTATCTGTCCAGGGACTTTGGTCCCTGGAAGAATCCAGGTTGCCGATAAATGTATTGGAACTGAGAGCGATCAGACTTTGTCTGATTCACTGGACCGAGCAGCTCCAGGGCAGCCCGGTTCGGATCCAGTCGGACAACGCCACGGCCGTGGCTTATGTCAATCACCAGGGGGGCACCAAGAGTGTCCGAGTGGCCAAAGAAGTGGCTTGCATTCTTCGCTGGACGGAACGATTTGTTCCAGCTATCTCTGCGGTGTTCATTCCGGGGGTGGAGAATTGGCAGGCAGATTATCTCAGCCGTCAGACTCTGGATCAGGGGGAATGGTCCCTCCATCCAGAAGTTTTCCACCAGTTGTGCCTACGGTGGGGCACCCCGGATGTGGATCTGTTGGCATCACGATTCAACAGGAAAGTACAGAGATTCGTGGCTCGCTCCCGCGATCCTCTAGCAGAGACCGCAGACGCACTGATCGCCCCGTGGGGGCAATACCAGCTAATGTATGCCTTCCCTCCTCTCGGGTTACTGCCAAGACTTCTTCGCAGGATAGAGGAGGAAGGAATTCCAGTAATCCTGGTAGCTCCGGACTGGCCTCGCCGAGCTTGGTACGCCGACTTGGTCAGACTGGTGGCGGACGTCCCGTGGAGACTTCCTCTTAGGGAGGACCTACTGTCTCAGGGACCGATCTTCCATCCTGCTTTGCGATCGCTGGCTTTAACGGCCTGGCTATTGAGACCCAGGTGCTGAAGGACAAGGGATTGTCAGCTTCAGTTATTCCTACTCTAGTTAAAGCAAGGAAAGCGACTTCCAGAAAGATTTAACATCGCACATGGAAGTCCTACATTGCATGGTGTGAACCTCTGGGGTTCCGTCCACGGTCTTATTCGGTTAGTCGAATATTAGCTTTTCTGCAACAAGGGGTTGAGCAGAAACTGGCCTTGAGCACTATCAAGGGTAAGGTCTCAGCATTAGCTATCTTCTTTCAGAAGCCTTTGGCTACTCATTCCTTGGTGCGGAATTTCATCCAGGGGGTGCGACATCTGGCTCCGCCAGTGCGCGCGCCGTTACCACCCTGGGATCTTAATTTAGTATTGTCGGTTCTTCAGAAACCTCCCTTTGAAAATATTAGGGAGATTCCTCTACCTACGTTGTCCCAGAAGGTGGCCTTCTTGGTGGCTATCACTTCTGCACGCAGGGTGTCAGAACTGGCCGCTTTATCTTGTCGTTCCCCATATCTGGTGGTTCATAGAGATAAGGTGGTTCTTCGTCCGAATCCATCCTTCCTACCAAAAGTGGTTTCAGAATTTCATCTGAATGAAGAAATTGTATTACCTTCCCTGTGTCCTAAGCCCAGTCATCCTCGGGAGTTTGCTTTGCACTCCTTGGATGTGGTCCGGGCGATCAGGGTATACTTGAAAACGACAGACTCGTTTCGCAAGACGGATTCACTTTTTGTGATCCCTGATGGACCCAAAAAGGGGTTGCCTGCATTTGCCGCGACTATTTCCAAATGGATCAGACAGACGGTGGTACAGGCTTATTCTATTAAGGGTCGGGAGCCCCCGTTCCCTGTTAAGGCGCACTCCACTCGGGCACTTAGTGCGTCATGGGCCTTTCGCCATCAGGCGTCAGTGGTCCAGGTGTGCAAGGCGGCTACCTGGTCGTCGGTGCATACCTTTACAAAACATTATAAAGTTGATGTAATGGCATCGTCTGATGCCTCGTTTGGCCGCAAGGTTTTGCAGGCCGCCATTTGAGGAGACCAGTGGTCTGCCTCGAGGGTTTTTTTCCGTTGGAAATTTTCATTTGAGTCTCATTCTTTGTTTATAATGAGAATGAGACTCAAATGAGTTTGGCACCGGTTGGGCCTTCTAGATTGGATTTTGATTTCGGTCAATCCCACCCCTCATTTGTGGCACTGCTTATGGATGTCCCAGTTCTTGTGAATCAAGAAGACTACGTCTGTCAATGAGCGACAGAGAAAATCGGATTTTTGTAAGATCTTACCGTAAAATCCTTTTCTCTTAGCTCATTGACAGACGTAGTACCCGCCCCTCTATCATTGAGTTGTGTTGGGTTAAATTCTCTGTTGCTGCTTTGTGACAAAACTGATGCCTTGTAGCAGAGAGAGGGAGGATATACCCTCAGGGACTGCCCCTAAGGTGGAGCCAGAACGTTTTTTCTTTCTGCCTAGTCCTGCTCCTGCGGAGACAACATAACCCAGTTCTTGTGAATCAAGAAGACTACGTCTGTCAATGAGCTAAGAGAAAAGGATTTTACGGTAAGATCTTACAAAAATCCGATTTTCTCTCCTCGTCTTCCAGGACGGCCCAACAGTAAGAGATGATAGGCTACTCCTCACAGGAAACACAATCAATTCCAATTTGTTAAAAGGCCCCACCCTTCCCTCTGGCCCTCAGTTTAGATTGTGTTTCTAACTGCAGCGAAACATTTGTTATGTTCACTGACCTGCAGACTCTGAAAGTCAAACGGTATCCCTGTGAGCCAGGTTCAGCAGAAGGCCACGGGTTTCCCCTGGGGGACCCTACGACCGGAGCTTTACCTGCTGCCCCATCCAGGCTTCTCACAGGTCGCCCACAGATGTACAAGCCCTCGGTCACCTGCGGTGTGTTTCCAGGTCTTGTCGTCCGGCGCCAGTAGCACTCTTCCACAGAAGATTTTTGAAGTTCCCGCTGGGCGAGCGGTTCAAACTTCATCTTCAGACCGGAACTTCCGAAAGCATAACAGCAGGACGCGCGCAATACACTGCATGGTTTGTAGCATACAGAAGGAAAAGAGAGTGGAGGAGATGCCGGAAGCCACCTGTTAGTGGCAAAGCAGACTCCAAGGGTATTGCAGCTCGGACATCTGCTGGGGGAAATGAAGCCCATCCACGGTCCAGGTGTCTGTAGCAAAACCCAGATCTGAACAGGGTAAGTGCTAAAAAATGTATCCTTGATTGGATTGTTCCCATTAAAGCCTGCCAGATACCGACTTTTAAAAATGCCTGGAATTAGTCCCATTTCCCCGACCTAAGTCGGACCCATCCATGTCTTTTCTATGGTCTTCATGTTAACAACTTTAAGAAGAGTGATACTTATACTGCTTTGTATCCGGTGTAACGTGAGAATTACCTACCCCGTGAGAAAAACCTACCCTGGCAGTGCGCATGCTCACAGCCCCTAGTGCGCATGCGCACTAGTATGAAATGATGATTGTTCCGTGAAACAAACCTACCATCGCGGCGGGTACATTAAAACAGCTGTACTGCAATATGAGTAAGCTCCGCTCCTTGCTCTGTCACTTCCCTGATCTTGTCTACTAAATATAAAAGCGGCTCTCGGCTCCGTGATTAATGTTGTCATACAGCCGCCGCCGGTTTTATTTTTAGTAGCCAAGACCAGGGAAGTGTCAGGGATAGCAGCGGAGATGACTCATATTGCTGGCGAGCTGTTTTAATGGAAACCGCCGCATTACAGACAATTTTGTAGACCGGAAGTGACGAGGGGTAGGTTTTTCTCACGGGTAGGTAATTCTCACGGAACACCGGTCTTCCAGAGTCCCCTGAGCGGCTCACAAGAAACCTCTGCTACTACCCCAGCATTATCAGGCCCTGTTGCCTCCAAGAAGACTTCATAAAAACAGTTAGATTAAGCACAAAGGACTATAAAACTTCAATAGAAAATAACTCTTCATAAGGGAAGTTCCTTACCTGGAATAGGACATTCAGATATTATACCATCTTCCCAAAGTCTCCTTTCAGCACAAATTAGGAAAGAAGTAAATTATCACCAGAAGAGATGCGCTCACAAATTCCCAGACCTGTTTCAGTAGGTGAAGGGAACAGGGACACAGATGCACCTGATGAGGTAAAACCAACAAAACAAGCATGCAGGGGCTCTTTCAGGCCATTTTTATGTCCGAAGAGATACCTGATCTGCCTAAAACCTCAACACAGCATAAACTCTACAAAGGACTAGACAAAGCCCTTCTAGAGTTTTTCTTTCCTATACACCATTCCCTTAAAAGTTGTGTCCTTTAACAATGGCAAAAATACCTGAAAATAGCAGGAAGAGCGATCTGGTGGCGGTTCCCTCTTCTCCTTCAAAAAAAAAAAAAAATCTCCCAGTTGGGATATTGAAATGGCTGATAAAGACCTCAGGTTCATTGTAAAATCCCTCCCTACATGTGCTTAGGAGTTGAATTAACAAAACCTGGGGCCAGGGTAAGAAGAAAAGACAACAGTGGTGCATACCTCCCTTTACCTGGGGAGATTAAAGGACCGTACACACTTGACGAAAATCGGATGAAATATCCTCCGATTTTTCTCTCTCATGCTCGCGTTCACAACCGTTTTTAGTTGACAGTGCATACATGTTCACTAAATTTCTCGTCCGTTTTTTTTTTTTTTTTTGACGTTTGTTCGTAGAGTGTGATGTAAGTACATATACATGTGACCCCCCAAGGCCACGCCTTACTACTTGCGGATGTGACGTGCCTTTTGTTCTCGGATCATTCGTGGAACTGCGCTTCGGATTTTTCAGAATCTTCGAGATTTATCACCTTTTTCGTTATACAATGATCTTGGAAGATGGAGATCGAAACATCCGAGACCCTTGCTATACTTGGTCTTGGAGTCCTGGCTATCCAAAGGCAGCAGAAAAGGAAGATGAAGAGGAGGAGAGCATGGTGCAAGAGAAGGCTGCTGAACCTTGACCAGTTCTCTCATATATCACTACTGAGGGAATTGAAAGAGAACAATCCTGATGACTTCAGGAACTATTTACGGATGACTGATGAGTGCTTCCAAGTACTCCTGACAGCAGTGCGGCCATACATCCAAAAGCAGAACACCGGGGGGCGTGGCGACCGCTGAGAGAAATGGCCGCTTAGATTGAGAGCTCCAGCGTGTGCCCGGAACATATCCACTCCTACGCCCATCCACAGCGCACTTACTGCCGCAAGATCCCCCTTCCAAGACGCCTGAGTGCCCGGACGACCCCATGGCTTACCGTAGGAGACGGGCGGACGTGGTCCCGATCAAGAAACTGTCCGATTTCTTCCCCACAGTCTCCTCCGGTTTCCGCCAACATGGCGGCGGAGACAAGCAATCGGCCAACGCTGTCAGACCTCTAGCGGCGGCTCCGATAGGCGCTCATGCAGGAAACACCTCGGAGCCCGCGCTGCAGACACAGGCACACATGTCAGCGGTTCACAGCGCGCAATGATCTGGGGACTCTTCACCTCCTACACCCTCCATGCAGAGCCCTGCAAAATCCAAGCCTCGGTGGGACATAGCACAGCCAGCTGCCTCAACTGTATCTATGGAGGTAAGCCAGGATCAGCATCCTCCCATATCGCATCAGCCTGCACCTGATCCTTTCTCATCCTTTCAGACTACAGGGCAACCTGTATCCGACATTATGATTAGAGACATGCTGAAAATGTTACACTCCTCTCTGCAAGCTAAAATTGACAACTCCATTGCCTCCTGTCAGCGTGAAATCACTGGTCTAGGGGAAAGGGTGGACACTGTTGAAAACAAAATGTGCGAATTCACCACATCCTACAATGCTCTAGTCGATTCCCACGCAGTGTACCAAGAAGATATGCACCGTGTTCAGGCCAAGCTTGCGGATCTTGAGGATAGATCACGCCGCAACAACCTGAAAATTAGGGGAATTCCTGAATCTATCACACCTAACCAGCTGCCACACTATGTTAAAGATCTCTTTCACAAAGTGGTGCCAGATTTATCATCCGCTGATTTAACGGTCGACCGGATACATCGCATCCCCAAGCCATCTTTCTTGCCGCAGGAAGTCCCACGAGATGTGCTGATGCGGATCCACTTTTTCCAAGCTAAACAAAAGTAGAACACCATTCTGCGGAAGGCTATCACTGCAGAAAAGCGATTAATCGCCACCTTGCGTTTCCTGGCCACAGGCAGAAGCTTACAGCATCTAAAGTTCATGACAGGCATCTCTCCGCAAGCCCTTGGAGTTATAATACCTGAAACCTGTAATGCCGTCCTCCAAGTCCTCCAGGAAGAATACATAAAGGTGTATATATACATGTATTTTAAACTAAATTGATAATTGTTGAGTATGCCTGTTCAATTTGCAAAAACCTAAAAACATAGATATTGATCTTAAAAATGTTTATATTTTTCGTTTTTTTTGTATGTTATCAGTTCCCTACAACTGCAGAGGATTGAAAGGAAATCTGAGTCTGATTTAACCAGCAGTGGAACTTTCCGAATTGTGGAGGAGCTGTGGACAGTAAACATGTTTGAATTAGCCCTCCCCCAAAATCGGGTTCCTATTACTACAACTACAAGGGCTTTTTTAGTATAATTTTGATGGCTGTGGTAAATGCCTACTATGAATTTATCTATCTGGACATCGTGAAGAACGGTCGTAATGCGGATGCCGGGGTTATTGATCAGACCGAATTTTATAAAATGTTTATGAACGGAGCCCTAAATTTTCCTGCACCTGAGGATAACATTGAAAAATTGAATTTCGTATTCGTGGCAGATGACGCCTTTGCACTCTCGGAAAATGTATTAAAACCATTCCCTATGCGCAATCTCACACGAGAACAGCGAATATTCAATTATCGACTGTCTCAGGCTAGGCGTGTAGTGGAGAACACCTTTGGAATTATAGCAAATCGGTTTCGGATTTTCCTGACTACCATCAACCTGGCCATATACAAAGTGAACAAACTTGTTCTGTGTTGCTGTATTCTACATAATTTTCTTCGGAGACATGCAGCTAAATACATTTCTGCGCATCAATTTGATGAGGATCCAGCAAGGGCAGGGAACACATCTGGCGAACAGGAGCATGAACATCTGGATGTCATGACACCCATTGGCATGGGCCGTTCTGGACTAGCCACTCAGAGCGCTAGACAAAACAGGCTAAACTACATTAATTATTTCAATGGGGTTGGTGCAGTGGAGTGGCAAAATGACATGTAACCGTCAGGATGTGCATATTTTTTAAACTGTTATTGTTTCCCTATTATAATTACCCAGCAGAAATGGTTGTTTTTCATGTTATATGCCTGTTGCATCACATAGTTTGTTACATTTTTACAGTTTCACTTCAGCACGGTCTGCCATCTTGCTGCACCCAGCCCTTTATTCATCTCCGATTAACTACTTGGTCATATTTACCCAAACAAAGTCCTTACGATGGCACCCCCAAAATCAAAGCCAGAGGCTGTTGGCAAGTTGGATAAGTTCAGGAGAAATGACAATGCTGATTTGGGGGAGAATGGCAGTATTGTAGCGGAGGAGGGAAGATCGGTGGGTGCTGACACAGATAAGGTGCTGGAGGTCATTTCTGCCCTTCAAGCTACTCTCACTACTAAAATAGAAGAGGTCAAAGTGGACATCTCCCTGGTTAGGCAAGACCTACACAAGCTGAGGGAGAGAGTTAAAACCTCTGAAACGAGAATTGGAGAGATGGAGAACGCGAGCCCGCCTTTTCAACATGCCTCTGAACATATGCAGCACCAAATCAATAAGCTCCTTGCAAAACAGGATGACGTGGAGAACAGACTTCGTAGGTGTAACCTGCGTTTTCTCGGGCTACCAGAAGGTTCAGAGGGCAGAGACCCGACTACATTTTTGGAACAATTACTAACTACAACTTATGGCAGAGAGGCCTACTCAGCTACGTTTGCGGTAGAAAGGACCCACCGAATGCCTGCTAGGCCTCTGCCGCAGGGCGCTCCTCCACGCATATTTATCGTGAAAATGCTCAATTATATAGGCTACGATGCGGCACTCAGGCTGGTGAGGGTGAAAGGCAACATACCCATAAATAACATAAGGGTGGCCATCTTTCCTGATTTTTCTACCAAAGTCCAGAAACGTAGACAGAGCTTCACAGAAGCTAAACGCCGCTTACCCATTAAAAACCTTAAATACATGTTATTTCCTGCACGCCTTCACATGGAAGATGGGGACCGCACCGTGTTCTTTGAATCTCCTGAGGATGCCATTAACTGGTTAGAAAAATGTGAACCAAGCAGGAGGGCCATAGATTGATCCGCAGTACGAGATAGGTTTATAGACGTTACTTCGGATGTCTACAAATTTCCTCCTAGATCTCTTCCTCCTAGATTACTCTCAGATCTCCCAGACTACTGCTGGACCTTGCCCGGGGCCACTATCCACTTGCTTGCCCCCTCTCCCTTCCTCCCTTCTATCTGTTTGAGCCGCCCTCACCTCCACAGCAGCCCTAACATACCTTAAAAAGCAAAAAGTTGACGTAGTGGCCTTAGTTGAGACGCATCTGGAAGGCCGGCAACAATTAGCTCTTAGATGCCCCTGGATTGGGTGGGCATTTCACTCGGTTTACTCTACTCATGCAAGGGGAGTGTCACTACTTATGAGTAAACACTTGCACTTTAAATTATGTGATTTACGTTCTGATCCACAAGGACTTTGTTTTTATACATGCTAAGATATATGGTCAACAATTCTTGATTATGGCATATTATGTGCCACCCCCCCTTTATTATGATGGTTCTGACAGAAGGACTGGATTATATAGCACAACGACCGACGATTCCCACCATCTGGATGGGGGACTTTAACACCACTCTCAACCCAGATCTAGATAGACCACAGCAGCCGGTCACAGAAAACTAACTCGTGTCCTCCCACTGGGTTTGCCAGACTGATCTCATCCTTCAACTTAGTTGATTCCTGGAGAACTACGCATGCGGCTGCCAGAGCATACTCATGCTTTTCCTCTACCTATAACACGATGTCCCGCATTGACTTTATTCTCCTGTCACAGACACTAGTCCCCCGCCTGTCATAATCGACCACAAAGGGCCTGGAGACTAAACCCATTCTGGTTAACGATATTACCAGATGACGGGCAACTAGATGAGGAATGGAGCAGATATTTCCAGGAAAACACTGTCTGCCTCGTTCGTGAATGTATGGGATTCATTCAAACTCCATGCGAGAACCACACTGATATCACGTATAAATAGATTAAAAAAAAACGCGGCTGCACAGTCCGATAAAGTGTTAGAAGACCTCTCCCTTGCAGAACGGGAATACGAAATAGACCCATCTCCTATTAACGCCTCCCAGCTTAAACTACAAACTAGAATAGCTAACCAGCTACAATTCTTTACCAAACAAAAGCTTTTTGAGCACCGAGAAAGGGCAAGCAAGTTATTGGCCTATATGGCCCATAACAATGAAAGACCGCCGGTAGTGATTTTCCCTGCGTAATCCGCAAGGTGAACGTCACCAAACCTGAAGAAGTAACAAACTTGTTTTGCGAGTTCTTTCGGTCACTACCACCACAACAGAGAACACATTACCCATCGCTCGCTTTTTATCAGACCTAGACATCTCTTAAACTAACTCCCTCTCAAGTAGAAAATCTTGAAAAAACGCTTGCGACACAAATAGCACTGGCAATGGCTAGTTTTTCTAGATCTAAAGTCCCTGGGTCAGACGGATTACCCATAGAGTTCTACTGGTGATTTAGTAAAACACTATTACCCCAACTACTTATCTTATACAACCACTTATTTGAGACCCTCACACTGCCCCCATCCATGAGAGAGGCCATCATAGTGCTTATTCCCAAGCCGAATAAGGACCTGGGTCTGCCTGAATCGTACAGACCCATCTCCTTACTTCAGGTGGATATTAAAATACTTGCAAAAGTGTTGGCTCTACGCCTGAATCAGGTCATGTTATCTTTAGTGCTCGAAATCAAGCAGGCTTCATGCCGGGCAGGAACACGTCCTTTAATCTTAGAAAACTCTATCAATATACAGGCCCAACATGAGCATACTGGAGAGAGGGTGATGGTGTCACTAGACACTGCTAAGGCGTTCAATTTGGTGGAGTGGAACTATTTGTGGGAATGTTTGACGCGGTACAGATCTGGCCCCAAGTTCCTCAGGTGGATCCAACTGCTCTACTAAACGCTGGTCGCTTAGGTTATTGCTAATGGATGCCAGTCGGATGTGTTTGAACTATCCAGAGGTACTAAGCAGGGCTGTCCCCTCTCCCCAATACTATACGCTCTGGCTGCAGAACCCCTAGCTATATCCATTAGAGACAATCCGACGATACAAGGTCTACGAGTTAGTGTCCTAGAGGAGGAAAAAAGTACTTATGCTTCCGTTCTGCCTCAGTTGCCGCATTGTGTTTTTTCTGTATGTGATGTTTGATTTCATGGTTGTTTTTATGATGCTTTACCTGCTGGGCTAGGTGGATGGGAGGGACTCCTCCCTGCCTGCTGGACTTACTCCACCTACTTAGGACTGCACACATCGTGCTGATTTCAGCCGCCTTGTGCTGGAGCAGTTTATCTGCGATTTAGTATACCAGTGAAGTGCCTTGCCTCCTGACTTTCTTACTGTACTTTACATTTCTTTACCTGCTGCTTTCCTATCTTCCTTGACCCTTTTTTCTGCCTCTATAGTCTTCACCCCTTCTTTTTGTTTCCTCTTTCTCGTCTCTCCTCCCTTTTCTTCGCCCCCCCGCCCTCCTTAACGATGGATGTCATTAAGGTAATCTCTCTCAATGCAATAGGACTTAATGTCCTGAAAAATGCAGAATACTTCTTACTGATCTAAAACGCTGCAAGGTGGATATTTTGTTTATCCATGAAACCCACTTCAGAGAGGACAGGCCTCCCACCCTGAGAAATGGATTTTACCCTACAACCTACCACTCGGCCAACCCCACGGCAAAATCTAAAAGCTTGTTGATATTCTCGGCCAGACTCCCTTGGACTCTCCAGCTTATAGACCTGGAGGGGAGATACTTGTTTCTTAAAGGCTTGATAGGTGACGTGTCGGTTACTTTAGCGACGATGTATGCTCCAAATGACAGGCAGGAGTCTTTCTTCATTAAGGTCTTGAAAAAACTTACGTCATTTACGGAGGGACAGCTGATGTTGGGTGGTGACCTTAACGTTCCCCCCTGGTACCGGCGGTCGATACGTCATCGGGTTTCTGGATCTCGTAAATCGGATCCTACAGGCGATTCATGCCGCTCAACTTGTGGATGTTTGGCGCTTGCAACACTCTGGGGAGCGGGATTACACATTCTTTTCTGTGCCTCATAAAACATTCTAGAATTGACTTATTTTTAGTCCCTCATCACCAACTGCACGCGATCGAGTCTTCCTCCATTGATCCCATTACATTTTTGTTATCATGCCGCCATTTCGTTGATGAATAGGTTATTAGAGGGTACAGCCCAGGGATCCCGGGTCTGGAGATTAAATGATGGTCTCTTGCAGACTTTAGAGGTGTATTCGGATGTTCTCACGGAACTTACAGAATATTTTCGGGTGAATCCGACAGAATACTGTGATCCCGGTATTCTTTGGGTAGCACACAAAACGGTTATTCGGGGGGTGCTCATCAAACATGGCTCCCATCTCAAAAAAGCTGGCATGCAACGGATCACGACACTTTTAGCAGAGATACACAAACTGGAACTGCAACACAAGCACGGTCTTGACCCAGAAGTTGAGGGAGAGCTCTTCTGGCGTAAACAAATTATCGACCTCCCAATATGCTGAGGCTAATTTTTTTCTCATGGAACAAATGTGGGAAATTATTAGTGGCAACGGTGAGGGCGCAGAGACCTAGCTAGTTAAACCCCCATATTACTTTGGCGTCAGGGCAGAAAATCGGACGGACTCAGTTTATCTCAGCGGGGGATCGATCCGCAGATCCCCCGCTGAGCAGGAGAATGACAGCTGTTCTCCGCACTGTGTGCGGAGACACAGCTGTCAGTTCCCCATGCATCTCTATGGGGGAATCGGATGGGAACGGACCGTTGGTCCGTTCTCATCCGATCCGCTGGACGGATGGAAAATAGGTTTTCCATCTGTTCAGATTTGACAGATCAGATGTCAGCGGATATGTCTCCGCTGTCATCCGATGCCCCATAGGGATGCATGGGGGGACCGTTCAGATCCGCCAAAAAAATGGATAGGCGGATCTGAATGGTCCGCCTGTGTGAAAGAGCCCTAAAGGGTTCTATGCCTACCTGTGTAACCTCCCAGGCAAGGATGCACCCCGATCGCAAATGGATAACTACATCATGTCCTCCTTGCTACCTACTCTTGACCCCCGAGGTTCAGGAACAGTTGGAAACTCCTATCTCCATGATAGAACTCCAGAATGCTGTTAAATTATTTAAAGTGGGTAAGGCATCGGGGCCAGATGGGTTGACACTTCCCTATTATACCAGTTTTTTGACCGCCCTCGCTCCACATTTAGTGAAGTGGTTTAATGCTCTGGGTTCGGGATCCTCCTCTTTCCCGCCCGACTCATTAAAAGCACACATATCTCTTATTCATAAGGAGGGTAAGGACCTGGCTGCATGTGGTAGCTATAGGCCCATCTCCCTGCTGAACATTGATCTTAACCACTTGCCTACTGTGCACTTCAACCCCCTTCCCACCCAGACCAATTTTTAGCTTTCAGCGCTCTCACACTTTGAATGACAATTGCGCGGTCATGCTACACTGTACCCATATGACATTTTTATCATTTTTTTTCACACAAATAGAGCTTTCTTTTGGTGGTATTTAATCACCTCTGGGTTTGTTTTTTACAAAAAAAAAAGACAGAAAATTTTGAAAAAAAAAAAGTTTTTCTTATTTTCTGCGAGTAAATTTTGAAAATAAATACATTTTTCTCCTTCACTGATGTGCGCTGATGAGGCGGCACTGATGTGCACTGATGAGGCGGCACCGATGTGCGCTGATGAGGCGGCACTGCTGGGCACTGAGGGGCGGCACTGACGGGCGGCACTGATGGGCACTGATAGGCGGCACTGATGGGCACTGGCGGATGGCACTGATGGACACTGACGGGTGGCACTGATGGGCAGCACCATCAGTGCCCACACTCAGTGCCCATAGTGCTGCCAGTCAGTGCTCATCAGTGCCTAGATGAGCAGGCACTGATGGGCACTGACTGGCGGGCACTATGGGCACTGATGGCGGGCACTTTGTGTTTTTTTTTTAACCTTGTGTAATCACGGCACTGGTGATCAGTGCCCTGAATACATTCTTCTGTGTCCCCGGTGGCTGATCGGCTCTCCTCCTTCCTCACACTGCAGTCTCTGTGTGAGGAAGGAGCGCTGGCGATGAGAGATGATCTCATATGTTTACATATGAGATCATCTCTCATTGCATGGGCCGATCACGTGGTAAATGGCCGCTGTGATTGGCCATTTACCACGATCTGTGATTGGCTGTGTCCAAGGGACATGGCCGACACAGATTTTCCCCGATGCGAGCGCGCGGGGAGCCTGTGTCTGGGAGGCTGTTTAATGACGGCCTCCTGAAAATTAGAGCACGCGCTGCAGCCGTCTTTCGGCTATAGCGCGGATCGGAAGTAGTTAAATTGTTTACGAAGATTATAGCCTCATGTCTTGCGCCGCATCTACAACAGCTGATTCATCTGGACCAAGTGGGTTTTATACCCACCCGGGAAGCTAGGGATAATATCTCCAAAGTGCTTAACCTGGTTCACGTTGCAAATACGTCTCTTACGCCCAGTGTTTTCTTGAGCACAGATGCAGAGAAAGCATTCGACCGTATCAATTGGCGATTCATGCTTTCAGGCTTGTGCCACATAGGCCTGGGGGATATTATGCTGTCCTGGATTTCCCATGTGTATTCCCATCCTACAGCCCAAATTAAAAGTAACCGAATACTGTCAGACCCCTTTGGGACACGTCAGGGCTGCACCCTTTCGCCTTTACGATTTGCATTATTTTTAGAACCTTTTTTGTGTAGGGTTCGCCTTAACCCTGCTATTTCTGGCGTTACGGTGGGGGATGTTTGATGCAAGGTTTCCGCGTACGCGGACTAAATGTTTTTCTCCCTGACTAACCCCATTGTATCTATCCCTAATCTATTAAAGGAGTTTGAGATTTGTGGCCGTTACTCCAATTTAAAAATCAATTTTAGTAACTCCGAAGCTATGGGAGTCACCATTTCTCCCACGCTGCTGAGACATCTTTCATTGAGTCTTCCTTTTAAATGAACAGATACTGCTATCAAATATCTGGGTACTCTTGTTCCTCCTGATTTGTCGACTTTATACGAGCTGAATTTCCCCCCCTTGTTACTTACGATCCGCAAGACATTGGTGACGTGGCATTTGGGTTTGCATTCCTGGTTTGGGAGATGTATTCTCAATAAAATGTTTTACCCAAGCTGCTATACTTCAGGCGCTCGCGATCCAGATACCATCCGCATTCTTTAAGCAGGTTCACTCCCTGTTTGTTCAATTTGTGTGGGCTCACAAGCAGCCACAAATATCACGTACCCAACTTACCCTACCTAAGACACATGGGGGTCTGGCCCTGCCTGATGTAATGAAGTATAACCAAGTGGTTCACCTTAGCAGACTTTTGGACTGGAGTAGACACCAACAATGCAAGCTCTGGGTGCATCCTGAACACGCTTAATCTGACATACTGTTGAGTGGAGCACCTTGGTGCGCTGACTGTGTCCCACAATCCGTCAAACTACACCCCACTATAGACATGATGTTGCAAATAGTATCCTCTCTTCTCTTGCATCCCTCTATATCTACATCGACTTCCCCTCTATTTCCAATTTTAGGCAACCCGGCCTTTGAACAGGGTCTTCGGGATCATTCGTTCACACACTTGCGACACCGGGGACGGTTCTTGGCCTCGCATTTCTTAGTAGATTTCTGGTGGCTGTACAGACGGTGGCCGATGGTCCTTTTGTCCTTTCCTTCTGGACGGCTATTCAACTCCATCACTTCCTACATTCCTTACCTACCCCGCCGGCCTATGATAGGAAGCTTATGATCTTCGAAGACTATTGTACAGGAACGGAAGTTTTGACGAGGCCACTCTCCAAAACGTATAGTTTATTGGTGACTCCAACCGACGACTTCCGTCTAGCGTGTTTTACAGGAATGGGACACCACCTTGACTGTGCCCTCACTCCTGTGCAGAAACAAAATGTGTGCATATTGGCACTCAAAACCCCTACCTGCACGAAATTGCAAAACACCAATTAGAAAATACTGACGAGTTGGTATCGTGTCCCCACCACCTTACACAAACTCTACCCAAACACTACTGACAATGCTGGAGATGCCAGGAGGGGTGGGAAACGTTACTGCACATCTTTTGGTCGTGCCCGAAACTTTTTCTTTTCTGGGTGTGATTCCAGACACCCCAGCTTGCTTTCCTCTCCATGTGTTGGATATCCCAATGCAAAAATATAAACAGTCGATACTTCATCATATTTTAAGCGTGGCCAAATCATGCATTCCGATATAATGGAAGACGTAATTTTCTCCCACTGTAAGGATTGTATATGCAGGCTCGAACATATCAATAATATGGAGGATCTTGTTCTCATAGTGCAGAATAAACGGGAGAGGCATGAAAAGATATATGGGGTTTGTGGAATATGTACCTCATCTCTGAGGGAAATCCCTGATGTGTCCACCTAGGTCTGGCGATTGAGGTCTACGGCATTCCTGAACGCATCCATATCTCCCTATCCTGTCTCCCCTCCCCCGTTGGGGTGCCACCCCCTTTTTATTTTTTTTCTCCCATATACCTTCCATTTCTCTTTCCTTTCTACTCTAACCATACTTTCTCTGCCTTTTTTTTCCACTATTTACTCTTTCTTGATGTTTTAAAATTCCATAAGGACAGTTGGAGTGGGCAACCGGAAATCGTATACCATTTATTTGTTTTATATATTTTTTTTTTTTCTCATGTAATTTTGACATAGAACACATATAAGTAGTCTTATGTGCTCTATAGAGACATTTTTTGCTGTGTGTTCCAACATCCACTTCTGTTTATATTACGGTGTTTTTTTTTTTTTTATGCTGTTTTGCTTTTTGATGTGTTAATCAGTACCTATCCATCTGTCTTTGTTTACATAAATAAAATATTTAAAAAAAAAAAATAAACCAAATTCTCTTTTCCTTTACCAGTATGGAAAAATCTTTTAAAGATTTGCCAAAATCCAATAAGGGAGGCCCTTCTATAAAAGAATAAAGTAAATATTGACCACTCAATCAGTCCTCACAATGAATGCGTTAATAATTAATTCTTACCATCTTATGTCTATTTAGAAAATAATTGGAAGTGCTGGGATTCCAGGACCTCCACTGCACATAGTGGTTCCTCCCACCAGCTATGTCACTACTGTCTTGTAGTGACCCTGACGGGCTGGTGGAAGCAGGACACTCCCAGAGAGCTTCTAAATAAAATTCAGGCTGTACTTTGAGCCATAGCAATTGAACCACAGCCTGGCCACCTCAGTACCTCTCTAGCTCAAAGGATATGATGCATCTTTGTTGATTCGCTGCCTGACATTTTTGGTGGTTAGCAGTGGTAAGCTGAATTTTCCTTACAGTAGCCTTAACTTTTTTTTTTTCTCACATTCAACTGGACTACATGTGTCACCCAAAAAAATGGATCACACTGTTCAACTGGGCTACATGTGTCAACCTTAAAAAAAAAAAAAAAAAAAAATGGATCAGTCACCTTGCACAAGCGGACAACATACTTATGCAGAAGTTTTTTTCTGCGTGTGCTGGCTGTAACCCTAATGCCCCATACACACGTGCAGATTATCTGAAGACTTTTGTCTTCAGATTTACCTTTTCTATGTAGTGCAAGGGCCTGCCGGATTGCATACAAATTGAAAGTGTTTAGGTTTGACCTCATATTATATGGTTTTGGTAAGTCTGCAGACAAAAGTCTTCAGATAATCTGCACGTGTGTACGGGGCATAAGTTTTGACAGCAGACTGAATGTTGCACCCTTTAAAGTACCTACATGTCCTCTGAGCTTCCTGCCATTGCCCCTTTTTACTTGAAACCCTGTCAAGCCTTCGCCTGCAACTGTCCACATTTCAGAAGTTGAATTCCCTCATGACCATCTCTAGCATCTGTGAAATAATATTTCAGACCTATATCCAGAACCTTCACTTCCTTATCTGTGGTAAATCCAACAGGGCAGTGAGAGCCTCTTGGGCTTCATCAGGCTTTTCTGTATCATAATTTGCAAGATCGCAATTCTTGCTTTCTCTCCATATTTTTACGATTTTTTTTTTCTAAAATGAATTTTGGGTACATCAGTGGATGCCAACTTCGGGTTTATGGTGTCGCATGAGCCTGTGCGATTTTACCCTTTGGTTGTGGATAGAGGGGTATAGCAAGAACTCACCTGGTTGTTTTCTGTTCTAAGGCTTTAATGAATTATGGAGAAAACAGGATTTCCTTCCTTACTGCTAAATTATTTTCTCTGATGTTCATTTGGAGACAGCTCCTTAATCCCTTGATTTGGTGGTCTTTTTTTATTTGCTTTGTTGCCAGGTTTGTAAAGCTGTGAAATGTTAGTGCTGCTTTGCTCATTTTAAGGCTCTATAGCAGTTGTGGCTTACTTTATAGCCACTAGGTCGAGCTTTCACCTTCATTTGTTTTTACCACCTAGTGTCCAGTCCACCTGTAGGCAGCATTATACCCAATGGTCTATCTACAGTGCTGTGTCATCTAATGAACATCAGAGAAGGGGGTTTAATGGTAAGTTCAAAAAAGTTTTGATGCATGAAGTAATCTAGAAGCAAATTTTGCATCCAGAGCAGACTGTGAAAACTGGTAAGCCATTAAAGCTGAAGTGCCGCCAAAATCACAAACCAAAAATTAATGGAAAACAATCTAAGAATAGAAAATGGGTGAATGATTGATAACTCCACTCCCTGCATTCCTAAATCAGGTTTCATTCTTAGAAGCTGTAGTACTGCTTCTATCAATGGCAGAGCTGGCGGAAAGGGCTGGCATAGTTGGGCTTTCTCAATGAAAGCCTGTGACATCCCTATAGTTGCATAAATCCCTGCCGCTGTGGAAGATTATGGGGGGTGGGGGCAGAGGAAGATTTTCATTAACAGAAGAGTAATCATCACAAGAGACTCGTCCTGATGACTATTCTGTCCCTTGTGCTGATTTCTCCTGTTTGTGATTATGGCTGCACTTAGGCTTTAACCAAGAATCTTTTGTTTTTGTTAAATTATATTATAATTGGTATATTTGTTTTCCTCAGTGACTTTGGGACAGCACCATTGGGCATCTAGTCTTGCTGAGAAGTTTTGTGATTTTGATATTTTGGTGCAAATATGTGAAATCACGGACAGTGAGAACAGGCTGCAGCATTATATGACTCAGTTTTCTGATCAGGTATGTATTCAATTCTTGTGGGTTTTTTATGCATACATAAAAACATTGCTTTAAAGCCAAACTCCTTATAAAAATAGGTAAAAACTAACCAGCACTACACTTTTTTTTTTCTTAAAAGAAAGAAATAAAAATACTGCATTTCTCAACCTATCTCGGGTGTTCACAACTCATTCAAGGCAGTTATTGTAAACAAAGTGCATGAAGTTTCTGTCTCCTGGGAAGTTCAGTGAAGCTGTTCTGTTTGTTTTCCATTCACCACATGGGTGGTGGGTGCTCATACAATAGAAACCACACTGGCACAAAGATGTGCCAGACTACCATCTTAATTAAGTGTTGCTAGACGAACAATGAGCTAAGGTGTAGCAGATATTACCTGTGTTATGACACTATGGCGGGGAGGGATTTACTAAAAGTGGAGCATACAGAATCTGGTGCAACTGTTAATTTAATTTAAATAAATAATTTTTGCAATATAGAAGTCATTGGTGTCTGAGGCTGGTTTACAAGAAACTTCCAGGTATTTTTTTTCATAATTGTAAATGAGCCTCTTTTCTCTATGTTTGTAAGATATTGGACTATATGTTGGGCATGTGAACAATTGTAATGCTGAAAAGGAAACATGGAGGCAACCATTGCTGAAATTTTAGATCCCTTGCTTTCCCACTAAAACTTTGGCTTCTGTGTTTTCCGAGTTACAGACCTGGAATAAAATAAGAGATAAGGAATTCTGGTACTTTACAATGTGCTAGTTTTCGGCTTGTGACTAAAAAGCGTTCAAGTTAAATACAGCCAGAAAACAAATGTTTATTTTAAGAATGGGGATGAGCTAAACATGAGCTGGGTTTGGTTGATGGCAAGTTTGCAAATCCTGACTTTGTGTTACTAAACCCAAGACCCTGCATTCACTATATCTGGTCCCCCACAGTACACAGAACATAGAAATGTAATTATTTTAGTAAATATAAACGGCTAAATACCATTTCTCATCAGCAGTATTTAGCAGACTTGTGACTTCTAACAGTGCCTGACCGAGCATTGGTTAAAGCTTGTAGGAGTAGTTTTCATTCTCCTTTGACTGTCCGATGAGGTTGCATGTTCCCTGACCCTCTGTCTGGACAGTGCTGATTGGCCCTGTGAAGATCACATGCACCCACCAAAAAAAAAAAAAACCTCTCTAGCAATACACACCAAACTGAGCATGTTCAGAGTGCCCCTAAGGCCGTAATCAGCAGATGGATTGGGGACTGTGGAATGACATGGATGAGCAAGTTTGGGGTGGAGTCCTGACCTCAACAGAACAGAAGCCTTCTCGTCCAACATCATTGTCTGACCTCCTATATGCATTTCTGTAAGAATGGTCAAACCTTGTGGACAGCCTTCCCAGAAGTGTTAAAGTTGTTACAGATGCAAAGAGTTGGCTAACTCAATATACTACGGACTAAGACTGAGATGCCATTAAAAGTTCATGTGCGTTTAAAGGCAGTTGTCCCAATACTTTTGGTAATATACTGTATATGCGTATTGGATGCATTTTGAACCGCATCCGTTTCACATAACATGAACCGGCAGCCTTCTCTATGGAGCCAGTTCACATATATGCTGTACCGCGGCAGTGCAAACTTGCTGTGAATTGAACAAGCCCTGTGCATTTTCTGAGCACTGCAGTGCGTTTTCAGATGTGAATTCCAGGCCCACTGCCTTCTATAGGAACGCATCTGAGTTGCACGTCATTAATTTTGAACACAAATTTGATACAAAAAAAACATGCAGCCTGGCAGGCCAGAAAAGGGGGGGGGGCATCAGGCCACATGCTCTCAACATGGTGGGGTGCTTTGGGGTAGCTCTGCACCCCCACCCCCAAAGCAGCTTCTTCCCCATATTGATGGGGACAAAAGTTCTGCCACACAACCCTTGTCGGTAATTGTTGTGGGTCTGCGAGCAGGGGGCTTATCGGAAACTGAAAGTCCCCAGATCCCCCCCCCCTTCCCATCTGAATGAGTATGGGGTACATATATTAAAAAAGTGAATAAAGACACAACACGAGTTGTTGACAAGTCCTTTTAAAAAAATGTAAAAAAAGTCCCCTGGTGTAGATCCATCGTCCAGGGCGACGCCGACTGCCAGACCTGGAATAAGGATGGGAAAAAAAAGCTGTGCTCCACCGTGTGACAGTTCTTAAATAGCTTAGGGGCAGGGTCACCTAGCAACATCACCTGGTGGCACCACCCCCTGTGACATCTGTAACTAAACCGCGACCCACACTGTGCTTGTAGACTTCCGTCAGTATACGGCTTCCTTCAGTCTTGAACATAGATATCAAATATTCCAACCGCCCCCATACAAAGCTAGCCGACAGTTTAGCTTGTACTGGAACCTTCTTCTTTATTGAACAATGCACACAGTTTATATACAGCATGGGCATCCCCCTCCTGATCAGTTTACCACACACAGGTCAGGGGTTGCCTGATTACGTTATCATATGCAGATGAAATTGTATACATAAATAGAATTAACCTAAACTAATTATCTAGCCATCTGGAAAGAAACAATATGTGGGTTCATTAACAATTAACAATGGGACAGACAGGCTTAACAGAATACACATCACACCTCTATACACAGACAATACGAAAAGTCCGCCAGTGACAGACTGTCTCTGACATTGAAGTGCAATACACATTATAATCAGTGTAAATACAGAACCCATTTGAAGCAATACAAACCATATTCTCAGTGTCCATTAGGAATCTGTCTTTCACTTCCAGTGAGGGTGAGTACCGTCACATATCCCCCCACCCACCCCCCAAAGGTAGACTAACCAGGTACCAGACCTCCAATCGGTCTGTGCCTGAGTTAGTCGGGTAACAAGTCCCAAAGAGTCAATCCATCATGGCAGCTTCCTTGACAAAGTTCCACATAGTTTGTAAGTTTGTCCCGCCAGGGCGCATGGAGCTCTCATAGCTGATCAGTCTGTTGAAGTCTGGTTTGGGCAGGCCAGACTGGGCTTCTTGGTCACCCTGAGTCCCTAATAGACACAGAGTGACTTACACATAAGAGGGGCCTAGGGGGCTGAGAGGGGGATTTCCCAACCTCTCTAAGGTAAGCTGTGTTCCACAGGCACCCTAACCAAAGTGACTCCTGTCTCAACATCCCAGACTGGTGCATGCCAGGTCTGGGAGGGCATGTCAACCTGGTATGGTTTAGGAGGGACACTCGCTTCCCTCCCTTTCTGGCCTGCCAGGCTGTATGCTCGAATAAGGGTGTGGTATGGATTTTGACATGGGGTTTCCCCCCTGAAAAATCGATACCAGACCCGCTCACTGCTGATGAGTCATCCGTTTTTAAGAACGTGGCGGCCGACTTCCCAGCCCTCTCCTTAACCAGCTAATGTTAAAGACGCTGGTGGCCGCCAACTCCAAAATTTACATCTAAATCGCAGCTGAACAGCTGCTTAGAAAATTTGCAGTTGAAACGGAGGGTACATGTGTGAACCTAGTCTTAAGGTGTGACTCAAAAATGAATCACGGGTGCGTTTTTGTTGCATTTTCCACTGCTTTCAATCGGAAGGTGCATTTTTGGTGCATGTTTTTCTTTTTCTATTACCCTAACATGCTTCAAAAATGCTAGGAGTTTTTTTTTTCACTGCAATGGAAGTGCACCGCCTTAGTGAGAAAAGATTCATTGATTTTAATGGGAAGCATTTTTCTTGAGCTTTTGAGGTGCTTTTTTTTTGTAATGCAAAAGCGCATAAAAACTCCTTCGTGTTAAAGCAGCCTAATGGCCATTTTCAAGGCTAATATGTAAGAGATTGTCAAGCATATGGCGTTGGGGGGGCTGGGCACTTCCCTGGGGGGGGGGGGGGGGACATACACCAAAGCAAAAATTATGTAATAATTTTTAAATAACAGGCCTAGGGAATGTGCGTAAGCCCCTGTTTACACCGGTGTGATTTTTCATGCGATTTGACAGTTCCAAATTGCATTGCAAGTTGCCAATTTCATTGCGACTTGCATAGACTTCCGTTAAATAAAGTCGCAAGCCGTAATAAAATCGGAGGTGCCAATTGCACTGATCTGCAGCTTTGAAATCACGCTGAACAATGTATACAATGCACTACATTAAAAATATGATATTTACAAAGAAGGAAAAAAAAAAAACATTGCCAGTAATACCCACTTAACCAGTTTGGCAAATTTACTACTGTTTGTAAACAAATGTCTGTGTATTCCCTCCCTTTATCAATACCAGCCTCTAAGCCCCCGTTCACACTAAGGCGACCTGTGAGGCGACCTGGTCGCCTCCCATAGGGAAGCTGCGGACCCGTTCTAATAGGAGCGACACAAGTCGCTCTGACTTAGAAAAAGGGTCCGGAGCTTCTTTGGGGCGACCAGGAGGCGACCGCCATAGACTTCAATGTTATGAAGTCCGTGGCGGCCGCTCCAAGGTCGCGGCGCACTGCTCGCACCGCGATCTCGGAGGTCGCCCCGGGAAGTAGCGTCGCGGTAGTGTGAACCGGCGCTGAGGCCCCGTTCACATAGCAGCGACGCTACTTCCCGGGGCGACCTCCAAGGTCGCGTCGTGCTGCTCGCCCCGCGACCTCGTAGCGGCCGGCACGGACTTCATAACATTGAAGTCTATGACGGTCGCTCCGGGTCGCCAGCTCCGGACCCTTTTTCTAAGTCGGAGCGACTTGTGTCGTTCCTATTATAACGGGTCCGCAGCTTCCCTATGGAAGGCGACCTGTGAGGCGACCAGGTCGCCTCACAGGTCGCCCCAGTGTGAACGGAGACTTATCCTAGATGAGTGTAACGGATCAACCGGAACCCCGACGGGGCACCTCCGTTGACGGATGCTCCTAGTGCTTCCCGAGGGCTCCAAGCACTCTACCAGACACCGTAACCGCCTCAGACCCCACGAACCGCCACAGCTTGGTTAGGGTCTTGCCGTCTCCTACCCACCCTGGACCTACGACAAGGCTCCAGGTTCCCGAGGGTGAACCTCTCTTTCCCCAGAGAGAGCAGCAGGAACAAGCTCTACACAAGCTCTTACAAGAGCTTAGTGATTATCCAAGGGAGTATGGAAGACCATAGCAATCCCTTGTAGCATATTCCCCCAATAAGATACAGGACTCTAGATTAGGCCTGCACGATATTGGAAAAAAAATATATTGCGATATATTTTTTTTCAACTATATATATTGCGATATTGAGGGACCCGTCAATCCAGCCTTTCTGACCATACAGGTTTAATGTATGTTACTGTAGGGAATGGGATTCAGTGCACACTGCAGCCTTGTACCATAGGTTTAATGTTACTGACACTGTAGGGATTGGGAAGGATGCTGGCAATGGAAATCATGAAGCATGCAGGCAGCCTTCTAAATTTTAATTGAAGATACAGGGCACTGGTCAGGTCAGGGTTAATATGGTAAAATTAATTAATCAGTGACAGTGTGGACTGTGGAATCGATCAGAATATTCAGTGACCGACAGTCTTTCTCATAGTGGTGGTGGTAGGAGGCTGGAGCGGTGGACTAGGAGCCAGGAAAGGATCACAGCACAGCCGCATATATTTACTCACTGAACGTGTGGGGCGGGCTGCAGTGCACGAGTGAGTCAGTGTATGCTCACCGCTGAAGTGTCCCGACTTCTCCCTGCCTAACACGGAAGTCTGTGAGGAGTCCTGTCCTCCTCCGAGTCCCTTCCCCCTGCCTATGCAAATATCGTGACCTCGGCGATATGAATATCGCCTACGGCCGCAGAACGATAGTCGATATCATATCGACTATCGTTCAGCCCTACTCTAGATTGAGGGGGGACTAACTCAACTTTATTGAACAAGAAACATGCTTTTATACAATATTCCCCCACAAGGTCCAGGTGGACCTTGTTGAAAACAGGCCCTGACATTCACAATCCAATGAAAACACACAATCCCTCCCCTCTGCCTGATTACAGAAGCATATGCAGATGAAAGTGTACACAGGAACTAAACAAATTATCTAGCCATCTAGACAGAACAATGTGAGGTCATTAACATCTAACAATGAGACAGGTAAACTTTAACACAATACACATTACATTTCAATGCACAAACAATAGGGAAGCCTGTCTGGCATGCAGGGACATGGAATACACACATTATCTAGTAGTCAGGCTTCATGGCAATGGGAATAAATCTTCATATTTCTATATGAAGATATTGCTGACAAATATGACTGTCCCATCTGAAGCAATTCAAACCATTAATTATCTGTTTTTCACTTCAAGTGACGGTGAATACCATCACAATGAGTATCTAAAATAGATGTTATTGGGGGCCCAGAAAGAAAATAATTAACTTCCCAAACAGATCCAAGCAAACACTACCCTGTGGGACTGCATAGGTCATGTACGTCAAAAGGCAGATCTATTGCATGCAAATACCTAGGTTTTCTCAATATATTCAGAAGGTCATATGTCCCTTTTAAATCTGTTAACTATAGATTGGAATTCGCTTCTTAAGTTAGTTAAATGTGTTGATGTGTGTGTGCACATATCTCCTCTGTAACCTTTTTCTAGTAAGTTTATATGTTCTCAGCCTATATTAGTATCACCATAAATGTGACGATCCCAGGCAATACATAAAGTATAAACTTCTACCTCCTGTGTATTCTTATTTCCCCTAGTGACAGTATGAATTGATAATTTTTATCTCCACCACTAGGTGTCACTTAGGATCCCTCTCAATTAAGCATACATTCAGGTCCATAAATATTGGGACATTGACACAATTCTAATTTTTTTTGGCTCTATACACCACCACAATGGATTTGAAATGAAACAAACAAGATGTGCTTTAACTGCAGACTTTCAGCTTTAATTTGAGGGTATTTACATCCAAATCAGGTGAACGGTGTAAGAATTACAACTGTATATGTGCCTTCCACTTTTTAAGGGACCAAAAGTAATGGGAAAATTGGCTGCTCAGCTGTTCCATGGCCAGGTATGTTATTCCCTCGTTATCCCATTTACAAGGAGCAGATAAAAGGTCCAGAGTTCATTTCAAGTGTGCTTTTTGCATTTGCAATCTGTTGCTGTCAGATCTCAATATGAGATCCAAAGAGCTGTCACTATCAGTGAAGCAAGCCATCATTAGGCTGAAAAAAAAAACAAAACAAACCCATCAGAGAGATAGCAGAAACATTAGGTGTGGCCAAATCAACTGTTTGGAACATCCTTAGAACACACCGGTGAGCTCAGCAACCCCAAAAGACCCGGAAGACCACGGAAAACAACTGTGGTGGATGAGCGAAGAATTCTTTCGCTGGTGAAGAAAACACCCTTCACAACAGTTGGCCAGATCAAGAACACAATCCAGGAGGTAGGTGTATGTGTGTCAAAGTCAACAATCAAGAGAGGATTTCACCAGAGTGAATACAGAGGGTTCACCACAAGATGTAAACCATTGGTGAGCCTCAAAAACAGGAAGGCCAGATTAGAGTTTGCCAAACAACATCTAAAAAAGCCTTCACAGTTATGGAACAACATCCTATGGACAGATGAGACCAAGATCAACTTGTACCAGAGTGATGGGAAGAGAAGAGTATGGAGAAGGAAAGGAACTGCTCATGATCCAAAGCATACCACCTCATCAGTGAAGCATGGTGGTGGTAGTGTCATGGCGTGGACATGTATGGCTGCCAATGGAACTGGTTCTCTTGTATTTATTGATAATGTGACTGCTGAAAAAAGCAGCAGGATGAATTCTGAAGTGTTTCGGGCGATATTATCTGCTCATATTCAGCCAAATGCTTCAGAACTCATTGGACGGCACTTCACAGTGCAGATGGACAATGACCCAAAGCATACTGCGAATGCAACCAAATAGTTTAAGGGAAAGAAGTGTAATTTTATGCAATGGCCAAGTCAATCACCTGACCTGAATCCGATTATGCATGCATTTCACTTGCTGAAGGCAAAACTGAAGGGAAAATCCCCCGAGAACAAGCAGGAACTAAAGACAGTTGCAATAGAGGGAGGCCTGGCAGAGCATCACCAGGGATGAAACCCAGCGTCTGGTGATGTCTATGCGTTCCAGACTTCAGGCTGTAACTGACTGCAAAGGATTTGCCACCAAGTATTAAAAAGTGAAAGTTTGATTTATGATTGTTAATCTGTCCCATTACTTTTGGTCCCTTAAAAAGTGGGAGGATCATATACAAACTGTTGTAATTCCTACACCGTTCACCTCATTTGGATGTAAATACCCTTAAATTAAATAACTACAATAGAGGGGGGCAAGTGGGACTTTAACGGTGCTAAATGATGGAGAAAAATCTGAATTCTCAAAAATTGTACATTTTATTACACATAGAAAGTGAGGACAAGACAATACATCAATATAAAATGATAAAATCAGGAAAATGCACTCAAAATATCAACTCTACATGTTTCGCCATCTTCATAATAGCTTCTTCAGGAGTTTTCATAGACATTTCTCGAGAGTGAACATTTCTAGGTAACAAAGGGAAAAGACATAAAAAACATGACATGTGTATGTATATAGGGTTTATCTCAACGGTCCTAATGTTGAGTGCCCAATTGATTTGCATAATTGTAAAGACATTGATACCAATAAAGTACCTTAAGATGACCTGAGCCCTTTCTTATGCCGAAGGTGACGCTACCAAAGCAAGCACAGAGGGGGAGGGGAGCCGAGACCTTCAGACTCCTAGAGTTGACCCATAGATAGGGTGACAGCCAGGCTAGAAATAATAGGTAGAGATAATAAAACCATAGCATAGAAATACATTTCAACCAAAATTGCTATGCCTCCAATTGGTGTGAGGTTAAATATCAGGTAGAAAAGTTACCAAGATAATCACCTGATTATGAGTAAATGTGCAGTTGATTCCCTAGGTACCTCAATGTAACAAAGACAGGAAGGGAAAATGAAGTCCCCTTAATATCCCCCCAAATGGGAGGTATCCCTTGAAACAAAAAGAAATGGAATTTGTTGAAGATAATAAATATAATGAGGGTCTGTCAAGTTTTGAGGGTATAAGCACTTACCCAAAATTGACAAGATTCAGCACCTAAATTGTCATGCAGTATTCAAAAGTACACCGCCATTTCAATTCAGCAAATCTTCCAGTAGTACACAAAAAATGGAGACTGCACGGGAGGAGAAAGAAAAAAGCAAGGAAGGACATCATCAGCGTTAAAATCTACCAGAAATGTATGGAGAGAAGCAGGGTTTGAAAGATTTCATTTACCGCAAATGGTCTCAAAGATCATGTATCGTTCCCCGGTGGTCTAGTGTAATACTGACCTTGTGGCGCCGGCATTTATACACCCCCTCCACTCCCTCGGCGTCTGACGTCACCGAGGGAGTGAGAGCGAGGTACGCCCAGTGGTCCAATGGAGGCCAAGAAGGAAGTGCGTCATTAAGACGCGACCGCATCACGTGATTCCGCCGGAACCGGAAGGTCGGGGATGACAACATCCGGTCCGGACAGGAATGTAAGCAGAGGAGGTAACAGATTGCCGAAGGGCAATCTAAAAAGGGATCCAAGATGAAACTGACAGCATCGCCAAAGACCGGATTTCAAGGAAATATATCCGCAATGCCTATACAATGGGGAAAGAATCCAAAGACACAAAAGGGTCATAAAAAAAGGAAATTGCCCCATCTAATGGATAAATCAGTGTATGTGATACAGATGACAATTAAATAGAAAAGAGATATTAGTAAAAACTCCATAACAGGACAACTGGGCATTTTGAAGCGGTGCTGCTACTAACCAGGTTGGACCATTTTTCCTGGAAAATAAATGTAGGGCACCGCGGGTGCCCATATGGGCAACCATAATAGAGGCTGAAAATAGGCTCGAATCCAAGGGGTCCCCCAATGTGCCTGCCCCGGGGTGTGCCACCTACAATCGCATCCACACAACGGCGGGGGTCAGGAAAAAATATAATGAACAATTCACAGAATATTCTTGTTCTTTAAACGGTAATTGAACCACATCTACAAAAATAAACGCATATAGGCAATTTTGCCAAAATATATAAGATGTGCCCATGAAGGCACCTAGAAAGAGAGGACTTTGTAACAAGGGTACAAGATCCAAAATGCTGACCAGCTACAGGAATCCTGTGCTGAATCAGCAATAAATACAGATGACATTAGCCTAGAAAGGGTTTGAAACTAATGGATTCGTTTATACCTGGATACTGAATAGCTGATAAGTTAAATATCCACTTGGTTTCACGTTGCAATAAGTTTCTATCTACACTTCCACCTCTTTCATTCAGTGGAATGTGTTCCAAAGCAAAAAAAGTCATCATCCTATCATCAAAGCCATGGTATAAACCCATGTGTCGGCTAATGGGACTTACAAACTTTTTGTTTTTGACAAGTTTGACATGGTCACGAATTCGATTAAAGAAAGGCCTTTTTGTTTTGCCTATATAAAAGGCTTTACAACTGCAATACATTATATAGACAATTCCTACTGTTTGACAATTCGCATAGAAATTCGGTCTATACAATTTTCCATTTGGGAGAATAATTTCACTTACATTAGGTAGATATCTGCAGAAATTACATTTTTTGCAAGAATATGTGCCTGTGAGTGTTTTTTTGGGTTTGTTTGAAGGAGCATAATGACTGTGAACCAATTGGTCCCTTAAAGAACGAGACCTTTTAAACGTTATCTGGGGGCGGACATCAATAAATTTGGATACCTTTTCATCTGCCTCTAGAAGGTACCAACATTTTTTAAGAATTGACCGTACCTGGTCATGTTGACCAGAATATCGTGTAATTAGACGTACCCCATCAGTATTGGTTTTATTCTTCTTCTTGCCAAAAATCAAATCAGTCCTGTTCCATTTTTTCGCTCTATGGTAAGATTTTTTCAAACAGGCCCTACTGTAGCCTCTTCCCAAGAGTCTCCTCTGTAAGCTCTTAGCTTCTCTCTCGAAATCCTTGGATTTCGTACAATTACGTCGTAATCTTAAATACTGGCTGTATGGTATACTAGACACTAAAGGTTGAGGGTGGGAGCTGTCTGCCCTCAATATAGTGTTGCCTGCAGTGGTTTTGCGGAAGAGGGTGGAGCCCAAAATGCCATCTTCATCTTCATAAATGGTAACATCCAAAAAGTCCAAAGACCTTTGGCTATAAGTGTGGGTAAATTTGAGATTGAAGTCATTGACTTTCAAAACCTCAAAAAATCTCAAAAGCATACTCAAAGGACCTGTCCAAATCATAAAAATGTCATCAATAAATCTTCTCCACAGGAGTATATGAGATAAAAAAGACTCCAGGTTGACCCTGGAAAAAAGGTCACGCTCCCATCCCCCCAGGTGCAGGTTGGCATATGAGGGGGCACACTTGGTCCCCATAGCCACACCCTGCACCTGGAGGTAATGGGAGCCATTAAACAAGAAGACATTGTTGGACAAAATAAATCTAAGAAGTGAGATGACAAAGGCATTATATTCCACTGAAGAACCTCCTCTTTCTGATAAGAAGCCCTCCACAACTCGAACCCCACAGTGATGTGGGATGGAGTTGTAGAGGGCCTCTACATCGATACCCACTAGCCACGCCTCCTCAGGGACCTGGATGCCATCAATGGCTTTGATGAGATCACTGGTGTCCCTGATATAGGAAGGTAAGGCCAGTACATGGGGACGCAGGTAGTCATCCACCAGTTGACTCGCTCGTTCCGTTAGGCAGCCATTACCCGAGACTATTGGTCTCCCAGGGGGTTTTTTAAGATTTTTGTGAACCTTGGGTAAGGCATACATAGTAGGGGTTTTGGGATCCTTGATATTCAAAAATTCCCAAGTTTTCTTGTCTATCAGGGCTCTTGAATAGGCTTCAAAGATAAGCTGACGATATTTGATGATTATTTTTGCTAGGAAACTTTCAGAAATTTTTCTATACCAATCTTTGTTCAAAATATTCAAAACCATAGCTTCATAACCTAATGTGTCCATTACAACGACATTTCCGCCCTTATCTGAGGGTTTAATTGTAAGGGAGGAGTCGTTTTGAAATGATTGAATAGCCCTAATTTGGCTATCACTGAGGTTGGAGGAATTAACATCTTTCCACTTAGTCTTCTGAATTTCCCTAATCACTTGTTGGCTCCCCTCCCCCCTCTGTGCTTGCTTTGGTAGCGTCACCTCTATTGCCTCCACCTTCGGCATAAGAAAGGGCTCAGGTCATCTTAAGGTACTTTATTGGTATCAATGTCTTTACAATTATGCAAATCAATTGGGCACTCAACATTAGGACCGTTGAGATAAACCCTATATACATACACGTCATGTTTTTTATGTCTTTTCCCTTTGTTACCTAGAAATGTTCACTCTCGAGAAATGTCTATGAAAACTCCTGAAGAAGCTATTATGAAGATGGCGAAACATGTAGAGTTGATATTTTGAGTGCATTTTCCTGATTTTATCATTTTATATTGATGTATTGTCTTGTCCTCACTTTCTATGTGTAATAAAATGTACAATTTTTGAGAATTCAGATTTTTCTCCATCATTTACCCCTGTTAAAGTCCCACTTGCCCCCCTCTATTGTAGTTACTCAATTTATGGGATGTGGTGCCTTTTATTTCATCTCTAGCAATATCTCTTCAAAATTTACCCTTAAATTAAAGCTGAAAGTCTGCAGTTAAAGCACATTTTGTTTGTTTCATTTCAAATCCATTGTGGTGGTGTATAGAGCCAAAAAGATTAGGATTGTGTCGATGGACCTGACTGTATATGATTAATCCTCAGATGGGATACATGCAGGGCAAAACAGCAAAGACTGAATGTGACTTTGCCCTGTCCACTTAACCACCTGCCCTTTGGATCCTTTTCCCTCGCAAATGCTACGTTCACCCTCTGGCCCTATTCTACACTCTCTAACCCACATCTTCAATCTCTCCCTCTCTTCTGGCATCTTCCCCAACTCTGTAAAACATGCACTAGTCAGCCCCATACTTAAAAAGCCCTCACTGAACCAAACCAATCTTAACCACTTGCCTACTGGGCACTTAAACCCCCTTCCTGCCCAGACCAATTTTTAGCTTTCAGTGCTCTCACACTTTGAATGACAATTACTTTGTCATGCAACACTGAACCCATATGAATTTTTCGTGCTTTTTTTTTGATGGTATTTAATCACCACTGGGCTTTTTATTTTGTGCGCTATAAATGAAAAAAGACCGAAAATTTAAAAAAAAAAAAAAGTTTTTTTTTTAGTTTCTGTTATAAAAGTTTGCAAATTAGTAATTTTTCTTCATAAATTTTGGCCAAAATTTATACTTCTACATATCTTTGGTAAAAATAACCCAAATAAGTGTATATTATTTAGTCTGCGTGAAAGTTAGTCTACAAGCTATAATGTACTGACAGCCTATCTCATTTTTTGAGACCCTAACAAGCCAGGAAAGTACAAATGACCCCTTTTTGGAAAGTAGACATTCCAAGGTATTTGATAAGAGGCATGGTGAGTTTTTTGAAGTTGTCATTTTTTCCCACAATTCTTTGCAAAATTATTTTTTTTTTTTTTTTTTTTTTTTTTTTTTACAAAATTGTCATTTCCAACAGGTTATTTCTCTCACATGGCATACAACTACACCCCAAAACACATTCTGCTACTCCTCCTGAGTATGGCGATACCACATGTGTGAGACTTTTTTACAGTCTACTCATATAGAGAGGCCCAACATGCAAGGAGCACCATCAGGTGTTCTAGGAGCATAAACTACACATCTTACTTGTTGACCACCTGTTACAATTTTGAAGGCCCTGGAGCACCAGGACAATGGAAACGCCCACTAAATGACCCCATTTTGGAAAGCAAACACCCCAACGTATAATCTATTAGGCATAATGAGTCTTTTGATCATGTCATTTTTTTTGGAGACGTTTTTGGAAAATGTGGGAAAAAAATGAAAACGCATTTTTTTTACACAAAGTTGTCCATTTATAAGATATTTCCAACACATAGCATGTACATAGCAAAAATGACACCCCAAAATACATTCTGCTACTCCTCCTGAGTATGGCGATACCACATGTGAGACTTTTTTACAGCCAGGCCACATACAGAGGTCCAACATTGACGTAGCACCTCCAGGCGTTCTAGGAGCATAAAATACACTTTTCATTTCTCAACCACCTATTTAACTTTTGAAGGCCCTGGAGCACCAGCACAATGGAAAAGCCCACTAAATGACCCCATTTTGGAAAGCAAACACCCCAACGTATAATCTATGAGGCATAATGAGTCTTTTGAACATGTCATTTGTTTCCAGAAGTTTTTGGAAAATGTGGAAAAAAAAATGAAAACTTATTTTATTTACACAAAGTTGTCCATTTATAAGATATTTCCAACACATAGCATGTACATAGCAAAAATGACACCCCAAAATACATTCTGCTACTCCTCCTGAGTATGGTGATACCACATGTGTGAGACTTTTACGCAGTCAGGTCACATACATAGGCCCAACATGCAAAGAACACCATCAGGTGTTCTAGGGACACATAGCATGCACATACCATGAATTACACCCCAAAATACATTCTGCTGAGCAAAGGGTAAACAAAAGCTTACCTGTAGTTTTAGAAGCGCAGTTGTCCACATGAGTTGAGTCCAGGCAGCAGGCAGGGACTTGGTCAGCAACAGTGCATGCAATTGTCCAGGCAAGGATACCAGTCCAGTGTCAGTGCAGACCGAGATATTGTGAGCAGTGCTGGTGTGGTCAGTTCATGCAGCAGGCAGAGGCATGATGGCAGTAAGTCCTGCAGGCAGAAGTAGGGCCTCTGTCGGGATAGAATGGGGACAGGGGTAGAGGCTTCTCCCACCCAAATCTCTTTGAAGCCTCCGGGATCCAGACCCTAATCTGAGAAGAAGAAAAACAAAAAAATGTGTTTTCTTCATTCAGAAAAACAATTCTGGTCCCCTCACATATGCGAGACCCCTGTGGTATGAATCCCACTACTCCAAGAGGCAGGCAAAAATCGTGGTCAAACAGTCCAGGGTCAGTTCCAGAGCAGGCAGAGGTATGTACAAAATCAGCAGGCAAAGGCGTGGTCAAATAACAGTCCAGGGTCAGTTCCAGATCAGGCAGAGGTATGAACAGAATCAGCAGGCAGAAGCATGGTCAAATAACAGGCCAGGGTCAGTTCCGGAGCAGGCAGACATATGTACAAAATCAGCAGGCAAAGGCGTTGTTGAATAACAGACCAGGGTCAGTTCAGGAGCATACAGTGGCATAAGGGGTGAAGGTAAATGGCAGGAATTGAGGACTACGTTTACCATACTTCACTAATAATTTAGCGAAGTATGGTAACGGCGGAAACAGTCTTCTATACAGAGGCCTGGTTTGGAAGGACACTGGGGACAATAATAACGGGTGTCTCTTCTAACTCCTGCCTTGGTACACACCCTACATTTTTTCTGCCGTCTTTTGTCTTTATGTGGGAGGGATTTTACTGGGAAAATGGCGTTCAGAAAGTCTACTTATTACGTCAGATCGAATGTTTTCTGGTGGGCCGTTAGGGAATATAAGGGCAGTGAAGATTTCCTACAGGTAATAAAGGAAGGGTTGGGGGCTTTCGGTGGACTTGCGGTAAATTATGTACGAATTGTATGTGGCCAAATGAAAAAGATAAATTGAGACTTTTTTGTACCAATGGTATGTTCGTCTTGTGGGTAGATAGGGTTCCATCATTTGGTCATTTAAGTCCACTCCCCCCATGAACAAGTTGTACTCATTAACACACGTTGGCTTTCGGATTGGGCCATTCCTTCTTCAGCTTCCACGTAGTTGTCATTGTGAATTGAAGACAGCATGTACACGTCTCTTCTGTCCCTCCACTTCACAGCCAGAACTTCCTCATTCCGCAGACTAGCTGTCTCCCCTCTTCTTAGCTTGGTGTTTACGAGCTTTTGAGGAAAGCCTTTCCTGTTTTTTCTGACCGTGCCACATGCAGGAGTCTTCTTCCTGTGAAGGTTGCAGAACAGGGGCAAACTTGTGTAGAAGTTATCTACGTAAAGGTGGTAGCTTTTTTCTAGGAGAGGGTAAATAAGGTCCCAAACAACTTTCCCGCTTGATCCCAAGTAGTCTGGACATTCAGGGGGATGCAGCTGGGTGTCCTTCCCTTCGTACACCTTGAAGGCATATGTGTACCCTGTGGCTCGGTCACATAATTTATACACCTTCACCCCATAGCGGGCCCGTTTGCTGGGAATAAATTGTTTGATGCCCAGCCTGCCGGTAAATTTAACAAGGGACTCATCCACACATACATGTTGGTCTGGGGTAAATAATTGAGGGAATATTTCCGAAAAATAATTTAGAAGTGGCCGAATTTTATAAAGCTTGTCAAATGTTTGGGAATTTCGGGGAGGGCACTGGGTATTGTCATTATAATGGAGGAACCTCATTATCATCAAATATCTGGTCCTGGGCATTACTGCAGAGTAGATTGGCATATGATAGATAGGTTTGGTTGACCAATATGCACGCAATTCATTTTATTTAGTGAGTCCCATATTGAAGGTGAGGCCTAAAAAAAAATCTTAAACTCCTCTATCGTTAGGTCTCGCCACTCAAAGGGACGGGAATAAAATGACGTGGGGTTACTCTGAATAAATTGCTGTGCATACAGGTTGCACTGGGCCACAATTGACATCAGCAGGTCCTCCGTAAAAATTAAACTGACGAAATCTATCGGGGCAAAGTTATCAGTGTTAACCTGGACTCCTGGCTGGGCAGTGAAAGGGGGGGATGATGGCTTCTCCTGAGTTAGGAGAAAGCCACAAGGGGTTCTGAAGGGCATAGGCTGGCGTTGGTCCTAACCCTTTGGGGGCGAGGTGACACCCCACTTGAACTTGGCCTTTCTTGCCGAGTCATTGTGGTGCTGGTGGATGGCACGGTGGTGCTGGTGGATGGCACTGCGGAGCTGGTGGATGGCACTGCCTCCTCCTCACCAGAACGCCTTTGTTTAGTAGGCACGCAATATTCTTCCTCGTCGGAGTCTGTCTGCCTCCCACTGCTAACGACCGGCTCGTAATTTACTTCGGAGTCAGACTCTGAATCCGAAGAAGAATCCGAAGCAGAGAGCTCCCTGTTGCTCTCGTCGGCCACACTCAGGATATTGTAGGCCTCCTCAGCTGAAAAAAAATTTCCTTGCCATCGTTGGTGATCCTACACACTGGCACGGTGACACTAATGGCACTGATGAGACTGATGACACTGAACTGTAGGCCCTTTTCACACGGTGAGACGTGGCACTGATGACTGATGGTGCACGGTGACACTGATGGTGCACGGTGACACTGATGGTGCACGGTGACACTGATGGTGCACGGTGACACTGATGGGCACTGTGATACTGATGGGCACTGTGATACTGATGGGCACTGTGACCGTGATGGGCACACTGATGGCACTGTGAGCACACTGATGGCACTGTGGGCACACTGATGGCACTGTGGGCACACTGATGGCACTGTGGGCACACTGATGGCACTGTGGGCACACTGATGGCACTGTGGGCACACTGGTTGACACTGTGGGCACACTTATTTGCACTCAGATCGCACACTGTATTGTCACAAAACTCACAGATCTCTCCTCTTCCTCACACTGCAGTCTCTGTGTGAGGAAGGATAGCTGACAATGAGAGATGATCTTATTTGTTTACATCATTGTATGCTCCGATCAAGTGGCGAATGGCCGTTGTGATTGGCCATTTGCCACGATCTGTGATTGGCTGTGTCCAAGGGACACGGCCAACACAGATTTTCCCCGATGGGCGCGCGGGGAGCCTGTCACTGGGAGGCCGTTTAAAGACGGCCTCCCGGAAATTAGAGTCCGCGCTGTAGCCGTCTTTCGGCTATAGCGCGGGCCGGAAGTAGTTAACAACCTATTCCCTATTTCTTTGCTCCTTTTTTTTATCCGAACTCCTTGAACATCTGTTCTACAACCGACTGTGTGACCACCTTGCCGAGAATAGCCTTCTTGATCCCCTTCAGTCTGGATTTCGGCCTCAACACTCCACTGAAACTGCTCTTCTAAAACTAATAAGCGATCTACTAACGGCCATAACCAATGGACACTATTCTGTACTCCTACTCCTGGACATTTCTGCTGCCTTTGATACGGTTGACCACCCCCTCCTCCTCAAAAAAAAAACTCCACGCTTTTGGTCTCTGTGACTGTACTCTTCACTAGTTCTCTTCCCAACCGCACCTTTAGCTTTACTTACAATTATACTTCCTCCTCTCCTCTTCCTTTCTCTGTTGGGGTCCCCCAAGGTTCTGTTCTTGGACCCCTCCTATTTTTAATCTACACCTCCTCTCGGGGTCAGCTGATAGCCTCCCACGGCTTCCAATACCATCTCTACGCTGACGATACCCAAATCTATGTATGGTGAGTAAACGCCCCCCTTCCCACGTGAATTTTGAGGTGGACGCGGTCCCCTCCCTGCGATGGTTGGACCCTCACACTTCTGGATTTCCCTCTATCCTGTTGTGACCCCCTCCCTCCACGTGGGGGACTGTTTGGGCTTACCTGGGGCTGGGACCTTTTTTGCAGATCTCATGGGGGGCCGGGGAGTGCTCCCATCCGCGGCGCTCTACCGATCTTGTGGGGGGGGGCCTTGGTGAGGTTCCTACAGCTGGGTGGTGTAGATGGGCTGGCTGGGGGTCCCCCTGTGCTTCCTGCGCGGGCCCACTATTTTCCTGTAGCCTCCATCTGCTTCTATGGTGGCGGCCATCTTGGTACACCCGTTTTCTGCCATATTGCGGTGGATTTCTTGCTGTGAAGGCCGGAGGGAGGGCAGCTTTCTGGCTCACTTCCTTTCATTGAGCCACCTCTAAGAACCTCCTAATCCGATTGCTTGTTTGGGGATAGTGAGTCATGAGGGTAGTCTCTCTCTGCGGGGGTTCTTTAGAGCGTGCCTGACCTCTGGGGGGGGGGGGGGGTTGCGCTGTAGCGCTGTGTGGCCGCTGCATTTTAGAAAAAAGTCATTTTTGTCTTTTTTTTTTTAATTTATTTTTGCTGGCGAGTTCCTCATGTTCAGTAAGGACCCTGCAGGCCTTGTGTCCCTACCTGACCCCCTCACAGAGGCCAGAGGGCCTTTCCGGATCTCCACTGTCCATCAATGCATTTTTCGGCGGTTCGGGAAGCATTTGGGCCCAGGTGGGAGGTGCGCTGAAATGTTTCTCCACCTACCCCTGCCTCATCAGATGTCTCAGATTCTGAGTCTGACCCGGCTGCTGCAGATGTGGGGCCTCCCTGCCGGGTCTGTTACCTGTCTCCTCGGATAATGTGGATGACATTTCTACCTCCCCTGCTGTGCATGATACAGGTGCTGGTGGATGCATTGGTTGTGTTGGTGCGTGACACCCTACATTTTGGAGGACGCAACGGCAGCTGCACCTGGGGCGCAGTTAGCATCTGGCACTCACCTGCCTTCTGGAGCAGCTTATTTTGCTAGTATGCTCATGTAGGATGGGGCCGTCTGAGATGTTCCCCTGGGGTGTCTTAAGTGGCTGCTAGACAATACCCTTTTGAGGAGTCTCTGATATGTTACATAGTTAAATAGTTTGAGGTTGAAAAAAGACATCAGTCCATCCAGTTCGACCTATGATGTGTGTGTGTGTGTTAGTACATTGTATACCCCTGTATGTTGTGGTCTTTAAGGTGCCCATCTAATAGTTTTTTGAAACTATCAATGCTCCCTGCTGAAACGACTGCTTGTGGGAGCGAATTCCACATCCTTACTGCTCTGACCGTGAAGAACCCCTTACGTATTTTAGGGTTAAACCGTTTTTCTCTTACGTCCTCCGACAGTCGCCGCCTCTTCATATTCGTCACATATGGGGTATTAGACTTTGCTCCGAAGGAGTAGCTAGGCAACAGAATATGTTAACATTAAAGCTTTTAACATATCCCACCCTCAAGGGGTGGTCCCCTCAGTCAATACCCTCCTACTTCCTGCAACCATATCTCAGTTTTAATGTCTAGCTTGTCAGGAGTGGCTGGCTCTCTCTGTGCTGGGGCTTTCTGCCCCAGACTCTTTCTTCTTTTTAAAATTTTGTTTGAGTTTTCTCTCTACCTTTACTTAGCTGTTATTTTTGTCAGCGTTAGTTCTTCTGATGAAAAGGATCATGCGGACTGGGTCTCGGGCTGATCCCCCTGGTCGCAGGTCGTGGGTCAGTGGCTTCCCAGTCTGCCATCGAGCGTTCAGCCAGGTAACGCTCCTGGCACAGTGAACGACCCATCCCTGTTCGGTGCAGGGATGATTGGTGAGGTGGCTACCTCACTGGACGCTGTGCGGTTTCTTAACCCCCATTTTGTGCGTCTTGACTGCGACTCTCCCTGCCTCATGTGCAGCGGCTTGTTCGCCTGTGCGGGTCCCCCACGCCATGTGAGGTAAGTGTATTTATGTGGGGACCTGTCTGTCTGGGGGGGTGTCAGTCTGGGACTGTGTAACCTGCCTCTATTCACACTGCTTGTCTCCCTATCTCTCGGCTGCATGCTGTGGGCTGCAAGGGGGGGGGGGAGCTGTGTGACACTGTGTGTGTCAGCCTGGTCAGTGTGTGAAGCTGTGTGCTGTGGGGCATGTTTTTTTGGCATGTTTGGGCATATACAGCGATCGCTGCGGCGATCTGACATGTATTCTGATACTGGAATGTAATGTGTGTTTTAATGCACTGTGGAGCGGCGGGTTCGGCCATTTTGCCTACACTCGCTCCGGCCGCATGTTTTACATGCATGGCGGCCATTTTCTTGTAGCCTCCATAGGCTTACATAGAGCGCCCTGGCAGCATCACTTCCTCTTTCCAGGAACACCGATCGAGGCAGCAGCAGCGGCGAGGGTCTCCTCAGGTTTTATCCTTCTGTTCTTGCTATCCATTGCCTGTGTTCAGTTTGCATATTCCCTGTGGGGGTCTTATTGTGCTTGAGTGTGGTGCGGTGGGCTGCGCTTGCTTAAAAGGGGCAGTTAACCCTTTGTTGTCTGGCATTACAGGGGCAATGGATTCTCAGGAGGGCAAATTTCCTACAGCCTTGGTGGAAAGCCAGGGGACCGCTGTTTCCCCCCCAGGGGGGGATTTAGCCACTATTGTGGCTGGCCTTGCTGCTCAGGTGCAGATGCTGGTGGCTGCTCAATCTACTAAAAGGCCCAGAGTTGCTCTTTCCTCTGATTCTGAGGGTGAAGGTGATGGGGCTGTTATGGCGGGGGCCTCCTTATCGGGGTCCCGCTCCTCTCTTGATCTAGTGGGATCCGAGGTGGAGGCTGAAGTTGAGGGGGTTAATAATTCTCCCCCTGGCTCGCCTGAAGAGCTTGCAATCATGGATGAGTTGATTGCTTCCATAAAGCAAACGCTGCATTTACAGGATGAAGTGTGTCCCCCCGCCGCCTTGGCGGCTTATGGGACGCAGAGAAAACGCAGGACGCCGCAGGTTTTTCCCTGCAATGATGATTTTCAGCGCGCTGTTAAGGAACAATGGCGCAATCTGCGCAAACCTTTTGCGGTACCAAGTAGATTCAAGCTGCGTTATCCTTTTTCGCCTTCCACTGATGAAAGGTGGTGTGTGCCTCCCCCAGTGGATCACGCAATTGCGGTTTTAAACAAAGCCACTGCGATTCCTGCAGAGGATTCCCCTGTGTTCCGTGATGCCACGGATAGGAGACTGGAGTCTCTTGCCCGTCATACTTATTCTGTTACGGGTTCTATGCTTAAGGCTCTGTTTGCTTCTCTCATGGCGACCCAGGCGATCGCAAGTTGGACGCAGATGCTTAGGCGTGTCCTAGTGGCCGATTCGGCCTCGCCGGCGACCCTGGATATGGTGGATCAAATCCACCAGGGTGTCATGTATCTGTGTGATGCGGACCTGGACCTGGTTCCGTTGGCTGCACGTGTGCACAGCGTGGCGGTGTTGTCTCGCCGCCTGGTTTGGTTAAAAAATCTTCACGTAAGACCTTAGCCAATCTACCTTATGATGGGTCTCGCCTTTTTGGGGAGTCCCTGGATGTGTTGATTAAGGGGATCACCGGGGGTAAGAGCACTCTCTTGCCCCATTTCCCCAAGGCTAAGGGAGCTTCTGGGAAGAAGCATGCTAATTTTCGGCCCCCTCAGGGGTCCTTTCGTGCCTTTCGGCCGCACTACAAGGGCAAGCCGTTCAAAGGTCAAGGCTCTCAGAATAAGCCCTGGTCTGGTAAACAGAAGTCCGGCCAATCCGGATCTGCAGCCCATAACAGTTCGGCCTGAAGGGGCGCCCTCATCCAGTTTTGGGGTGGGGGGACGCTTGCTCGGTTTTCTTCAGCCCTGGTTGGCCCGTGTGCGGGACAGATGGGTTCAGGAAATCGTTCGATCTGGTTACAAGATTGAGTTTCTCTCTCGGCCGGAGAGCAGATTTTTTCCCTCAAATCTTCAACTGTCTCCAGAGCGTTTGCGGGACCTGCACCTGGCGGTGCGGGACCTGAGGGCTCAGGGAGTGGTGGTTCCGGTGCCTCATCGGGACAGATTTCGGGGGTTTTATTCCAATCTGTTCACCGTGCCCAGAAAGGAGGGCAAGGTTCGTCCAATTCTGGACTTGAAGGCTCTGAACCGCTCTGTGCGGGTTCGCAAGTTCCGCATGGAATCCCTGCGGTCGGTGGTGGCTGCCCTGGTTCCGGGGGAATTCATGGCCTCCATCGATTTGAAGGATGCGTATCTTCACATCCCCATTTTCGAGGGTCACCAGAGGTTCCTTCGATTTGCCATTGCGGAGGATCACTACCAGTTCGTGGCGTTGCCTTTTGGTCTCGCCTCCGCTCCGCGGGTCTTCACCAAGGTGCTTGCACCGGTTATGGCGTTATTGAGGGCCCAGGGCGTTTCTGTCCTGGGGTATCTGGACGACATTCTGGTTCGGTCTGCGACCAGCCAGCATCTGGAGAAGGACCTGTCTGTCACGATGCAAACTCTGCAGGAGTTTGGTTGGACGATAAATTTTCCAAAGTCGACACTGAGTCCGTCGGTTCGTCTTCCCTACCTGGGAATGATTCTGGACTCGGTGCAGGCGAAAGTCTTCCTGCCGGAAGACAAACTCAGAACTCTCCAGGAGGAAGTCAGGTCCCTCAGGGACGTTCCGCACTCGTCTCTGCGGACGTGCATGAGATGTCTGGGATTGATGGTCTCGGCCTTCGAAGCGATTCCCTTCGCCCAGTTTCACACGCGGGGTCTCCAAGCGGAGATCCTGTCCAGGTGGGACGGGCGACCTCAATCTCTGGATCTTCAAATCTCGTTGAGTCATCGCACCAGAGGAAACCTTCTGTGGTGGCTCCAGTCCCCGTTGGTGTCCGGGGGCAAGTCGTTTCGTCCTGTCTCGTGGACGGTGATCACCACGGATGCCAGCCTGTCGGGCTGGGGTGGTGTTCTGGGCGTTCTGTCCGCCCAGGGGACTTGGTCGGAGGGGGAGTCTTCCCTTCCGATCAACATTCTGGAATTGCGTGCGATAAGTCTGTCTTCATCGCTGGACGGACCGGCTGCAGGGCTGCCCGGTTCGGGTGCAGACGGACAATGCCACGGCGGTGGCCTACATCAACCACCAAGGGGGCACCAGGAGTGCCCGAGCGGCTCGAGAAGTGGCCGACATTCTGTCTTGGGCCGAGACTCATGTCCCGGCGATAACGGCGGTTCACATTCCGGGGGTGGAGAACTGGCAGGCGGACTATCTGAGTCGCCAGACCCTGGATCAGGGGGAATGGTCTCTCCACCCGGCTGTCTTCCAGATGTTGTGCGCGAAGTGGGGTCTTCCAGATGTGGACCTGTTCGCGTCTCGTCTCAACAACAAGGTGAGAAGGTTCGTGGCAAGGACGCGCGACCCTCGGGCAGACGCGTCGGACGCGTTAGTGGCCCGTGGCATCAGTACAGACTGATGTACGCGTCTCCACCGATTCAGTTGCTGTCCAGGTTCCTTCGCAGGTTACATTCGGAACGCAGCACGGTGATTCTTGTGGCACCGGACTGGCCTCGCCGGTCCTGGTACGCAGACCTCGTGAATCTGGCGGTCGACGCCCCGTGGCGTCTGCCTCTTCGAGACGATCTACTGTCTCAAGGACCGATTTACCATCCTGCTTTACAGTCGCTGGCTTTGACGGCCTGGCTGTTGAGACCGAGGTCCTGAAGGAGAAGGGTCTCTCTCCAGAGGTCGTTCATACTTTGATCAACGCGAGGAAGTCTTCCTCGGGGAAGGTTTATTACCGTACTTGGAAGGCCTATTTTGCCTGGTGTGAGTCCAGGGGGTTTTCACCCCGCACGTACTCTGTTTCCCGTGTGCTGTCTTTCCTTCAGACGGGTGTTGATCAGCGTTTGGCGCTGGCTACGATTAAGGGTCAGGTGTCTGCGCTGGCCGTTCTGTTTCAACGTCCCGTGGCTTCCAACTCCTTGGTTGGCACCTTTGTTCAGGGTGTGCGGCATCTGGTTCCCCCTAGGAGGGATCCTCTGCCCCCTTGGGACTTGAATCTCGTTCTATCTGTGTTACAACGTGCTCCTTTTGAACAGATCAGGGAGATCTCGTTGTCTATGTTGTCCAAAAAGGTCGCCTTTTTGGTGGCGATCACTTTGGCTCGCAGAGTGTCGGAGCTGGCGGCTTTGTCCTGCAAGTCTCCGTACCTGGTTATTCATTTGGATAAGGTGGTCTTGCGACCTAATCCTTCTTTTCTTCCGAAACGAGTTTCGGAATTCCATCTTAATGAGGATATTGTCTTGCCTTCGCTGTGCGCGAAGCCTAAACATCCAAAGGAGGTGAGATTGCATTCTCTGGATGTTGTTCGGGCGATAAGGGTTTACCTTAAATCGACTGAGTCTTTTCTAAAGACGGACTCCTTGTTTGTTCTTCCAGAGGGTCCTCGGAAGGGCATGGCGGCTTCGGCCTCTACCATCGCCAAATGGATCAGGCAGACCATTGAACAGGCCTATGCTTTGCAGGGGAAGGTTCCTCCTTTACCTGTGAAGGCGCACTCTACTAGATCTTTGAGTACGTCTTGGGCCTGTCGTCATGGGGCTTCTGTAGCCCAGGTGTGTAAGGTGGCGACTTGGTCGACCGTGCACACTTTCACAAAATTCTACAAAGTAGATGTTCAGGCATCGGCGGATGCTTCCTTTGGCCGCAAGGTTCTTAGTGCGGCTGTTCCCTAGGGTCCCTTGTTGGGGACTCCTGGCTGTTGGGATACGTTTTGTATCCCCTGGTTTTTTGTCTTTTCCTGGGTTGTTGCTCCTGTTGAGCACTTGTTTTTTCCTGTTGCCCAGCTGGTTTCCTTCCTTTGGTAAGGTTCCTTTCTTTGATGCGGAGACTGCGTTGCCTTTTCGGCGCGGATGCGTTTCCCACCCCTCATGTTTGCACTGCTTTGGGACGTCCCCATATGTGACGAATATGAAGAGGCGGCGACTGTCGGAGGACGTAAGAGAAAACGGAATTTTTGTAAAATCTTACCTGTAAAATTCCTTTCTCTGAGTCCTCCGACAGTCGCCGCCCCCGCCCCTCTTTTGGGGTTTGGTTGTATACTCTACTGCTATTCCACTAAAACTGAGATATGGTTGCAGGAAGTAGGAGGGTATTGACTGAGGGGACCACCCCTTGAGGGTGGGATATGTTAAAAGCTTTAATGTTAACATATTCTGTTGCCTAGCTACTCCTTCGGAGCAAAGTCTAATACCCCATATGTGACGAATATGAAGAGGCGGCGACTGTCGGAGGACTCAGAGAAAGGAATTTTACAGGTAAGATTTTACAAAAAATCCGTTTTCCTCTAGTTTTAGTGAGTGGCCACGTGTCTTATTGTATTCCCTTTCTCTAAAAAGTTTGTTCCTTATGCTAGGGTCCTCACCAGTACAGTATTTGTACATTGATATCGTATCCCCCCTCAAGCGTCTCTTCTCCAGAGAGAATAAGTTCAATGCTTGTAGTCTTTCCTCATAGCCGCTGCCCTCCATTCCCCTAATTATTTTTGTTGCCCTTCTCTGGACTCTCTCCAGGTCCAGCACATCCTTCCTGAGGACCGGTGCCCAGAACTGGACAGCATACTCCAGATGTGGCTGGACCAGAGTCTTGTAGAGTGGGAGAATAATCTCTCTATTTCTGGAGTGAATCTCCTTTTTTATACATGCCAGTGTTCTGTTGGCTTTGCTTGCCACTGCCCAGAGATGTATAGTAACGAAGTAGAACTACTTAAGTACTGTACTTAAGTACCGAAATGCGGTATCTGTACTTTCCTAGAGTAGAATTTTTTTCTCCTACTTCTACTTTTACTTCACTACATTTTTTTGATGATTTCGATACTTCTACTCAAGTATTTTTTTTTTGTGCTGCATAGTTACTCGTTACTTTTAAAAAAATTTCCACTGCCAGAACAGTAGATGGCAGGCTGCATAAAGCTCAAAAAAATGTGTATAATGTCATTTGTAAATCAGCGCATACGAAAATAAAGGCTGTGTATAATAAAAGCTGCTATACCAAATCTTTCCAATAAAAAGAAAATATGAAACAAACAAATAAATGGTGCTACAGCGCTTAAAGTGCATCAAGAAACTACTAACAAACACAGGTTAATCATTTGAATAAATCATTTGAAATAATAAAAACAATATGATGTTCAAACTTTTGACTTATTTCTTTAATAACTACATAACACAGTACTTGTACTTCTACTTTTAGTACTTGAGTAGAATTTTTTTTTCAAAACTACTGGTACTTTTTACTTTTAGTACTTAAGTAGCAAATTTTTTGAAAAAACTACTTGCAATACTTAAGTAAAAAAAATGTTGAATACTTTAGTACTTCTACTTAAGTAACTTTTTCTGCGAGCACTTCCACTTCTACTCAAGTAATTTTTTGATCGAGCACTTGTACTTTTACTCAAGTAGAAATTTTGAGTACTTTATACAAGTCTGCCACTGCCAAGCCTGTTGTCAACTAGGACCCCCAGGTCCTTTTCCATCTTAGATTCACCCAGAGGTTCCCCCCCTAGTGAGTAGCTTGCTTTCGTGTTTCTGACGCCCAAGTGCATTACTTAACATTTTTCAACATTAAACCTCACCTGCCATGTAGTTGCCCACCCCATTATTTTGTTCAGGTCCACTTGTAAGATTTCCACATCCTGCGTAGAAGATATTGGCATGCTTAGTTTAGTATCATCCGCAAATACTGAGATTGTACTAGATATCCCCTCCTCTAGATAATTTATGAATAAATTAAACAGGATTGGTCATAGAACAGAACCTTGGGGGACCCCACTTTTCACACCCGCCCAATCCGAGTACTCCCCATTTATCACCACCCTCTGGACTCTCCCCTGGAGCCAGTTCTCTATCCAGGTACTCACCCTATGGTCCATACCTACCTTCCTTAGTTTGTAAGTAAGCGTTTGTGGGAAACTGTGTCAAAGGCCTTTGCAAAGTCCAGATACACCACATCCACAGGCTTACCTTTATCTAGGTGGCAGCTCACTTCATCGTAGAAGGTTAATAGATTGGTTTGGCAAGAAGGAATTTTCATGAATCCATGCTGATTACTACTAATACCGTTTTCATTACTAAAGTCTTGTATATGGTCCCTTAACATCCCCTCCAAAATGTTGCAGACTGATGTTAGGCTGACCAGCCTATAGTTACCCGGTATATATCTTTGCCCTTTTTTAAATATTGGTACCACATTGGCTTTTTGCCAATCAGCTGGCACCATACCCGTCTGTAGACTATCCTTAAAGATCAGGAATAATGGTCTGGCAATCACCTGGCTGAGCTCTTTAGGAACCTTCGGGTGCAAGCCATCCGGTCCCGGAGATTTATTTGTTAAATTTTTTGGGGTTCTTTTTACTCTCTTCCACTATATGTCCCTCGTGTTCTATTTTAGCCGCCTTGATTTCGTCTTTACATATCTTATTACACTCTTTGTAATGCTTGAATGCTGCCAATGACCCCTCAGTCTTGTATTTTTTGAAGGCCTTTTCTTTAGTATTAATATGCATTTTTATGTTGGAGTTTAGCCACCCAGGGTTTAGTTTTGCTCTTTTAAATGTATTTCCCTTTGGAATGCACTGGCCAATCCCTTTAATTAAGCTCTTGAAGCACTCCCATTTTTCCTCCGTGTTCTTTGTTCCCAGGGTTCTATCCCATTTGATATTTTCTAGCATAGAGCGCAGTTGTGGGAAATTGGCTCTTTTGAAATTCAGTGTCCTTATATTTCCCTTGTGTTTCCTATTACTCTGATAAATACTGAATCTAATTAACCTATGGTCACTGTTTCCTAAGTTGCCCCGTATTTCTATATCCGTATATGGTACAGTGGGCTGTTCCGCCTTTGGTGGACATACGATCTCTAGGCTGCATAGGACTACCGTTGTTTCGGTGGAGGATTCCCCATCCCTTAAGGACTTGGGGAATAGGATAGCGCAGCCTCTGGCCCGTGATCTGTACTCCCTGGCTGGGTCTGCACTGGGAACAGTGTTCATGATTGCCCTTGCCACGCAAAGTCTGCCTGAAAGGCAGAGTTCCAACCCTGTGACTTGGAGAGGCAAGTTCCTCCTGCCCTGGGGGAGCTGTTGAACCAGCTGGCGCATGGGCTGTGATTTTTGTGTGATGCCGCGCTGGACACAGCTGCTTTTGTATGGGTCACCTGTCGGTTTCGCCGGTGGTGGCTCGGCGTATACTTGACCGGATTGTTGATCTGCGGATCAAACTTCTAAGAAGGCTTTAATGGATCTCCCTTTTAAATGGGGAGCGCCTGTTTGGCGCTCCCCTGGATGACGTTATATAAAGGATTCACGGGGGGAAGAGTGCTTTTCTTCCACAGGCTAACAGGGGTATGGGCCTTCGTCGCAGGCGGAGTCCCTCCTTTTTGGCTCTCAAACTGTTTCTCGTCCCTCGAGACAGTCGATGTGGCGAAGTCCTTCAGGACTTCCTCGGGTGGTTCCAAACGACCCTGAGAGAGACAAGAGATTGTTTTTTCTCTTGCGTCCTCTGACAGTCACAGCCCGTTCATATGTTCTTCACTATTGGGTAATGTCGCCCTCTGCAGGAGTAGACTAGGTAGTGAAAACTTGACAAAAAGAGTAAACAAAGACACACCTTTAGGGGGCTGTCCCTCTCGACATTACCCTCAGCCAGCCATTCAGTGCTGCTCTTCAGTTTCTTGCTGCCTAGCATTAGGAGTAGGACTAGGTTCCCTGCTGGGACTCCGGTCTCAGTTTTTATTTTTATTTTTCTTTGAAAATGTTTTATTTTATTTTTCTTACTATCGCTAGTTAGTCAGGGGGATCCACCTAGAGAACTACCAGCGACAGCCGGGGCTGGGCCTCGCACTGGATAATCTATATCCTTATGGACGAAATAGGACAACCCTGCCTGGTCCCCCTTCCCACCCCAAAAAAGGGAGACAAAGACGACCCAATCTTCAACGCCATGCGAGGGGTAGAGTATAGGAGAGAGATCCACTTACAAAACTTAGGACCGAACCCCATTTGCCGCAACACCTGCCCCATATACACCCAGTCCACTGTATCAAAGGCCTTGGCTATATCCAGCAACACCACCACTCTAGTACCCATGGAGGCATGCGACACCTGCAAATGGGTAAACAGGCGGCGCAGGTTGGTGTCCGTGGATTTACCTGCCTGTTTGATCAATGTCCACCAAGGAGGGGAGGACCCTAGCCAATCTAGTAGCCAAGACCTTTGTAAGGATTTTAAGATCAACATTGAGCAAGGCAATGGGGCGGTAGGAGGAGCAGAAGGTGTGGTCCTTACCCGGCTTAGGGAGTAGAACAACATGGGCCTCCAGCATAGAGCCCGGCAAGGCTACCTCGTCAAAACAGCCAGCATACAAGGCCTGAAGTCTGGGGGCCAGGGAGTCCGAAAACTGTCTATACCATTCCTCTGGGAACCCATCCGGGCCCGGTGATTTATTAGGAGGAAATGGCTTTCTCGATCTCCCGCAGAGTGATATCATTATCCAACCAGGCACTATTATCATTTTCCAGAACCGGTATCGGCAGAGCAGCCAGAAGGCGTTCCAGATCCCCCAGGTCATACGCAGGCAAGGGCAAATACGTGTCAGCATAGTAATCCATAAAGACCCGAACAATCTCTTCGGAGTCCCTAACCAATTCCCCAGTGCCGGACCTAATACAGGGTATACTCACCGAAGGCCTCTGATCCGCCACCAGATAAGCCAGCAGCTTACCATTCTTGTCCCCCTTCTCAAAAAGTGATTCCGCTCTATGTCTTAAGTTAGCATGGGCAAAGTCTGTATCCAGCAGAGCCAAGCGTCTCCTGGCCTCCTCCAGGGCCACATAAGCAGCAGGCCCCGGAGTAGCCGAGTAGTCAGCCTCCAGCCCGTGGACCTCCAATAGGACAGCCTCCCTAGTAGCATTAGCGTCCTTACGCGATGCCTTAATTGCAGAAATATAGTGACCCCGCATAACAGCCTTAAAAGCATCCCATAACACCACCCCAGCAGTGGAGGAGGCATTCTCCTCCCAATATGCAGGCATATGAGGCTCCACCAGTTGCACCATCCGCTCCACCTGCAACCAGCCAGGCGACAGGAGCCACGCACCCCTCGCACCCCCAGTTGCCATCCGCAACGTGAGCAGGAGGGGATTATGGTCAGATAACCCTCCAGCCAAATAGGTGGCATCCTGCACAAGTGAGAGACAATGGTCATTGGCAAAGGCCAAATCTATCCTGGATGCTGTCCTGTGGACCCCGGACCAGCAGGAATAACCCCGCACCCCCGGATTTTTCAAACGCCACAGCTCAGTGAGCTGGGCCGGGGAAGCCCATGACAGCAAGTCAGGGGCCGGCACCCTCCGCGGATTAGAGGTGTCCAGTCTGCTATCCAGGATAGCATTAAAATCTCCCGCCAGCAAAAGGGGAAGGTGCATGTAAGGAGCCAAAGTCACCAGGAGGTCCAGGAGGAGCTGAGAGTGAAATGGCGGCGGAAAGTAGACACTAACCAGAACTAGTGTTTTTTGATGTAATTCCAAAAGAACAACATACCGTCCGCCAGGATCCGCATACGTGGAATACATGGCAGTAAAGATGCGTTGGATCCAAGGCCGTTTCAGAGAGAGCACCTTGCCCCCATCCAAATGTGTTTCCTGGAGGAGGATTATGTGAGGCTGAACTGTTTTAATATAATTAAACACTGCCGTGCGTTTCACCTTATCGTTAAGACCCCGCATATTCCAAGATAGAATTTTAATTAACCCAGCCATAGTGTAATAGTGAGGGAGATAGAGCGGGTGAGGCGGGAGACCAGGAACAGCCCAAAGAGCCATCCCCAGCACCCAGCCCCAACCGCACAACCTGTAAAGAAAGACATTCATGCAATGTAAAATAAATGCAAAGAGCAAATACCAGAGGCGTGTAATAAGAAAATTTGACCACTAGATGGAGCCCAGAGCCTAGAAAAAAAAAAACATCCCTGCTGTAATACCCAAAACCTGAGAACAAAAAAACAAAACAGTGGTATCCAGCCTAATCCCAGAACCTAAAACTGTAGTTAAAGGCATGGTTGCGTCATAGAACAACAACCGGCAAAACCCGTGTCCACAAAAGACCGCCCAACAAGCAGGCCGTCAGTCCAAATGCACAGAAAAAGGAGAAAAGAAAAACTCCCAAAAAGTGCAAAAAAAAGGTTCAGTGACGTGCAAAAAAAGTAGAACAGAGCTCCCATGGGCAGCAGTCCAGTCCACGACCCCACTTGAAAATACCAGAAGGGCACAACGTAGAGCCAGGGACAATCCAGGGGGACAGCCGGAACACGTGGAAAACAAAACAGGAGAAAACCCCCCCCCACTGCCCCAGAAACCAAGTCCAAAAGGACAGCAGCAGAGAGGATTAGAAGCCAGGGGGGTAAAACAGGTCATCCCACAGAAGGATAGGCACAGCAGGCATCAAAGTACTGGTACAGGAGAGCAATTAGATGGATTCCAGCCACTCCGCAGCCTCCCCCGCTGAATTGAAAAAGTGTAGATCCCTTATAATCCACCCGCAGCCGACTCGGATACATCATGCCATATTTCAGTCCCTTGGCCCGCAAACCTTTACGCACCTCAGTATAGGACCTGCGATTCTTCTGCGTCTCCACAGAAAAATCAGGAAACATGATCTTGCTGTTTTCCAGCTGTAGCTCCTCCCGCTTGCGGGCCTCAGTGAGAATACAGTCCCTATCACGGAAATTCAGAACCCTGACCAGAAACGGGCGGGCGAGCTCCGATGGGCACCCTGTGGGCCCTCTCCACCACATAGGTAGGAGGAGGGGCAGGCAGGTGAAGCAGATCTCAGAAGAATTGTTCAGCAAACTGAGTGGGATTAGATCCCTCAGCCTTCTCTGGTAGGCCCACCACTCTGACATTATTGCGGCACTGTCTATTTTCTGCATCCTCCATCTTATCCGCCATGACATTCACTTGGGCCTGCATAGTAATAATCTGGGCTGAATGAGAGGCCGTAACATCCTCCACTTCCGAAATGCGACCCTCCTTTTCAGTCAGGCGCTCCGTATTTTATCCAGATCATGGCGGATAAGGGTGCATGCAGAGGCCAAGTTATCAATTCTAAGCATCACAGCGGTCATACACCCATCTATGGCAGCTAAAATAGGGGCTGTGATGTCCTCACCTCCAGGGGTCCCTCCAGCCTGACCCGCAGCTCCCAGCAGAGATCCTAAGGTGCCTGGCTCCCCCATCTGCACTGGGGGGGGGGTTCCCGGCAGCACTGACATCCTTCCCGCCTTCAGAGGGGCCCGAGCAGCCGGAGATGGCAGAAGAGAGGAGGCAGCCTGTGCAGGCAAGATGGCGGCGGCCGTGCTGGTGCCTCGCTTCTAAGCCGTCCGCCGCGGGGTGGGTACAGAAAGTGCAGATTTTTTTTTCCCGGCATCAGTTCCCAGCCGATGCCCGAGGTGGATGGGGACAAAACCGTCGCTCTACAGGGTCCAGGGGCCACGGGTGGAGGCAGATGAAGTCAGGATGGTGCGGAGCTCTTGAGAAGCACATCCGGCGCCGTCTACATCCCGGCCACCCCAATATTTTCAATTTAAATATTTTTGTATAAAAGAATAGTATATAAGAATTTTTTTATAAAAAATATAAGTGAAACAATTGTCACTGTTATATATATATACACCTCTGAAAACCTCTAATATATCTTGCCTATATCAGCTACATCAGACAAGTGTAAATCAATGCCCCATATAAAGAGCAATCATAAAATTCAGATATAAAGACCCATAACACCAAAAGGCTGAATTATGGAAAGAGACCCCTATGCATTATCGATGAACGCATTAACGTCAATGTCCACATTGAGCCCAAATGATATGTCTTGACCTTGTGGATCTAGGCCACCTCCATTTTGGATAAACCTCTCACTAAGGCCTCCCCCCGCCATTACGGAGAAAATCTGTCAATATCCAGAAACATGATGTTACTGGGATCCTTCCTATGTGATGTTAAAAAGTGTTTAGAGACAGAATGGTTCTTGAAACCCTTACGAATGTTTGCAATGTGTTCGTTAAAACAATTCGTTCTCCCAATGTATTGGAACCCGCACGAGCACTGGAGGAGATACACCACTCTAGTGCTGGTGCAGGAAATGAAAGGGTTAATCTTAAATGTTTTGCCGTTACTGGTAGACACAACTCCTAGTGTTTTTCTGTTTAATATGATTTAGACGCAAACTTGACATCTATTGCATTTAAAAAAAAAACCTTCAACTGTTCAAGAAAGGTAGGCGGTCTCTGGGGGGTTTATCACGTCAGGTGCCACTACATCTCGTAGATTGGGGGTACCCTTGAAGATAACCCGGGGTTTATCCGATATATAACTGTTTTCAAAATCGGATCATTATTTAAAATGTGCCAGTGGCGTTTTATTATTTTCTTAATCACCATGTGCTGGTTGGAAAAGGTAGTGATAAACGAAGGACAAGACGTGAAATCCCCACCCGCATCCCAAGGACGTGGTTCCAATAAATTAGACCTATCCATCTGATTCACTTGCTCCAGGGACTCACGGAGAAAGTCTCGGGAATATCCCTTTTCCAAGAATCTCTCCGTGAGAACCTGGGCTTGTCTCATGAAATCTATCTTATCTGAACAATTACGTCGTATACGCATGTACTGGCCTTTAGGAAACGCCCTCAACCAGGAACTGTGATGACAACTATCGACTGGTATGTAGGAGTTCCTATTGGTCGCCTTAAAATGCGTAGACATCTGTAAGTGCAAGTCTTTTTAATATATAATAAATATGCGGTTTTACACTATGGGACTTTTTACCTTCTTTATATGAACCGGTGATTGATGCCCATTGAGACCGAGCCATATTGTCAAGTGGATTTTACTGGGTTCCCCTCAGTCTGCATTTTTGGATCTGGAGTGCTGCTTCCATTAACCTCTGTGGTCGATGTGACTGTTCAGTTCTGCATCTGGTAAGCGGTTTGTGGATTTGGGTGGTGGTTATCATCCCTGCTCTGGAGTATACCTCTAGACCACTTTCTACCTTTGCCAATATATAGAAAAAAATAGGAACAGGGAGGGGCAGGGGGACTTTTAAAGGGGATACCGTCATCGGACCAATAATCATAGTATATATAGGAGTAAAAACGTTTTTTATTTGAAAGAAACCATAATCCTATATAAAAAATTACTGTATTGAAAAACATAAATATTGTATTGCAAATAATGTAGGTAGCATGCACATAAAACCAAAAGGTAACATAGGTTTGATGTGTGTAATGAACGTTGATGCCCATACACTAGCCCAACATGTTTCGCGGGTCACCGCTTCTTCAAGGGCATATACACACATAAGGGACATGACAAATGCTATCAAAACAAGAATGAGAAAGAAAAAAACATGATGAATGGAATAAGATATCATACAATATATGCTGAATTTTGGTAAGCAGTTAGTGTCAGTGGTGGTGGTGACTATCCTGATAGTTCTTTGGTGAAGTTTTGTGTTTGAACACACTCAATCTCCTATTCCATTGGCTCATATTTCTTCTGGTAAGGAGTTTGTACTTCTGGTGGTGGTTACACACTATTGGATATATTTGAAACATTTCCACATTTTTATCACTGGTTGGATCTTGTTTGATTTGATCTACATAGCTCTTATCAGTTTTACGCTATGTAATTTTTCCTTTTTTCACGTGGTATGACATCGGCTGAGTCTACTATTCAACTAGTTTGGGCAACACAGTGGAGCATCTGTCCGTGAAGTTGGATATTCCTTTGGGAGCCTTGGATGTGATAATCCTATACCCGTAATAATAGATGTAGTTCTGAACAGGATATCATGTTGGAATTGCTGGATTGATACTACAGGTCACAATCTAACCTATATCTGGTAAGCAGTTTGCAACATTGGGGTGACGGTCTTTCTGTGTGGAATTGACCTTCTTCTCATCACGACTCCAAACTCTGCTGACACTGTTTTTCTGGTAAGCAGTTAGTGGTTTTTGGTGGAGGCATTACTTCTTTGAAGATATCTGGTGTACACATACACTTTATTTTCATCTGGTAAGCAGATTGCACTACAGGTGGCGGTTTTCACTTGGTGTGGTTTTTACCATATAGATCTCTTTATACACTTTATAGTTTATCATATCAGTTTTACGCTATGGGATCCTATATCATTTATTTTCCATGTGCACGGTCCAATGTTTGCTGAGTCATCTTGAGCTACGAGATCTGAATCACAGTGGAATTTGGCTATAGGATACCCCTCCGGAGTTTTTGGGTGCTATACCCTCTTATTGGGCGTATTATCTGAAGCATTCTGGTAAGGAGTTTGCACAACCAGTGGATGTTCACCTCACTTAGTGGATTTCACGTTTATGTTTGAATATTTATAGAGACTCAAGGACTTTTGGGACTTTTTTCATATTATTTAATACTCTGTGTGTTATAGCACGGATTCACTGTTTAGCGCGGCTTACTTTGATATAAAGCGCCTGATTTATGTTGTCACGGTTCCTTCGCAGGTTGGCCTCGGAAACGAGGTTGGTGGTCCTGGGGGCCCGAACTGGCCGCGCCGGTCTTGATACGTGGACGTCATGCAAATGGTCGTCGAGCCTCCCTGGCAGCTCCCCTTACGAGACGATCTGTTGTCTCAGGGGCTGTTCTTCCATCCTGCTTTACAGTCGCTGTCCTTGACGGCGTGAATGTTAAAAGCCAGATCTTGAGAGATCGGGGTCTCTCGTCAGAGGTCACTCCTGCCTTGCTTAGAGCTAGGGAGGCCTCGTCCGGTAAGATTTATTATCGTACCTGGAAGGCTTGCTTCGCCTGGTGCGAATCGCGGGGTTTCCATCCTCACTACTTTTCTATGGCAAGGGTGTTAGCCTTCCTGCAATCCGGTGTGGACCTACGTCTTGCACTGCCCACTGTTGAGGGTCCGTTATCTGCGCTGGCCATTCTTTCCAGCGCCCTTTGGCGTCAAATTCTTTGATCCGCACCTTTACTCAAGGGGTGCGTCATTTGGCCCCCTCGGTGGGCGCCCTTAACCCCTTGGGACTTGAATTTGGTTCTGTCGTTTTGCAACGTCCTCACTTTGAGAACATCCGGGAGATTCATCTGCTTGCACTGTCACGGAAAGTTGCCTTTCTGGTGGCGATCACATCTGCTTGCAGTGTGTCGGAGTTGGCGGTCCTATGTTGCCGTTCCCCCTACCTGGTGGTTCATAGGGTTAAAGTGGTCTTGCGACCTCATCAATCCTTCTTTCCGAAGGTGGTGTCTGATGTCCATCTCCATGAGGACATTGTTTTGCTTTCGATGTGTGCGAATCCTACGCATCCTACGGAGTTTTGCCTTGCATTTCTTGGATGTTGTCAGGGCGATCAGGGTTACCTGTCTACTGAATCCTTCAGAAGGTCGGATTCTCTTTTTTGTCCTTCCTGAGGGTCTCGGAAGGGTATGGCTGCGTCTGCCGCAACCGTTTGTGTCTGGTTTAGACGGAAGATTGTACGGGCTTATTCGCCTAGGGATCGGGTTCCACCCTTCCCTGTCACGGCGCACTCTTCGGAGCGGAGGGTGCGTTTTGGGCCTTTCGCCATCAGGCGTTGGTGTCCCGGATGTGCAATGCGGTGACCTGGTCATCCCTGCACACCTTTACAGAGTTTACTAACTTGATGTTTCGGCATCGGCAGATGCCTCCTTTGGCCGCAAAGTTCTGTGCGGCAGTACTTTGGGGGAGACATGGCGTTTTTAGCCTGTCCCCTCCTGTGGGGGTTTTGTTCCCCTTGGTTATTTTACCTTCCTGGGTTTGTTCGCTCCTGTTGAGCTTTCCTGTTACCCAGTGGGTTACATTTCTGGTTCAGATAAGGTTCCTTTATCTGACCTTGGGTGCTTCGTTACCTTGAGACGGTTGCGTTTCCCACCCCTCATGTCTACAATGCTTTGGGACATCCCATTGGTGAAGACTATATGAGGGGCGGCGACTGTCAGAGGACGTAAGAGAAAACTGAATTTTTGTAAAATCTTACCGTAAAATTCCTTTCTCTTACGTCTTCCGATAGTCGCCGCCCCTCATAAGTCATCACTATTGTGTATTGACTTGCGCTCCGCAGGAGTAGCTAGGCATAAGACTTAGTTAAAAGACCAAAAGCATTTAGCATAGACACACCCATGGGGGCTGTCCCACTGGTCAATACCCCCCTGCAGTAATCCCTCCCAACTCAGTTTGTCTCTGCCTAGCATCAGGAGTAGTCAGGCTTCCCTGTGCTGGGGCTTCAGTCTCAGCCTTTCTAATCTTTTCTTTGATTTTTATTTGCAAAATGTCAGTTTTTTCTTTGTTTTACTAGCTGTTTATTTTGTCAGCTTTAGTTTAGTCTGATCTTTGGATGAAGGTGGATCGAGCAGAGCTGGGAATCGGACTGGCCGCCCTGGCTCTCCAGGGCAGAGGGTCAGATGGATCCCCAGCCCGCCATCGAGCATTCGGCTATGGTTCGCCCTGGCGCTATGAACGACCCATCCCTGCTAGCAGCAGGGATGCAGCCTGTGAGGTGGCTACCTCACTTGACACATATGCGGTTCTGTGCTGCGGTGTCCTGCATTTTTGGCTGACGGCATTCCCTGTCATCTGAGGACAGAGGCTTTCCGTTCATAGTCACCCCACGCCATCTGGTACAGGTAAGTACTTTCTGTGTGGGGACCTCTGTCTGGGGTGGCAGTCCTGTGTTGCTGTGTGTCCCCTCATGTCTGTGCGTTTGTGAGGCTCCCTGATGCGATCCCTGCGGGGGTCTTCTTTAATACACTGCTGGCTGTGTGGTGTGGGGGCCCCTCTCCTGTGTCACTTTTAGTGTTTGGGAGGTGCAGACTGTGTGTGAGGCGACCGCTGCGGCTGAAAACCGCACAGTCCGCCATTTTGGATGTGGGCAGCATGTCTGGCTTCACTGTGGGCTTTCACTATAGCTTACTATGTAGTGGTTTTGGCGCCATCCGGTGCCATCTTGTGTGTGGCAGAACAATCGTTCCGAGCACATGTTGGCGGCCATCTTGCCGAAGCCTTCCATTCATTCCTATGGGCAGCCATTTTCCCTGGGCCTTGCAGCATATAATTCAGCTTCTGGTGACCTCACTTCCTTTTCCTCTGGAGCAGCGATCGGTGTGGTAACACTCTGTGGGGCTCTGCAGACTGTCTCTTCCATATCTCTCTGTTCTATCCTTCCTGGCTCAGTTTTGTCCCTTTTGGGGGGTCTGTGTACACAGTGCTTATAGCGGTGGGCTGCGCTATCCACAGCGCTTTTAAAGGGCCAGTACTTTTGCTTATTGATTTTTGCAATGGATTCTCAGGACAGCAAATTCCCTCCAGCCTTGGTGGGGGACCCCAGTTCTGTGGAACCCCCTGTTATACCTAATTTGGCCGCTGTGGTGGTGTCTTTGGTGTCAAAAATGGAGGTGCTGATGGCTGAACGTGCTGCTAAGAAAAGGCCCAAATTATCTTTCTCCTCTGATTCAGATGGTGATGTGGCTGCTGTGGCTGGCGTGGCCCTTTCAGGGTCTCGCTCGTCCCTGGACCCTCTGGGGTCTGAGGGGGAGGTGGAGGGGATTGATGAATCTTCCCAGGGGTCGCCTGAACGCGCACACATGGATGATTTGATTTCTTCTGTGAAAGAAACACTACATTTGGAGGATGAGCCCACTCCTCCGGCCATTGTGTCCTCATTTGGTACACATAGGGGCCCGCAAGTCGGCGCAGGTTTTTCCCTGCCCCGCTGAGTTTCATCACACAGTGAATGAACAATGGCTCAGTTTAAAACACCCCTTTACGTTGCCTAGTCGATTTAAACTGCTGTACCCCTTTGCGCCTTGTACGGATGCACACTGGTGTGTGGCTCCCAAGGTGGATCACGCTGTGGCCGTGTTGAACAAGGCTACTCTGGTTCCCACTGAGGATACCCCGGTGTTCTGGGATCCTACGGACAGGAGGTTGGAGTCTCTTGCCCACCATGCCTATACGGTGGCGGGCTCTATGCTCAAACCTATTTTCGCTTCTGTCATGGTGGCTCAGGCGGTGGCGGACTGGACTAAGGTGCTTAGGCGCACTCTTGTGACGGATTCTGCCCCGCCTGCTATGCTGGAAATGGTGGACCATATTCATCAAGGGGTCATGTTTTTGTGCGATGGGGCCTTAAATGAGGCCCCTTTGGCTGCACGCCTGTCTAGTGTCGCGGTGCTTAACTGTCGACTAATCTGGCTGAAGAGCTGGTCGGCTGACCAGACGTCACGGAAAATGGTGGCTGACTTTCCTTATGCTGGGTCTCGCCTTTTTGGCAAGGCCTTGGATACTTTGGTAAAAGGAGTCACTGGGGGCAAGAGCACTCTGCTGCCCCAAAATCCGAAGAACAAGTCCTTTCGCGGCAAGCAGGGTCCCGCCGTTAGACCCACTCAGGGGTCCTTTCGTGCCTTTAAGTCACAATTCAAGGGCAAACCTTTCAAGGGCCAAGGTGGCCAGAAGAAGCCCTAGGTGGGTGAGCAAAAGTCCTGCCATGCCGGCACAGCGGCTCGGCCCGCCTCTGCCTGAAGGGACGCCCTCACCCGTTTCAGCAGTGGGGGGACGTTTGCGCGGTTTCCTCCAACCTTGGCTGCTCCGTATTCCGGACAGGTAGGTTCAGGAAATCATTCGATCAGGATACAAGATCGAATTCCTTTCACGGCCGGCAGATAGATTCTTTCCCTCAAATCTTCATTTGACCCCAGGGCATTTACAGGACCTGCATCAAGCGGTGCAGGACCTCTTGGTCCAGGGGGTAATTGTCCCGGTGCCTCATCGGGACAGGTTTCGGTGGTTTTACTCCAATCTGTTCACTGTGCCCAGAAAGGAGGGCAAGGTGCGTCCTATCCTGGACTTGAAAGCTCTGAACCGCTTGGTGCTCTGAACCGCTTGGTGCGCGTTCGGAAGTTCCGCATGAAATCCCTCCGCTCAGTGGTGGCCTCCCTGAGTCCAGGGGAATTCCTGGCCTCTATCAACCTGAAGGATGCGTATCTGCACATCCCCATTTTCGAAGGTCATCAGAGGTTCCTTCGGTTCGCCATTGTGGAGGACCATTATCATTTCGTAGCGTTACCTTTCGGTCTCGCTTCGGCTCCAATGGTCTTTACCACAGTGCTGGCGCCTGTTCTGGGCCTGTTGAGGGCACAGGGCATTGCGATCTTGGGATATCTTGACAATCTCCTGTTAAGATCGAGTGCCAGTCAGAGCCTGACGTGCGATCTGTGAACTACGGTGCAGACGCTACAGGAGTTCGGTTGGACCATCAACGTTCAGAAGTCGACTTTGTCTCCTTCGGTTCGTCTTCCCTATCTGGGAATGGTTCTGGACTCTGCTCAAGCGAAGGTTTTTCTGCCGGAGGACAAGCTCCGGATCCTTCAAAACGAGGTCCGGTCCCTCAGGGACAACCAGTCCTCATCACTCAGGACCTGTATGCGGTGCCTGGGGTTGATGGTATCAGCCTTCGAGGTGATACCATTTGCTCAGTTTCACACTCGGTCTCTCCAAGCGGAGATCCGGGCCAGGTGGGACAGACTACCTCCTTGGATCTGAGGGTCTCGTTGAGTCGCCAGACCAGAATGGATCTTCTGTGGTGGCTTCAGTCCCCGGCTGTGTCCGAAGGAAAATCCTTCCGTCCGTTGCTGTGGACGGTGATTACCACGGATGCCAGCTTGTCGGGCTGGGGTGGAGTCCTGGGCAACCTTTCTGCCCAGGGCACTTGGTCGGAGGAGGAATCCTCCCTTCCGATAAATGTATTGGAATTGAGAGCGATCAAACTCTTTGTCTCTTCCAATGATCGGAGCGACTTCGGGGCCGTACTGTTCGGGTACAGACGGACCATGCTACCGCGGTGGCTTACATCAAACACCAAGGGGGCACCAGGAGTGCCCGGGCGGCCCGGGAGGTGACCGACATTCTGTCCTGGGCCGAGACTCATGTCCTGGCGATTTCGACAGTTCACATTCCGGGTGTGGAGAATTGGCAGGCCGACTATCTGAGCCGGCAGACCCTGGACCAGGGGGAATGGTCCCTACACCCGGAGTTCTTCCAAATGCTGTGTGCGAAGTGGGGATCCCCGGACGTGGATCTGTTCGCGTCTCGGCTAAACCACAAGGTGGAAAGGTTCGTGGCAAGAACGCGCGATCCGCGGGCGGACGCCTCGGATGCGTTGGTGGCCCCTTGGCATCAGTATCGTCTGATGTATGCCTTTCCTGATTCAGTTATTGTCCAGGTTCCTTCGCAGGCTAGCCTCGGATCCGAACTTGGTGATCCTAGTGGCACCTGACTGGCCACGCCGGTCCTGGTACGCTGACGTTGTTCATCTGGCGGTCGAGCCTCCTCTCCTTGGCGGCTGCCACTGCGGGAAGATCTATTGTCTCAGGGACCGATCTTCCATCCTGCTTTACAGTCGCTGGCTTTAACGGCCTGGCTGTTGAGAGACAGGGGTTTCTCCCCGGAGGTCATTCCTACTTTAATCAAGGCTAGGAAAGCCTCATCTGGTAAAATTTATTACCGCACCTGGGAAGCCTATTTTGCCTGGGGTGAGTCTAGGGGGTTTTCTCTTCGCTCATACTCAGTGACGAGAGTGTTGGCTTTCCTTCAGACTTTTGTGGACCAGCGCCTGGCGCTGGCCACGATAAAGGGCCAGGTTTCTGCACTGGCTGTTCTTTTTCAACGCCCTGTGGCATCTCATTCCTTCTTAATTCGCACCTTCATTCAAGGTGTGCGACATTTGGCTCCTCCCCGGAGGGAGCCTTTACCTCCATGAGACTTGAACTTGGTTCTGTCCGTGTTACAGCGTTCTCCCTTTGAAAACATCCGGGAGATATCGTTACCTCTGCTGTCTAAAAAGGTTGCCTTTCTAGTGGCGATCACTTCGGCTCGCAGGGTGTCGGAGTTGGCGGTGTTGTCTTGCAGCTCTCCTTATTTGGTGGTTCACAAGGATAAGGTGGTCTTGCGACCTCATTCGTCTTTTCTCCCTAAGGTGGTCTCTGATTTTCAGCTTAATGAGGACATTGTTTTGCCTTCGCTCTGTTCGAAGCCTAAGCATCCTAAGGAGGTTGCATTGCATTCCTTGGATGTTGTCCAGGCGATCAGGGTATACCTGTCGTCCACTGAATCCTTTCGGAAATCGGATTCCCTCTTTGTCCTTCCTGAGGGACCTCGGAAGGGCATGGCTGCGTCTGCAGCGACCTTTGCCAAATGGATCAGACAGACCATTGAACAGGCCTATGCCTTGAAGGAACGGGTTCCACCCTTCCCTGTTAAGGCACACTCTACCAGATCATTGAGTACGTCCTGGGCCTACCGGCATCAGGCTTTGGTGGCCCAGGTGTGCAAGGCTGCGACTTGGTCGTCAGTGCACACCTTGTCCAAATTCTATAAGGTGGATGTTCTGGCATCAGCTGATGCTTCCTTTGGCCGCAAAGTTCTCAGTGCGGCAGTGCCATAGGGGACCCTTGTTTTTTTGTGGGTCCCTGGCTGTTGGGGTTGTTTATACCCTGTGTTATTGCTTTCCTGGGCTGTTGCTCCTGTTGGGCCTTTTCCGTTGCCCAGAAGGTTCTCTTACTGTGTATGTAAGGTTCCTTTCTCTGATGTGGGTACTGCGTTGCCTTTTCTGCGGTTGCGTCTCCCACCCCTCATGTCTACACTGCTTTGGGACATCCCAATAGTGATGACTTATGAGGGGAGGCGACTGTCGGAGGACGTAAGAGAAAACGGAATTTTTGTAAAATCTTACCGTAAAATTATTTTGGGGTTTTCTCTTGTACACCTACTGCTATTCTACCAAACTGAGTTGGGAGGGATTACTGCAGGGGGGTATTGACCAGTGGGACAGCCCCCATGGGTGTGTCTATGCTAACTGCTTTTGTTCTTTTAACTAAGTCTTATGCCTAGCTACTCCTGCGGAGCGTAAGTCAATACCCAATAGTGATGACTTATGAGGGGCGGCGACTGTCGGAGGACTCAGAGAAAGAAATTTTACGGTAAGATTTTACAAAAATTCAGTTTTCTCTGAGTCCTCTGACAGTCGCTGCCCCTCTTTTGGGGTTCCTTGACTATCTACTGCTTGCTACCAAACTGAATTGGGAATGAGGCTAGCCGGGGGTATTGGACCAGAGGGACAGCCCCCTGTAGGTGTGTCTATGCAAAGTTTTGTGTTTTTAGCAAAATCTTCTGCCTAGCTTACTCCTGTGGATAAGAGGTCAATACCCATTGTTGAAGACTATATGAGGGGCAGCGACTGCCAGAGGACTCAGAGAAAGGAATTTTACGGTAAGATTTTACAAAAACTCAATTTTTTTTCCAGACCTGCGGACAAGGCCTACTCAGCCTGAAGGTGCGTTCTCACCCATATATGGGGTGGGGGGAAGTTTTTTTTGCAGCAGGCAGCTTGTTTCAGGAGGTCTTGTGGTCCGGTTGCAAGAAGTTTCGATTCGTTTTTTTTCGCCGAGCTTGGTACGCCGACCTGGTCAGGCTAGCCGCAGATGCTCCTTGGAGAACTCCTCTCAAGGAGGAGTTATTATCTCCAGGGCCAATCTCCCATCCAACTTTTGCAGTTGCTGGCTTTCCCGGCTTGGCTGTTAAAAGCCAGGAGCTGAAGGACGGAGGATTGTCTGCTTCAGTGATTCCCACCCTGCCTAAAGCGTGGGAAGCGACTTCTAGGATGATTTTTCTTCATATGAGAAAGTCGTATATTGCGTGGTGTGAGTCTCCTTGGGCTCCCCCTCACTCTTACTCGGTGGCCCGGATCTTGGCTTCAAAAGTTGATCAAAAGTTGGCCTTGAGTATGGTCAAGGGTCAGGTTTCTGCTTTGGCAATTTTCTTAAAAAGGCCATTGGCTGCCCGTTTCGTGGTGCGTAACTTCCTTCAGGGGGTGCAACACTTGGTAATTCCGGTGTGACCTCTGTCCCCAACTGGGGACCTTGATTTGGTGTAGTCCGTTCTTCAAGAACCTCCGTTTGCGAGTATTTAAGGGTATCCCCTGCCTACCTTATTAAAGAAGGTGGCCTTCTTGGTTGCTGTCACTCTGTGCGCAGGGTGTCGGCACTGGCAACTTGTCCTGTCCTCCCTATGTGTTGGGTCATGGGGCCAAGTGGTACTTCATCCAAATCCATCCTTCCCTCCGAAGTTGTTTTCTGGTGTTCAATTGCACGAGGACATTGTATTACCATCTTCTGTCCTAAGTCCTCACATCCTAAGACGCATAGAAATGTACACCACTCAGGCAGTTTGGAACTCCACAGCCAGCCTTGGGTGCAGGACCTCGGATCGCCACCGCAGACAGGATACAAGAGAAATGGCCACACACCAAGCGATAGCTCACGATGAAAGGCTTTATTAACCAAGGATGCAAGGTACAGCAAAATGGATGGTAGACATGTTTCACACGACTCACAGCATGCTTGTTCACTAACTAGTGAACAAGTATGCTTGTGAGCAGTGTGAGCAGGTTGTGGTCCGCCCAGGCCTTGCCACGACAGAGCCCCGGTGGATGGGGATGAGCCTGCGAGCGGATGCCTCGCTGGGACGCATCGACCTGGAACGCCCTAAGTCGCAGCTTACCTCTTTTTGGCTGGCAGCACTCCCACTCAGGGTGGGAGGCAAGCTGTTAAGGAGCAGAGCCCACCCGGTCCATGGTATGGTGATTAACAACGCCCCCCGTGTCCCTGAAGCAGACCTCTGAGGGGTAGATGTGGGCCCACTCCTGGAGATAACAGGGCTATGTTTTCTCTGAAAGATCCCCCAGGCCTATCAGGACAGGCCCTGCCCTCCCTGCTCCCGCGGGGGGCGCTATAGTCGGCATCTGACGCCTGGGGGGGGGGTTTAAAAATGTTAGCTCAAGGTGGTAGGGGACTCAATTATTAGAAGGGCAGACAGTGTAATCTGTGACATAGACCGTGTGCGCCGAACAGTCTGTTGTTTGCCGGGCGCTCGGGTTCGGCACATCGCGGATCGGGTGAACAGATTATTGGGTGGGGCTGGGGAAGACCCAGCTGTCATGGTACACGTGGGTACCAATGACATAGGCAGAGGAAGACGGAGAGTCCTAAACGATTTCAGGGACTTAGGCGCTAAGTTGAGGACTAGGACCTCCAAGGTAGTATTTTCCGAAATACTACCTGTACCTCGAGCCACACCAGAGAGGCAGCGGGAGATTAGGGAAGTTAACGAGTGGCTGAGGAGCTGGTGTAGTAAGGAGGGTTTCGGGTTCCTGGAGAACTGGGCCGACTTCTCAGTCGGTCACCGGCTCTTTGGTAGGGACGGATTGCACCTAAATGGGGTGGGTGCAGCCGTACTGGGTGAGAGGATGGCCAAAAAGTTAGAGGGGCTTTTAAACTAGGGAATGGGGGGGAGGGTACAGATGTAGAATTAGCCAGTGGAAAGCAAGATTCAGAGGGCAGAAATGGGGGCATTAGCGGTAGGGTGTTCGGAGCCCCTATACCCAGGGTGGGTACGGGGAAAAATCAAGAGAGCAGCCTAAAAACATCAAAATTACGAGGCTTATATACCAATGCCAGAAGCCTGGCCAACAAGATGGGAGAGCTGGAGCTGCTGATGTTTGAGGAGGACTTAGATTTTGTGGGGATAACTGAGACTTGGTTTGACAGCTCTCATGACTGGATGGCGACCATTCAGGGGTATTCCCTTTATCGCAGAGATAGAGAAGGTAAAAAAGGGGGAGGGGTATGTTTGTATATTAAGAACAGTATACAGGTAAATATGAGGGATGATATTAATAATGGAGCTATGGACGAGGCAGAATCCCTATGGGTAGAGCTTCAAAGGAAAGGCACGGTGGGGAAGGTAATATTGGGCGTATGCTATAGGCCCCCAAACCAGAGGGAGGAGGGTGAGGCAGACCTCATGTTACAAATAGGATTGGCAGCAAGGATGGGAAATGTCATTATAATGGGGGACTTTAATTATCCAGATATAGACTGGGCAGAAGGAACCGCGCATTCAGCCAAGGCTCGGCAGTTCCTAAATGTTTTGCAGGACAATTTCATGGGTCAGATGGTGAATGCACCGACAAGAAACAATGCGGTACTTGACCTACTGATTACCAACAATACAGACCTGATCACGGATATAGAAATACGGGACAACTTAGGGAACAGTGACCATAGGTCAATTGGTTTCAGTATTAATTACAGTAATAGGAAACACAAGGGTAATATATGGACACTGAATTTCAAAAGAGCCAATTTCCCTAAACTGCGCTCGCTGCTAGAAAATATCAAATGGGATAGAACCCTGGGAACAAAGAACACGGAGGAAAAATGGGAGTGCTTCAAGAGCATACTTAACAAGGGGGTGGGCCAGTGCATTCCACTGGGAAATAAATTTAAAAGAGCAAAACTAAACCCTGGGTGGCTAAACTCCAACATAAAAATGTATATTAGTGCTAAAGAAAAGGCCTTCAAAAAATACAAGACTGAGGGGTCATTGGCAGCATTTAAGCATTACAAAGAGTGCAATAAGAAATGTAAAGATGAAATCAGGGCGGCTAAAATAGAACACGAGAGACATATAGCGGAGGAGAGTAAAAAGAACCCCAAGAAATTCTTTAAGTATATAAACAGTAAGAAAGCAAGGCCAGAACACATTGGCCCCATAAAAGATGATAAAGGAAAAATGGCCACTGAGGACAGAGAAAAGGCGGAAGTGTTAAATAATTTCTTTTCTTCAGTCTTCACAAAGGAATCGGGGGGCTACATGAACCCCGCTTGTAAGGCCGAACTAAATAATACACCTCAGGAAGTGCCGCCATGGCTAACAGAGGATAGACTTAGAGCTAAACTAGAGAAACTTAACATAAATAAATCCCCGGGACCGGATGGCTTGCACCCAAGGGTTCTAAATGAGCTCAGTCAGGTGATTGCCAGACCATTATTCTTGATCTTTAAGGATAGTTTACAGACAGGTATGGTGCCAGCTGATTGGAAAAAAGCCAACGTGGTACCAATATTTAAGAAGGGGCCGAGATATATCCCGGGTAACTATAGGCCGGTCAGCCTAACATCTGTAGTCTGCAAAATTTTGGAGGGGATGATAAGGGACCACATACAAGACTTTAGTAATGAAAACGGTATTATAAGTAGTAATCAGCATGGATTCATGAAAAATCGTTCATGCCAAACCAATCTATTAACCTTCTACGATGAAGTGAGCTGCCACTTAGATAAAGGTAAGCCTGTGGATGTGGTGTATCTGGACTTTGCAAAGGCCTTTGACACCGTTCCCCACAAACGCTTACTGTACAAACTAAGGAAGGTAGGTATGGACCATAAGGTGAGTACCTGGATAGAGAACTGGCTCCAGGGGAGAGTACAGAGGGTGGTGATTAATGGGGAGTACTCGGATTGGGCGGGTGTGGAAAGTGGGGTCCCCCAGGGTTCTGTCCTGGGACCAATCCTGTTTAATTTATTCATAAATGATCTAGAGGAGGGGATATCTAGTACAATCTCAGTATTTGCAGATGATACTAAATTAGGCATGCCAATATCTTCTATGCAGGATGTGGAAATCTTGCAAGCAGACCTGAACAAAATAACGGGGTGGGCAACTACATGGCAGATGAGATTTAATGTAGAAAAATGTAAAGTAATGCACTTGGGGGCCAGAAACCAGAAAGCAAGCTACTCACTAGGGGGGGAACCTCTGGGTGAGTCTAGGATGGAAAGGGACCTGGGGGTACTGGTAGACAACAGGCTTGGAAGTGGCATGCAATGCCAAGCCGCTGCAAGCAAAGCCAACAGAATACTGGGTTGTATAAAAAAGGGGATTCACTCCAGAAATAAAGAGATTATTCTTCCACTCTACAAGACTCTGGTCCGGCCACATCTGGAGTATGCTGTCCAGTTCTGGGCACCGGTCCTCAGGAAGGATGTGCTGGAACTGGAGAAAGTCCAGAGAAGGGCAACAAAAATAATTAGGGGAATGGAGGACATCGGCTATGAGGAAAGACTACAAGCACTGAACCTATTCTCTCTGGAGAAGAGACGCTTGAGGGGGGATATGATATCAATGTACAAATACTGTACTGGCGACCCGAGCATAAGGAACAAACTATTTAGAGTAAGGGAATACAATAAGACACGTGGCCACTCACTAAAACTAGAGGAAAGGCGGTTTAACCTTAAAGTGCGTAAGGGGTTCTTCACTGTAAGAGCGGTAAGGATGTGGAATTCTCTTCCGCAAGCAGTCGTATCAGCGGGGAGCATTGATAGTTTCAAAAAACTATTGGATGGACACCTTAAAGACCACAACATACAGGGGTATACAATGTACGGTTAAAAGCAAACACACACATCATAGGTTGAACTGGATGGACTTGTGTCTTTTTTCAGCCTCACTAACTATGTAACTATGTAACTATGTAGCTTGTCCTGGGGGGTCCCTTTTGGTGGATTCCCACAGTGGCCTCAGGCCTGGGTCCAGAGCGCATGGCAGCGTTTTTTGGCCGCCATTTTAAGTGTGGGCATAGGCTCTCTATGTAACGGCATTGGCCATTTTCCCTTAGCTTCCTATACTTTACTATTGGCACCATTTTATTGTAGCCTGAGGCTACACAGGCAGTGTACTGCCTTTAGTGATGATATGTCACATCCTGTCAGACGTTTTTCATTCTGGAGATTGACTACAGAGCAGCTGCTGTGGTAAAGTAAGGGGTTTTGTTTCTTTGGGCATTCCTCTGGCACACTTTGCTCCTGCCTACCTTAAAGGGGGACTCCGTATATAGCGCGGTATAGCGGTGCGCAGATTGCGATTTAAAGGGGCAGTGCACTCCTTTTTTTCTACAATTGCAAAATGGAGTTCCAAGGTGAAAATTCCCCCTCAGACTTTATTTGTGCGCATGCCGGACCATCCGGATCGTAATCTCTCAGGTCTCTGTCTGCAACTTTAGGCGTCAAAGGTGGAACCAAAAACGGCCTATGCCTTCTCTGTCTTCTGATTCAGAGCCTGATATGGTCACTACAGACAATCCCATCCCTGAGAAATCTCTGTCCTCGCAGTCATATAGTGAGGAGGTTGTGTCCTCCTTGGCTGCAGCGTGGGAACGCGCTATGGTGGAAGCACGGATTCGTTCAGTAAGGGAAACATTGCAAATGGATGATGAGCCCACACAGTCAGGAAAGCAGGTAGTTTTTTCCTCCCGCAATGCCCAGAAGTCGGGTCAGGTGTTCCCTTGTCCCGAAAACTTTCACAATATTCTGAATGAGCAATGGCAGTGCATTAAGCACGTGCTGGTGGTGCCAAAGCGCTTTAAACACAGTTACCTCTTTGGATCACCCTAATTCCTGGTTGAACAAATCTACTGTGTTACCTGTGGAAGGCCTTTACGGACCCAGTGGACAGACGATTGGAATCCCTCTCTCACCACCTACATTTGTTGGCGGGCTCAATACTTGAACCCGTATTCGTGTCCGTCCTGGTTTCTCAGATGGTTACTGAATGGGTTAAGGTACTTAGGGGTAACTTGAACGCTGAGACGGTTCCCCCGACTCTGATTGAGCTCATGGACCAGATGGCCCAGGCCATGGTGTACCTGTGTGATGCGGTCCTGGACGTGGCTCCTCTGGTTGAATGTCTGGGATGGGGATTGCCATGCGCCGCAGGTGTGGCCGAAGAGCTGGTCGGCAGACCAGGCTTCTAAGAAGGCTTAAACTGATCTCCCATTTTTGGGTGAACGCCTGTTTGGTTTCTCCTTGGATGAGCTAATCAAGGGCCTTATGGGGGGTAAGAGTACTCTTCTCCCCCAATCCTCAAAAGGCAAGGCACCTTGCAGTAAACGGGGGCTTTCTTTCACGGCCCACAGGCGGTTGTTTTCGTGCCTCAGGGGCGCAAGAAAAAGGTAAACCGTTCAGAGCCTCTGGAGGGAACAAGAAGGCTTTGTCTGGTAAGCCTAAGACTAGCCAGTCCGGTTCGTCTGACAAATCCTCCTCTGCATGAAGGGACGCCCTCACCCAATTCATGTGTTGCTTTCAAGAACCCTGAACTTCTCTGATTCAGGACAAATGGTTTCATGAACTAATTCGTTCAGGGTACAAGATCGAATTTCGGTTTTGCCCAGCAGACAGGTTCTTTCCATCAAATCTCCGTCTGTCTCTGGATCGATTGAAGCATCTCAGGATCTTTGGTTGTGTTCTTCCCACCCCTCATGCCTATACTGCTTTGGGACGTCCCAATAGTGAAGAAGCATAGAGAAAACTGAATTTTTGTTAGAACTTACCGTAAAATCCTTTTCTCTGAAGTCCATTGACAAACGCAGCACCTGCCCCTCTATTTTGGTGATGGTTGTGTCTTCTTTTAACTGCTTGCTACTGATATGAGAGCACAGTGTGTCTGGGGTTATGTCGTCAGGGACAGCCCCTATGGACGTGTCGAGTGAAAACTTTTCACTGCCTAGTTTACTCCTGTAGATGGCGCATAACCCAATAGTGAAGAAGCATAAGAGCTGCGTCTGTCAATGGACTTCAGAGAAAAGGATTTTACGGTAAGTTCTCACAAATATCCAGTTTTTTTCCTCCACCAAATGCCCGTTCCCCCGATCTCTCTGTCAAGCTCTGTCAGCCCATCTCCGCATGCCAAGGTACTAGGTGTTGTCCTGGACTCTGAACTCTCCTTCAAGCCCCACATCCAATCACTGTCCAAATCTTGCCGCCTCAACCTCCACAACATCTCCAAAATACTCCCCTTTCTAACCAATGACACAACAAAGCTCCTAGTTCACTCCCTAGTCATCTCGCGCCTTGACTACTGCAATTCCCTTCTCATTGGCTTACCTCTACACAGGCTATCCCCCCTTCAATCCATCATGAACGCCGCTGCCAGACTCATCCACCTGACCAATCGCTCAGTGTCCGTTACTCCTCTCTGTCAAGCCCTCCACTGGCTTCCGCTCACCCAAAGAAAAAAATTCAAAATACTAACAACATCTTACAAAGCCATCCATACTTTAGCCCCCAGCTACATCACTAGCCTAGTCTCAAAATACCAACCTCATCGCTCTCTTCGTTCCCCTCAAAAGCCCCTGCTCTCTAGCTCCTTCGTCACCTCCTACCATGCTCGCCTCCAGGACTTTTCCAGAGCCTCTCCAATCCTATGGAACTCCTTACCCCGATCTGTCCGATTATCTCCGACCTACTCTATTAGCTTTTAGACGATCCCTGAAAACACTCCTCTTCAGAGAAGCCTATCCTACCCACACCGAACAACTATACTTCAATTTTCTCCATCAGCCCATCTCCCACAGTTATTGCCTTTTGTTTCACTTGACCCTCCCTTCTAGATTGTAATCTCTAACGAGCAGGGCCCTCTAATTCCTCCTGTATTGAATTGTATTGTAACTGTATTGTCTTCCATCACATTGTAAAGCGCTGCGCAAACTGTTGGCACTATATAAATCCTGTATAATAATAATAATAGAGAGCAAAAAACACCAGTCCGAGTAAACTCACCACATCACTAAGCTTATCTTACTCAAAAAAGTCACAAAACCCACCTTTACAGTCCAGAGAGAAATCTCAAGCCCACTTTTAACCAGCACATCAGTAGGTATATAAGGGCTAAGTGGAATGTGGCAGACCTATCAGTATTCAACCAATGTACAGTTGTGCTTAAAAGTTTGCATACCCTGACAGAAATCGTGAAATTTTTACATTGATATTGAAAATATGACTGATTTTGACAACAACATTTTTTATTTAAGAATAGTGATCCTAATAAGCTATTTAATACATATTTGTTTAAATCGTAATGATAGAAGAAATCCCATAAATGACCCTGATAAATTTACATACCCTGGAATGTTTGGCTTTGGTACAGACACAAGGTGACACACGCAGGTTAAAAGGCCAAATAAAGTTTATTTTTCGATCGTCCAACAGGCGCAGCCTCATCTTCATGAGCTGAGTGGGTTATGCTGCCACCTGCAGGAAAAGTCTAGGCAGTACGTTGGTACAAGGTTTTTAACATATCCACGCCCACTGGTCTGTCCCTCCAGGCATAACCATCACTGCCATAGCCCAGCAGATCAGTTTGTTTCTGCCTAGAGAAGGAGTAGGACCAATGTTTCCTGCTCAGACTCTGGTCTGTTTTTTTATTAGTTTCAGAATATTTTCTTTTTATTTCTCTTCACTAACTTGCTAGCTAGTTTCAGGGAAGAATTTTCCTTATGATCTACAAGCAATGGTGCTTGCTGGGGCTTCGCGCTGGTGCCCCTCTTCCGGAGGGGGACGAGCCTGCGTGCGGATGCCTTGCCGGGACGCAATGACCTAGAACGCCCTGAGTCGCAGCGTACCCCTCGGCTGGCAGCACTCCCACTTCAGGTGGGAGGAGGTCTGCCTGGAGCAGAGCCCACCCGGTCCATGGTATGGTGAGTCAATGTGCCCCCCCTTGCCCATGGTGGCCTTTTGGGGGGATGTGGGCTCTCTCCTGGGGATAATAGGACCTGTACTTCCTAAAAGATCCCCCTGGCCTGTCGGGTACCCGGCCTCTGTGCCCTGTCTCCCTCTCCTGTCCCCGCGGAGGGCTATGTAACTGGGGCGCCTGGCGTCCTGATAGGGGTGGCAAAGTACCTTGTGCTTGCTGGGTTGTCTTCTAGATCCTTAAGGCCTTCATTGTGGGGGTCCCTAGCTGCATGCTTTGCCGTGGGCACCACCATCTTAAGTGTGGGCAATGTGTATATTTTTCCTATCGACTTGTATGGAGCAGCCATTTTCCCTGAACTTTCTATTAGATTGCATTGGCAACTATTTTTGTGTAGTTCTGTACTGCACTAGCAGCGTGACCTTTTACATCCGGGCCAAGGCACTTCCTGTGGCGTTAAGGAGGGTTCTCTCTGGAGGTAGTACAGTAGTGGGGGGTCTCGGCAGACCGCTGCGATAGGCGGTGGCAACTGGGATCGGCGCTTCTTGAAGTGACAGTACTCTGTTTTTCTAAAACTGTGAATATGGAGTCCCAGGCTGTAGTTTATCCCTCAGACCCACTCTGTGCGACTCCCGGATAGTCCACATCGCAGTTGCTGCCTGCGTTTTCTGCAGCTCTGGAAAACCTGGCGACAAAAGTTGATTTTGTCATGAAAAAGGTTAATAGTTGTATATGGCCGCTGCCTTCTCCATCCATGGTGGAGTCATCTGATTCAGAGGCTAAAGTGGTCGCCACGGATGCCCCCCTACCTGAATGGTCGATGTCCTCGCAGTCAGATGGTGTTGAGGACCTGTCGTCTTCAGCTGCAGCGCGGGAAAGTGCTTTGGTGGAAGCCCTGATTTGTTTCAGTGAGGGAAACTTTAAAATTGGCTGATGAGCCGCGCCGGCAGGGACACAGGTGGCCTTTGGCTCCCGCAAGACCCAAAAGTCTGACAAGGTTTTTCCCTGTCCTGAGACTTTTCATGATATTGTGAATGACCAATGGCGGTGCTTTAAGCATGTGCTAGTTGTGCCTAAACGCTTTAAACGCCGGTATCCTTTTGCTGATACGGTCTCCATCCGCTGGAGGGTGCCACCTACGGTGGACCACCCTGTTTCAAGGTTGAACAAATCTACCGTTGTACCTGTGGAAGATTCCCCGGTTTTCACGGATCCGGTGGACAGGCGGGTGGAATCCCTTTCCCCGCCATCTTCACGTTAGCAGGTTCCATCTTGAAACCGATATTTGTGTCTCTGTTGGTATCGCAGACTGTTAAGGAATGGATTAGGGTTCTGAAAGGGAGCTTGGACCCTGACGTGGTTCCCCCAGAACTGATGGAACTTTTGGTCCAGATGGCTTAGGCCCTGGTGTTCCTGTGTGATGCGTCTCTGGATGCGACTCCCCTGGTGGCTAGAGTTTCGCCCGTGGGGAATTGCACTAAGGTGCATGGTTTGGCTGAAGAGCTGGTCGGCTGACAATGCTTCCAAGAAAGCCCTGACGGATCTCCATTTTATGGAAGAGCGTTTGGCGACTCACTGGATGAGTTGATCAAAGTTCTGACTGGTGGGAAGAATACTCTTCTTTCTCAATCCTCCAGGTAAAATTCCCCCTGCTAAGGAGGATCCTTCCTTTACTGCTCATAGACTGTTTTTTCGTGCCCCTGCGGCGCAAGAAAAAGGTAAGCCATTCCAAGTTTCTGGAGGGGCTAAGAAGCCCTGGGGCAAGCCCACGAATAGTCATTCCGGTGCTGCAGAAAATCCCTCTTCAGCATGAAGGTGTGCCCTCACCCATGTATGAGGTGGGGGGGGGACATCTGCGAATCTTTCAAGAACCATGGGCCTCCTTCGTTTCAGACAAATGGGTTCGCAAGCTTATTTGTTCTGGGTACAAAATCGAATTTTGGTCCTGGCCAGGGGACAGGTTTTTTCAGTCAAATCTTTACCTGTCCCTGGAGCATTTGAAAGATCTTTGGTAAGCTGTGCAGGACCTCCTGGCTCAAGGGGTGATCATGCCGGTTCCTCCACAGGAACTCTCTCAAGGTTTCTATTCTAACTTGTTCACGGTGCCCAGAAAGGAGAGCAAGGTGCATCCAATCCTGGATCTCAAGGCTCTGAACCGCTTTGTGCAGGTGCAGAGGTTTCGAATAAGGTCCATTCGGTCTGTGGTGGTGGCCTTGAATCGGGTGGATTTCTTGGCCTCCATCGATATCAAGGATGCATTTCTACACGTCCCCATATTTGAGGGACATCGGGGATTCCTTCTCTTTGCTGTGGTAGAGGAGCACTTTAAATTTGTTGCGTTACCCTTCGGTCTCACCCCCGCTTCCAGAGTTTTTACCAAGGTCCTGGCCCCTGTGCTGGCATTGCTATGTCAGAGAGGAATCTCAATTTAGGGATATCTGGCCGATCTACTTTCATTTGGATCTGTTGGGCAACATTTTTATTACAGTTCAGACCCTTCAAGAATTTGGGTGGACGATCAATTTCAAGAAATCTGCTCTGACACCATCCGTACGGGTCACCTATCTGGGGCTGACTCTCGACTCCCCTTCAGCGAGGGTCTTTCTCCCCTTGGAAAAGCTTCAGAAGTTGCAAAGGGCGATAAGGTTGCTGATGGAAACCCATCGGCCCTCCCTGCTGGCCTGCACGAGGGCCCTGGGTCTGATGGTGTTGACCTTCAAAATGGTCCCTTTTTCTCAGTCTCTTTCCAGGCCTCTGCAGAAAGATTCTGGCAAAATGGAACAGGGACCCTTGGTAATTGGACCAGTAGATTTGTTTGAGTCATCTCACAAAGTCGACCCTATCCTGGTGGATTCAGTCTCCTGCTTTGTGTCAGGGCAAGTCCTTCCTGCCGCTGTTCTGGACGGTGGTCACCATGGACGCCAGCCTGTCAGGCTGGGGTGGAGTGCTGGGAAAGCTCTTTTGCCCAGGGGACTTGGACATCAGAGGAGTCTTCCTTGCCGATAAACATTCTTGAGCTCAGAGCAATCAAGATCTGCCTGTTTCACTGGACGAGCCGGCTACGCCGTTCTCCGTTTCAGATACAGTCGGACAATGCCACGGCTGTGGCCTACATTAATAATCAAGGGGGCACCAAGAGTGCCCTGTCGACCAAGGAGGTGGCTGAGATTCTGGTTTGGGTGGAAGCCAATGTTCCAGCTCTTTCTGCCATCCACAGCCCAGGTGTGGAGAATTGGCAAGCGGATTACCTGAGTCGTCAGGTGTTGGATCAAGGGGAATGGTCCCTTCATCTGGAGGTGTTTCACCTCCTGTGTGCTCGGTGGGGGACTCTGGAGGTGGATCTGTTTGTGTCTCGCCTCAACAGACAACTCCAGAGGTTTGTGGCCAGGTCTCTGATCCTCTGGCCGACGCCACAGTCACTCTGGTGGCTCCTTGGAGCCAGTATCGGCTGATATATTCATTTTGAAGTTGATCAGGCAGACGGTTCAGGCTTATTCAAACATGGATCAGGTTCCTCCTTTACCTGTCAAGGCGCATTCTACTAGAGCGCTGAGTGCCTCTTGGGTTTTTCGCCATCGGGCCTCTGTTGTACAAGTTTGTAAGGCAGTGACTTGGTCGTCCTCTGCACACCTTTACAAAATGCTGCAAGGTGGATTTATTGGCCTCTTGGGAAGCAAGGTTTTGCAGGCTGCTGTTTCGTAAGATAATTTTTTTTGTTTCTCTTAGGGGTCTTTAACCACTTGCCGACCGCCGTCAGTATATTTACTGCGGCAGTCAGCCGCTCCTGGGGCAAACCGACGTACTACTACGGTGCAGGAGCCTGTAGGGGGCGAGCTTGCGCTGCCGGAGGCGCATTCCTGCCCCCGCTCGTTCACGGGCATCCCCGTGCGTGTGAACAGCGGCTCCGATGTCCGCCAGCCACTCGCGATCTCGCTCAGGAGAGGGAGAAAGGTAGACGGCTGATGTAAACACAGCCGTCTGTCATTCTCCCTTAGAGCATGACAGAGGCTATGCGATCCTGCTCTGTAGGATCATATGTCTCTGTTATGATCTAACAAGCCACGCCCCTTGACAGTTAGAATCACGCCCCTAGGGATACATTTAACCCACTGATCACCAATAAAGTTAAACCCTTCCCTGACAGTGTCATTTTTACAGTAACAGTGCAAATTTATAGCACTGATTACTGTTGTAATGTCACTGATTATCCCAAAAGTGTCAAAAATGTCAGTCAAGGGTCCGATCTGTCCGCCACAATGTCGCAGTCCCGCCAAAAAAATCGCAGATCGCCGCCATTACTAGTTAAAAAAAAAAAAAAACATTAAACTACACAAATCTTTCCCGTAGTTAGTGAACACAATAACTTTGCGCAAACAAATCAAAATAAGCTTATTGCGATTTTTTATTTTTTACCAAAAATATGTAGCAGAAAAATTGGCCAAAAATGGTAAAAAATTTAGATTTTTTAATTTTTCACAAAATGTGAAAAATAGTTTATTTTTTCAAACTTGTCGCTCTTTTTTTATTTATAGCGCAAAAAATAAAAATCGCACAGGTGATCAAATACAACCTAAAGAAAGCTCTGTTTGTGGGAAAAAAAGGACGTCAATTTAGTTTGGGTACAGCATTGCACGACCGCGCAATTGTCCGTTTAAGTCACGCAGTGCCGAATTGCAAAATAGGGCCTGGTCTTTGAGCAGCCAAATCCTCAGGGGCTTAAGTGATTAACCTGGGTGAGCTCCTGTTGTTGACTTCCTATTCAGCTTATGAAGATGAGGCTGCGTCTGTCAATGGACCATAGAAATAATTACGATTTTTGTAAAATATTACCGTAAAACCTCAGCACCCACCCTCTGATGTGGAGATGATTTCCTTCACTGCTTACAACTAAACTGGTGTGCTGATCAGAGGGTGTGTAGGTTGTGCATGTGGGGACGGCCCAGTAGGTGTGTGTATGTAAAGTTTTTACTACCTAGACTACTCCTGCAGGGGGCAGTATAACCAATTCAGCTTATGAAGATAGAGGCTGTCAATGGACTTCAGAAAAAAAGATTTTACGGTAAGATCTTACAAAAGTCTTATTATTTTAAATATGTTGAAAGCGCTGTAACAGAAGAGTATCATGATCATCCCGTGTAGGAAAATGCGTGGATAAATACATCTGGATCAACGCATTTCACTCAAATCTAGGGCTTCTTCAGGATCCACGTATCTAGTATAAGCTCAAATATAAATAATCAAAAGTATGATCCATTGTTTGCCTTAAACTCAACCAAGAATGTATGTATTCACAGATATGTAAACATCTTTTAAAGCGGAGTTCCACCCGAAATTTATACTTACCTCCATCTTCTCGCTCCCGGTCACCTGAAAAACAAATGGATAATCGCAATTTTTTTTTTTTTCACTTACCTTTTAGAGAAAATATACTCACCTTACTTCCTTCTTCCTCCCCTCGGCGGCCACGGCGATTCTTCACTTCCTGGCTTTTGCAATGATTCCTGGGAGCTGAACGTCATCGCTCCCAGGAATCATTGCGCCTGCACCGACCCCGACGTCAGTTCCGGGGGGCGCGCGTCATTCCCTTCTAAACAGGGATGACGCGCGCGACCCGGAAGTGACGTCGGGGCCGGTGCAGTGCATCGTGGGACCGAAGAAGAAGGAAGAGGATGCGGAAGAGGATCGCGCTGGCTTCAAGCTGCCCACACCTGAGATGGCAGCGCTGGACAAGACAATTTCAAGCTAAGTATTTCTCCTGAAAGGTAAGTGCAACCTGGGACAGATCAGAGGCTAGCCATTGTGGAATGTGCTAGCCCTGACTGTCCCGGGGGTATTTTTATAAAAAAATGTATAACCAGGGTGGCTGGTTATACATTTTAAAATACATTTTATACCGCTTTAAAATCAAACGACGATGAACCAGCGGATAGCCACAATCCCTTATTTAAAAATAACCAAGGGGTTAAACCAACGCAACAAATAAGTGAAGGCAACCCGTGAGGACTGCCATCCAAAAAGAGCTCCAGATATATAATAGAAAGTATCAAAGATTCACAACAGCAAAGTCTGGATTGTGCAAGAGCCAGAAGAAGGGGAAAGAGCTTATCCAAGGTTCCCGTCACACCAAACAAATTAAATCCAATATGGCAGCCTCCGACAAACAGCCTTATCAGCCGGGTAGGGCTGAAAAAAGTCAGCCTTATAAAGAGGGGGGGGTTGGCAAAAAGGAATACCCCACCCAGTGCCTCCTGTGCCACCCCGTAGCTCTCCACCGCCGCTAAGGACGGTAAGGAAGTACATTTTCATTTGTGAATAATTGCACCAACTGTTGTCACCCTTTCACCAAGCTGCTTGGCTATGGTCTTTTAGCCCATTCCAGCATTGTGTAGGTCTACAATCTTGTCCCTTTGGTCTTGGCCATGGTGGAGAGATTGGAATCTGATTTATTGCTTCTGTGGACAGGTGCCTTTTATACAGGTAAGCTGAAATTAGGAGCACTCTTTTTAAGAGAGTGCTCCTAATCTCAGCTCGTTACCTGATTAGAAGACACCTGGAAGCCAGAAATTTTGTAGATTGATAGCAGTTGAAATATTTTTCTCTATCGTTCATTGACGGACTCAGTCTCTGATGCATATCAGTAGGGTTATACTGCCCCCTACAGGAGTTGGACACCAGGCAGAAAAAAGTTCTGGCTACACCTATGGGCAGCCCCAGGGGGTATACCCTGTCTCTTCCTGCATAGGATGTCCGTTTTAATTGTCCTAGTTAGGAGTAAGGACATCGATCTTTGTTGGGATCTCTGATCCTGGCAAAGTTTTTTTTTCTAGATAATTTATTTTTTTTAGTCAGCCTTTTCTCCAGGATTTTTTTTCCTGTAAGATCTACAAGCAACTATGCCGGATCTGGGCGACGTGCTGGATGTTGATCCAGTGGTCACCCCAGCTGCCCAGAGAGCGCGTGCAAAGGCCTTAGCTCCACGCTGGGCCGGCCACGACATAGGTTCACTGGACGGGGACTGGCCCCATGACTTAAATGTTTTATAGCGTCGTTTCCTTTGGCTAAAGTGCTGGTCTGCGGGTCAGACTTCAAAGAAGGCCTTGACTGATCTACCTTTTCAAGGAGATCGCCTGTTTGGAGCTACCCTGGTTGACATCATTAAGGGTCTCACACGGGGGGAGGAGTACCTTTCTTCCACAGGCTAACAAGGGTAAGGACCCTCTTAGCAGACTGGTTCCCTCCTTTTCAGCACACAAGAAGTTTTTTATGTCCCTCAAGGTCAGTTGATAAGGCAAAGCCCTTCAATTCTCCCTCAAACGGTTCCAAGCGACCCTGGTCTGGCAAACAAAAGTCTGGTTTCTCCAGGCCTGCGGACAAGACCACCTTTGCCAGGTTCCTGACCTGTGGCTATCCCAGATACCAGACAAATGGGTTCTTGAGGTCATACAGTCTGGTTACAAGATCGACTTTTAATCCGTCCCTCCGGTAAGGTTTTTCCCTTCCAATATGCGACTGTCCCCAGATCGCTTACTGGCATTTAGGACCTGCTACAACAGGTGGTATTTGTTCCGGTTCCGTGTGTGGAACGTTTTTTAGGGCTTTTATTCAAACCTGTTGACGGTTCCCAGGAAGGAAGGCAAGGTGCATACAATCCTGGACCTGAAAGCCGTAAATTGCTTCTATACGAGTTCAGAAATTCAAGATGGAATTGGTTCGCACTGTGGTGGCCTCCCTACATCAGGGGGATTTCTTGGCATCCATAGACATCAATGATGCCTACCTTTACATCACAATCTGTGCAGGACACCAATGGTTTCTCCGTTTTGCTGCGGGAGAGGGTCACTATCCGTTTGTGGCGTTGCCCTTTTGGTATCGCCTCTGGTCTTCACAAAGGAGTTTGCTCCGATCCTGGCACTGTTGCGGCAACCGGGATATCGGTCCTGGGTTACCTGGACGATCTGCTTCTCCGTACGGAGTCTCCTACAGTGCTGGAAACAAATTTGGAAATCACCATGAGAATTCTGGGGTGGATTCTGAACCTTCAGAAGTTGTTCTTGGTCCCTTCCATTAGACTGGACTACCTGGGCCTGACTTTGGACTCCTCAGCTACAGTGTTTTTCTCCGGAAAAACTCCAGACTGCGGTTCAGCTGTTGCTGTCCAGCAAATGGTCATCCGTTCGGACCTGTATGAGAGTTCTGGGATTGATGGTGTCATCCTTCAAGGCTGTCCCCTTCGCTCTATTCCAGACGAGGATCCTCCACAAGGAAATCCTTCTCAAATGGAACAAGAATCCAAATTCCCTGGACTTTAAGATCCAGCTGAGCCGGGTGACCAAGAAGTTCCTGATCTGGTGGCTTCGGTCCCCGATGCTCAAGCAAGGAAAATCCTTCCTCCCTATATATTGGACAATTTTCACCACGGATGCAAGTCTATCCAGGTGGGGGGGAGTTCTTGGCAGGTTGTCTGCTCAAGGAGTCTGGTCCCTGGAGGAATCCAGGTTACTGATCAATGTTCTGAAGCTGAGAGCGATCCGGCTTTGCCTAGTCCGCTGGACCGAGTACCTGCAGGGTTGTCCAGTGCGCATTCAATCAGACAATGCCACGTCCGTGGCTTATGTCAATCACCAAGGGGGCACCAAAAGTATCCTTGCGGCCTTGGTAGTGGCAGGCATCCTTCGTTGGGCGGAACGCTTTGTTCAAGCGCTCTCCGCTGTTCACAATCCAAGAGTGGAAAATTGGCAGGCGGATTACCTCATTCGACAGGCCTTGGATGCAGGGAAATGGTCCCTCTATCCAGAGGTGTTCCAGCAGTTGTGCCTTCGTTGGGGCACTCCAGATGTAGATCTCTTGTTGTCTCGGGTCAACAGAAAAGTGGAGAGGTTGGTGGCCCGCTCCCGGGACCCTCTGGCGGACACCGCAGACGCGCTTGTGGCCCCATGGGATCAGTATCAGCTGATGTATGCCTTTCCTCTCAATTTGCTGCCAAGACTTCCTCACAGGATCGAGGCAGAAGAGATTCTGGTCATTATTGTGGCTCCGGACTGGCCTCGCCGAGCTTGGTACGCTGACCTGGTCAGGCTAGTCCCAGATGCTCCAGACTTCCTCTTCAGGGGATTGTCTGCTTCAGGGATTCCACCTCTTAAAATGAGGAAAGCGACTTCTAGGAAGATTTATCATACGTGGAAGTCGTATATTGCGTGGTGCGAGTCTCTTGGGGCTCCCCCTCGCTCTTACTTAGTGGCTCGGATCTTGGCTTAATTCAATGGGGAGTTGATCAAAAGTTGGCCTTGAGTACTATCAAGGGTCAGGTTTTCGGCCTTAGCAATTTTTTTCCAAAGGCCATTGGCCACCCATTCCCTGGTGCGTAACTTCATCCAGGGGGTGCGACACTTGGTACCTCCGTTGCGACCTCCGTGGCCACCTTGGGACCCCAATTTGGTGCTGTTGGTTCTTCAGAAACCTCCTTTTGAAAGTATTCAGGAGCTACCCCTGCTTACCTTATCCCAGTAGGTAACCTTCTTGGTGGCTATCACTTCTGCGCACAGGGTGTCAGAACTGGCAGCGTTGTCCTGTCGTTCTCCCTACCTAATGGTTCACAGGGATAAATTGGTACTTCACACAAATCCGTCCTTCCTTCTGAAGGTGGTTTCCAGTTTTCACTTAAATGATGACATTGTGTTACCTTCTTTGTGTCCTAATCCAACTCATCCTAAGGAATTTGTACTGCATACTCTGGTTGTGGTTCAGGCAATCAGGGTGTACTTGGCGACTACTGAGTCTTTTGGAAAGTCGAATTCGCTCTTTGTACTCACGGATGGTCCAAAGAAAGGGCTGCCTGCTGCAACTATTTCAAGATGGATCAGACAGACTGTCACAGTTGTGCAGGCTTATACAATTAAGGATCAAGTTCCACCTTTCCCTGTTAAGACACATTCTACTCGGGCACTTAGTGCTTCCTTGGCTTTTTGCCATCAGGCATCTGTACTTCAGGTTTGCAAGACGGCTACCTGGTCGTCTGTTCACACCTTTACAAAATTTTATAAGGTGGATGTGGTGGCATCTGCAGATGCCTCTTTTGGCCGCAAAGTTTTGTAGGCTGCTGTTTAGGGTTTTTTTTTTTGTTCTTCTTTGAGGGTGTTAACTGTTTGTTTCAGATGGGCCTCATCTTGTTGTTCTGATGAGTCCTGTCTTGCCTGGTTGGCAATGTTTTGTGCCTTGGAGACTTGTTTTTTCTGCGGTTCCCACCCCTCATTTTATGGCACTGCTTTGGGGTGTCCCTACTGATATGCATCAGAGACTGCGTCCGTCAATGATCGATAGAGAAAACTGGATTTTTTACTTTATAGAGAATCCTGACCAATCCCCAAAACTATCAACAAGTGCCATCACTGCCTGCAATGACCTCTGTGTATCACCCAAATATAATAAGGTGTCGTCAGCATACAATGAGACATCTGTTCAGGGACCTCTCTTGAACCCAACTATCTCAGGTGAAGCCCAAATACGAGCAGCTAGGGGCTCCAAGGCCAGGGCAAAGAGCAGGAGCGATAAAGGGCACCCCTGTCTAGTGCCTCTATGCAACGCAAATGGCTCGAAGAGCTCCTCATTGACTCTAATTCGAGCCAAAGGGGTAACATAAAGCACCCTAATCCACTTGATAAAAGTGTTACCCACTCCGAAACGTACCAGTGTTTTCTTTAGGCATTTGTAAATTCAGGTAAAGGCGTATAAGATTCTGTGCAATGGAACGGGAAGGAATGAATCCAGTCTGATCTCTATGAACAATCTTATGTATAATCTTTGTCAATCTTGACACCAAAACCTTGGGCAACAATGTTGACGTCTAATGTAAGAAGGGAGATAGGTCTATCAGAGTCAGCTAGTAAAGCATCCTTTCCCAGCTTTAGCAATACGACGTTTGCCTCATTCATTGACTGAGGTAGGACCCCCGACAGGAGTGCAGCATTATATACTTTAAGTAGGGAAGGTATCAGTTGTTTTCCATATTGTCCATAGACCTCGGAAGGAATGCAATCCACTCTAGGAGATTTACCATTGGCATGTTTTAAAGCCTTTAGAGCCAATAAGAGTTCCTCCTCCATCAGCGGGCCATTAAGCATTCTCATATGCGAATCGATAGGCAAGACAGCTTACATAGTTAGTGAGGTTGAAAAAAGACATCAGTCCATCCAGTTCAACCTATGATGTGTGTGTGTGTTTGCTTTTAACCATACATCGTATACCCCTGTATGTTGTGGTCTCTAAGGTGCCCATCTACTAGTTTTTTGAAACTATCAATGCTCCCTGCTGATACGACTGCTTGTGGAAGAGAATTCCACATCCTTACCGCTCTTACAGTGAAGAACCCCTTACGCACTTTAAGGTTAAACCGCCTTTCCTCTAGTTTTAGTGGGTGGCCACATGTCTTATTGTATCTCCTTTCTCTGAATAGTTTGTTCCTTATGCTAGGGTCGCCAGTACAGTATTTGTACATTGATATCATATCCCCCCTCAATCGTCTCTTCTCCAGAGAGAATAGGTTCAGTGCTTGTAGCCTATCCTCATAGCTGATGTCCTCCATTCCCCGAAACATTTTTGTTGCCCTTCTCTGGACTTTCTCCAGTTCCAGCACATCCTTCCTGAGGACCGGTGCCCAGAACTGGACAGCATACTCCAGATGTGGCCGGACCAGAGTCTTGTAGAGCAGGAGAATAATCTCTTTATTTCTGGAGTGAATCCCCTTTTTTATACATCCCAGTATTCTGTTGGCTTTGCTTGCAGCGGCTTGGCATTGCATGCCACTGCCAAGCCTGTTGTCTACCAGTACTCCCAAGTCCTTTTCCATCCTAGACTCACCCAGAGGTTCCCCCCTAGTGAGTAGCTTGCTTTCTGGTTTCTGGCCCCCCAGGTGCATTACTTTACATTTTTCAACATTAAACCTCATCTGCCATGTAGTTGCCCACCCCGTTATTTTGTTCAGGTCCGCTTGCAGGGTTTCCACATCCTGCATAGAAGATATTGGCAAGCCTAGTTTAGTATCATCTGCAAATACTGAGATTGTACTAGATATCCCCTCCTCTAGATCATTTATGAATAAATTAAACAGGATTGGTCCCAGGACAGAACCCTGGGGGACCCCACTTTCCACACCCGCCCAATCCGAGTACTCCCCATTAATCACCACCCTCTGGACTCTCCCCTGGAGCCAGTTCTCTATCCAGGTACTCACCTCATGGTCCATACCTACCTTCCTTAGTTTGTACAGTAAGCGTTTGTGGGGAACGGTGTCAAAGGCCTTTGCAAAGTCCAGATACACCACATCCACAGGCTTTCCCTTATCTAGGTGGCAGCTCAATTCATCGTAGAAGGTTAATAGATTGGTTTGGCAAGAACGATTTTTCATGAATCCATGCTGATTACTACTTATAATACCATTTTCATTACTAAAGTCTTGTATGTGGTCCCTTAACATCCCCTCCAAAATTTTGCAGACTACTGATGTTAGGCTGACCGGCCTATAGTTACCCGGGATACATCTCGGCCCCTTTTTAAATATTGGTACCACGTTGGCTTTTTTCCAATTAGCTGGCACCATACCCGTCTGTAAACTATCCTTAAAGATCAAGAATAATGGTCTGGCAATCACCTGGCTTAGCTCATTAAGAACCCTCGGGTGCAAGCCATCCGGTCCCGGGGATTTATTTATGTTAAGTTTCTCTAGCTTAGCTCTAAGTCTATCTTCTGTTAGCCATGGCGGCACTTCCTGAGGTGTATTATTTAGTTCGGCCTTACAAGCAAGGTTCTTGTAGCCCCCCAATTCTTTTGTGAAGACTGAAGAGAAGAAATTATTTAACACTTCCGCCTTTTCTCTGTCCTCAGTGGCCATATTTCCTTTGTCATCTTTTATGGGGCCAATGTGTTCTGGCCTCGCTTTCTTACTGTTTATATACTTAAAGAACTTCTTGGGGTTCTTTTTACTCTCCTCCGCTATATGTCTCTCGTGTTCTATTTTAGCCGCCCTGATTTCATCTTTACATTTCTTATTACACTCTTTGTAATGCTTAAATGCTGCCAATGACCCCTCAGTCTTGTATTTTTTGAAGGCCTTTTCTTTAGCACTAGCATACATTTTTATGTTGGAGTTTAGCCACCCAGGGTTTAGTTTTGCTCTTTTAAATTTATTTCCCTTTGGAATGCACTGGCCAATCCCCTTGTTAAGTATGCTCTTGAAGCACTCCCATTTTTCCTCTGTGTTCTTTGTTCCCAGGGTTCTATCCCATTTGATATTTTCTAGCAGCGAGCGCAGTTTAGGGAAATTGGCTCTTTTGAAATTCAGTGTCCTTATATTACCCTTGTGTTTCCTATTACTGTAATTAATACTGAAACCAATTGACCTATGGTCACTGTTTCCTAAGTTGTCCCGTGTTTCTATATCCTTGAGCAGGTATGTATTGTTGGTAATCAGTAGGTCAAGTACCGCATTGTTTCTTGTCGGTGCATTCACCATCTGACCCATGAAATTGTCCTGCAAAACATTTAGGAACTGCCTAGCCTTGGCTGAGTGCGCAGTTCCTTCTGCCCAGTCTATATCTGGATAATTAAAGTCCCCCATTATAATGACATTTCCCATCCTTGCTGTCAATCCTATCTGTAACATGAGGTCCGCCTCACCCTCCTCCCTCTGGTTGGGGGGCCTATAGCATACGCCCAATATTACCTTCCCCACCGTGCCTTCCCTTTGAAGCTCTACCCATAGGGATTCTGCCTCGTCCTTAGCTCCATTATTAATATCATCCCTCATATATACCTGTATACTGTTCTTAATATACAGACATACCCCTCCCCCTTTTTTACCTTCTCTATCCCTGCGATAAAGGGAATACCCCTGAATGGTCGCCATCCAGTCATGGGAGCTGTCAAACCAAGTCTCAGTTATCCCCACAAAATCTAAGTCCTCCTCAAACATCAGCAGCTCCAGCTCTCCCATCTTGTTGGCCAGGCTTCTGGCATTGGTATACAAACCTCTTAATTTTGATCGGTTACATATATCCTCATTTGTTGTTTTTAGGCTGCTCATTTGATTTTTCCCCATACCCACCCTGGGTTTAGGAGCTCCGAACACCCTACCGCTAATGCCCCCATTTCTGCCCTCTGAATCTTGCTTTTCCCTGGCTAATTCTACATCTGTACCCTCCCCCCCCCATTCCCTAGTTTAAAAGCCCCTCTAACTTTGTGGCCATCCTCTCACCCAGTACGGCTGCACCCTCCCCATTTAGGTGCAATCCGTCCCTACCAAAGAGCCGGTGGCCGACTGAGAAGTCAGCCCAGTTCTCCAGGAACCCGAAACCCTCCTTACTACACCAGCTCCTCAGCCACTCGTTAACTTCCCTAATCTCCCACTGCCTTTCTGGTGTGGCTCGAGGTACAGGTAGTATTTCGGAAAATACTACCTTGGAGGTCCTACTCCTCAACTTAGCTCTTAAGTCCCTGAAATCGTTTAGGACTCTCCATCTTCATCTGCCTATGTCATTGGTACCCTCGTGTACCATGACAGCTGGGTCTTCCCCAGCCCCACCCAATAATCTGTTCACCCGATCCGCGATGTGCCGAACCCGAGTGCCCGGCAAACAACAGACTGTTCGGCGCACACGGTCTTTGTCACAGATTACACTGTCTGTCCTTCTAATAATTGAGTCCCCTACCACCAGCACCTGTCTTTCCTTTCCCTTTCTCCCGGCCTCACTGGAGGAGTTCTTCCCCTGGCAGCTAGGGGCGTCACTCTGCTCCAGCAATGCTGGTCCCTGACTGGTTTCCCCAACATCACACAACGGGGCGTATCTATTGGGGTGCTCCAGCCCAGAATCGGCCTCCTTGCCTTGTCCCCTTCTACCCCTCCTGTCACCCCTCTACTCTGCTCTGATGCCTGCACCTCCAATACTCCGCCCACCTCTGTGCAGACCCCTGCCTGCACCTGACTGGTACGATCCTGGCTCTCCTCCGGTATGGACATTCGTCTTAGTGTTGCCAGCTGCTTCCCTAGATTCAGGACCTGGGCTTCCAGGGAAGCAACGTGCTTACATTTTGTGCATTTGTATTCGCCCTCGATCACATGTCTGAGGAACGCATACATATCACAAGATGTACACTGTGTCGCATCTCCACACCCGCCGGGCATTGTACCTACTAATCTATTCTAAAGGGGATTCAGCGATTTAAGTCTATCCTATGTGGCTATTTCCTGGCTTCCTAACTCTACCTTCTCACCCTCTGGTACTCCGCTACACTCACTTGACACTCAGTTGCACACACTCACAATCTCACAGCCGGTCAGTCGCACAACACTCACAGTCGCACAGCCCGGTCAGACGCACAACTCTGTCGCACAGCCCGGTCAGACGCACAACTCTGTCGCACAGTCCGGTCAGACGCACAACTCTGTCGCACAGCCCGGTCAGACGCATAACTCTCAGTCGCACAGCCCGGTCAGACGCACAACACTCTGTCGCACAGCCCGGTCAGACGCACAACACTCTGTCGCACAGCCCGGTCAGACGCACAACACTCTGTCGCACAGCCCGGTCAGACGCACAACACTGTCGCACAGCCCGGTCAGACGCACAACACTCTGTCGCACAGCCCGGACAGACGCACAACACTCTCAGTCGCACAGCCCGGACAGACGCAGAACACTCACAGTACACTCAGGTAGCAACAGGTACTCCCAGACACTCAGGTAGCAACAGGTACTCCCAGACACTCAGGTAGCAACAGGTACTCCCAGATACTCAGGTAGCAACAGGTACTCCCAGATACTCAGGTAGCAACAGGTACTCCCAGACACTCAGGTAGCAACAGGTACTCCCAGACACTCAGGTAGCAACAGGTACTCCCAGACACTCAGGTAGCAACAGGTACTCCCAGACACTCAGGTAGCAACAGGTACTCCCAGACACTCAGGTAGCAACAGGTACTCCCAGACACTCAGGTAGCAACAGGTACTCCCAGACACTCAGGTAGCAACAGGTACTCCCAGACACTCAGGTAGCAACAGGTACTCCCAGACACTCAGGTAGCAACAGGTACTCCCAGACACTCAGGTAGCAACAGGTACTCCCAGACACTCAGGTAGCAACAGGTACTCCCAGACACTCAGGTAGCAACAGGTACTCCCAGACACTCAGGTAGCAACAGGTACTCCCAGACACTCAGGTAGCAACAGGTACTCCCAGACACTCAGGTACTCAGGTAGCAACAGGTACTCCCGGATACTCAGGTAGCAACAGGTACTCCCAGACACTCAGGTTCTCAGGTAGCAACAGGTACTCCCAGATACTCAGGTAGCAACAGGTACTCCCAGATACTCGGGTACTACACTACACCCTTAGTCACTGTTCAATCTCAGTCACCAGTCTTACTTACCTAGTGTGTGTCCCTTTAAGCCTGTCACTAGCAGTTCCTGGCGGTGATTCCTCTCTGTCGGTCGGTCTCCTCTCAGCACCCGCCTCCCTCGGTCACTACCCGGTCAGCTAGTCTCCTCTGTTCCTCTGTGGGGGGGGGGGATCCCTCACCGCTCGCCGCAAGGGACAGTTTACTGCACGCCGCCCTCTACAAGGGAGGGGGGGTTACCGCACCGCTCGCCGCCCGCTCTTACTTCGGTGGGGGGGGGCTCTTAGCAACGGACGCCGCCGCCGCAACAATGGAGGGGTGGGGGGTTAACGATCCGCTCGCCGCCCGCTTCCTTTCAGGGGGGTTCTAGCCTGGACGCCGCCGCTCTTCTGAGGGGGGGGTGGGGGGGACTCACACACCCGGTCTGTCACACACCCGCTCCTCTCACTCGCACGCAGACACTGATCCCGCGCGCTCTGCTCCACAGCACCACCTGCCGGTCTCCTCTGCTCTCTCTCTCTCTCTCTCTCTCCCAGTGCTCCAATATCCAGCAGCTATTTCCATCTTGGTAGGGTGTACTTGAACAGAATAAAGGTCAATATAGAAAGATCGAAACACATGAAAAATGTCCTTTGTGGAACCCCTAATTAGGCCTTTGGAGTCCTGTATACTAGAAATGTATGCTTAGGATTGTTGAGTATGTATCAACATCGCTAACCTATGCCCTGTTTCTGTTTCTGTTGTAAGAAAAAGGGTTTGCTCTCTGTTAACTGGATTTCTACCTACTTGGACATTGACTGAGCTGCCAGCCAAGCCTTCTTAGTGTCTGAGGGATTGGCAATGTAAGCTTCCTCTGTTTTCCCAGCCTCCACAATAATAAATGTTTCCCAAGCTTTTGTAGAGGTTAATAGTATTAATGAGGTGTATAAATTGACCCCGCAAAAATTCCTTAGCCACGTCCCACATCCGCCGAGTCAGGGTTAAGACAGAAGGATTACAACTCAGGGATGGGGTTCGGAGCAGGAAACAGTCATCCAAAATAGGTTTAATTTCCAGCTAAAGAGGAGGGGAAAGCAAGTTCCACCCAAAAAGAGTAATGATCAGAAATAGGTCTGGATTCATATTGTGAGAAAGCTAGGAGAGAGAGGTAAACTGTTGCCCAAGTCAAGGTCTATCCTAGAAAAACCCATCATATGTAGCAGAATAACAGGAACACATTTTAACACGCGGATAGTGCAACCTCCACACATCAGTCCGACCAGGTTCCCCCACCAAGCGAGAAAAGGGAGTGGGTCCTATTACAAAGGAGGAATTTTGAGCAGTAGTGGATCGTTTATCCCATTGGGAATCCATTAAATTGTTAGTCACCCACTGCTAATAATGGGGTGTCTGGAAAACGGGCCATGAAACGTGCCAATGTTTTATGAACTTATGAGAATGGAAGAGGGATGTACACATCCGTAATTATACAAAACCACCTAAATATAGTGCATAATAGGAAAACATACCGACTATTTGGGCCGGTAATCACTTGATTGCATGAAAATTTAGTCCCTTGATGAACAAATATACTCACACCTCTAGCATGGGTGGAAAAGGTTCATTGGTATTGGTAACTAAACAAATGTGATGACAAAACGGGTCTCTTGAAGACAGAGAAGGTCAGCTTTGTTGTTTCACAGTGCTAAAAATAGCTAGGCGTTTCATTGGGTCACCAAGACCTTGAACGTTCCAGGACAGTATAAGGATTGTATTAGCCATAAATCAGCAAAAAGAACAATGGATGACCACAAGCTAGGGAAGCATTCCAGAAGCCTCCTTCCTCATAACTTTGGAAAAATACCCCTGCAATGTCTCCTCCCCCCATAGTTGGTCTGAGGGTGGGAGGTAATCCTTGAGGAGGGCATGTATTCATATCCAACATATGAGGAGTTCAATCCAGTTGGGTATCCATGAGCAAGAAAGTACTAAAAAGGTGAAGAAAAAGAAAGGGGAAAAAAAATCATCAAACATAGCAGGTTCCACCAAATCCAAACCAACTGTCCACATGTGACCTCCATTGGGGCAACAGAGGAAGTTCAAAGATGCAATAGAGAACTTAACAGCAGGGAGTTGAATGAAGGACGAATCAGGTAGGTTACCATCTGTGTTCCGCCTAAACGCAGGGAAACGGCAGGTGACAATTGCTTAATCATCAAGAAAAGACCTGTGGAAATTAAGTCGCAGCTGATTGTGGTGGCGTGCTGCAATATGATGCTCTCCCCTCCCTGTCAAGCCATTGGGATGCAGTGGAAGGCTTTTCAAAGAAATGTGTCTCCCCTTTAGCCACCACTCTTAAGTTTAGCGGGGAAGAGCATGGCGTACTGCAGATTGAGTTCCCGGAGAGGTTGTCTGACGTCTGTTAACTTTGCCCTTTGTTTTTGTACTTCTGTAGAATATTTGGGGAACAAGGAGATTTTAGTATTATCTATAGCCAGAGCTCTGCCCATACCTCTGGCTTTGGCAAGAATCTGATTGTCAGTATTTTTGAATGTTGTCAGGATTATTAGGTAGATTAAATAAAAGAAAAATGGAAATATGTCATATTCTGTTCTATATAGAGATTTTGAGCAGTGGCATCCATTTTTGTTAAAAGGTTACTGAAAGTTCAAATTTCCTTTTTAAACAAGCTGTATATTTCAGGAGATTTTAAAAGGTTTCCCCAGACATGCTGTTATTGACCTAAGGTAATAAATAAATAGACTGTTTACTTTCTTTAGATAAAGTCTAGCTGACGCTATACCAAGGTAATCTTATCTGTGTGGGTGACCATGAACACTAGTCAAGTATTCTGTGTTTAAACCCATTTAAAAATAAGATTTAAAGATACATTATAATGTAAGAGAATATTAACAATGAGTGTATATATGAATAACATACATAGATATTTAGGAAAACTTTCTATATTATAGTTTGTTTTTTATTCTTGCTCAATTCTAGTTTTACTTAGATTGATGACTCATGATTTCATGTTTAGAAAAGCTTAAATAAGCTTTTGTAAGTGGTAGAGTTGTCATAAAACTTTTCTGACCTTGCCAAAGAGTCTAGAAGGTCTGGGATTGTAAGCTCTTTATCAATATAAGGTTCAAAGTTTATTTGTAGGTAGATAATGCTGTTATATGCTATATACTGAATCTAAGAGTAATACAATACTGCCCTCTTCGGTGATTGCTACTAAGTGAAGTCTATGGTTAAAACAGTCATTTCCAATATATATATATATATATATATATATATATATATATATATATATATATATATATTTATTTAATGGTGTTACCAGGTTCAATCCTTACCTAGATACATGATGGAGATATATGATGGACATGTATATACCATGAGAATATGGATAGATTTTTATGTTGTTTTTATGATAGTCTTAAATGGAGAACTTATCATACAGTTTTATTATCAAATTTCCTTAATGATTAGTAGAGATGTCGCCCAATGACCTCACCAGTTAATGGTTAAGTAATCCCAACCATGTTAATTTTACTGCCCTTTTGTTCAATACAATATAAAAAGGGAACCCAGATGTAAAAGGACACACACATTACGACAACATCCATTACACTTACAACACACACGCTACTTACATCCATACATATACTCCTCTATACATACTCCATTTGCTCCATCATTTATCTGAAACTTTGAAGGATGCCACACGAAACTCCTCCCTAACTGGCCACCATTTTGGGAAGGCAGCCATCTTAAGGACTCTGGTAACGACCGTTTTAGGCTAGCAGCCATTTAAAATGTGGTAAATATACCTTGCTGTTTATTTCCTTGCATGTTTTACATTTCATGTTGAAGGGTTACGAGATTACAGTCCCAGCCGTATTAGATTTTTCTCTAAAAACTGATTTTTTTATTTTTATACGTTTTTATTAATATCAGATTTAGCGCAATATTAAGTGATCTAGGCTCCCATTTTGCATAGCCTATTCTCACTCCAACTGCAGCGAAGAGACTGTTGGCTGCGCAATTCGCAGACAATTGTGGTTTGATTATATAGAATACTTATCTATGGTTTCTACTATACCTGCGTAAAACGTAATCTTGCTTTATTTTTAATTTCATTATTGAGCTACATATCCCATTGCATTTATAGTTTTAAGTTTGTATTTTATGACAGAGTTATCTCTGTCTCACCTCAAGTCTTATCATTTATTGTGAATACATGTCTTGTGAATTAATATTCTTGTATATTCCCTACTGTAGATTGTTTTCACTAAGATTGGTATATGCTGTTAAAAAGAAATTAATCGATTTAAAAATAATTCGTTGCATATTGATTTGTGGAAATAAGTTGAGATTCTCCTACCTTATAGATCTTTGCTTATTTACATAAATGGAGACACTGTTATATCAGAGCAGTATAAATATTCTGACAATGTCAAAGCAGTACATTGTTTTCCATTGAAATTCTTTTTTTTATATTGTGGGCCTGTAATTCTTAGGACTAACTCACTTAAACCTGTCTAAACAAGAGTCTAGTAGACATCCTCTGGAAGGAAAAATTTGAAAAACAAAATCCTAAATGTACTAGAACCAGATCTATGTTTATCTTGGTTATCATACTCAAATTCTCGTAATTTCTAAAGAGGGGCTCCAAACCGTTACATAATGATGTAATTCTTGAGATAAACAAACTTAGCTGCAAACAAGTTCATATCCTAAATAAGCCCTCTTTTTGTCCATACAACAGGCCCCATAGTCTCCTTGCTCCTTTGAATATGATGACTAAGATAAACATAGATATAGTTCTAGTACATTTAGGATGTCTATATACTGTATTTTTCGATTTGATTGATTTCTTGACTGTAATTTCTTGACAGTTATTTCTTGACTGTTTTTTTCTTAAACTGCACCGTTACGGGGGTTCTTAATATTTAACTGAATTCCACATAGTGGTGTATGTACAGTCCCTATGCGGTATTATACCTGGGGTGTGCATGTTTTTGAAGTGTTAGATTTGGTGTTATCGACATAGGAAGGCGCCATCTCCACAAGATGGTGCTGTCTGTTATATACATCCTATGTAATTTTCCCAGATGAGATAGATTATGTATTATATTTTGTTTTTGTCCGTGTGTCTTATTGGCAGCCCCTCTTATTTTGGCTTGTAGCGGGCCGCAGCGGTGATTTCTTCCTCTGCCCCCTTGGTTTGTCATCTGCCCTTGCCTCCTCCCTCTGTCACTCTGGCAGAGTGGATGAGGTGACAAATGGGCGGGGGGCGGAGACCCCGCTCCCGCTTTTATTGCGCATGCGCGATAGCACTCTTCAGTACACCGTCTCTTAATATGGGGGGACGTGAGTGCGGCTATGTTTTTTGGCGCCAACAGCTCCCTTTTAAAGGGGGTCCAGGGGTGAAAAGCCCAAATGAACTATCGCTGGAGGATCCCTGTTGGCACGGCGCTGGACTCTTTGTCTCTTGGGCTGGAAGCCATTATTACCCCAAGGTAACAACCTTATGCTCAGATGCAGTTGAAGTTAGGAGAAATGGTTTAGCAACATCTAATTGGTGACACACATTCATTTCTCGATCGTTCATCGACAGACGCAGCTCCATATCATCTTCAGACCATTGGGTTATGCTCCTCAGAAATAGAAAACTATGCAGGAAAAAGCTTTACCATGCTTATGGGGGCTGTTCCTGCAGGCATAACCCCACACAATCTGCTACAGCCTCTAGTTTGTTTTCTGCCTAGTTTAGGAATAGGACCTAATTCCCTGCTGGGACTTCGGTCTTTGCTATTAATAGGGAAATTTGTTTTATTGTGATTTTTTTTTTTCACTAGTTAGTTCCTATATCCGGCTGTTGTTTTGCACTGGATTTTCTAGATCCTTATGGTCTCCCAGCCTGGCCAGCGAGCGTGAGCAGGATATAGTCCAGAACTAGGCTTCGCCACGACGGAACCCCCCGATGGATAGGGACGAACCTGCGAGTGGACAATTCTCGCTGGGACGCAATAGACCTGGAATTCCCTGAGTGGCAGTGTACCCCCTGGCTGGCAGCACCCCCACCCCGGTTGGGAGGTGGACTGTTAGGAGTGGCACCCACCTGGTACCATGGTATGGTGAGTAATACCGTTCCCTGGCTGTCTCGGAGTGGACGTGGGTTGTTGGACCCTCTCTGCTCCCTCGTTTCCCCTGGCCACTGTGATGTTAGGTCTACCGCTCCAAGTCTTTTCCCCTACCCATAGCAGGTCCTACCTCCAGGGGGCGGAAATATTGCAGCCGTGGTGGCGTTTTTCTTTGGGGGTGGCCTTGTCCTGGTGGGGTCTCTTCCTAGGGACCCCCTGATGCATCTTGTCTTGAACCCCTTCTTGGGGTCAGGGAGACTGCATGACGCTCCTTGGGGGCCGCCATTTTGCTGTAGATTTACGCTTTCTATTCTCCCATTGAAATGCATGAGCAGCTATTTTATGTTCCCTATAGGAATCCATGTGGCGGCCATTTTCTTGTAGTCAACGATCGCTAGACAGGCAAACGGCATATAACACAAATCTAGCTATGACAGGCTGTGCTTTTCATTTCCTGTGGAAGAATGTTTTACTTTCTGTTTCACAGGAACGTGCTGGCAGTCTCCTGAGCGGTTTGGTAACGTTTTCTGGGGTCCCCTGTAGGTTTTCCCCACCCACTCTATCAGATTGTATTGGATTAGGACTAGGTATACCCTTAAGTTAGCGGTGGGATCGCAATTTTGCGACTTTTAAAGACTTTAAAAATATTTTCATCTCAGTGTAAAATGGTGCCCCAGGGTACTATTTCTCCTACAGACCCCCTAGGAGTGGCTGCGGAACCTTCTGGGTCGCAGCCCCTGTCTTGGAAAGCCTGGTGCCAAAGGTAGATTTTGGTTGTAAAAGTGTTGCTAGCCGCAAACACCCTCTGCTTTAACCCCCCCCCCCCCGGTAGTTTCCTCGGATTCTGAGGCAGATATGGCCACCCCACACGCACCCCACCCTGAGGGGTTGGTGTCTTCGCATTCTGATGGGGAAGAGCACCTGTCCTCGTCCGCCGCCGTGCGGAAACGCTTATTAATGGAAGCACTTATAGTTTCAGTGCGGGAAACTTTAAAATTGGCAGATGAATCTACAGTGTAGGGTTTGCAGGTGTCTTTTGGTTCCCAAAAATCCCGAAAATCGGGCAAGGTGTTTCCTTGTTCGGAGCTTTTTGACGATATTTTCAATGAACAATGGCGGCGCATCAAGCACATGCTAGTGGTGCCTAAGCGCTTTAAACGCAGTTATCCCTTTGCAGATTCAGTTTCCACTAGGTGGATCACCCGGTTTCTAGGCTAAATAATTCTACTGTGGTTCCGGTGGAAGAATCCCCGCCCTTCGCGGACCCTGTGAATAGAAGGGTGGAGTTTTTGTCCCGCCATCTACACGTGCTAGCAGGTTTCATAGTGAAACCAATATTTGTAAATTGTTATGGTGTTACCGAATGGGTGAAGTTACTTAAAGGTAACTTGGAAGCTGAGTAGCTCCCCCCAGCGGTGCTGGAACTAATGGACCAGATGGTTCAAGTCCTGATGTTCATGTGTGGATGCGGCTCCCCTAGTGGCCAGCATTTCAGCACTGTTGACAAAGTGAAGCAGGCTATCCTAGGCTGGTTAAGACAAATCTTTCTATGCCAAAGCTTTCCAGGCATTAGTTAAACACTGGTATACGTGTAGAAATGTAGCAAAAGTGGGAAGTATGTCGACAATTAAATTCAGCTTTGATAGATCTTCACTTTATGGGGGAGAGGTTGTTTGGATCCACTCTGGACGAGTTGATCAAAGGCCTTATGGGTGGGAAGAGTACTCTTCTTCCTCAGTCCTCTAAGGGCAAGGTGCCTTGTCATAGACGGGGGCCTTTCTTCACTGCTCCTAAGCGACTTTTTCGTACCTCCGGGTCACAAGAAAAAGGGAAGCCGTTTAGGTCTTCTGGTAGTTCCAATAAGCCATGGTCAGGTAAATCAAAGACCGGCCAGTCTGGATCTGCAGACAAATCCTCTTCTGGATGAAGGGGGAGCCCTCACCCGCTTATGGGTTGGGGGAATGTCTTCGCTTCTTTCCTGGGACCTTGGACTTCCTTGATTCAGGACAAATGGGTTCACAAACTAATCCGATCAGGGTACAAGATCGAATTCCAGTCTCGTCGGTCGGACAGATTCTTCCCGTCCAATCTGCACCAAACTCCAGAACGATTAAGGAATCTACGAGAGGCGTTACAAGATCTGCTGTCGCAAGGGGTGATTGTGGGGCGATCCGGTTGTGGCAAACAATCTGTCCTCTCTGTGAACTTACATTCAGGCCTTGGGTCTGATGGTATCAACCTTTGAGGCGGTTCTGTTTGCTCAGTTCCATACCAGACCTTTGCAAAGGGAGATTCTTGTCAAATGGAACAAGGATCCAAAGTCCTTGGACACTTTAATTTAGTAGAGCCACAACACAAGATCTGCTCTATTATGGTGGCTTCATTCTCCAGCACTATGCCAGGGGAAAGTCCTTGTTTCCGTTGTTTTGGACGGTGGTTACCACGGATGCCAGCCTGTCGGGATGGGTACTGGGGGAAGCTCTGTGCCCAGGGAACCTGGACAGTAGAAGAGTCCAAACTGCTGATTAAAATGTTTTGGCACTCAGAGCAATAAAGCTTTGTCTGAGCCACTGGATGACTCGCCTGCAAGATGTCCAGTTCGGATTCAATCAGACAATGCCACGGCTGTGGCTTACATCAACCACCAGAGGGGCACCAAGAGTGTCTTGGTGGCTGAAATTTTGGCCAGGGCGGAAGAGTTTGTCCCAGTCCTCTCTGCTGTGTATATCCCAGGTGTGGAGAACTGGCAAGCGGATTACTTGAATCATCAGGTGTTTGATTAAGGGGAGTGTTCCTTACACCCGGAGGTGTTTCATCTTCTGTGTGTCCGGTGGGGGATCTGTTTGCTTCTTTTCTCAACAACAAGGTGCATAGTTTCGTAGCCAGATCTAAATATCCTCTAGCCGACGCCACAGACGCACTGGTGGCTCCTTGGGATCGGTATTGGCTGATTTACGCCTTTCCTCCACTGAAACTCCTGCCGAGGCTTCTTCGCAGGGTAGAGGTGGAAGGGATTCCGGTTATTCTGGTGGCTCCAGACTGACCTCTCTGGTCTTGGTAGGCAGACCTAGTAAGGTTGGTCGCTGTTGTTCCTTGGAGACTTTCTCTCAGGGAAGATCTACTGTCTCAAGGTCTGATCTTCCATCCTGCTTTACAGTCACTGGCTTTAACGGCATGGCTGTTGAAAGCCAGGTGTTGAGGAATAGAGGTCTTTCTGACTCTGTGATTCCTACCCTATTGAAGGCTAGGAAGATATATCATCGTACGTGGAAATCTTACATTTCATGGTGTGAATCACTGAAGGTGCACCCTCGCTTGTTTTCGGTTGCTAGAGTTTTGGCTTTTCTGCAGAAAGTGGTTGAACAGCGGTTGGCTTTGGTCACTATCAAAGGTGAAGTGTCAGCCTTGACTATATATTTTCAATGCCCGTTAGCTATGCATGCCTTGATTCGTACCTTCATTCAGGGAGTTCGCTATATGGCTCCTCCGAGACGGTCCTCGCTACCTCCGTGGGATCTAAATCTGGTGTTCTGTTCTTCAAAAGCCTCCTTTTGAGAACATTCGGGAGGTTCCTCTGCTTTTATTGTCTCAGAAGGTTGTCTTCTTGGTGGCTATCACTTCTGCCCGCAGAGTATCTGAATTGGCGGCGTTGTAATGCTGCTCACCTTATTTGGTGGTCCACAGAGATAAAGTGGTGCTCCGACCAAATCAATCGTTTCTTCCTAGAGGGTTTCTGATTTTCATTTGAATGAAGAGATTGCGCTGCCTTTACTCTGTCCCAAGCCCAAGCATCCCAAGGAAATTGCCTCGCATTTTTTGGATGTGGTTTGGGCGATCAGGGTTTACCTGGCGGCTACAGAGTCTTTCAGAAAATCAGATGCTCTTTTTGTCCTTACTGAGGGATCTCGTAAGGGATTGGCTGCGTCTGCTGTGACCATTTCCAGGTGGATCAGGCAGACGGTTGTTCAGGCTTATTCGCTGAAGGGTCAGGTTCCTCCTTTCCCAGTGAAGGCACATTCTACTAGAGCGCTGAGTGCATCTTGGGCTTTTCGCCATCAGGCGTCAGTGATGCAAGTTTGCAAGGCGGCAACTTGGTCGTCTGTGCATATGTTCACAAAATTCTACAAAGTTGATGTGTTGGCATCTTCGGATGCCTCTTTTGGCCGCAAGGTTTTGTAGGCTGCTGTTTAAAGAGAATATTTTTTGTTCTCTTTGAGGGTGTATGCTTTTTCTAGGTGAGCTCCAGTTCCTGGTTAAGCTTCATATTACCTGGTTGGCTATAGAGTACATTTAGTTTTGGGGAGTTACGTTGTTCTTTGCGTTGTTTTCTCACCTCATGAAAATACTGCTTTGGGACATCCCAATGGTCTAAAGAAGATATGGAGCTGCATCTGTCGATGAACGATAGGGAAAACTGGATTTTTGTACTTACCGTAAAATCCTTTTCTTGGAAGTTCATCGACAGACGCAGCACCTGCCCCTCTGCTTCTGAGTGTTCGGGGTTTTTTGTCTTCTAAACACTGCTTGCAACGAAACTTGAGGCTGTAGCAGTGTGTGGGTTATGCCTGCAGAGACAGCCCCCTTAGGCGTGGTAAAGCTTTTTCCTGCCTAGTGTCCTATTCCTGATTGGAGGAGCATAACCCAATGGTCTAAAGAAGATATGGAGCTGCGTCTGTCAAACTTCAGTGAAAAGGATTTTTCGGTAAGTACAAAAATGCAGGTTTTTACTTTTATTTTCTGGCTCATGTCTTGGGTGGATCCATACGGATTCCTACACCTTTAGTCTTATTAATTGATTTTCATCTGAGAGGGCTTCTCTCCTTATTGGTTTCACTTTGGAGATTAGGTATGTTGATTAGTGAAAGTTATAAGAAAGGATTCTTTAGGTATATGTAATAATGGATAGCTGCTTTTGACTACTTTCCCTGCTTTGTGACCCAAGGTTTAGTGATACTCAGCTTAAATGAAAAGTTTGTGGCTTGCTCTTGGCCCCCTATCTCATTGTGGATGTCGGGAAGATGGGCCCCCCTTTCCTCCTTTACCCATATATTGGTGGTAGCCTCACTCCGGTGATGTTCCTCTGGCTGTAAGTGTTTACCCTGTTCGATTCTTGTGAGCTTATCTGATTTCCTCCAGCAGGGTACAATACTATCTGTTTACCCTTAAGTTTTTGTGTAATATAATAGCTATATGAGATATTTATTAGAATATAGTATACAGTCAATAGCAGTTGATGAAAACCTTTTATACTCTTATGCTTGTAGTAACCGTAACCCACCTGTACCCTCCCCCCCCCCGCCATGCAAACACCCCTGAAGAAGCCGTAAGGTGAAACGCATTGGGAGGAGTCCCATCCTCTGCATCACTGGCTACTTGTCTGCTTTGATTGATGTATATAGTGGCAGTACCTTTAAAGTTTGTTTGGGGATCCCAAGTTATGGATCATATCTTTTTCAGGGTTATATTATGTTATACGTTGTTTTTATACTCTCTTGATGTCTCCAATGACTGGAGTTTTTTTAATCTTTATTACCAATAAAGTGTGCATTTTTTACAAACCTATGTGTTATCTTAAAAGCATCTGATGGAGGAGCCCAACACCTTCAAAGTCCTGCTTTCCCTTTTTCCAATTTCTGACTATGTATTTGGGATGTGGTGTTGACAGGATTAGCCGTGCATATACAGTATATGTATCAGAAGTATAAACTATCTGGGTTGTTTGTGCACTGGAAGCCTATATAAGTCAATGGCAGTGCAGCAATTGCAAAGTTATTTATTGTAAAAACATACCTTATTTCATTTTTATGGCTTCATTTTTTTTTTTTTTTTTTTTCAGAATTTTTCAGATTTCTTGTTCCGTTGGTATTTAGAGAAGGGAAAGCGTGGAAAGCTTTTGTCCCAACCAGTTTCCCAGCATGGGCACCTGGCTTCATTTCTGCAAGCTCATGAACATCTTAGTTGGTTACATGAAGTTAACAGCCAAGATTTTGAAAAGGTAAGCTGGCTGTAAAAAAAAAAAAAAAAAAAAATCAATTGATACCAGTTATATTTTTTTTAAGGCAGTTAGTTTTCAGAAAATGGTTTAGTGGCACTATCAATAACGTATAGGGTATATTTTTCTTAATGCTGCCTTGCACCATACTACTCTCAAAGGGGTGCATGAATAGCAATAACTGGCTTAGGAGTAGAAGATATTGAACCAGACGCTAAGAATCTGCTTGGTGCAGGAACACCCTTACCTGTGGTGACAATTCTTTTAAAAAAAACAGAAGAAAAAATGTACTCCATACTAGTGAAGAATATGCATTACAGTATGTTTTAAGAGAGAACTGAGGACTTCAGGTTTCTTTGTTAATGTCTCTGTTTTTTTTTTTGTTTTTTTTTTAAAGAGAACTCCAGGAATGCTCTATTTTTATTATATTATATTAAAGGGGATGTAAACCTGATTCATGAAAATTTACCTAAGCACATATATCTGCAGTGATTTCTTATACAGTTGTGCTCATAAGTTTACATACCCTGGCAGAATTTATGATTTCTTGGTAATTTTTTCGAGAATATGAATGATAACACAAAAACTTTTCTTTCACTCACGGTTAGTGTTTGGCTGAAGCCATTTATTATCAATCAACTGTGTAAATCATAATGACAACAGAATCTACCCAAACGACCCTGATCAAAAGTTTACATACCCTGGTGATTTTGGCCTGATAACATGCACACACGTTGAAATAAAGGGGTTTGAATGGCTATTAAAGGTAACCATCCTCATCTGTGATCTGTTTGCTTGTAATTAGTGTGTGTGTGTAAAAGGTCAATGAGTTTCTGGACTCCTGACAGACCCTTCATCTTTAACCACTTTACCCCCGGAGGATTTTCCTGCTTTACGTCCAGGCCACTTTTTGCAACTTGGCACTGCGGGACTTTAACTGACAGTTGCGCAGTCATGCAACGCTGTACCCAAACACAATTTTTTTCCCACAAATAGAGCTTTCTTTTGGTGGTATTTGATCACCTCTGCGCTTTTCATTTTTTGCGATATTAATAAAAAAAAAAGAGCGAAAATTTTGTGAAAAAATTGACATTTTCTACTTTGACAGTTAAAAAATATGCAATATACTAAATTTTTGTCATATATTTAGGACAAAATGTATTTAGCTACATGTCTTAGACAAAAAAATTCTCAATGAGCGTATTTTTAACCACTTTAAAACCGGAAGATTTTACCCCATTCCTGACCAATTGCGCGGTCGTGCGACGCTGTACCCAAATTAAATTGATGTCCTTTTTTCCCCACAAATAGAAATTTAAAAATCTATTTTTTTTAACATTTTAGGCCAATTTGTTTTCTGCTACATATTTTTGGTAAAAAAAAATTACAATAAGCGTATTTGGATTGGTTTGCGCAAAAATTATCACGTTTACTAACTACGGCAAAGATTTGTCATTTTTATTGTTTATTTTATTTCACTAGTAATGGTGGCGATCTGCTATTTTTTTTTTTAATTGCGGGACTGCGACAGATCGGACCCCTCACTGAGATTTGTGACACTTTTGGAGGTACCAGTGACATTACTACAGTAATCAGTGCTATAAATATGCACTGTTACTGTAATAATGATACTGGCAGGGAAGGGGTTAACTTTATTGGTGATCAAGGGGTTAAATGTATGCCTCATGCTTACTGACGTGTGTGGGGGGAGGGGCTTGTGTGACAAAGACACAAATTGCAGGTTCAGCTATGCTGAATCCTGTATTCTGTCCCTGTCACATAGGAGATCTGCCCGCTTTGTTTACACAAGTGGGCGGATTTCCTCACTCGATCCCAAACGATCGGGGAAGAGCGGCGGTGATCACCGCGTCTCCTCCCCTGCTGCGCCGCGGAGAGAGGGGAGAGTCTGGTGACGTAGGTCTACGTTGCCAGACGATAACGAGCCACTTTGCCGCAGTACCAGCTCAGTGAGCGGTCAGGCTAGTGGTTAATCCAGTGCTGCACTGACGTTTCTGGATTCTGAGTCATGGGGAAAGCAAAATAATTGTCAAAGGATCTGGGGGAAAAGGTAGTTGAACTGTATAAAACAGGACAGGGATATAAAAAGATATCCAAGGAATTGAGAATGCCAATCAGCAGTGTTCAAACTCTAACCAAGAAGTGGAAAATGAGGGGTTCTGTTGAAACCAAACCACGGTCAGGGAGACCAACTAAAATTTCAGCCACAACTGCCAGAAAAATTGTTCAAGATATGAAAAAAACCCACACAGAACTTCAGGTGAAAAACAGGACTCTCTGAAAACGTGGTGTGGCTATTTCAAGATGCACAATAACAAGGCACTTAAAGAAAGATGGACTGCATGGTTGAGAAGAAGAAAGCCATTATTACGCAAATGCCACAAATTATCCCACTTATAATATGCCAAACAGCACAGAGACAATCCTCAAGCCTTCTGGCACAGTCATTTGGAGCGATGAGATCAAAATTGAGCTTTTTGGCCACAACCATAAAGGCTGCATTTGGAGAGGAGTCAATAAGGCCTATGTTGAAAGGTACACCATTCCTACTGTGTAACACGGAGGTGGATCACTGATGTTTTGGGGATGTGTGAGCTACAAAGGCACAGGAAATTTGGTCAGAATTGATGGCATGATGAATGCAAAACGTTTTTAAAAAATATTGGAGGAAAACTTGCATTCATCAGCCTGGAAGCTGCGCATGGGGTGTACTTGGACATTCCAACATAATGATCCTAATCACAATGCCAAGTCAACTTGTCATTGGCTACAGCAGAATAACCTGAAGGTTCTGGAGTGGCCATCTCAGTCTCCTGACCTTAATATCATTGAGCCACTCTGGGGAGATCTCAAACGTACAGTTCATGCAAGACCGCCCAAGAATTTACAGGAACTGGAGGCTTTTTACCAGGAAGAATGGGCAGCTTTATCATCTGAGGAGATAAAGATCCTCATCCACAAATACCACAAAAGACTTCAAGCTGTCATTGATGTTAAGCCCCGGTTCACACTACTGCGAGTGCGGGGTTCGCATGTAATGTCGGAGCGCACTGCTCCTTCATTACATGCGATCGGCTGTGCGGTGCGAGTTTAGCCATACACTTTGTATGGCTAAATTAGCACCCGCAGCAAACTCGCACAGGACCCTTTTTGGAAGCCGCATCAGGATCGGATCGCACAGCGGTTCACACTTGTGCGATCCGATCCTGTGCGAACTGCACGATCGCACTGCGATATGCGATCAAACTGGGGGTGTCGTTAAGATTACATTGACACCCCCAGCGTATCACATATGGCAGTGTGAACTGCCCGGGGTGCGTGTGCGATGCAGGAACAGGCTGCGGATTCGCAGCCTTCCCGCACTCGCATAAGTGTGAACCGGACCTAAAGGGTGCAATACACGGCATTAAGAACTGGGATATGTAAACTTCTGATCAGGGTAATTTAGGTAGTTTCTGTTATGATTTAAAAAGAGTACACACAGTTGATTGATAATAAATGGCTTCAGCCAAACACTAACCATGAGTGAAAAGAAAAGTTTTTGTGTTATCATTCATATTTTTGGAAAAATGGCCAAGAAATCATAAATTCTGCCAGGGTATGTAAACTTATGAGCACAACTGTATCTCTCCAAAGAGTTCACAGGAGAGCAAAGCCGCTCAAGTGTGCATATTCTGATGATCAGCGGTCAGGTGTACGTCAGATCCATAACTCCGGCAACAATGTTCATATAGACGATGAGAGACTGCAGTCCAACTTGAAATGATAAACAATGTATTGATCAAGATGACAGACAAATATTGTTCAGAGACAGGACCAAGGTTAACACGTTTCATGGAGTTAGATCCGCTTAGTCATAACTTGGAGTGCAGTGTCTCATCGTCTATGTGAACGTTGTATCTCTCCAAAGATCTAGGTCTGTGCCTTTCTGCTGTTTCATTGCTCTGTTATCAGCATGACAACTTCTGACAAGTTCTCCATCAACTAAGATAAAACCAGGCTGAAGTTTGTGTTGTGGGAGGTTACTATAAATAGATTAGCAGAGAGCTTGTCTTGTCACAGCACAGCTCTGCAAGTCTCTGCCTATGTGGGGGGGGGGGGGGGCTTTCCTCAAGTCACAGTCAGCTGTCTTCGAGGAATCCACTCCCAGTGCTGAACAGGAAGAGAGAATTTCTAACATGGTGGTGCCTGGTGATAATGGGGCTTGGTATTATATGATCTTTTTGGGAGCATCACACATTCCCAATCTCTTACTCCTGTGTATACTCCAAACAACAGCTTCTTTACCAACCTGCCTGTGAGCTGCATCATTAACCATTACTTTATTTAGGAAATAGAACTGTTGCCCTTCCAAGGGTTGCAAATCACAACAGTTGTGTGAGCTGCAACCTCCTCTCTTGCGGTGCGCGCCAATCACTTCCTCTTTTTTATACAGGCTGGAGTATATACCTTACTATATACATATTACAGGGAACACTATATAATACAAGAGACTCTTGTAGTATATAGTGTTCCCTGTAATATGTATATAGTAAGGTATATACTCCAGGTAGTTGTACTCTCTTGTAGTATATATGGTCCCTGTAATATGTATATAGTAAGGTATATACTCCAGGTAGTAGTTGTACTCTCTTGTAGTATATAGTGTTCCCTGTAATGTGTATATAGTCTATATACATATTACAGGGAACACTATATACTACAAGAGAGTACAACTACTACCTGGAGGATATACCTTACTATATACATATTACATGGACCAATATATACTACAAGAGAGTACAACTACCTGGAGGGATATACCTTACTATATACATATTACAGGGAACACTATATACTACAAGAGACTCTTGTAGTATATAGTTTTCCCTGTAATATGTATATAGTAAGGTATATACTCCAGGTAGTTGTACTCTCTTGTAGTATATATTGGTCTCTGTAATATGTATATAGTAAGGTATATACTCCAGGTAGTTGTGCTCTCTTGCCATGATGAATGCATGTCCTCGCTCACCTCCTCCGGACTCCTCTCCGCCCCGCTCTCTTCCTCCCATTGGCCGCCGGGCTATCGCTGCTCCGCAGGGGGCCCCAGGGCACTGCATTGCCCAGGGGCCTATAAGGCTCTTAAGATGGCACTGCTTACAAGGTGGCTGTGTCTGCATCAGCATATGTTCTTTTCGGTTGCAAGATTTTACAGCTGGCTGTAGAGTTTGACGTCTTTCATAAGTATTGCTACACCTGAACTATTTCAGAGCCTGGGTTATTATTTTTGTGCCAATGTCCAATCCTCCTGTAGATGGTAGTGTATCCCATGGTGCTGTCTCTTTCTAAATGGACTTCATGAAGGGCATTTTGCAGCGAGTAAAAAAAAAAAAAAAAATGTTATTTCTCTTTCGTTCATCGACGGACACAGCGCTCCATAAATCATAACTAGTGGGTTACAGTGCCTCCACCAGGAGTAGGACTAGGCAGAACAAAGAACACTTGGCTACGCCCATGGGCCCTCCTCAGCTTGGCATATACACCCCTTTCTGCTCTAGGTAATCAGTTTAAATCTGTCTAGTCAGAAGTAAGGACCTAGGCTCCCGGCTGGGATCTATGGTCCTAGCAATTTTCTCCTTCATTACATGGTTTTTGTTTTTTCTCTCTCTGGAGATCTACAATCAACTGCCGAGCTGGGCGACGGGCTGGATAATTTAGATCCAGTGGTTCCCCCCAGCTGTTTTGCTTGCGTCTATCTAGCAAGGTTACTTTGCGGTATAATCAAGGAAGTTCAGACCTCCGCAGTGTATAAATGTGCTTTTACTATACAAAACATGCGGCACATACAAACTATTACAATATTAGGAACATAATACAAGACTGGCAGACACAGATAAAGGAAATATAACAAGAATAACTAAAAGATGTTTCTCGCAATGGAGTCCCATTTGCTATTATGCACATGGCACAGGGAATCAGGATCAAACCCTTGCTTCATGGATGTTCTGGGTAAGACTGACTTTAACAGCTTGGGCAATGGTACTTGTGTATAAGGAATACCATCCCCAAGCCGACACCCTTGTCACATTCCTGAGGAGAAAAGGTCTCGCTTATCCAGACGACAGTGACTTCACCTTTTAATGGGGAAGGGTGGGCTTGGTCATACTGCATTCCTCAAGCCTTACATCAGAAAGGTATAAGCTATACTTCCTGGAGGCTTAGAATGCAGTGAGCCACTATATTAACAAGGAAATATGTAATATGCAATTTCCACAACACCAGCCAAGCCAGCCAGCGCATGCAGACCGCAGCTACACGCTAGGTTGGCCGCAACATAGCCTCACGGTCAGAGGCTGGCCCGCAAATTAAACATCTCTCTGGGTTGCATAAGACCGGGCTTGGGTCTTAGTCGCAGCGGTCCCTTGGCCTACAGCTCCCCTAGTGGCCCCCAGGACCGATCCCGCGAACCGACGTACCCATACGTCGATTCGCGCAGCCGAGCCAGCTTGCCGCAGTATATCTGCGGCGGGCGGTCTTTAAGCGGTTAAAGTGGACTAGTTCCCCAGTGGTGGACCTTCCTGTTTCCAGGTTGAATAAAGCAACCATGATTGCAGTAGAGCAATCCCCGACCTTGAAGGACCTGACTGACAAGAAAGCGGAGGCTGTTGCACGCAGCATGTTTACTATGGTTGGTTCGGCATTGCGGCCAATCTTTGCCTTAGCCCTGGTGTCTCAGACCCTAACCGAATGGTCCAAGCTTTTGTGCCAGGACCTGGGGAGTAAGCAGGTCCCCGCTGCTTATGTCAATTTAGAAGACCAGTTGGTCCATGGGCTGCAGTTTTTGTGATGCAGCTTTTGATACAGCTCCTGTGCTGTCCAAACTTTCAGCGGTGGTGATTAGGCACGTGCTGTTGCTTAAGAATTGGTCCGCAGACCAAGCCTCTAATGCCTCGTTTCCACTGAGCGATATGGTTCGGTTCGGAACGTTACACCATGGTCAGGCTTGCGTTTCCACCGCCAACAGTACCTCAGCAAAAACAGTACCTCAACAGTATAGCTCCACCCTGTTGGTAACGGTACTAATGTGCTTGGTACCCCAACGAAAGGGTCCCAAAAAAGTGGTACGGTACAGTTTGGAATTAGGGTACCATTCACAACTTTTGACAATGGAAACGGCAAAAATTGCGTAACATACCGAACCATACCGCTCAGTGGAAACGAGTCATAAGAAAGCTCTCATTGATCTGCCCTTTCAAGGCGATCACCTGTTTAGGGCTACCCTGGATGACATCATGAAGGGTATAACGAGGGGGGGTAAGAGTACGTTCCTGCCACAGTCAAGGAAAGGGAAGGAGCCTCATTGCAGATGCGATAGAAAATATTATATAATATAATATAGAAAATTATTTTGTGCTTCTGGGATGGAGAATAAGGGAAATGGATATTTTAAAACTTCCCTGGGAGGTTCCAAGCAACCTTGGTCTGGTAAGCCTAGTGCTAGCTTCCCCGGACCAGCAGACAAGACTCCTTAAGCATGAAGTTCTGTCCTCACCCATTATTAGGGTGGAGGGACTTCTTTACTGGTTTCCGGCCCCGTAGACTACTTTGAGCGTTAAGGAGATCCTCAAAATGTTTCTTTTGGGGGTACCCTGAAAGGGGGACAAAGCTTGTCCTTTTTAGTTTTTTTTTAGATCCTGAGTCTTTGTGTGGATTTAATTCCTGCAAAGGTTCAGGTGATGTCTGAACTACCCAAGGTCCCCCCGATCCCTGACCAGGGAACTGATTTACTTAGGTCTGTTTCTTTTTCTGATCAAGGTGGCCCTTCCTCTGCACAAACTTAAGGGACCACAGGCCGTGATTCCCCAGCTGCTGTCACACAGACAGTTCTCTCCCCCCGTTTTGCATACAGGTTCTGAGTCTGGTAGTATCCGCCTTCAATACAGTTCTGTTTGCATAGTCTTACATGCAGCTCCTTTAGCAGGTTCGGCTCTACAGGAGGATATAGATATTCGTGACGCGGTCACAGGGTCAATAAAACAAAAGGAAATTGGGACTTTGAATGAAACATGTGGCTGCAATCAGGGAAAATATATAATAAAAATATCAATGGGCTGACATAGATATTGCACATATGTACATGAAATTCATAACACAGCATAAACAAATAATACATTTAATTAATAAATATACATGTTACATCACAACATAATGGCAATGATAAATCATTACTGGTTGATAGCATTAATAAATGCATATAAGTCAGCCCATACCAGCATAGCGTATTACGATTGCACATAATGATGTCCTATTGGATATTGTGGACTAGCACCAACATATATGATATATAAATTTATAAATTTCGGGTTAAAATTTATTGTAATACATAAAGAGATGTTAGGCACATGATAGTCATAACATGGCATCCTAAACAGCTCTACGCATTTCATGGCTGTAACCAATCAACAGGAGCAGATGTGAAGTGTATAAATATGTGCGTGTCTATTATAAAATACATAGTTATTAGTAAAGTATGACAAAAGACCAAGAAGGGGGGGGGGGTGGGAATATACCTGTTGGCACTTGCAAAGTAGCTAAAGTTGCAAAAATCGCATGAGGTAGATTGAAGGTGCATAGGGAATATCACCCATTTCTGGGAGCTATGGCAAAGAGATCGCGGTGGAAGGTCAGGAAAACCACCACTGGGCAAAAATCTAGAAATGGTGGGGTACATCCTAGTAAATCAGCAAAGAAACAAGTAAATATCTCAAATGTGCTGCTGTAGAATACATTAAAAGTGTATGTATAAGGTATAGACAAAGTGTCCTATATGATTCAATTAGAGATGATACCCGAAGAGATAGTCCCAATGGAGTGATTGAGTGATATAATAAGAAAATTGAAAAAATATAAAAAGTGGAAAATTTAGACTGTAAGTCTTTGGCTGGGGGAAAAATAAACATTAAAAATAACTAAACACCTGTGAACACAAATAAACGTATGAAAAAATGTGGTACCTTAAAAGATAAGCTCCTAATAAAATTGTGCTTGGTCTCCTCAGAACAAAGTGCTAAGAGAGTAAGTGTGTTGCCCATGATGGTTCTTGTAGTGGCCCACACCCGACGAACCTCCCCAACGTCACACAGCCTTTGTGAAAGAGGAGAGGAGAAGACGCCCGTACCAATGGTATTGGCGCCAAAATCACTCCTAAACAGTGCCATAGATAGAAAACCACGCACCGGTGCACAGCATCAGCAGTGATGTCGCACGCACCATGCGCGAAGCGTGGCGTCGATGCACGCCGGGTGTCCAGCCCAACCTCCCGTGCCGGAGGGCAGAGGAGGAGGGGAAAGCCCCAGGCTCGCATCGCAGCTCCCGGAATTGAAAAAGCATCCCAACACACAACTACAGAACAACCCATAAGGGTGGCTCAATAAATTAGTATATAACATATATTAATAAAAATAAATTATATAAATATAGGTAAGGTAATAGTCGAGATGCATAAACATAATTTTTATGTGGTTTGTGTGATAAATATTCTCAGTGGACAACAGGAAAAAGGGGGGGGGAGAAAGGAATAGAGCGATAATAATGAAATGGGGAGGAGAAAGGGGCCACTAGGGTATTAATAAAGAAAATAAATAAAAAATATATAATCAAGTCAGGATTGACATCATTAACCGCATGTTTCCATCCCTGAATCATATTAAAAAAGGGGGGAGAAATTTGGGACTTTAAATGAGGAAATGACAGGGTAGGGTCATATTCCTCCATCCCTATGCATAAATAAAACTAAAGGAAATTGGGACTTTGAATGAAACATGTGGCTGCAATCAGGGAAAATATAGAATAAAAATATCAATGGGCTGACATAGATATTGCACATACGTACATGAAATTCATAACACAGCATATACAAATATCACATTTAATTAATAAATATACGTGTTACATCACAAAATACTGACATTGATACATCATTGCTGGTGGTCACAGGGTCCTCTGACAGACGCCACAGGCATCCAAGGGCCACGGTAATGCCAGTATCATTCTTGGCTAAGGCTTCTTCCACAGTTCCTGCGAAGAATCAAGAGTGAGGATCTTTTAATCATCCTGGTGGCTGTAAATGTCCCTTGGAAGCTTCCTCTTAGAGAAGACCAGTTGTCCTAAGGACTGATCTACCATCCTGCTTTACAGTTGCTGGTTTTAATGGCTTAGCTATTGAAAGCCAGGTACTGAGGAATAGAGGTCTGTCTGGATCAGTGATTCCTACTATGGTGAAGGCGAGAGAGTAGTCTTCCAGCAAGATATACCATCGTACGTGGAAAGCATACATTTCTTGGTGTGAGTCGATTAGCGTTCATCCTCGATCCTTTTCTATGGCTCAGATCCTAATATTTCTTCAACAGGGCATTGATCATAAGTTGGCCTTGAGTACCATCAAGGGCCAGGTGTCTGCCCTGGCAATCTTTTTTTCAGCGATAGCCACACACTCTTTAGTTGGTACCTTCATTCAGGGGGTTCAATATGTGGCTCTACCTGTATGGTCTCTTTTGCCGCCATGAGATTTACACTAGTACTTTCGGTTCTCCAGAAACCTCCATTTGAGAATATTTGGGACATTCCCTTGCTTTCGTTATCCCAGAAGGTGACATTCTTGGTGGCTATTACCTTGGCCCACAGGGTATTGGAATTGGCGACATCCTTTAGCAGTCCCTATTTAGTGGTCTATAGGGATAAAATTGTTCTTTGCCCCTGTCCAACGTTCCTGCCCAAAGTTGTTCCTGACTTCCATTTGAATAAGGACATTGTGTTGCCTTCCTTTTGTCTAAAGTTGGCTCTTCCCAAGGAATTTACTTTGCATTCCTTGGATGCTGTTTATGCGATTCGGGTGTATCTGGCAGCTGCTGAGTCTTTTTGGAGGTCAGACTCGCTTTTTGTGGTTATGGACGGACCAAGAAAAGGGTTTGCCGCATCTTCAGTTACCATCTCTAGATTGATCACTCAAGGCCTATTCCATTACTGGTCAGGTTCCAACTTTCCCTGTCACGGCGCATTCTACTCGGGTGCGAAGTCCTTCTTGGGCCTTCTGTCATCAGGCTTCAATATTGCAAGGCTGCCACTTGGTCGCCCGTGCATACCTTCACAAAATTCTATAAGGTAGATACTTTGGGATCTACAGATGCTACTTTTGGCCGCAAAGTTTTGCAGGCTGCTGTTTAGGAGGGCTGGTCTCTCTTGAGGGGTGTTTTTTCTTTAAACCTTTATTTTTCAGACAGGGATTCGGTGACCCGGTTAAGGCTCCTGTCCCCTGGTTAAGGACTCTTATGTTAAGCCTTGAGTTATTTTCCCCCACCCCTCATTTTCCTTTTGGCCCTGCATTTGAACGTCCCACTAGTTATGATTTATGGAGCACTGTGTCCGTCGATGAACGAAAGAGAAAATGGGATTTTTGTACTTACCGTAAAATTGTTTTCTCTGAGTTCGACGGACACAGCATCCACCCCTCTATGGAGTTCTGATACTTCTAATACTGCTTGCTACTAAACTGATTACCTAGAGCAGAGAGGGTGGTTATATACCAGCTGAAGACAGCCCATGGGCATTGCCAGGAGTTTTTTGTTATTCCTAGTCCTACTCCTGGAGGAGGCAATATAACCTCATCCAGGAGTTGGAGGCAATCTAACCTCCTCCAGGAGATATCGAGTAAAATCTCAGTATTTGCGGATGATACTTAACTAAGCAGGCCAATATCTTCTGGGCAGGATGTGGAAACCTTACAAGCGGACCTGAACAAAATAATGGGGTGGGCAACTACATGGCAGATGAGGTTTAATGTTGAAAAATGTAAAGTAATGCACCTGGGTGCCAGAAACCAGAAAGCAAGCTACTCACTAGGGGGGGAACCTCTGGGTGAGTCTAGGATGGAAAAGGACCTGGGGGTACTGGTAGACAACAGGCTTGGCAGTGGCATGCAATGCCAAGCCGCTGCAAGCAAAGCCAACAGAATACTGGGATGTATAAAAAAGGGGATTCACTCCAGAAATAAAGAGATTATTCTCCCACTCTACAAGACTCTGGTCCGGCCACATCTGGAGTATGCTGTCCAGTTCTGGGCACTGGTCCTCAGGAAGGATGTGCTGGAACTGGAGAAAGTCCAGAGAAGGGCAACAAAAATAATTAGGGGAATGGAGGACATCAGCTATGAGGAAAGACTACAAGCACTGGAGGACATCAGCTATGAGGAAAGACTACAAGCACTGAACTTATTCTCTCTGGAGAAGAGACGATTGAGGGGGGATATGATATCAATGTACAAATATTGTACTGGCAACCCTAGCATATGAAAAAACCTATTCAGAGAAAGGAAATACAATAAGACACGTGGCCACTCACTAAAACTAGAGGAAAGGCGGTTTAACCTTAAAATACGCAGGGTGATCTTCACTGTGAGAGCAGTAAGGATGTGGAATTCTCTTCCGCAAACAGCGGTATCAGCAGGGAGCATTGATAGTTTCAAAAAACTATTAGATGGGCACCTTAAAGACCACAACATACAGGGGTATACAATGTACGGTTAGCAGCAAACACACACACACACACATCATAGGTTGAACTGGATGGACTGGTGTCTTTTTTCAACCTCACTAACTATGTAACCCACTAGTTATAATTTGAGCGCTGTGTCCGTCAGTGAACTCAGAGAAATGGATTTTATGGTAAGTACAAAATCCATTTTTTTATGCTTATTGTCTTCATTAAATAAAAGGTGTGACAGATCCACTAATGAATAAATAAATCTGTAACACTAGCAGCGCTAACACATAACCAATAATCATAAAATTTTCAAATTATCAGTGATTAATATATGATCAAATAGATGATAATGTCCACAGAGAACCGCATGCAATCACTTGGAACTGAAGAAAGGAAAGACGCTGCTCCAGGTGTATAGTGTGTGGTGATTGCCAGGAGATAGGATATCCAATAGAGTGCTGGCCCCGGCCCGCCTCCGTGGGAACACTTGTAGGAAAAGAAATAGCTGCACATCCAGGGATTCCAATAGGTTTCAAATACCTTTATTTCCAAAAAGTTGCAAGTGATGACACCAACGACACCAGCATAAAGTCTCGTAGGCGCGTTTCACACATACATCTTGTGCTTAAAAATTACAACGACTGTAGCTGACTATAGATCTTAAATAGACCGCCCCAATGAAAACAGGTGTACCGGGGGCGGTAACAATCAGCAGTTGTGCACAACTCAATTAATCACCTAGCCTCAGCCCCAAAGGGCATCTCAGTGGTGATTTAAAGATAAAAATCAAGCTGAAGGTCCAGCCCATCGTGTGTACCGTGAACTCACCCATACACACAAAGACCTGGACCAACAATCACATAGAAAAACATTTAAAAAAAACGTTCAAAAAAACGTGTAAAAAATACCAATGAAAATCATTGGAAAAAATGTGAATACATACATACATCCCCAACACATTAACCATGCGGACACATGTAATCCACCTAAAAGGAGAATAAAACCATAATGTAAAGTATACCCAAAAAATTTGTTTGTGGAAATGTGCCCATACAGAAATGTATGTAGATAACGGAACACTAGCATGATCATAAATATGGATCTTGTAAAAAATACTGCAAAAATACATGGCATAGAGCAATGTGAAAAAGAGGAAAAAGGAACAGGGAAGGGGGGGGAGAGGAAGAGGTGGAAGAAAAAGAGGGGAGCTGCCACAACACATGACTGGATATGTTATCAACTCTAAACAGGTACCTGGATCGCAAAATGGTGGGGGAAAAGCGAGATGTGCCACCCCATCAGAATGGACACTCACCAGACAAACGATCAGTATTAGCTTGTATATGACAGATAGAATCTTCACCTATGGACCAATGTGCAGCCGCAGCTTGGCTCCTGAAAGGACTCTATATCTCCAACGGCAATCAGCTCACGCCCAACCAATCATGTAAGTGAAAGCATATAACGGGGACACATAGTGTAATTCTGTGCACTTTATTGTAAAACAATATACATCCAGTCCCCCCTTCCCATCAGAATGCTGCTCACAAACAGAAGAAATTCAGGCGTTGCAAATGCATAGAAGAGTGTAAAACAGTGAATCCACCGCTGTCCACATGCTCCGACCGCTCGGTACCTAGCAAGCCGGAACTGGCAGCGTGGCGTCTTTCATTACTATGGCGACCGCGTACTCCCGTTCTGACGCGTTTCGTCATCACGGACTTCAACTGAGGGCCCTCAGTTGAAGTCTGTGATGATGAAACGCGTTAGAGCGTGAGTACGCGGTCGCCATAGTAACTAAAGACGCCACGCTGCCAGTTCCGGCTTGCTAGGTACCGAGCGGTCGGCGCGTGAGGACAGCGGTGGATTTACTGTTTTACACTCTTCTATGCATTTGCAACGCCTGAATTTCTTCTATGTTTTGTGAGTAGCATTTTGATGGGAAGGGGGGACTGGATGTATATTGTTTTACAATAAAGTGCACGGAATTACATTATGTGTCCCCGTTATATGCTTTCACTTACATGTTTGGTTGGGCGTGAGCTGATTGCCGTTGGAGATATAGAGTCCTTTCAGGAGCCAAGCTGCGGCTGCACATTGGTCCATAGGTGAAGATTGTATCTGTCATATACAAGCTAATACTGATTGTTTGTCTGGTGAGTGTCCATTCTGACGGGGTGGCACATCTTGATGGTGGAGGCACACTGAATGCATTGATAGCTGCATATCTATCTCACCAATATTTGATATCTGCACCTAGAATTGGACTTTTTTGCGTTTATCATTTGGGGGTGTGTTTACTCTTTCCAAGTGATTGCATACGGTTCTCTGTGGACATTATTATCTATTTTATCATATATTAATCACTGATAATTTGAAAATGTTATGATTATTGGTTATGTGTTAGCGCTGCTAGTGTTACAGATTTATTTATTCATTAGTGGATCTGTCACACCTTTTATTTATTCATTTGTGATTTATAGCAGCAGCTATAAATCTAGCTTATATGGTTTTCGTTTTATATTTTTAATTATTTTTAATATACAGCGCTGGGTGAGTGGGATTTGGATTACTAACTTTCTTAGTGACCTCCTTGCTCCTTGTTTATATTTTATTGTCTTCATTGCAGGCCCACAGAACACTGTATGCCCTCGCAAACATGGAGAGACGGTACTTTAGTAAGAAAAAGACACTGTTAGCACTGAGCAAGTTGGCTGCTTTGGCATCTGATTTGCATGAAGATATATTACAAGATAAAATTGAAGGTACTTGTCAACCTCTTTTTCTTAGCATTAGTTTTTATTGTATGTTGACACAATATAGAGATTTCAAATATTTGAATGTTTTTCAGTTGAATATTTGTAGTATGTATTGATGAATCATGAGAATCTGTGTTTTTGAAATTTTTGATTAACTTGAATATTTGCATTTTGTGATCCTCAGAAATGTAATCAATTTAGGCTCTTAAAGCGGAGTTCCGGCCTCGGAAATGATTTTTCAATCAAAAGACCCCTGGGACAGTCAGGGCTAGTACATTTCATAATGGATAGTGTGACGAGACCAATCTCGCCACATTGCATTGGAGGAGCCTGGTTGCCCGCCTGCTGCCTTTGGACTATGGACCAGACTTTAAAAGACTTATTTTCCCTACAGAAAGGCTTATTCGTGCCTTTTCTGTCGGGGTGTTCGGTAGATTTTATCTACCGAACAAACTAACGATTACATGACCACCTGGAAGCTAAACCTAATTATATCTTCCATTGTCTCCAGGATAGAGGTCGCTGTGAAAACTAGTTCTAGCTGCAGAGAGAGAGAGGGGGAGGGAGGATTGTTTCCATCAGCCCCCTCCTCAGGAATGTCTACTGATTTAAACTGAGTGCTTTTGTCTAGAGAGGGGGATGGTTTCCAGCAGCCCCCTCCTCAGGAATGTCTTCTGTGAGTCTGTAATTTGATACATGTCTGCCTGTGTCACAGTCTTCCATTTGGTCCCCTAGGGGGAGTGTCCACCAGGTAGGAGACCTGCATAAATACAGGGGCAGGGAGCCCTCAATAAATATACCACTGCTTGACCTTCCACACGGAGCTTTGTCTCGTTCTTGGGGGGATTCACTGTATGCTGTTGGAGACCGATTGCTAGGAATGTAAGCTGATGTATGCTTCTCCTGTTCGTCTGCTAGCAGCTATTCGTGAGGTTCCAGGTTGGAGTGCTATATTGTATCCAGTTCGGGAGTTGGATGTTCTGCAGTAGCTGTGCCTGCTCTCTCAGAAAGGGGCATATCGCCTAGACGGATTTTAACCCCTTGTCTGCTGAAACGGTCCGTTACATTTGGTGGCAAGCGGCGTGATCATTCCTACAGCCAGAAGGACAGCTACAGGAGACACCATTGCTCTGGATTTTACAATTGAGGGCAACGCATGTCCCAGTACAGTGACCCTGACAGCACCAGCATGGAACCAGCAGTGGAGTTCGATGAGGGTGCCATGGATGACCGAGATGCAGTCCGTAAAGGCATCTGGTACCAGGCACTGGGCATTGTGGAGTACCAGCAGGGTGAGAGACTCCCCAAGGAAGACCAGCGGTTGCAGAAGCGAGTAGCCCTGCGGATGCCCTTCCTGGGGGAGCAGCCCCGGGAGGAATGGGTAAAAGAATTGGAGCTCCAGGTATGGCAGGAGATGTGGCTGGAGGATGCCTACCAGGCGCTGTGGTGGTGTGTTGCACAGTACCTGCCCTGGACAGCCGAGCATGACAAGCCAGAGGGAGAGGAGTTTGATGGTCCTGGCTTGTTATGGGAGTCTTTTTCAGAGCTTGAATTTGGGAGCCCTACACAAGCCCGGTTCAGTGATCTCTTGGAGTGGAGGGAGAGCAGGTATGACTGGGACGACGCTCACGAAATTGAGCAAGACCTGGTCCACCTGGTGACCCGGGAGATGGAGCTAGAACAGGGCTACCAGCAGCTGTTCCAATACTATGAGAAGGCTCAGCAGGAGAGCAGCAGGACAAACCCAGAGCCAGACCCATTCAGAGGGGACGAGATGGTAAAGTTTTACTGGGAAGAACTCCAGGTGGCCGGTAGAGATGGGACCGAGGTCTCTCCACCGGTCCTGCAGGGAATTGGGAGCCCAGTCTCCATTCCCCAGCGGCAGTGTGATGTGCCGGGAATTGGGAGCCCAGTCTCCATTCCCCAGCGGGAGATACAGCAGGGAATTGGGAGCCCAGTCTCCATTCCCCAGCGGCAGAGTATCCTACAGGGAATAGAGAGCCCAGTCTCCTTTCCCCAGCAACAGGACACTGTATTGGGAGCAGAGACAGTCGGTCTCCCTCCCCAGGGGCTGGAAGTATATTTGGGAGAGGAGCTTGTTACCCCCTCTCCCCATTGGCAGAGTGATATCCAGGGAATTGGGAGCGCAGTCTCCATCCCTCAGCGGCAGATTGAGTTACAGGGGGCAGACACAGTTGGTCCTGTCCCCCAGCAGCAGATTGAGCTATTGGGAATTGGGAGCCCAGTCTCCATCCCACAGCAGCAGCTTAACATACCAGGGGGAGACAGTAAGCTCCCCAACAGTGCAGATGGGACCGTGGTCTCTGCACTCACAGCACAGGGGGTAGGGACAGTCGGTCCTGACCCCCAGCAACAGGGCTGTTTAGCCAAAGGGGAGACAGTCGGTCTCCCCCTCCAACAACCCGTCTCCAACCAGGCTACTTCTGTGGTAGCGCTGGCACCAGGGCAGAGTACCGCTGGTCTCTGCCCACTCAGCAACCCACCAAGGCAGTCTGCCAGTCTCCCACGCAGCCAAGGTGAGGCACCTGGACATGGACAAATTTCTCTTCTACCCAGGTGTAGTAACCAGTTCTTTTGGGTAGACTGTACTGCTGTTTCTGTATTGTGGGTGGGCCGTACTGTTTTTTCTGCTTTATGGGTGGGCTGCTGGACTAACAAGGGCACTGACCGGCAGGAGGTCAGGTACCCTGTTAGTCTTTTTGGAAAGGGGGAGAGATGTGACGAGACCAATCTCGCCACATTGCATTGGAGGAGCCTGGTTGCCCGCCTGCTGCCTTTGGACTATGGACCAGACTTTAAAAGACTTATTTTCCCTACAGAAAGGCTTATTCGTGCCTTTTCTGTCGGGGTGTTCGGTAGATTTTATCTACCGAACAAACTAACGATTACATGACCACCTGGAAGCTAAACCTAATTATATCTTCCATTGTCTCCAGGATAGAGGTCGCTGTGAAAACTAGTTCTAGCTGCAGAGAGAGAGAGGGGGAGGGAGGATTGTTTCCATCAGCCCCCTCCTCAGGAATGTCTACTGATTTAAACTGAGTGCTTTTGTCTAGAGAGGGGGATGGTTTCCAGCAGCCCCCTCCTCAGGAATGTCTTCTGTGAGTCTGTAATTTGATACATGTCTGCCTGTGTCACAGTCTTCCATTTGGTCCCCTAGGGGGAGTGTCCACCAGGTAGGAGACCTGCATAAATACAGGGGCAGGGAGCCCTCAATAAATATACCACTGCTTGACCTTCCACACGGAGCTTTGTCTCGTTCTTGGGGGGATTCACTGTATGCTGTTGGAGACTGATTGCTAGGAATGTAAGCTGATGTATGCTTCTCCTGTTCGTCTGCTAGCAGCTATTCGTGAGGTTCCAGGTTGGAGTGCTATATTGTATCCAGTTCGGGAGTTGGATGTTCTGCAGTAGCTGTGCCTGCTCTCTCAGAAAGGGGCATATCGCCTAGACGGATTTTAACCCCTTGTCTGCTGAAACGGTCCGTTACAGATAGCCTCTGAACTGTCCCAGGTTGCACTTTTAGAAGAAATACTTAACCTTGAAAATGTCTTTTCCAGCGCTGCCATCTCGGGTGTGGGCAGCTGAAGCCAGCGCGTCCTTTTCGGCGTCCTCTTCCGTGTCCTCTTCGGTCCCACAATGCCCTGCATCGGCCCCGCTCGTCACTTCCGGGGCAGGCGCATCATCCCTGCACAGCTTCTGGGCATGCCCAGAAGCTGTTTAGCAGGGAATGACACGCCTGCACCGGAACTGACGAGTGGGGCCGGTGCAGGCGTATTGATTCCTGGGTGCGATGACGTTCAGCTCCCAGGAATCAATGCAAGCAGGAAGTGACCACGCGGGCCGCGGCCTCAGAGGGAGGAAGTAGAAGAAAGGTAAGTATATTTCTCTTACGTCCTCCGACAGTCGCCGCCTCTTCATATTCGTCACATATGGGGTATTAGACTTTGCTCCGAAGGAGTAGCTAGGCAACAGAATATGTTAACATTAAAGCTTTTAACATATCCCACCCTCAAGGGGTGGTCCCCTCAGTCAATACCCTCCTACTTCGTGCAACCATATCTCAGTTTTAATGTCTAGCTTGTCAGGAGTGGCTGGCTCTCTCTGTGCTGGGGCTTTCTGCCCCAGACTCTTTCTTCTTTTTAAGATTTTGTTTGAGTTTTTCTCTCTACCTTTACTTAGCTGTTATTTTTGTCAGCGTTAGTTAGTTCTTCTGATGAAGAGGATCATGCGGACTGGGTCTCGGGCTGATCCCCCTGGTCGCAGGTCATGGGTCAGTGGCTTCCCAGTCTGCCGTCGAGCGTTCAGCCAGGTAACGCTCCTGGCACAGTGAACGACCCATCCCTGTTCGGTGCAGGGATGCTTGGTGAGGTGGCTACCTCACTGGACGCTGTGCGGTTTCTTAACCCCCATTTTGTGCGTCTTGAATGCGACTCTCCCTGCCTCATGTGCAGCGGCTTGTTCGCCTGTGCGGGTCCCCCACGCCATGTGAGGTAAGTGTATTTATGTGGGGACCTGTCTGTCTGGGGGGGTGTCAGTCTGGGACTGTGTAACCTGCCTCTATTCACACTGCTTGTCTCCCTATCTCTCGGCTGCATGCTGTGGGCTGCAAGGGGGGGGGGGGGGAGCTGTGTGACACTGTGTGTGTCAGCCTGGTCAATGTGTGAAGCTGTGTGCTGTGGGGCATGTTTTTTTGGCATGTTTGGGCATACACAGCGATCGCTGCGGCGATCTGACATGTATTCTGATACTGGAATGTAATGTGTGTTTTAATGCACTGTGGAGCGGCGGTTTCGGCGCCAAACGGCGCCATTTTGCCTACACTCGCTCCGGCCGCATGTTTTACATGCATGGCGGCCATTTTCTTGTAGCCTCCATAGGCTTACATAGAGCGCCCTGGCAGCATCACTTCCTCTTTCCAGGAACACCGATCGAGGCAGCAGCAGCGGCGAGGGTCTCCTCAGGTTTTATCCTTCTGTTCTTGCTATCCATTGCCTGTGTGCAGTTTGCATATTCCCTGTGGGGGTCTCATTGTGCTTGAGTGTGGTGCGGTGGGCTGCGCTTGCCGCGCTTGCTTAAAAGGGGCAGTTAACCCTTTGTTGTCTGGCATTACAGGGGCAATGGATTCTCAGGAGGGCAAATTTCCTACAGCCTTGGTGGAAAGCCAGGGGACCGCTGTTTCCCCCCCAGGGGGGGATTTAGCCACTATTGTGGCTGGCCTTGCTGCTCAGGTGCAGATGCTGGTGGCTGCTCAATCTACTAAAAGGCCCAGAGTTGCTCTTTCCTCTGATTCTGAGGGTGAAGGTGATGGGGCTGTTATGGCGGGGGCCTCCTTATCGGGGTCCCGCTCCTCCCTGGATCTTGTGGGGTCCGAGGTGGAGGCTGAAGTTGAAGGGGTTGATAATTCTCCCCCTGGCTCGCCTGAAGAGCTTGCAATCATGGATGAGTTGATTGCTTCCGTAAAGCAAACGCTGCGTTTGCAGGACGAAGTGTGTCCCCCCCGCCGCCTTGGCGGCTTATGGGATGCAGAGAAAACGCAGGACGCCGCAGGTTTTTCCCTGCAATGATGATTTTCAGCGCGCTGTTAAGGAACAATGGCGCAATCTGCGCAAACCTTTTGCGGTACCAAGTAGATTCAAGCTGCGTTATCCTTTTTCGCCTTCCACTGATGAAAGGTGGTGTGTGCCTCCCCCAGTGGATCACGCAATTGCGGTTTTGAACAAAGCCACTGCGATTCCTGCAGAGGATTCCCCTGTGTTCCGTGATGCCACGGATAGGAGACTGGAGTCTCTTGCCCGTCATACTTATTCTGTTACGGGTTCTATGCTTAAGGCTCTGTTTGCTTCTCTCATGGCGGCCCAGGCGATCGCAAGTTGGACGCAGATGCTTAGGCACGTCTTAGTGGCCGACTCGGCCTCGCCGGCGACCCTGGATATGGTGGATCAAATCCACCAGGGTGTCATGTATCTGTGTGATGCGGACCTGGACCTGGTTCCGTTGGCTGCACGTGTGCACAGCGTGGCGGTGTTGTCTCGCCGCCTGGTTTGGTTAAAATGTTGGTCGGTGGACCAGTCTTCACGTAAGACCTTGGCCAATCTACCTTATGATGGGTCTCGCCTTTTTGGGGAGTCCCTGGATGTGTTGATTAAGGGGATCACCGGGGGTAAGAGCACTCTCTTGCACCATTTCCCCAAGGCTAAGGGAGCTTCTGGGAAGAAGCATGCTAATTTTCGGCCCCCTCAGGGTTCCTTTCGGCCGCACTACAATGGCAAGCCGTTCAAAGGTCAGGGCTCTCAGAAGAAGCCCTGGTCTGGTAAACAGAAATCCGGCCAATCCGGATCTGCAGCCCATAACAGTTCGGCCTGAAGGGGCGCCCTCACCCAGTTTTGGGGTGGGGGGACGCTTGCTCGGTTTTCTTCGGCCCTGGTTGGCCTGTGTGCGGGACAGATGGGTTCAGGAAATCGTTCGATCTGGTTACAAGATCGAGTTTCTCTCTCGGCCGGAGAGCAGATTTTTTCCCTCAAATCTTCAACTGTCTCCAGAGCGTTTGCGGGACCTGCACCTGGCGGTGCGGGACCTGAGGGCTCAGGGAGTGGTGGTTCCGGTGCCTCATCGGGACAGATTTCACGGGTTTTATTCCAATCTGTTCACCGTGCCCAGGAAGGAGGGCAAGGTTCGTCCAATTCTGGACTTGAAGGCTCTAAACCGCTCTGTGCGGGTTCGCAAGTTCCGCATGGAATCCCTGCGGTCGGTGGTGGCTGCCCTGGTTCCGTGGGAATTCATGGCCTCCATCGATTTGAAGGATGCGTATCTTCACATCCCCATTTTCGAGGGTCACCAGAGGTACCTTCGATTTGCCATTGCGGAGGATCATTACCAGTTCGTGGCGTTGCCTTTTGGTCTCGCCTCGGCTCCGCGGGTCTTCACCAAGGTGCTTGCACCGGTTCTGGCATTATTGAGGGCCCAGGGCATTTCTGTCCTGGGGTATCTGGACGACATTCTGGTTCGCTCTGCGACCAGCCAGGGTCTGGAGAAGGACCTGTCTGTCACGATGCAAACTCTGCAGGAGTTTGGTTGGACGATAAATTTTCCAAAATCGACTGTCCGTCGGTTCGTCTTCCCTACCTGGGAATGATTCTGGACTCGGTGCAGGCGAAGGTCTTCCTGCCGGAAGACAAACTCAGGACTCTCCAGGAGGAAGTCAGGTCCCTCAGGGACGTTCCGCACTCGTCTCTGCGGACGTGCATGAGATGTCTGGGATTGATGGTCTCGGCCTTCGAGGCGATTCCCTTCGCCCAGTTTCACACGCGGGGTCTCCAGGCGGAGATCCTGTCCAGGTGGGACGGGCGACCTCAATCTCTGGATCTTCAAATCTCGTTGAGTCATCGCACCAGAAGGAACCTTCTGTGGTGGCTCCAGTCCCCGTTGGTGTCCGGGGGCAAGTCGTTTCGTCCTGTCTCGTGGACGGTGATCACCACGGATGCCAGCCTGTCGGGCTGGGGTGGAGTTCTGGGCGTTCTGTCCGCCCAGGGGACTTGGTCGGTGGGGGAGTCTTCCCTTCCGATCAACATTCTGGAATTGCGTGCGATAAGTCTCTGTCTTCATCGCTGGTCGGACCGGCTGCAGGGCTGCCCGGTTCGGGTGCAGACGGACAATGCCACGGCGGTGGCCTACATCAACCACCAAGGGGGCACCAGGAGTGCCCGAGCGGCTCGAGAAGTGGCCGACATTCTGTCCTGGGCCGAGACTCATGTCCCGGCGATAACGGCGGTTCACATTCCGGGGGTGGAGAACTGGCAGGCGGACTATCTGAGTCGCCAGACCCTGGATCAGGGGGAATGGTCTCTCCACCCGGCTGTCTTCCAGATGTTGTGCGCGAAGTGGGGTCTTCCAGATGTGGACCTGTTCGCGTCTCGTCTCAACAACAAGGTGAGAAGGTTCGTGGCAAGGACGCGCGACCCTCGGGCAGACGCGTCGGACGCGTTAGTGGCCCCGTGGCATCAGTACAGGCTGATGTACGCGTTTCCACCGATTCAGTTGCTGTCCAGGTTCCTTCGCAGGTTACACTCGGAACGCAGCACGGTGATTCTTGTGGCACCGGACTGGCCTCGCCGGTCCTGGTACGCAGACCTCGTGAATCTGGCGGTCGACGCCCCGTGGCGTCTGCCTCTTCGAGACGATCTACTGTCTCAAGGACCGATTTACCATCCTGCTTTACAGTCGCTGGCTTTGACGGCCTGGCTGTTGAGACCGAGGTCCTGAAGGAGAAGGGTCTCTCTCCAGAGGTCGTTCATACTTTGATCAACGCGAGGAAGTCTTCCTCGGGGAAGGTTTATTACCGTACTTGGAAGGCCTATTTTGCCTGGTGTGAGTCCAGGGGGTTTTCACCCCGCACGTACTCGGTTTCCCGTGTGCTGTCTTTCCTTCAAACGGGTGTTGATCAGCGTTTGGCGCTGGCTACGATAAAGGGTCAGGTGTCTGCGCTGGCCGTTCTGTTTCAACGTCCCGTGGCTTCCAACTCCTTAGTTGGCACTTTTGTTCAGGGTGTGCGGCATCTGGTTCCTCCTAGGAGGGATCCTCTGCCCCCTTGGGACTTGAATCTCATTCTGTCTGTGTTGCAACGTGCTCCTTTTGAACAGATCAGGGAGATCTCGTTGTCTATGTTGTCCAAAAAGGTCGCCTTTTTGGTGGCGATCACTTCGGCTCGCAGAGTGTCGGAGCTGGCGGCTTTGTCCTGCAAGTCTCCGTACCTGGTTATTCATTTGGATAAGGTGGTCTTGCGACCTAATCCTTCTTTTCTTCCGAAACGAGTTTCGGAATTCCATCTTAATGAGGATATTGTCTTGCCTTCGCTGTGCGCGAAGCCTAAACATCCAAAGGAGGTGAGATTGCATTCTCTGGATGTTGTTCGGGCGATAAGGGTTTACCTTAAATCGACTGAGTCTTTTCGAAAGACAGACTCCTTGTTTGTTCTTCCAGAGGGTCCTCGGAAGGGCATGGCGGCTTCGGCCTCTACCATCGCCAAATGGATCAGGCAGACCATTGAACAGGCCTATGCTTTGCAGGGGAAGGTTCCTCCTGTACCTGTGAAGGCGCACTCTACTAGATCTTTGAGTACGTCTTGGGCCTGTCGTCATGGGGCTTCTGTAGCCCAGGTGTGTAAGGCGGCGACTTGGTCGACCGTGCACACTTTCACAAAATTCTACAAAGTAGATGTTCAGGCATCGGCGGATGCTTCCTTTGGCCGCAAGGTTCTTAGTGCGGCTGTTCCCTAGGGTCCCTTGTTGGGGACTCCTGGCTGTTGGGATAAGTTTTGTATCCCCTGGTTTTTTTGTCTTTTCCTGGGTTGTTGCTCCTGTTGAGCACTTGTTTTTTGCTGTTGCCCAGCTGGTTTCCTTCCTTTGGTAAGGTTCCTTTCTTTGATGCGGAGACTGCGTTGCCTTTTCGGCGCGGATGCGTTTCCCACCCCTCATGTTTGCACTGCTTTGGGACGTCCCCATATGTGACGAATATGAAGAGGCGGCGACTGTCGGAGGACGTAAGAGAAAACGGAATTTTTGTAAAATCTTACCTGTAAAATTCCTTTCTCTGAGTCCTCCGACAGTCGCCGCCCCCACCCCTCTTTTGGGGTTTGGTTGTATACTCTACTGCTATTCCACTAAAACTGAGATATGGTTGCAGGAAGTAGGAGGGTATTGACTGAGGGGACCACCCCTTGAGGGTGGGATATGTTAAAAGCTTTAATGTTAACATATTCTGTTGCCTAGCTACTCCTTCGGAGCAAAGTCTAATACCCCATATGTGACGAATATGAAGAGGCGGCGACTGTCGGAGGACTCAGAGAAAGGAATTTTACAGGTAAGATTTTACAAAAATTCCGTTTTTCTTCAATAACAAGGTAAGTAAAGAAAAAAAATCGTCATTATCCATTTCTTTTTCAGGTGAATGTTAGCAAGTGGATGGCCCAAAGTCAGTATTGAGGCCGGAACTCCGCTTTAAGCAACTGCGAATAGGAAAAGTTTGTTTCTTTACAGATGAATCTGCCTTCATATACGTAGGTCTATAAAGTATATATACTTGGTTAGCATACTTGTCCTCTGATACCTAAGGTTCCGTTCCTAAAGGAGAGTGGATATCACTATTCACTCTCCAACAGACACAACATTTAGTCCACACTACGCCTGTATTTTATGATCTTTGGATAATTCATAAAATATAGGCTGTGCTGTGGAGCCTTTGGTGTACTATAGTGACAAATATGTTGCAGAGCAGGAATTTTGACTATTCCTGTGATCACCAATACAAAAAAAAGGGTATCCAAGAGGCACTGGGACTTTTGATATGAGTTAAACCACTTTCAGACCGGAAGGATTTGCCCCCTTAATGACCAGGCCACTTTTTTCAACTTGGCACTGCGTGATTTTAACTGACGATTGCACGGTCATGTAATGCTGTACCCAAACAAAATTTACGTCTTTTTTTTCCCCACAAATAGAGCTTTCTTTTGTTTGTATTTGATCAACTCTGTGCTTTTTATTTTTTTGCCACATTAATAAAAAAAGAGCGAAAATTTTAAGAAAAAAATAATAATTTTGTACTTTTTCTTTTAAAAAATATCCAATATACTCAATTGCTGTCATATATTTAGGCCAAAATGTATTTAGCTACATGTCTTTGACAAAAAAATCTCAATAAGTGTATTTTTATTGGTTTGCGCAAAAGTTATAGCGTCTACAAATGGTGTAAATACTGGAATTTGCGCAGCTTTTACTTTCTAACTGCCTATCTCATTTGTTGAAGTGCTAACATGGCAGAGCAGTACAAATCCCCATAACCTGCCCCCCCCCCCCAAATTACCACTTTTTGGAAAGTAGACATCCTAAGGAATGTCCTGAGAGGCATGTTGAGCCCATTGAATATTAAATTTTTTTGTCACAGGTGTTTGAAAAAAGACTAAAAAAAAAAAAAATTGTCATTGAAATGATATACAGTATTGCTCACGCATGCCATGGGTATATTCTGCTGCTTCTCCTGAGTACAGGGATACCACATGTGTGAGACTTTTTCGGAGCCTTGCCTAGTCGGAGCCTTGCCTAGCTGTGTACAGGACCCCCAAAACCAATCACCACCTTCAGAATTTCAAAGGGCGTAAATTGCTCTTTGCACTTTCTCACTACCTATCACAGTTTTGGAGGCCCTGAAATTTCAAGATGGCACAAAACCCCCCAAATGACCCCATTTTGCAAAGTAGACACTCCAAGCTATTTACTGAGAGGCATGGTGAGTCCATGGAATATTTTATATTTCTCTTACGTCCTCTGACAGTCGCCGCCCACTCATACAGTCTGCACTTCTGGGTATTGGTCTTATCCACAGGAGTAATCTAGGCATAAGATTCACAAAACATTTGTATAGACCCGGGGTCCTCAATAGGCGGACTCCGGGCCGCCTCCGGACCCACACGGACTTAAATCTGGACCGCCGAAGCGGTCTCCTTGCTTCTGTCATCAGCGGGGGGCAGAATGGAGAGGATCGGAATGGCTGTGTCTTACGCTGGCAGCGCTGCATGATTACAAAAAGCCGAGTTCTTCTGCTTACCCGGCGGAGTGGATGTCCTACAAAGTCCCGCCTCCTGGGCCGGCTATTACCTATGATAGACAGAACACTGGTGATGCCTATCATAGGAGCCGGTGTCCAGGAGGCGGGACTTTCCTCTCCGCCGGGTAAGCAGAAGAACCCGGCTTTTTGTAATCATGCAGCGCTGCCAGTGTAAGACACAGCCACTCCGATCCTCCCGATCCTCTCCATTCTGATACCCACACCCCCCCCCCCCCCCCCCCCCCGCTGATGACTTGACTTTTTATAATCATGCGTTGCTCTAACTAATCCGCACTGGTCACTCTTCATTAATGGGGGTATGCATACTGGTCACTCTTCATTAATGGGGGCATGCATACTGGTCACTCTTCATTAATGGGGGCATGCACACTGGTCACTCTTCATTAATGGGGGCATGCACACTGGTCACTCTTCATTAATTGGGGCATAGGTCACTGGTCACTCTTCATTAATGGGGGCATGCACACTGGTCACTCTTCATTAATGGGGGCATGGGTCACTGGTCACTCTTCATTAATGGGGGCATGCACACTGGTCACTCTTCATTAATGGGGGCATGGGTCACTGGTCACTCTTCATTAATGGGGGCATGGGTCACTGGTCACTCTTCATTAATGGGGGCATGCACACTGGTCACTCTTCATTTATGGGGGTACGCACACTGGTCAATCTGCATTAATGGGGGCACACACACTGGTCAATCTGCATTAATGGGGGCACACACACTGGTCAATCTGCATTAATGAGGGCACGTACATGGTCACTCTGCATTAATGGGGGCACGCACACTGGTCACTCTGCATTAATGGGGGCACGCACATGGTCGCTCTGCATTAATGGGGGCACGCACATGGTCGCTCTGCATTAATGGGGGCACGCACACTGGTTGCTCTGCATTAATGGGGGCACGCACACTGGTTGCTCTGCATTAATGGGGGCACGCACGCTGGTCACTCTGCATTGGATAGGGGCAAGTTTTGGGGAATACCTTTTTTTGTTGTTGGCGTTCTGTATTTGGAATTTGACGGTCACTTTTCCGGACCTTGGACTGAATGGAAAATTTGTAAGTGGACCTTTCAAGTTTACATTTGAGTACCCCTGGTATAGACACACCTACAGGGGGCTGTCCCTCTGGTCCAATACCCCCAGCTAGCAGCATTCCCAAATCAGTTTGTCTTTGCCTAGCATAGGAGTAGGCTGGCTTTTCCCTGGCCCGGGGCTGCAGTCTCAGCCTTTTTTTCTTATTATTATTTTTTTCTATCTGAAAAAGTGATTTTTCTTTACAATAATAGCTTTTTATTTGTTCCTGCGCTTAGTTAGTCGGACTTCGGAAGACTAAAGTGTTTGCTGGGAATCGCATTGGTTATCCTAGGGCCTTATGGAATCCCAGCCTGCCATCGAGCGTTAGCAGGCTATGTGTACGCCCAGGCCTCGCAAACGACTATGAGTCGCCAGACCCTGGACCAGGGGGAATGGTCCCTACACCCGGAGGTGTTTCAGATGCTGTGTGCGCGGTGGGGATCCCCGGATGTTGATCGGTTAGCGTCTCGGCTCAACAACAAGGTGGAAAGATTAGTGTCTCGCACACGCGACCCTCTGGCAGACGCGTTGATGGTGCCCTGGCACCGTTATCGCCTGATTTACGCATTTCCACCGATTCAGTTTTTATCCAGATTCCTTCGCAGGTTGGTCTCGGAACCGAGGTTGGTGATTCTAGTGGCACCAGACTGGCCGCGCCGGTCTTGGTACGCGGACATCATGCAACTGGTCGTCGAGCCTCCTTGGCAGCTCCCACTATCTTCTGTCTCAGGGGCCGATCTTCCATCCTACTTTGCAGTCGCTGGCTTTGACGGCGTGGCTGTTGAAAGCCAGGTCTTGAGAGACAGAGGTCTCTCGTCGGCGGTCATTCCTACCTTGCTCAAGGCTAGGAAGGCTTCCTCTGGTAAGATTTATTATCGTACCTGGAAGGCTTATTTCGCCTGGTGTGAATCGCAGGGGTTCCACCCCCTCTCCTTTTCGGTGGCGAGGGTGTTAGCTTTCCTGCAAACTGATGTGGAGCAGCGTCTGGCGCTGACCACTATTCAGTTATCTGCGCTGGCCATTCTTTTTCAGCACCCTCTGGCGTCAAATTCCTTGATCCGCACTTTCATTCAAGGGGTGCGTCATCTGGCTCCCTCTAGGAGGGCACCCTTGCCTCCTTGGGACCTGAATTTGGTTTTGTCCGTTTTGTAACGTGCTCCCTTTGAGAACATCCGGGAGATTCCTCTGCCAGTGCTGTCACGGAAAGTTGCCTTTCTGGTGGCGATCACATCACATCTGCTCGCAGAGTGTCGGAGTTGGCGGCCCTATCTTGACGCTCCCCCTACCTGTTTTTTCATAGGGATAAGGTGGTCTTGCGACCTCATCAGTCCTTTCTTCCGAAGGTGGTGTCAGATATTTTCTTGCCTTCACTGTGTACAAAGCCTAAGCATCCTAAGGAGTTTGCCTTGCATTCCTTGGATGTGGTCCTGGCGATCGGGGTTTACATGTCGTCTACTGAATCCTTCAGAAAGTCGGATTCTCTTTTTTGTCCTTCCTGAGGGACCTCGGAAGGGTACGGCTGCGTCTGCGGCAACCATTTCCAAATGGATCAGACAGACAATTCAATTAGGGATCAGGTTCCACCTTTCCCTGTCACGGCGCACTCTACCAGATTGGTTAGTGCGTATTGGGCCTTCCGCCATCAGGCGTCGGTGTCCCTGGTGTGCAAAGCGGCGACCTGGTCGTCCGTGCATACGTTTACAAAATTTTACAAACTTGATGTTCTGGCATCGGCAGATGCCTTTTTTGGCCACAAAGTTCTGAGTGCGGCAGTGCCTTAGGGGAGACATGGCGGTTTTAGCCTGTCTCCTCCTGTTGGGGTTTTTTCCCCCTTGGTTATTTTGCTTTCCTGGGTTTGTTCGCTCCTGTTCAGCTTTTCCTGTTACCCAGTATTTTACCTTTCTGGTTCAGATAAGGTTCTTTTCTCTGACCTGGGTGCTGCATTGCCTTTTTGACGGTTACGTTTCCCACCCCTCACATCTACACTGCTTTGGGACGTCCCAGAAGTGCAGACTGTATGAGTGGGCGGCAACTGTCAGAGGACTCAGAGAAAATAATTTTACGGTAACTTCTTACAAAAAATTATATTTTTGCCACAAGTTTTGGGCAAATTATTATTTTTTTTTTTTTTTTACACAAAGTTGTCACTAAATGATATATTGCTCACACATGCCATGGGTATATTTGAAATGACACCCCAAAATACATTCTGCTGCTTCTCAGGAGTATGGGGATACCCCATGTGTGAGACTTGTTGGCAGTCTAGCCACGTACAGGACCCCAAAATCCAGTCACCGCCTTCAGGCTTTCCAAGGGTGTAAATTGTTGATTTCACTCCTCACTACCTATCATTTTCGGAGGCCATGAAATGCCAAGACAGCACAACCACCCCTCCCCCCAAATGACCCTTTTACGGAAAGTAGACACCCTAAGCTATTTGCTGAGATGCATGTTGATTGTTTTGCAGATCTCACTTTTTGTCAAAGTTTTAAAAATGTAAAAAAAAAAGAGGAAAAAAAAAGCATTTACCTTTTTTTTTTTTTTTTTTTTCTTCATTTTCCAAAATAAATGAGAGCTGCAAAATGCTCACCATGCATCTTAGCAAATACCCTGGGGTGTCTTCTTTTTGAAAAGGGGTCATTTGGGGAGGGGGGTTGTGCTATCTTTGCATTTCATGGCCTTCAAAACTGTTACAGGTAGTAAGGAGTGAAATCAACAATTTACGCCCCTTAGAAAGCCATGTGGTATCTTGGTACTCGGAAGAAGCAGCAGAATGTATTTTGGGGTGTCATTTCAAATATAATTATGGCATGTGTGAGCAATATTTCACTTAGTGACAACTTTGTGTAAATAAATAAAAAAAATTATTTTCCCGCAACTTGTGGCAAAATATAAAATATTACATTCCTCTCAGCAAATAGTCTCCTTTACAAAATGGGGTTATTGGGGGGGGGGGGGGGGGGGTTGTGCTATCTTGAAATTTCAGAGCCTCCAAAACTGTGACAGCTAGTGAGGAAGTAAAATAAGCAATTTACACAATTAGAAAACCTGAAGGCGGTGATTTGGTTTTTGGGGTTCCGTACACAGCTAGGCTCCCAAAAAGTCTCACACGTGATATCCCTGAACTCAGGAGAAGCAGCAGAATGTATTTTGGGGTGTCATTTCACATGCGTGAGCACTTTTTTTTTTTTTTTATCTGATTATGGTATGCTAAAGCTGCAGGTGGTGCTGTGCTGCGGTGGAAAAGTGCGCGGGATCAGAGGCAGCTGAGCATGTGTGGGGAGCGCGTGTGTGAGGGATTGAGTGAGAGCTGAAAAAGTGTGTGTGCGCGGTAGTACAGTAAACCCCCCCCCCCCCTAGGAAAGGGTGAGCGGCATAACCGAACCCCCCCCCGCGAGACAGAGAGAGCGCCCCCCCCCACACTCAGAGACAGAGAGGCAGTGGGGACCGGGAGTGGAGGAGAAACCAACATCATACCCCACTAGCTGGCTGACTGACAAGACCAGGAAGTGACAGAGGAGGGAGGTGGGAGCAGAATACTGACTGACTGAGGGAGGAAGGAGTGAGGAATCGCTGACAAGCACTGTAAGTGTTGGCTTACAGGAGCACAGGGACACACACTTGGTAAGTAAAGACTGTGATTGTGACTGAGGGTGTAGGGGAGTACTGTGTAGCTGAGTATCAGTGGGTACTGTGACTGACTGTGCCCTGCGACTGACTGTGCCCTGCGACTGACTGTGCCCTGCGACTGACTGTGCCCTGTGACTGGGAGTGTCAGTGAGTGTAGCGGAGTACCAGAGGGTGAGAAAGTAGAGTTAGGAAGCTAGGAAACAGCCACACAGGATAGACTTAAATTACTGAATCCACATTAGATTAGATTAGTAGGTACAATGCCCGGTGGGTGTGGAGATGCGATTCGGTGTACATCTTGTGGTATGTATAGGTTCCGCGATCATAAGATCGAGGGCGAATACAAATGCACAAAATGTAAGCATGTTGCTTCCCTGGAAGCTCAGGTCCTGAATCTAGGAAAGCAGCTGGCAACACTGAGACGAATGTCCATACCGAAGGAGAGCTGGGATCGTACACCGTCAGGTGCAGGCAGGGACCTGCACAGAGGTGGGCGGAGAAACGGAGGTGCAGGCATCAGAGCAGAGTAGATGGGTGACAGGAAGAGTAGAAGGGAAAAAGGCAAGGAGGCCGATCCTCGGCTGGAGCACCCCAAAAAATAAGCCCCGTTGCGTGATGTTGGGGAAACGAGTCCGGGACCAGCATTGCTGGAGCAGAGCTACGCCCCTAGCTGCCAGGGGAAGAACTCCTCCAGTGAGGCCGGGAGAAAGGGAAAGGAAAGACAGGTGCTGGTGGTAGGGGACTCAATCATTAGAGCGCCGAACAGTCTGTTGTTTACTGGGCCCTCGTGTTCGGCACATCACGGATCGGGTGGACAGATTACTGGGTGGGGCTGGGGAAGACCCAGCTGTCATGGTACAGGTGGGTACCAATGACATAGGCAGAGGAAGATGGAGAGTCCTAAACGATTTCAGGTACTTGGGTGCTAAGTTGAGGAGTAGGACCTCCAAGGTAGTATTTTCAGAAATACTACCTGTACCTCGAGCCACACCAGAGAGGCAGCGGGAGATTAGGGAAGTTAACAAGTGGCTGAGGAGCTGGTGTAGTAAGGAGGGTTTCGGGTTCCTGAGGTGCTTTTAAACTAGGTGATGGGGGGGGGGGGAGGGTGCAGATGTAGAATTAGCCAGCGGGGAGCAAGATTTAGAGGGCACAATTGGGGACATTAGCGGTAGGGTGTTCCGAGCTCCTAAACCCAAGGTGGGTATGGGGAAAAATCACAAGAGCAGCATAAAAACATCAAACGAGGATATAGGCAACCGGTCAAAATTACAAGGTTTTTATACCAATGCCAGAAGCCTGGCCAACAAGATGGGAGAGCTGGAGCTACTGATGTTTGAGGAGGATTTTGTGGGGATAACAGAAACTTAGTTCGACAGCTCTCATGATTGGATGGCGACCATTCAGGGGTATTCCCTTTATCGCAGGGATAGAGAAGGTAAAAAATGGGGAGGGGTATGTCTGTAAATTAAGAACAGTGTACAGGTAAATATGAGGGATGATATTAATAATGGAGCTATGGACGAGGCAGAATCCCTATGGGTAGAACTTAAAAGGGAAGGCACTATAGGGAAGGTAATATTAGGCTTAAGCTATAGACCCTCCAACCAGAGGGATAAGGGGGGAGGCCGACCTCCTTTTACAGATAGGATTGACAGCAGGGATGAGAAATGTCATTATAATGGGGGACTTTAATTATCCAGATATAGACTGGGCAGAGGGAACCGCACATTCAGCCAAGGCTCAGCAGTTCCTAAATGTTTTGTGGACAATTTTATGGGTCAGATGGTGAACGCACCGACAAGAACAATGCGGTACTTGACCTACTGATTACCAACAATACAGACCTGACCACGGATATAGAAATATGGGGCAACTTAGGAAACAGTGACTATAGGTCAATTGGTTTCAGTATTAATCATAGTAATAGGAAACACAAGGGTAATATAAGGACACTGAATTTCAAAAGAGCCAATTTCCCAAAACTGCGCTCTCTGCTAGAAAATATCAAATGGGATAGAACCCTGGAAACAAGGAACACGGAGGAAAAATGGGAGTAGAGCATACTAAACAAAGGGATTGGCCAGTGCATTCCAAAGGGAAATACATTTAAAAGCGCAAAACTAAACCCTGGGTGGCTAAACTCCAACATAAAAATGCATATTAATACTAATGAAAAGTCCTTAAAAAAATACAAGACTGAGGGGTCATTGGCAGCATTCAAGCATTACAAAGAGTGTAATAAGAAATGTAAAGACGAAATCAAGCGGCTAAAATAGAACGCGAGAAACATATAGCGGAAGAGAGTAAAAATAAATAAATTCTTTAAGTATATAAACAGTAAGAAAGCGAGGCCAGAACACATTGGCCCCATAAAAGACAAAAGAAATATGGCCACAGAGGACAGAGAAAAGGCGGAAGTGTTAAATAATTTCTTCTCTTCATTTTCACAAAAGAATCGGGGGGCTACACTAACCCAGCTTGTAAGGCTAAACTAAATAATACACATCAGGAAGTACCACCATGGCTAACAGAAGATAGACTTAGAACTAAACTAGGGAAACTTAACATAAATAAATCACCGGGACCGGATGGCTTGCACTCGAGGGTTCTTGAATAGCTCAGCCAGGTGATTGCCAGACCATTATTCTTGATCTTTAAGGATAGTCTACAGACGGGTATGGTGCCAGCTGATTGGAAAAAAAGCCAACGTGGTACCAATATTTATAAAAGGGGCCGAGATATATCCCGGGTAACTATAGGCCGGTCAGCCTAACATCAGTAGTCTGCAAGATTTTGGAGGGGATGTTAAGGGACCACATACAAGACTTTAGTAATGGTATTATTAGTAGTAATCAGCATGGATTCATGAAAAATCGTTCTTCCCAAACCAATCTATTAACCTTCTGTGATGAAGTGAGCTGTCACCTGGATAAAGGTAAGCCTGTGGATGTGGTGTATCTGGACTTTGCAAAGGCCTTTGACACCGTTCCCCACAAACGCTTACTGTACAAACTAAGGAAGGTAGGTATGGTTCATAGGGTGAGTACCTGGATAGAGAACTGGCTCCAGGGGAGAGTACAGAGGGTGGTGAATAATGGGGAGTACTCGGATTGGGCAGGTGTGGAAAGTGGGGTCCCCCAAGGTTCTGTCCTGGGGCCAATCCTGTTTAATTTATTCATAAATGATCTGGAGGAGGGGATATCTAGTACAATCTCAGTATTTGCGGATGATACTAAACTAAGCATGCCAATATCTTCTATGCAGGATGTGGAAACCTTACAAGCGGATCTGAACAAAATAATGGGGTGGGCAACTACATGGCAGATGAGGTTTAATTTTGAAACATGTAAGTAATGCACTTCGGCATCAGAAATACGAAAGAAAGCTACTCACTGGGGGGGGGGGAACCTCTGGGTGAGTCTAGGATGGAAAAGGACCTGGGGGTACTGGTAGACAACAGGCTTGGCAGTGGCATGCAATGCCAAGCCGCTGCAAGCAAAGCCAACAGAATACTGGCATGTATAAAAAAGTGGATTCACTCCAGAAACAAAGAGAATATTCTCCCACTCTACAAGAGACTGGTCCGGCCACATCTGGGAGTTTGCTGTCCAGTTCTGAGCACCGGTCCTCAGGAAGGATGTGCTGGAACTGGAGAGAGTCCAGAGAAGGGCAACAAAAATAATTAGGGGAATGGAGGCATTGGCTAGGAGGAAAGACTTCAAGCACTGAACTTATTCTCTCTGGAGAAGAGACGATTGAGGGGGGATATGATATCAATGTACAAATACTGTACTGGCGACCCTAAAATAAGGAACAAACTTTTCAGAGAAAGGGATTACAATAAGACACGTGGCCACTCACTAAAACTTGAGGAAAAACGGTTTAACCTTTAAATACGTAGGGGGTTCTTCACTGTAAGAGCAGTAAGGATGTGGAATTCTCTTCCACAAGCAGTCGTATCAGCAGGGAGCATTGATGGTTTCAAAAAACTATTAGATGGGCACCTTAAAGACCACAACATACAGGGGTATACCATGTACGGTTAACAGCAAACACACATCATAGGTTGAACTGTGTGGACTGGTGTCTTTTTTCCACCTTACATGTAACTATATCATTAAGTGACAACTTTGTGTAAAAAAAAAAAAAAAACTAATTGTGATTTTCCCGAAACTTAGGGCAAAATATAAAATACCGTATATACTAAAGTATAAGCCGACTTGTTCAGCACATTTTTTAAAAGCCCCCCTCTGCTTATACTCGAGTGAGAAAAAAATAAAAAAATTGGGGAAATGTCAGGAATGACCAGGAATCTCACCATTATTTATTTTATTTAATATTTCTCTTTATGGTTGACCTAGGTTGAGGGGGGGGGGGTTGGAGGTGGAGGCCTAATGTACCGTGTAATGTACCACTGGTTAAAGTCCTGACCACTGACCAAAGTAATGACCACTAGCTAACATACTGACTACTGGCTAATGTACTAACCACTGGCTAACGTACATGGTTGAAATACGGTATTACCGGTATTCTGTTATATTTGGTTAAATATTTTAGTAGATCATTTGGAATTTTTTTGTTTTTTTTTTTTTTTTCCTCCTCCAAATCCTAGGTTCGTCTTATGGTCAGGTGCGTCTACGGTGCAGTGCGGGTGTTCTCTGGTCTATCCCGCTCATCTGTGTGCCCCTGTATCATCTGTGGGTAGTACAATGACTGCTGATATCACCGCTCTTCTTTTCTCCTGCACGCCGGCAGCCTCTGTGTTGTCCGTGCCGTACTGGGCAAGAACCTGCCTGCATCTGTGCGTTGGTATCTGGGGTGCACAGCATACAGTTTTTACTGTAAATTGACCTCTTTTAAGAACAATAAGTAGGGCTTACGGTATATTTTGAGAATTCAATCGCTATGGTATGGCATTCCTTTTCAGAGTCTTTTTTTTATTTTTTATCCTGTTAGAAATGGATCCCAATGCTTCTAATCCTGGACCAAAACAAAAACGCAGGTCATACAAAGCTGGTTTCAAACGTAAGGTTATGTCAAGAGCAGCAGAAAGCAATAACAGTATTGCAAGTATGGAATTTTGTGTTGACGAAAAACAAGTGAGGGAGTGGCGGAAAATGAAAGAGGATTTGGAAAAGATTCCAAAGGCAAAAAAAGCTTGATGTGGTTTAACGACTTCATATGAAGCTCTAGAGACTGAATTGCATAAATGGGTTATGGAGTGTCGTCAAAATGTTTACTGCGTAACACGCATGGGAATTCACTTATGTGCCCTTCAAATGGCTAAAGATGACAAATTAAAAGCACCAGGCGTTGAAAATTTTGTTTCGTCAGCAGGATGGTGTACCCGCTTTATAAATAGGGTTTGCCTTATATTTGCGGCAAAGAACAAAGTTTTCCCAGAGGTTGCAAAAAGACCTTGATGAAAAAGTGATGTCATTCCATTCATTCATCATAAAACAAAGAAGGATCCATAACTATGGCTTGGGAGATATTGGAAATATGGATGAAACACCTATGACCTTTGATCTTCCAAGCAACAGAACTGGCAAGTTTGGGAGACAAAACTATTTTACTCAGAACCACAGTAAATAAAAAAAAAAATTTCACAGTCGTTATGTTTGGCTAATGTCATTACTTTTAAAAGATTCCCACCACGAATTACAGTGCGCGCACATATTAAAGGCTGGATGGATGAAGATGGAACAAAAAAATGGCTGGAAGAAATTTGGAACGACCAGGAGCAGCTTTAAAGTAAAAACCATCATTGCTAGTTTGGGATAGATGTTCAGAGGCCACACATCTGATGACATAAAAAAATTGACAGTCTTCTCAAGTTACTTTGGCCATTATACCAGGTGGGCTTACATCTGTATTGCAGCCCCTAGATGTGTGTTAAAAAAAAACCTTTCAAAGACCATGTGCGAAAGATGTGGCATGAATGTAGGTAATCTGGTCAAGCCCGACACTAACAGAAGTTGGAAATCTGATGAAGCCCGACATAGAATTGATAGCAAAGTGGGTTCGTGATGCATGGGAAGAGATTTGAGAGGACATGATGCAACGCGCCTTCAAGAAATGTGGCATTAGTAATGCTATGGATGACAGTGAAGACAGCGCCTATGAGAACGACGGCAGTGAAGGTGATGACTGCGAACTCAGTGATAACAATGTCTATGCTGATAACCTCACACTAGCTAAAGTTCTGTTTGGACATACAGATGATGAGGAGGAATCCAGTTTTAAAGGATTTTAACTCTTGTGTTTTAGCTTGGTTGCTGATTGAACTAAGGTTTTTGTACTTTTATTTTTTTTTTACTTTAAGTTACTGTTCATAACATATTTTTTTTTGTTGACCCTCTTTTCCCTTTAGAGCTAATTTACTGTTTTTCTTTGAAATAAATATTCAAAAACATTTAACCTACTGATGCCGCAATTAATGTAATTTTATTGGTATCTATTTTTTTTTTTTAATTTACCAGTAGCTGCTGCATTTCCCACCCTGGGGTTATACTTGAGTCAATATTTTTTCCCAATTTTTTGTGGTAAAATTAGGTGCCTCGGCCTATATTCGGGTCGAATTATACTCAAGTATATACGGTACTCCATGGACTCAATATGCCTCTCAGCAAATAGCTTTGGGTGTCTACTCTCCAAAAAGGGGTCATTTGGGGGATGTTTGAATTGTTCTGGCATTTTATGCTCAATCTTAGCCACACATCACCTACTCTTCTAACCACTTGAAAACCAAGGCTTTTCTGTGACTTTTTGTTTACATGAAAAAATATTTTTTTTTTTTTTACTAGAAAATTACTTTGAACACCCAAATATTATATATTTTTTTAAAGCAGAGGCCCTACAGAACAAAATGGTGGATGTTGCGATTTTTTTTTTTTTTTTTGTCAGTATTTACGCACAGAATTTCCAAACATAATTTTTGCAAAAAAAATACATTTTTTTTTTAATTTAATGCACAAATACACTATATATTTCCTAATTGTTTGGTAAAATTTAAAAGACGATCTTATGCCAAGTACATAGATACCAAACATTACATGCTTTAAAATTGCGCACACCCGTGCATCGGCAATAAACAACGTACATTTTAAAAAGTCTTTACAGGTTACCACTTTAGACTTACAGAAGAGGTCTACTGCAAGAATTACTGCCCTCAACCTGGCATTCACGACGATGCCTCAGATGCATGCTGCAATTGTGGTTTACATATGACACTAGACCGACACTTTCCCTTTCTTTTTTTTTTCTTTTTTTTTTAATAATTCATTTTTTATAATTCATTTTTTTATAATTTTACCGATAGTAATGATTAAGCGATCTGTAGAATTGTGAAACGCGTTTACCTGTCACGTGTCTATGTGAAGCACTGTATGTATTCTATTATACGGGGGATTAAACACTTCTTTCTTCAACTTCTCAGTGCGGTCACACTTTCTAACAGCTACTACTACTGTGGTGTATGCACGCACTTTAGACTTCAATTATTTGGAACTACCCTGGTTCTCTGGTGGAGGAAGATTTAGTATCTAGAGTCCAAGCTATGCCTATATAAAGCTTGCCCTCCGCTGGCTATTTTTTAGTTGAATTCACCATGACTCTGACTTTGTCTGGTCTGGCTGCATCTCAGAAATACACAATGTGGAAGTTTATTTGTGTCTTTTCCGGTGGTTTTTCTGCTCATCAGAAATACGCAACACTAAGTTGTCTATCTTTTCTGAGTTGATTGTGCCTCGTTGAGCATCAGAAATACACAATATTTAAGTTTATTTTGTGTCCTTTTTGTTTATTTTGGCTATATGACTCTTTTGCTTACTAGAAATACTCCATATTGAAAGTTGGGGATGTCTTTCTATTATACCTTATTTTTCTGTACATTAGAAATGCACTTCATTGTCTGTTGGTTACATGGCAGTACCCGGGCTGCTAAGTCAGACATGCACTAAGGTTCCCAGTGTCATTTCTGTTATGACTGGTACTAATCAAAGTGCAGAACTTTAAAGTGTCGTTAGTAACATTTCTGTTACATGGCTGTACCAGGTTACTATTCAGAAATGCACAACATTAAGGATTGCTAGTGAAATTTCTGTGATGACTACCCTGTTACTATTTAAGTTCCATAAACTTAAAATTTTATTAGTATCTTTTCTGTTACATGCCTATACTGTGTTACTATTCAGAAATGCACACCATTAAAGATGGCTAGTGACATTGCTGTTATGTCTGCATTGTTGGTAATCAAGATGCACAACTTTTAAAATTTTATTAGTAACATTTTAAAAAAAATGCACAGCATTTGTCTTTTTAGCGACTTTTTTTTTTTTCTTATGACTGTACCCTGTTGCTAATCAGATATAAGCAACATTGATGTTAACAGTGTATTTGCGCTATATGACTATACCTTGTTAATTGGAAATGCACAACATTGAAGTTGTTAGTGTCTTCTGTTATGACTGTACCTTGTTGACAATCAGAAATGCACGACATGTAAGTCTAGTGTCTTTCTGAAATATAACTATACCTTGTTGCTTATTAGAAATGCCCCAGCTTTGGAGTTTGTATCTTTTCTGTTAATTTTTGTTATATGAAGGTACCTTCATATCAGCTATACACAGCACGGGAGTTCGTGTACATTTTATTGCTTATCTTGCTACACTTCAGAAATACACAACATGGATGTTTTTGTGTCTTTCTGTCTTAACATTTGGTTGCGCATCTGAATACTCAACAGTGAAGGCAGTTTGTGTCTTCCTATTTATACTATATAGCCCAGCTTATTGCACTTTTAAAATGCACAACTATGAAGTTTATGTTGTGTCTTTTCTGGGTTGGTCCATCTAGCTGCACTTCAGAAATACACAACATTGTTGTCTATGCTGATGTCCTCTGTCTGCATCTATTTTCTGGTGCTATGCGTCAGTAACGCACAACCTGTGATCATCTATATTTGTGATATTAGTTATACATGTATCACTTTTATTGCAGACCTTATTTTCCCCAGGGAAACGGAAGGGCCAGGAGTTCTGGCTGCAGAAATGTCAGATGTCAGAATATGCAGTCCCTTCCATTCGGGCATACCAGAGGCATTCCCTCTGCTTAAAACCTGGTAAGGTTGTAGGACACTAGAAGAAGGTAATAAAATATCCTTCTTTTCCCTTTAAGAACTTTGTTCATAGAGGTATTGTGGCCTAAAAATGCAGTATCAGAACATTTCTGACCCGTGTATTTTTATTATTCAGGATTTCTATAGCGCCAGCAGTTTACGCAGCGCTTTAAAATGTTAGAGGGAGACAATACAGTTACAATACAATAAAATACAAGAGGATTAAGAGGGCCCTGCTCAGAAAAGCTTACAATCTAATGGGGTGGGGCAGGTGTTACAAGAGGTTGTAACAGTAGGGAATGAGCTGATGGAAGATTAGTTGGTGGTGTGATAGGCTTCCCTGAAGAGATGAGTTTTCAGGGATCGCCTGAAAGCAGCTAGAGTAGGAGATAGCTCCAGTTCCCCCCCCCCCCCGCCCTTCAGCTACTCCAGTGCTCTCTGCTTCCCCTGTGCTCTTCTATCTTCTATCATGTCACTAGCCTCTGACTACCTCCTGTATCATGTCACTAGCCTCTGACTACCTCCTGTATCATGTCACTAGCCTCTGACTACCTCCTGTATCATGTCACTAGCCTCTGACTACCTCCTGTATCATGTCACTAGCCTCTGACTACCTCCTGTATCATGTCCGCAGCCTCTGACTACCTCCTGTATCATGTCCGCAGCCTCTGACTACCTCCTGTATCATGTCCGCAGCCTCTGACTACCTCCTGTATCATGTCCGCAGCCTCTGACTACCTCCTGTATCATGTCCGCAGCCTCTGACTACCTCCTGTATCATGTCCGCAGCCTCTGACTACCTCCTGTATCATGTCCGCAGCCTCTGACTACCTCCTGTATCATGTCCGCAGCCTCTGACTACCTCCTGTATCATGTCCGCAGCCTCTGACTACCTCCTGTATCATGTCCGCAGCCTCTGACCACCTCCTGTATCATGTCTGCAGTCTCTGACCACCTCCTGTATCATGTCCGCAGCCTCTGACCTTCTCCTGTATCATGTCCGCTAAATGTACAGTGTGTGTCGTAAAACGTTTGACATTTCGAACATGGGAGAGGCAGCGCTGTCTAGCCATGCTAAAGGTGCAAAGCACCAATCTGCAGCTGCGTGCTTGACAGCTTCCATTCCGATTGCTGGCTTTTTCACCCATGCGCCTGAAGTGACACCGGCTCCCAGCTGCGGCAGTGGTGCTTCCATCTCATCCACTGTAAAACAAGGGACCATTTTGAGTCACGCTGTATCCAGAAACGGAACCCTAACTGCAGAGGTACTGTACACTACAAAGATTGTCATTTATTTTAGTAAAAATATGCTGGGTGTGACATGGATTTTCTTCTTATTTAACATGCATACATAGACATTTCATGAAACATTAGGTTATGAATATTTACGTGAAGTCATGGAAAAGTCATGGAATTTTATTGTTGAAAATGTGTATGAACCCTGGTAGGAGGTCTTGAGAGGAGCGGAGAGGACGGTTTGCGTGATATTTGGAGACAAGATTGGTGATGTAGCTTGGGGCAGAGTTGTGAATGGCTTTGTATGTTATGGTTAGTATTTTGAATTTAGTTCGCTGGGCAATCAGGAGCCAGTGTAGGTATTGGCAGAGAGGGGAGGCAGACACTGAGCGGTTGGTAAGGTGGATAAGCCTGGCAGCAGCATTCATGATGGACTGAAGAGGGGATAGCCTATGAAGTGGTAGGCCTATGAGAAGGGAGTTGCAGTAGTCGAGGCGAGAAATAACAAGGGAGTGAATGAGTAGCTTGGTGGTTTCAGTTGTTAAAAAGGGGCGAATTTTTGAGATGTTGCGGAGGTTTACAATTCTATATGTATCCCTCATATGCCTTTTAGCATAACTGGTTGCAGTAAGCCACTGTGAGTGTTCTACTACTGCTATGGACTTAACTCTGCAGTAGGGATCTCCTTAATGTATCCCTCATCAGTACCAAAAGGCATCCAATGATATTGAAGTGGATTAGGGTTCCAGACATCAGGTAGGACACCTGAGCTCTTCGATATGGTTAAAAACAATATTTCTCTTTCATCCAGTGACGGACGTAGCTGCTGCTTTAATCATAGACGGATGGGTAATAAGCCCCTCCCACTAGGAGTGACCAGGCAGAGCTAAAGGCTTTGACACGCCCAGGAGGCGGTACCCCCAGGCTATTACCCTCGGCCTCACGGCTGCATTTCCAGTTTTAGCTGCTTGGTCTTAGGAGTGGCCAAACAGCTCCCTGCTGGGATGTTTGTCCTAGCTTTCTTTTTTAAACATCTTAAAGGAAACCTTTTTTTCTCTTGCATTTTTTTTTATTTTATTTTGGTCGGGTTCCTGATGGATATGCCGGCTGGGTTTCGGACTGGCTTTATGAGAGCCTTAAGGTCTCCCAGTTTGTGCCAGCGAGCGCTTGCCGACTGTAGCTCAGTGCAGGGTCTGTACAGCGACTATAGTCCCATGGACGGGGACTGGCCTGTGGTGATGCTGCACTGGGGCGCACACACCTAGCATGCCGAAGTCGCAGCGTACCCCTCAGCCGACAGCATCCTCACTGCAGTGCAGAAGCTGCCTGTCTAGATGGACGCCCACCCTCCACAGCGTGGTTTGGTAAGTACGGCACCCCCGTCTGGTTAGCGGGCCTGGGGTGGATGTGCGAGGTGAGTAGGTCCTTAGGTACCCACTCCCGATTTTCACCCCCCCCCCCTTTTTTATGCGGTCTCCTTGGATCCCTTCCTCCTGCCATGACCTCTCCCTACCCTGATGGACCCCAAATCACTACTTTAGTGGGGGCTCCCTTTAGTGTAGCAGCACCTGTGGGTGCTGAGCAGGGTAGTGGATGGTGGCTTAGGGGGTGTGTGGGCTGCACTGTCCGCTGCAGGCGGGGGTGTCTTCTCCATGGAAGACCCACGCCAGGACCCCCAGGCCTGTTGCTAGGCAGACGCTGCATGTTATTCGGCGCACACTGCCATTTTGTTGTGGTTTGGCATTTTTTTTTTTAGTACGGGCCTCAGCAGCCAGGGTTCTCTCCTTCACTGGAGCCGACGGCCATTTTCTTGGAGACCGGGGACGCTTAGAGAGCGGGAAGCTGCAGCTGGCGGGAACTCGATAGGCCTTTTCTTTTACACTGATCCGCGCTTTCCGAACATGCTACTTGCGTGGTGTGGTAACTAGCCTAGGGACAGTGCTATTTCTTGGCCTCATTACTGCCTCAAAGTTTTGCCTGCTACAGGAGGCCATTGTACCTGCCTGTGGGTGTCTCCTAATTAACCCTTGTGGTGCAGGTTTCAGTGCTTCCACGTTCCCTGTCTCGTCTGTGTAAGTGCACATATACTGCTGGGCCATCTTTCTAACATGAACTCAAGTTTATCTGTGACCCCTAAAGTATCTCTGGGGCCAGCATCTGTGAAATAATTGTGGGGTGGTTTTATACCTCCCCTATTTATTATAAAAATGTATTATATTGTCTATTCCTATAATAGTCTATCAAAGCTCTGATAAGGTTAATGGAAGGTATACTAACAATGCTAGCTATAAAAATAAACATACTGCTTAAATAAACAAGGATCTAATTTATTATAAAGAAAGTAGAAATGCTAACATAAAACACTAAAGGAATTTCTCTATCGCTCATTGACAGACGTAGTCCTCGGTGATTCAACACCCTCGGGTTATGCTGCCCTCTACAGGAGTAGGACTAGACAGGAAGGAAAACGTTCTGGCCACACCCTAGGGGCAGTCCCAGAGGGTATATCCTCTCACTTCCTGCTCTAGCAAATCAGTTTTTTTCTGTCTAGTTAGGAGTAAGGACCTAGATACCTTGCTGGGATCTTCGGTCCTGGCAGGATTTTTTTCTTAGAAAAGATTTTTTAGACAGCTTTTTTTCTCCAGTGTTCCTGTGAGATCTTCAAGCAAGAAAGCTGAATTGGGCGACGGGCTGGATGTTGAGATCCAGTGGTCACCCCAGTTCAGCCTACGAGCGCGTGCAGGCCATAGCTCCGCGCTGGGTCGGCCGCGACATAGTCCCACTGGACGGGGACTGACCCTGCGAGTTAAACGTCTCGCTGAAACGCCAAAGACCATGAGTCACGGCGTCCGTATTGGTCGACAGCCCTCCTACCTCGGTGGAGAGGGGTACTGTCAGGAGTTGGCGCCCGCCTGGTTCTGGTATGGTGAGTAGTATGTTCCCCCTTTCCCCCTGACGGGTCTTGTGGTGAACGCGGGCCCCTCTCTGTAATGGTAAGGATGGGTTCCCCTCTATCCTATAACATGTCACAGATCCCCCTAATTGAGTGTGATTTTTGTGTACAAGAAGCCAGGAGGCTTGGTTTGGGAGCTGACAATCTAATTGTAAAAATGTGAAAATGATTGTAGTCAGTGGCAGTACTAGAACTTTACTGTGATAGTATAAGGTATCCTACCTGTCAGAAGCCACAGGGCGATGTCTATACATGTATACTGCATTCCAGATCATTCCTCCAGCTAAGCAGATGCCTCCCGACGGCCACGGATCGAATACAGCCCGCCAGGGTCCGGTACCGCCGACCACGCTGACCACCATGAGGGTGAAGGGTTGTGAGGCCGAGATCCTTCTGCAGACATGCCGCTATTCTGTGCAGGCCGCCGCCATTGTCTGGTAGATCGCACGAGGCCGCCATTTTGGTGTAGCCTCGTGTCTCCAGCATGGGGGCGGCCATGTTTGAGGTGACTCAAACACCTCATGGAGCCAGGGGGAGGCGCCGGCAGGCGCGTTAAGGGGCGGAGCCGCCTCCTTTACCCAGGAAATAGGGCCAAAGACTTCCTGTCTGTAACAAGACAAGCACTGAGCAAGCTGATGAAAACTTCTGTGCATCAGGGATGAGCCTTGGGGTCTCTCTCTCTCGGGTCCAAAAAGGAAGGTAACACTGAGGGGCGCTGTTGCGACTGGGGGACACAAAAAAAACGTTTTTTACTTTGTCATTTTTTGTCGCTGGCAAGTGTCTTGTATAATCATTGACCCTGCCGCATAGGTATCCCCACCTGATCCCCTCAAGGTGGCCGCAGGACCCTCCAGTACCCCACTTGTTTTTAATGCATTATCGGCAGTTTTGGAGTCTTTGGTATGCCGGGTGGAGGTGGCCTGTCAGGGACGGGGGTCAAGAAGCGACCCCCGCCTACCCCTATTGTTTATCAGATACTTCAGGGGCTGTTGTCTCAGGTAATCTCTCCTCAGCAGTGAGGAGCACGTTTCTGCCTCCGCCATAGCACAAGAGTGGTGGATGCACTAGTTGTGTCCGTCCGGGAAACCTTTAGTCTTGAGGTTACACCGGCAGAGGTAGCTGAGACTGAGATTCCTTTTTGGTACTTGTTAGCCTACCAAAAGGGCGAAGGATTTTCCTTTACCCAAATGGGGTCGTTTTGAAACGAACCCCTATTATTTCCAAACGCATGGCTAGGTGCTATCCGTTTGAGGAATTCCTCTTTATAGGATAGACGGTACCACCTACTGTCTTGCCACAGACTGTTAGGATAAAAGGACCTCGTAACTAACGAGGACCTTCCTTTTCTGCTCATAAAGAGTTGTTCGTTCCGTGAGGGCGGGCGATAAGGCGAAACCCTCCAAAGCCCCTTTAGAGGGGTTTCAAAGGGCGCTGGTCGGCTAAACAAAAAGTCCGGCTCAGCCAAGCCTGAAGATACAGCCTGATGCGCCCCTACCCATCTCTGGGGTGGGGGGGATGTCTTCACCGGTTTCTGGAGGACACAGGATAGAGTTTCGATCACTTCCACCGGTGCGATTCTTCCCTTCTAACATTGAACGGTTTCAGGGGTTCTATTCGAACCTATTCACAATGCCCAGTAAAGAGGGCAAGGTGCGTCCAAATCTGGACTTGGGAAGAAATAGAGTCCATCCGTACAGTGGTGGCCTCCCTGCATCAGGGGGATTTCCTGGCGTCCATAGACATTTAGGAGGCCTATCTTTATATCCCCATCATCGCAGGACATCAGCGTTTTTTCGCTTTCCCAAAGATCATCCCTGGTTCCCACCAGGAGACTGAACTATCTGGGCCTAAGGTTGGATACATCCTGGGCAAGAGAGTTTCTCCTTGCGGAGAAACTCCAGAAGGTTCAGTCAACGATTCGGATGTTGCTGTCCGTCAATTGGCTGGGACTGATGGTGGCCTTCTTAGAGGCAGTACCGTATACCCAGTCTCATACCCGAATTCTCCTGAAGGAGATTCTTTTTTAATGGAATCAGAATTCCGATTCCCTGGACAATCGGATCCGGTTGAGCGAGCGGACCAGGAAGTCTCCGATGCTCAACCAGGGGAAGTCATTTCTTCCGATAGTATCCAGATTACCAATAAGGGTATCGGAACTGAGAGCGATCAGATTTTGTCTGATTTACTGGATCGAGCAGCTCTAGAGCAGCCCGATTCGGATCCAATCGCATATGGCCTCTTCATCCAGAGGTTTTTCACTAGCTGTCCCTTCATTGGGACATCCCGGATGTGAATCTGTTGGCACCTTGGCTTAACAGGAAGGTGCGGAGGTTTGTAGCTCACGCCGCGATCCTCTAGCAGACGCAGCAGAAACGCTGATCGCCCCGTGAGGGCAGTATCAGCTACGGCATGCCTTCCATCCTCTCAAGTTGCTGCGGGAACTTCTTCGCAGGATAGAGGTGGAGGGAATTCCAGTTATTCTGGAAATTCCGGACTGACCTCGTCGAGCCTGGTACGCCGACTTGGGGAGGCTAGTCGCGGACGCTCCTTGGAGACTTCCTCTCAGGGAGGATTTGCGGTCTCAGGGACCGATCTTCCATCTTGCTTTACAGTCGCTGGCTTAATGGCCTGGCCATTGAGACCCAGGTACTGAAGGACAAGGGAGTGTCAGCTTCAGTTATTCCTACCTCCAGTTAAAGCAAGGAAAGCGACTTCCAGCACATGGAAGTCTTATATTGCATGGTGTAAATCTATTGGATTTCCCCCACATACCTATTCGGTGACCCGAATTTTGGTCTGTCTGCAACAAGGGGTTGAGCAGAAACTATCCTTAAGCACGATCAAGGGTCAGGTTTTCGGCGTTAGCAAGCTTCTTTCAAGAAACCTTTGGCTAATCATTCCTTGGTGCGGAATTTCATCCAGGGGGTGCGACATCTGGCTCCGCCAGTGCGCGCACCCTTACCGCCTGAGATCTTAATTTAGTGTGGTCGGTTCTTCAGAAACTTCTCTTTGAAGATATTAGGGAGATTCCCTTGCTTACATTATCCCAGAAGGTGGCCTTCTTGGTGGCCATTACTTCTGCACGCAGGGTGTCAGAACTGGCCGCATTATCTTGTCGTTCCCCATATCTGGTGGTTCATAGGGATAAGGTGGTTCTTCTTCCGAATCCATCCTTCCTTCCTAAAGTGGTTTTCAGAGTTTTTCATCTGAATAAAAGTATTGTGTTACCTTCCCCGTGTCCTAAGACTAGCCATCCTTGGGAGTTTGCATTACACTCCTTGGATGGGGTTCAGAAGGATACACTTGACTACTACGAACTTGTTTTCGTAAGACGGGCTCACTTTTTGTGATCACGGATAGCCCTTGAAGGGGGTTGCCTGTGTCTGCCGCGACCATATCTACATGGATCAGTCAGACGGTGGTACAGGCTTATTCTATTAAGGGTCATAATCCTCCGTTCCCTGTTAGGGCGCACTTCACTCGAGCGCTCAGTACTTCCTGGGCCTATCGCCATCAGGCGTCAGTGGTCCAGGTATGTAAGGCGGCCACCTGGTCGTCGGTACATACCTTTACAAAATTTTATAAGATTGATGTGATGGCATCGGCGGATGCCTCATTTGGCCGCAAGGTTTTGCAGGCCGCAATTTGAGGAGACCGGTGGTCTACCTCGGGGGTTTTTTTCTGTTGAAAAATTTCTGTTGAGTCTCATCATTGAGGATGAGCATTGTAAACTTCTAGTTGGCACCGGTTGGGCCTTCTAGATTGGATTTGATTTCCATTTTCCCACCCCTCATTTGTGGTACTGCTTTGGGACGTCCCGAGGGTGTTGAATCACCGAGGACTACGTCCGTCAATGAGCGATAGAGAAAAATAGATTTTTGTAAAATCTTACCGTAAAATCCTTTTCTCTTAGCTCATTGACAGACGTAGTACCCGCTCCTCTGTTTTTGAGTTGGGTTGGGTTAAATTCTCTAAACACTGCCTTGTGACATAACTGATTTGCTAGAGCAGGAAGTGAGAGGATATACCCTCTGGCACTGCCCCTAGGGTGTGGCCAGAACGTTTTCTTTCCTGTCTAGTCCTACTCCTGTAGAGGGCAGCATAACCCGAGGGTGTTGAATCACCGAGGACTACGTCTGTCAATGAGCTAAGAGAAAAGGATTTTACGGTAAGATTTTACAAAAATCCATTTATTACAGAGCATACAAGACAAAACAATTACAGATAATACGTTACATATTCATCCTCGGGATTCGATATCTTTCAGCTGGTCTCAAGCACACAGGAAGGAGAAAGAGTAGCCCAAGAGCCATGATGGCCCACAGCCAAGAGCCAGCAGCCAAGAGACAGAATTCTAGCTGGCAATTCTCATTTAAAGCCCACTCAGACACCACCCACACATAAACACCCACTGTCTTCTTGTCCAATGACAGTTCATAAGATGCCCCCTTCCTACTCAACAGGAAGTATCTCATCGAACCAGGAAGCATGTTATATTCTTCCACTAGGGGCTGTTTTAATGTTTTAATCACTGTTTTTGACCTGGGTCATCTTTATTCACCGCTGGCCTTTGATGTTGGAATAACCTCCCAGGAGATCTTAGCCGAGGCTCCTCTACACCCATACCTCACAATAGGAGGTTTATGCGAGAACATCCTGTGAGAATAAGAATTCCCATTTATGACTCCTTGTCAGGAATGTCCTGTTGGGCACTTTGCATTCCAGACCAGGGTCAGGTTCAATCATCCAGAAGCATCTGATATCAGAACACGTAAAAAGACATGTTGCCTCCAACAATCTGATACTCATGATGTGTCTTTATTATCTGTAATGCAAGAAATGTCCAGAAAAATGGACAAGGTTATTGCAGCAGCATTTTCCAAGAAACACCCTCGCTCCTCGCCTGTCTCCTCTCGGCCCTCAGATTCTGAGGCTGACATGGTTGCTAGCGACGCGGACCCTCATCTGGAGGATGTGTCCCCGCATTCAGATGTTTCTGACGCGGAATAGGATGCTTCTACATCCACCTTAGCACAGGAAAAGGCGATGGTGGATGCTCTAATATCCTCGGTGAGGGACACCCTTAAACTCACGGATGCGATTTCTAAGTCGCAAGGGAACTCGGTTTCCTTTGGATCCCTCAGAGCAAAAAAATCTGTGAGGTTTTTTCCCTGGCCAGAGGTTTTATCCACCTTAGTGAAAGAACAGTGTCGGTGACCTAATCGCACGCCTGCGATTCCCAAACGCTTGGCTAGACGCTATCCGTTTGAGGAAGGGATCTTACGCAAATGGACAGTTCCTCCTCAGGTGGACACCCAGATATGTGGTATTCACAAGTCCACGGTTTTACCACTGGCGGGATCCTCTGTCTGTTCCGGCTGATAGACGTATTGAGGTCTTATCTCGCCACCTGTATACGGTGGTGGGATCTATTCTCAGGCCTGCCCTTGTTACCATTCTGGTTTCTCAGAATATGTTTGAATGGTTGAAGGCCCTGAGAGAGGCACTGACGGTAAGTCGGTTGCCGTCAGCTACGCTGGAACTCACTGACCAATTATCACAGACTCTGCAATTCGTATGCGATGCTAACCTGGATGGTCTCCTGCTTGCGGCCAGAGCATTGGTGGTTAGCGTGCTTATCAGACGTGTGGTATGGTTAAAGTCTTGGTCGGCCAACCAGGCTTCTAAAAAGCTGTTGGCTGATCTCCCATTTCAGGGTTATCTCCTTTTTGGTTCCTCTTTGGATGAATTGATGAAGACTGTTACCAGGCTAAGCGCACGCTCCTTCCCCATTTAACTAAAAACAAGGACCCTTTGCGTAAGCGAGGCCCTTCATTACTGCCCAGAAGCGTCTTTTTCATGTGACTGGGTCGCAGCAAACCAAACAAGGTTCCGGTGGTAGAGGAACCGGGAAACGGTGGGCTGGGAAGCCGAAACCTTCAGGCTCCAGCGACCCCAAACAGACCCCTTCTGCCTGAAGGGATGCCCCTGCCCGCTTTAGGGGTGGGGGGACGTCTCCGTTTCTTTGCGGATTGCAGGACCTCTCTGTTGCACGACAGGTGTGTTCACGAGGGGATTCAGTCCGGGTACAAGATAGTTTCGTTCCCGTCCTCCGGACAGATTTTTTCCTTCCAATCTTCACCTGTCCTCAGACTGTCTTGCCGGGTTGCAGGATGCAGTTCAGGATTTGCTGTCACAAGGTGTGATTGTCCCAGTTCCTCATCCGGAACGCTTTCGAGGTTTTTATTTGAACCTGTTTACCATTCCCCAGAAGGAAGGCAAATTGCGTCCAATCCTGACCTCAAACTGTTGAACCGTTTTGTGTGCATCCAGAAGTTTTGCATGGAGTCCCTGCGTTCAGTGGTGGCGCTGTTGCATCAGGAGGACCTGTTGGCCTTGATCAACATCAAGGATGCCTATCTCCATGTTCCCATTTGTCAGGCCCATCAACGGTTTCTCCGTTTCGCGGTGGGCCAGGACTATTTTCAATTTGTAGCATTGCCGTTTGGGCTTGCTTCTGCTCCCAGGGTCTTCACCAAGGTGCTAGCCCCTATACTGGCTCTACTCCGGCAGAGAGGCATAGCCATTCTGGGTTATCTGGACGATCTCCTGCTCCGAGCAGACTCTTCTGTGCAGTTGGAATGGAATCTGGAGGTGACCATTCAATCTCTACAGCAGTTCAGTTGGAATCTCAACCTTCAGAAATCTGCACTGGTTCCAACGACCAGATTGAAGTACATAGGCATGATCCTGGACTCGGTTGCGGCGGAGGGGTTTCTCCCTTCGGCTAAGTTGCAGGAGGCGCTTATGTCTCTGTTGGCTTGCGATCTGGTGTCTCTCCGGTTGTCTATGCATGTGCTGGGCCTGATGGTGTCCTCTTTCGAGGCCCTGCCTTATGTTCAGGCCAACACGAGACTTCTCCAACAGGAGATCCTTGTCAAATGTGACAAGGACCCCGCATCCCTGGACAGTCTGATTCGCCTGAGTCAAATTTCCAGGGGCTCCCTGCATTGGTGGCTCAACTACCTAACCCGTCGTTCCTGCCTAAGGTTGTTTCTGATTTTCATCTGAATGAAGACATAGTGCTCCCGTCACTCTGTCCGAAACTTTCCCATCCCAAGGAAATTGCCTTGCATTACTTGGATGTGGTTCAGGCAATACGAGTGTATCTGGAGGTTACTGAGTCCTTTCGTCAGTCGGAATCTCTGTTTGTGAATACGGATGGACCCCGGAAGGGACAGGCTGCGTCTGCGGCGACCATCTCTCGATGGATCAGACAGATGGTGGTGAGGGCGTATTCTCTTAAGGGTAAGGTTCCGCCTTTCCCTGTCACTTCTCACTCTACGCGGGCGTTGAGTGCCTCCTGGGCCTTTCGCCATCAAGCGTCGGTGCTGCAGGTTTGCAAGGTGGCCACTTGGTCGTCAGTACACACATTCACCATATTTTACAGAGTGGATGTGCTGGCATCTGCAGATGTATCCTTTAGCCGCAAGGTTTTGTAGGCTGCCGTGTAAGGAGCACTCTGTTTTTCTCTCCACCTTTGTGGTTTTTGTGGCATTTGAGCCACACCTTTGTGGTTTTTGTGGCATTTGAGCCACAGTTGTTACTTGTTGGGCTTCATGTTTTGTTGGCTATGTTAGCCGTGGGAATTGCATTCCTTTGGGTTTGTGTTTTTCTTTTCCCACCCCTCAGTGGTTACTGGTTTGGACGTCCCATCCGTCCATGATTAAATCAGCAGCTAGGTTTAATTTAATTTATTCATAAATGATCTAGAGGAGGGGATATCGAGTAAAATCTCAGTATTTGCGGATGATACTAAACTAAGCAGGCCAATATCTTCTGGGCAAGATGTGGAAACCTTACAAGCGGACCTGAACAAAATAATGGGGTGGGCAACTACATGGCAGATGAGGTTTAATGTTGAAAAATGTAAAGTAATGCACCTGGGTGCCAGAAACCAGAAAGCAAGCTACTCACTAGGGGGGGAACCTCTGGGTGAGTCTAGGATGGAAAAGGACCTGAGGGTACTGGTAGACAATCTTTATGTTCCACTCCAGATAGGTCCTGCATCCGAAGCAGAAAAGGCAGAGACTTGTGAGGTACAAACCTGCTGATCAGCCTCTTGATCTAAGATATCTGCATCACTTCTAATGGAGTGGAGGTAAAACGCGCTGCAAGCCTGGCATTAGGCAGGAAGATCTTGCAGGCAGTGGTCCCACCCTAAGATAGGCCTGTGGTTACTTTATTATCCTCTCATGTGTTGCCGCCCTGGAAGGTGAGAGGAGAAAACCGTCCCTTAGACTTACCGGTAACAGTGTTTCTACAAACCTTCCAGGACGGCAGGCCTACTTCCCGCCCTGTTAAAAAGGTGAGGAAAGAATGTAAACAATAGGTGGTAAGTACCTAAGTGATTATACATCCCTTGTGAATCGATTGGAGAACTACTTTTTTACCAACTGAGGGACAAGGGGAAGGGTGGGGCCTTTAAATAGCTGGGAAATTATTGTGTTTCCTGTAGGGTGGAGCCTCTCATCTCTCGTGTGTTGCTGCCCTGGCAGGTTAGTAGAAACACTGTTATCGGTAAGTCTAATGGACAGTTTTCATTTTCTTTCCACATTTTCCAAAAACTTGTGGAAAATAATGACATGTTTAAAAGGCTCCTAATGCCTCCTAGATTATGTGTTGGTGTTTTGCTTTCCAAAATGGGGTCATTTTGTGGGCATTTTCATTGTCCTAGTGCTCCAGGGCCCTCAAAAGTGTGATAGGTAGTCAGGAAATTATATGTGTAATTTATGCACCTAGAACGCCTGGAGGTGCTACTTTGATGTCGGGCCTCTGTATAAGTCTCACATGTGGTATCGCCATACTCAGGAGGAGTAGCGGAATGTATTTTGGGGTGTAGTTTCAAGTATGCCTATACAGTGTGTAAGAGATAACTTGTTTTAATTTTGTGAAAAACATAAATCAAAAATCTTCTTCATTTTGCAAAGCACTTTGGGGAAAAATTTCAACTTCAAAACACTCGCCATGCCTCTTGCTAACTACCTTGGAATGTCTACTTTTCAAAAAGGGGTCATTTGAGGGGTATTTGTACTTTCCCGGCTTGTTAGTGTCTCAAGAAATGAGATCGGCCTGCAGTACATCAGGTTTGATCAATTTTTAATGATTGACACCATAGCGCGTAGACTCTATAACCTTCACAAAGACCAAATAATTTATACTTATTTGGGGGTTTTTTTACCAAAGATATGTAGCAATATAACTTTTGGCCAAAGTTTATGAAGAAAAATTACTAAATTTGCAAAATTTTAAAGCTGAAACAAAGACAAATGCATTTTTGTCAAGTCGTCTTCCAGGGCAGTATCTGAGAGATAGGGCTCCTCCAACCTGTAAACCGGAAATGCAATGTCCACTATTATAAAAAGATTGCACATACCTGCCTGCCACAGTTCTTGTGTTTCCTCCCGACCAACAGGATCCGCACACCTCCAGTCCCTGTGTTAGTTGCAGGGGACTTCCTTCGGTCGTCTAAAGTTGCCTCTGAGGGGGTCAGACAACTCAGACCAGGGCCTCCAGGGACCCACACATTGATCCCATGTGCCTGAGGTTTCGCTCCCATTAGGGGGTAAACAACTCACTGGTCGCAGCACACTATCCTCCTTCCTTGATGAAAGACTAGCGGAAGATCCGCTCATAAAACGTTTCCTTTTGTCGGTAAAAAAAGTAAAAACCAACAAGTTATAGGAAATTGCCCTCGTGGGATCGATCCACAGTACTAAAGGGGGCTCCTCTCTACTCCTTTTGAAGGGGGTTCCTCTCTACTCCTTTTGAGTCTGTGGACAAATGCTTGTACAAAACACTAACTAAAATTGTGGTATTGGTATCGCGGATGTCCGCAAGAAGAATCAGCGAGGTTCAGGCACTATCAATCTTGGAACCATACTGTACGATCCTATTAGACAAAGTAATCCTATCGCCTGACCCAGCCTTTCTACCAAAAGTCCCCTCAACGTTCTATAGGTCACAGAGCATAATTTTACCTTCCCTCCCAGCTAATCTTCATAGCAGCAAAATGGAAACTTATTCCAAATTAGACATCAGGAGAATCCAGATAGCTTATCTAGAAAGGGCCAAAGACTGGCCCAAGACTTCATCCCTCTTCTAACCTCAGAAAAAAAAAAAAAGAGGTCATCAAGCTACGAAATTGATTAAAATGGGCATTGCACTGGCATAACAGTCCCAAAGTCTTTGTCTGCCTGAGGGTATCACAGCCCATTTTACCAGAGCTTAGGCCTTCTCCTTTGCAGAAAAAGCAGGGGCTAAGCTGGAGCAGATCTGCATGACAGCGCAATGGTCGAGCTTTAAGACCTTTCTAATGGCACTTTTCCACTGCAAGTACCGGCTTGGCCCGGTTTGCTTTTCCATTGCTGGTACTGCATGGTACGGTGTTTGATCGGTTCGGTACGGTACGGTATGGTTTGCTTTTCCACTAAAGTAGTACTAAAGTTAAGTGGGTGGGATAACAACGGGGTGGGTGGGATTCTCTGACCAATCAGTGGCTAGTAGTGACTGCATGCAAAGGATTGTGGGATATGGTACCGCGTATGGTACCTCTTGGAACCACAATTGAGGTGGTACCGTACCAAACCGTTCCTACACCATACCATGCGGTACCAGCAGTGGAAAAGCACAAAAGCGAGCCGAACCGTTCTGTTTCATGCAGTGGAAAAGCGCCATAAGGTACTATCGCATTAATTGCCTGTCCAGACAAGATCAAACTTTCGGTAGGAAAAGTTCTCCAGGACTAGTAAGTAGTCCTTGCTATATCCTCTCAGATGCTGCCCTGGAAGACGACTTGAGAAGAACAGAGTTGGGTACCTGGTAACTCTTTTTCTAAAAAGTCTTCCAGGGCAGCACTTGTTTCCTCCTTAAAAAGAAAAGAAAAAGGGGGAGGGGGGAAGGGAAATTATTTGGGTTCATTGAAGAGGCATTATATTCACCTGTTGTTCCTTCAGTACTTTTATATTACTGGGGCAGGCAGGTATGTGCAATCTTTTTATATTGGTGGACATTGTGTTTCCAGTTTACAGGTGGGAGGAGCCCTATCTCTCAGATGCTGCCCTGGAAGACTTCCTAAAAAATTAGTTACCAGGTATCTAACTCTGTTTTTCGCCCAAAATGTTCAATCTTTTTTCATTTATAGCGCAACAAAATGAAAAAAACCCAGTGATGATTAAATACCACCAAATGAAAGCTATATTTGTGTGGAAAAAAAGGACAAAAGTTTCATATGGGTACAGTGTTGCATGATTATCATTCAAAATGTGAGCGCACTGAAAGCTGAAAATTGGTCTGGTTAGGAAGGGGGTATAAGTGCTTGATATTTTGACTGTTGATGCAGATACTGCTGGCCAGGAATCCTAATCCAGCAATTAGCTTCCCTGCACAGATTCATACAAGAAAGCCTTACTTTGAGTCCACTCAAGGTTGTCATTTTTAACTGAAGCCCTGATAAAGGGGAAGTTCCTTTGACCTCCAAAACACACTGGCTGTCTTTTAACACAACAATAATTACATTTGGACTCTTATCTTGTAGTCTGGCACTCCTTCCATGTATGCAGGTTATGTAATCGGAATATCTTCCTTCTGTTTTTTTTTTTTTTTTTTTACTCTTTATTCTTTAAAACTTTGCTTCTTTTTGAGTCCCCAAAAATGTGTAATGCACATGCTTAACAGTGTGTGCATATAGTACATTAAGGCCATGCCACTGTTTTAGAAGTGGTGCCCTTAGTCTGTATGTAATGCTTACAAAGGCACATTTTTTTATTGTTTATTTATACCATTCTAGAGAGAAATGCAGAAGTTGTATTGCATACCTTTAATTTCCTGGGTTTATTTTTTTCAATAAAATCGGGGGAGGGGGTGGGGTTTCACATTATCGCATGCGTGAAAGTGATCAGCGGCTTTATAGTCGTCCAAACCACTGCCACAGAAAAGCCAATGCGGAAGAAATGCCACATGCATTGCTGGCGTCAAAAAAGGTTAGTACTTTGTGAGTTGACCTAAAACAAGCATACAAATGAGAAAGTTATAAATTCAATTTTTTAAGTGTCTCTTAAATTAAGTAAGTTCATTACTTTAAAAATTGAATGTTATACATTTGGTTATTTATTTTTTTTTTTTTTTAAGAAATTGCAGACCAGGAACATTTTCTTCTTCACCAAGAAACCTTGCCTCCCCAGATTCTGGAGGATAAAAAATTGGAATTAAACATGGCGGCTGTGCTGACTCCATTGGAATTAATCAAGGTATGTTAAAGTTGGCCCTTTGCACAGATTAACTACAAAATGACTAGGGATTTCCCCCTTAGAACACATGTACACTGGACACCCAGCTCCTATGCATTCACTACTCATTTTGTGTGCCTAAGAGGCACAGGTGCAAAGTCCTGCCCAACAGCTTGTCAAAGTCCAACAGGCTGAAATACACTGCAGCAGGATGGGTTTGGCACTCACATTTAGGGCTCTGAGTTCAAGGACATGAGCCCAAAACACAGAATACCTGGCACTGAGCATGCAGAACACTGTATATATGCAGTGTGCATGTGGCCTTAAAACTGAACTCCAAGCAGATACAAAAGACTTAAATTATTGCAGCTCTCTGTTTATTAATTCATTCTTTTTGTGCTTTGTTTTTTTATGCAAGCAGTATAAGCACCTGGATTTAACTTGGTATCACTCTCTTGCAGTCCCAGTACAGTAGAGCTCAGGCTGGGAGAAAGGAAGCAACATAAGGACCAGTTATTAGTGCTTAGTGGAGGGAAGAGCAAAGATGACATCTTTCTGCATCTTCTCCTTTCACTGTCCAGTCATTTGCTGGTGGAGGGACAGTGGTGTTGATCTGTAGCAGAGAAAACTTAGGCCCTGACAGGAAGCAGAAATACAAATCCTTTGTCAAGGAAGACCACTCCCTTTCATGAGTTTAAAGTGATTGTAAAGGCAGAAGGATTTTTATCTTAATGCAGTCTATGCATTAAAATAACCTGTGTGCAGCCCCCCCATAACTTACCTGAGCTCATCTCTGTCCAGCAATGTTGCAGGAAAGACTCAGTTGCCCTGGACTCTCATCCTTAATGGCTGAGACAGCAGCGGAGCGCCATTGGCTCTCGCTGTTTAAGTCAGTGAGCCATAGAAGAGAGAGAGGAGGCGGGGCCTAGCCATGTCTCCATGTCTGATTGGACACATGGAGCTGTGGCTCGGGTGCCCCATAGCAAGTTGCTTGCTGTGGGGGCACTTGTCATGGGGGAGGGGCCAGGAGAGCCGAAGAGGGACCTGAGAAGGGGAGAATCTGGGCTGAACTATGCAATACCACTGCACAGAGCAGGTAAGTATAACATGTTTGGTTTTCTTTATTATCACTTTAAACTGTGCATTTTCCTGTCTGTCAATCTATTTTGTTCAGGAACACGTGAGTTTCACTCAAGTGCCTATAGCTTTTATAGTCTATGCTGATATTTTATGTGTAAAAGTTAATTTCCCTCTGTGCTCATTGGGGAACATAGTAGACCATTATGCATATCCCCCTTCCTCTAGGAGGTTTGACGCAGATGAAGGCTTAATTAATTCTCTGTGTTATGACTTATGTGGGATTTAACTTCATGTGTAGAGCTTTATAGGCTTGATTCACCATTTTTGTAAGCACTTTAATGTCTTTCCTTTTTTAATCAAAATTATTCTGTATAGCAGATTTTTCCTTTTGATGGGGTTTTAGCATCATTTCAGTACAACAGAAGGTTTTCAGCTTCCTGGCTATGTTGGTCTGCTCAGACCCACAGTCTGTTCACCATATAATCACCCAGCTCAGTGTGTTCACCACATGATCACCCAGCATCCTGGCTCCTGAATCTCCCAGCTTGGGCTATGAAGGCTCTCTGCCTGTTTAAATGCCATCTTTCCCAAATCATCTAGGACAGCACATTAGAGAGACACTGGGGTTGATTTACTAATGGCAAAAATAGACACTGCACTTTGCAAAGTGCAGCTGCAGTCTGCAAGTGCAGTTGCTCCTGAGCTTAGTGAATGCACAAAAGCTCTGCTGACTTTCATCATCCAATCACATGCAAGCAAAAATGTTGTTTCTCTATTGTTCATCGGCAGACGCAGCTCCTTATCTTCATGACTCATAGGGTTATGCTCCTCCTTCTAGGAATAGGCACTAGGCAGGAAAAAAACGTAACCACGCCTATAGGGGCTGTCCCTGCAGGCATAACCCCTCAGACTCTGCTATCATCAAACAATTTGTTCTGCCTAGTGTTAGAAATAGGACCTAGCTCCCTGCTGGGACTTCAGTCTTAGCTGTAACAGGGAAAGTTTGTGATTTATTTTTTTTTTTTTTTAACTAGTTAGTTGCTGAGGACCAAGATCCAGAGGAACTACAAGCAACAGCCAGCTACAGTTTCGCACTCGATAATCTAGATCCTTAAGGTCTCCCAGCCTGGCCAGCGAGCGTGAGCAGGTTATTGTCCAGAACTAGGCCTCACCATGACAGTGCCCCGATGGATGGGGACGAGCCTGCTAGTGGACAGTCTCGCTGGGACGCATCGACCTGGAATGCCTTGAGTCACAGCTTCCCCTTGGCTGACAGCACCCCCATCCCAGGTGGGAGGTTATCTGTTTCAGAGTGGCGCCCACCTGGTACCGTGGTATGGTGAGTAAAATTGTCCCCCCAAACACCCTTGGCGGTCGCGGGATGGGCGTGGGACCGTTCCTGGAATAGTCAGACCTTAGGAGCTCCCTCATTTCCATGGTACCCCGGAAGACTAATCTGGTGTACATCTTGGCATTCCCCTACCCGAATTTAAACCCCTCCATCGACAGGGTCTTCGGATTCTGAGACAGATATGGTCACCCCAGATGCAGACCACCTTGAGGGGTCAGTGTCTAAACATTCTGTCGGTGAAGTGGACCTGTCCTCATCAGCCGCTGCGCGGGAACGCACAATGATGAAAGCCCTGATAATTTCTGTGCGGGGAAACCCTAAAATTGACTCATGAACCTACAGCGTCAGATACGCAGGCGTCTTTTGGCTCCCGCAAATCCTGTAAATCGGGCAAGGTATTCCCTTGTCCAGAATTGTTTCATACTATTGTGGATTAACAATAGTGACACAATAAGCACATGTTGGTGGTGCCTTAGCGTTTTGCACGCCGTTATCCTTTTGGGGAGGCGTTGACCAATAGGTAGACTGTACCACCGAAAGTGGATTATCCAGTGGCCAGGTTGAATAAAGCAACCCTGGTACCGGTGGAAGAGTCTCCAACCTTTCCGGATCCCATGGATAGACGAGTGGAATCCTTGTCCCGCCATTTACATGTGGTAGCCGGTCACATGTTAAAGGCTACCTTTTGTGAGTTACTGAAAAGTAACTTGGAAACGGACGGCTTCCCCCTGCGGTACTTGAACTAATAGACCAGTTGACCCAAGCCCTGGTGTTCATGTGTGATACGTCCCTGGACTCAGCTTTGTTGGTGGCCAGGACGTCCGCAGTGGGGATTACTATTAGGTGCATGGTATGCCTAAAATGCTGGTTGGCTGACAAGGCTTCTAAGAAGGCTGTGACTGATCTTCCTTTTAGAGGGGTGAGGCTGTTTGGATCCTCCCTGGATGAGTTGATCAAAGGTGTCATGGGGGGTAAGAGCACTAATCTGCCCCAAGCCTCTAAGGGCAAGGCGCCGTGTACTAGGCGGGGGCCTTCCTTTACTGCTCACAAACATGTTTTTCGTGCCTCCGGGTCACCAGAAAAAGGTAAACCGTTTAGGTCTTCTGGGAGGTTCCAAGAAGCCATGGTCTGAAAATCTAAGTCCGGCCAATCTGGACCTGCAGACAAGTCCTCAGCTGCATGAAGGGGCACCCTCACCCGAGTCTGGGGTGGGGGGATGTCTTTGATTCTTTCAGGAACCCTGGACCTCCTTGATTAAGGAAAATGGGTTCACAAACTGATCCAATAAGGCTACAAGATTGAACTCCGGTCTCGTCCATCAGACAGGTTCTTCCCGTCCAATCTTCAATTATCCCAGGTCGAGTTAAGGGACTTGCGAGGGGCAGTACACAACTTGCTATTGCAAGGAGTGATTGTGCCGGTTCCCGCTCAGGAATGTTTTCAGGGGTTTTATTCAAACCTATTCACCGTGCCCAGAAAAGAAGGCAAGGTGCATCCCATCCTGGATCTCAAGGCCCTGAACCGCTTCGTGCGGGTACAGAGGTTTCGGATGGAGTCCATCCGCATGGTAGCAGCGTCTCTGCATCAGGGGGATTTCTTAGCCTCAATCGATATCAAGGATGCATTTCTACACATCCTTATCTACGCTGGACACCAACAGTCTCTTAGCTTTGCCGTAGCAGAGGAGATTATCATTTTGTGGCGTTACCCTTTGATCTTGCCTCCAGTGTTTACCAAGGTACTAGCACCAGTATTAGCACTGCTTCGCTGGTGGGGAATTACGGTACTGGGGTACCTGGACGATCTCCTGTTGAGAGCGGACTCTTATTCAGCCTTGTTGGGGGATCTGACGATCATGGTCAGAACTCTGCAGGAGTTCGGTTGGAACATCAAATTCAAGAAATCCGTGCTGACTCCGGTTCTGAGACTTGATTATCTAGGCCTGACTCTGGATTCAGCCTTGGCGAGGGTTTTCCTTCCCCCGGACAAGTTGCAAAAGTTGCGGCGGGCGATTCAGTTGTTGTTGGACAACAATCTGTCCTCTCTACGAGTTTGCATGCGAGTCTGGACTCCGATGATATCGACCTTCGAGGCGGTTCCGTTTGCTCAGTCCCATACAAGGCCTTTGCAAAAGGAGATTCTTGTAAAATGGAACAAGTATCCAAAGTCCTTGGATTCTGTGAATCGGTTGAGCCACAACACAAAATCTGCTCTGTTGTGGTGGATTCAGTCTCCAGCACTGTCCCAGGGCAAGTTCTTCCTTCCGTTATTTTGAACGGTGGTAACAACGGACACCAGTCTGTCGCCTGGGACAGGGTGCTGGGGAAGCTCTGTGCCCAGGGTACCTGGACGATGGAAGAGTCAAAACTTACAATAAATGTTTTGGAGCTCAGAGAGATAAAGCTTTGTCTGAGTCATTGGCTGACTCGTCTGCAAGGTTGTCCAGTTCGGATTCAATCAGAAAACGCCACAGCTGTGGCTTACATCAATCACCAGGGGGGGCACCAAGAGTGCCAAGGAGGTGGCTGTGATTCTGGCCTGGGTGGAAAGCTTTGTTACAGCCCTTTCTGCTTTACACATTCCAGGTGTGGAAAACTGGCAGGCAGATTACCTGAGTCGTCAGGTGTTGGATCAAGGGGAGTGGTCCCTACACCTGGAGGTGTTCCGCCTCCTGTGTGTTCGGTGGGGGACTCCTGAGGTCGATCTGTTTGCCTCTCGCCAAAGGTTGAGATTCGTAGCCAGGAATTGAGATCCTCTGGCAGACGCCACAGACACACTGGTGGCTCCTTGGGGTCGGTATCGGCTGATTTAGACATTTCCCTCATTGAAACTCCTGCCAAGGCTTCTGCGCAGAATAGAGGTGGAAAACATTCCAGTCATTCTGGTGGCTCAAGACTGGGGTCAGTGTCCGATCTTCCATCCTGCTTTACAGTCGCTGGCTTTAACGACATGGCTGTTGAAAGGTGTTGAGAGACTGGGGTCTTTCTGACTCAGTGATTCCTACCCTTTTGAAGGCTAGGAAGTCGACTCCTAGGAAGATTTATTATCGTACGTGGAAATTGTACATTTCATGATGTGTGAATTGTTGCAGCTGCACCCTTGGTTGTTTTCTATAGCTAGGGTTTTGACCTTTTTACAAAAAGGGGTTGAGCAGCGCTTGGCGTTTTGTACTATCAAAGGCCAGATGTCAGCCTTGGCTGTTTATTTTAGTTGGCAACTAATAGCTTGATGCACACTTTCATCCAGGGGATACATCATCTGGCTCCTCCGTGGAGATCTCCGTTACCTCCATGGGAACTCAATCTGTTTTTTTCTGTTCTTCAAAAGCCTCCCTTTGAGAATATCAGGGAGATTTCTCTACTTTCCTTATTACAGAAGGTTGCTTTCTTAGTGGCTATTACTTCTGCTCGCAGAGTTTCTGAGTTGGCGGCGCTATCCTGTCTGCCTTATTTGGTGGCCCATAGGGATAAAGTTGTCCTCCAGCCAACTCAGTCTTTTCTCCCTAAGGTGGTGTCGGATTTAAACCTTAATGAAGACATTGTGTTGCCTTTCTTATGTCCTAAGCCTAAACATCCCAAGGAAATTGCCTTGCACTCTCTGGATGTGGTTTAGGCGATAAGGATGTATCTGACGGTTACTGAGTCCCTTTAGGAAATCGGACTCTCTCTTTGTCCTTACGGTCGGTCCTCACAAAGCTGCGTCCGCTGCGACCATTTAGAGATGGATCAGGCAGATGGTTGTTCAGTCTTATTCACTCAAGGGTCAGGCTCCTCCTCTCCCTGTGAAGGCTCATTCCACTAGAGCACTGAGTGCCTCTTGGGCTTTTCGCCATCAGGCCTCAGTCATACAGGTTTGTAAGGCAGCGACTTGGTTGCCTGTGCACGCCTTTACCCAAGTTTTACAAGGTGGATTTGTTGGCTTCTTCGGATGCCTCTTTTGGCCGCAAGGTTTTGCAGGCTGCTGTTTCATAAGAGAAAGTTTTTTCTTATTCTCTTAGGGGTCTTTTACCTGGGTGAGCTTCATGCTACCCAGTTGGCTAGGTTTAGCGTTCTGGTTGCGTTTTTCCCACCCCTCATGCCTATACTGCTTTGGGACGTCCCACACAGCTTATGAAGATGAGGATGTGTCTGTCAATGAACGATAGAGAAAATACAATTTTTGTAAGATCTTACCGTAAAAAATGTTTCTCTGATGTCCATTGACAGACGCAGCACCCGCTCCTCTGTGGGGGATTTTTTTTTTTTGTCTTCACTACTTAAGTAGTGAACTAAGTAGCAACTAAACTGAGGTGCTGGGCTGTGTCTGTAAGGGTTATGTCTGTAGGGACAGCCCCTTGGGCATGTATATGTAAAAACTTTGTACGAATGTACTGCCTAGACGACTACTGCAGGTGGCAGCATAACCCACACAGCTCATGAAGATGAGGCTGCGTCTGTCAATGGACATCAGAGAAAAAGATTTTACAGTAAGATCTTAAAAAAATCTTATTTTTAAATATACAGTAAGTAGTCTTTCTCTTCACGTTTTTGTTCTTCTTACCACCCCTTGTGTATGTGAATGTTGCCACCCTTTCCTGGTCCCTCCTAGATGAACTACAGAGCTTCCTGTAGACAGTCAGCTTTACGGGAATTGTAGTACTCCTAGAGCAGATCACCCCATGTCATATGTCAAATATTGAACAATCTTACTACTTTTTATGACACGAACGTGCAATTCTAATAAACACTGTACAGTTGTGTGTATGTCATTTAGTGTTTGTGAATACTTGGTCTGGTGACCAAAATACAGCGCTTGCTTAAATTTAAATATAATAAATACTACAATAGCAGGTAAAGTGCAATAGTGTGGGTTAAGTTATCACAAGTGAAAAATAAATATATAAATAGTTTTGAGTAAGAACGTGCATAAATCTTATAAATAGCAATTCATCATAATAAACAATAATTAATGATAAAACAATGATAGTATCCTTTCAAAAAATGTCCACAGTTCATATAAAGTGCTTCTGCTCAGACTTGATATATAAGACTCAGATGTTCCTTGTTCCAAATAGATAGTAAGGATGGGTCACTTACCAAATGATGTGGGTACTGAATGCCTTACGGCACCAGAACCAATCAGGCTTAATTAGCCCCCTGGGCTCAACTGATCTACTCGAGATATCCCCTGGGATGGCAACAATCCCTCAGGCTTCCGTGTTAGCGATCCGATTTGTATGTATAAGAAAGAAAAGAATGCTCCGGATAGTGCAGTATAAGGTTAAGTTTATTTACCCTAAGTAGGGTTATCAGCTTTAAAAAGTTTTCCAATCGTTTGCATTGGTGGTCAGCAGTACGGTGCGGGCTGCACGTCCTCTCGGAGCAGCTTCCCGGTTCCGGCTTGCGATCCAACCCAACGCGACGTGCCCTCGCTATGCGTTCCAAGCTAACGCGTTTCGTCACTCCCGGTGACGTCTTCAGAGCTCTGCAAACGATTGGAAAACTTTTTAAAGCTGATAACCCTACTTAGGGTAAATAAACTTAACCTTATACTGCACTATCCGGAGCATTCTTTTCTTTATTATACATACAAATCGGATCACAAGATATTCTCTAATTGCTGTAGTACCGAATTGCTGCTAACACTTAGACGCTTATCCTCAGCATTTAGTGTGTGAAAATAGTAAAAAATGAGTGTAGCGCTACTCTTAAATAGCTGATAAGGAATGGAACCTTATAAATATAGAATGTCAAAAACTGTGAAAGTGAAAACGTATTTCATAAACATCTTAGCATAATTCATCATCATATTAACATAAAGGGCAATCATGTAAACAATCTTTAAAGTGCATTGTGCAATCGTGCAATGTGAAGCTGAAAATACACTGTGCAAAACAAAATAATTAAAATCAAACCTATAAATTCCTTGAAACGGATGGTGTGTCACTTTATGTAGAAAAAAAATGTGTACTCTTAAATAAAATATAAAAAAAAAAATATAAGACAATAATCCATTGAAAAAAATGTATCCATTCACCAGTGCTGACAGCTGACATTTTTTTACTATTTTCACAAAAACTGGATTTTTGTAACAACTTACCGTAAAATCCTTTTCTCTGAAGTTCGACAGACGCACCTCCATCATCTTTTGACCAATGGGTTATGCTCCTCCTATCAGGAATAGGCACTAGGCAGGAAAAAAACTTAATCACGCCTATGGGGCTGTCCCTGCAGGCATAACGCCACACACCCTGCTATCAGCAATCAGTTTAGTTGCAAGCAGTGTTTAGAAGACAAAAAACCCATTCACTCAGAAGTAGAGGGGGCGGGTACTGCGTCTGTCGATGAACTTCAGAGAAAAGGATTTTACGGTAAGTTCTTACAAAAATCCAGTTTTCTCTATCGTTCGACAGACGCAGTGCCATCATCTTTAGACCAATGGGATGTCCCAAAGCAGTATAATCATGAGGGGTGGGAAAACAACGCAAGAAGACATAATTCCCAAAAAGGCTAAACCAAGCTCAACCAGGAAAAACTGGAGCTCACCTAGAAAACATACACCCTCAAAGAGAAACAAAAAAATATTCTCTTTAAACAGCAGCCAGCAAAACCTTGTGGCCAAAGGAAGCATCCGAAGATGCAAACACATGTACTTTGTAGAATTTTGTAAACGTATGCACAGACGACCTAGTTGCCGCCTTGCTAACTTGCAGCACTGACGCCTGATGGCGAAAAGCCCAAGAGGCACTCAGCACTCTAGTAGAATGCGCCTTCACTGGGAGGCAGTGGAGGAACCTGACCCTTCTGTGAATAAGCCTGAACTACCGTCTGACTGACCCATCTGGATATGGTCGCAGCAGATGCAGCCAATCCTTTACGAGGTCTTTCGGTAACAACGAAAAGAGCGTCTGATTTTCGAAAAGACTCAGTGGCCTCCAGGTAAACCCCGATTGCCCGAACCACATCCAAAGAATGCAAGGCAAATTCCTTGGGATGCTTGGGACAGAGTGAAGGCAGCACAATGTCTTCATTCAAATGGAAATCAGAAACCACCTTAGGAAGAAACGACTGATTAGGTCGGAGTACCACTTTATCTCTGTGGACCACCAGATAAGGTGAGCAGCAGGACAACGCCGCCAATTTAAATACTCTGCGGGCAGAAGTAATAGCCACCAAAAAGGCAACCTTCTGAGACAAGGCAAGCAGAGAAATCTCCCTAATGTTTTCAAAGGGAGGTTTTTAAAGAACAGATAAATTCAGATCCCACAGAGGTAGACGGGATCGCCTCGGGGGAGCCATATGGCGAACCCTCTGACTAAAAGTGAGAATCAGAGTATGCATAGTTACAGGCCGTTGGAAAAACACAGCCAGAGCCGACACTTGGCCTTTGATAGTGCCCAAAGCCAACCGCTGTTCAACACCTTTTTTGAAGAAAAGTTAAAACCCTAGTGGATGCCAACAAAGACCCAAATAGGCGGTCTGTAGGGGAGATATGTAGAGCCTTTTTAGAAGGCTGATCTGCAGACAAGCTTTTTAGCTACACCTAGTGTGGTTACCATTATTGCATTTAGAACACTGACACGCGACTATTTTGTCACAGTAGGTGGGAAAAGGGATTACCCTTGCCGCCTTTAGGGGGGGATCTGCGGGAACCGGCGCCCCCCATGTTAAAATTTTCTGCACCAATGCAATCAGTACATCCATCAGCGCCCTTGCATGCGCATGTGCAGTAAAAAAGAAATCATCTTCACTGCAGAGCACCCGGAGTGTGTGGACGCAGACCCAATAAAGTCGCTATATGCTAAGCTCATCCTGGGAGCATAACAAGCAGGGTAGGTCGCTGACCGCAGTCCCACAAGGAGACGCCGTCTAAAGACCATAAATGACATAAGAGGACATAGCCCTCTGTTAAGGGGGGTGCTCTAGGCAGTCCATACTTCTTCCCCCCTGATGGGGGGGGGGGGGAGGGCAGATGCCCAATCACTGCTCTATCACCCTGGTCAACAACTCAAACCGCCTGGTCAGCAGCTCAGTCAGCCAGCCTCGAGTAGGCCCCAAAGCCGCGACCTAAATTTGGGGCCCGATCCAGTCGCGGGTCCGCTGTCAGCTTGATCAGCAGTTCGGACAGGTCGGTTAGGAGCTCGGACAGCTTGACATGGTACCCGGACAGCCGCTAGTAGGCCGCAAGGCGCGGCCTCAATTTTTGGCCCTATCCGGCTGTGTGAGGCGATCTGTCGGCATCCACCGGTCAGCTCAGTCAGGCACTTCGGACAGCCTGACATGGTACTCGGTCAGCCTGGCATGATACATAGATATCCGCGAGTAGGCGAGGCCTAGTTCTGGATTATAACCTGCTCACGCTCGCTGGCCAGGCTAGGAGACCTTAAGGATCTAGATTATCCAGTGCGAAACCACAGTCGGTTGTTGCTTGTAGTTCCTCTGGATCTTGGTCCTTCAGGAACTAACTATAAAATACAAACTAACACCTAAATTTCCCTATTAAAAGCTAAGACCTAAGTCCCAGCAGGGAGCTAAGTCCTATTCCTAAAACTAGGCAGAAACAAACTGATTTCTGATAGCAGAGTGTGTGAGGTTATGCCTGCAGGGACAGCCCCATAGGTGTAGTTAAGCTTTTTTCCTGCCTAGTGCCTATTCCTGATAGCAGGAGCATAACCCATTGGTCTAAGGATGATGGAACTGCGTCTGTCGATGAACGATAGAGAAATAAAGAAATATATGCTTAAAAAATGACAGCTAAGGCCACTATTTATTCCATTGCATTTAAAACTTGTTGCAGTTATTCATTTTATTTAAAGCTCTGTCAAAGTTGAAACCTGCCTGTGCACATAAGTGGAAAATGTATACCTTTCCTGTCTCATTAAAGTGTAGAGGTTGGTGATTGATTACAACCTGGCCAGACCAGGCCTAAAGCTGGATACACACTATCCAACTTTTGTGGTTAGATTTCCTTCAGATTTACCTTTTCTATGTAGTGCAAGGGCCTGCCAGATTGCATACAAATTGAAAGTGTTTAGGTTTGACCTCATATTATATGGTTTTGGTAAGTCTAAAGGAAAAAGTCTTCAGAAAATCTTATACTGGTAGTGTGTATGGCCCATTAGCCACTGATAAGTAGAGGGAAGGGGCCGAGTCCTGCCTAGCCAAATCAAGGCAGCTGGCACAGTTCGGATAGGAGGAAATAATTGCTTAAAGTGGAATTCTAAGCACATATAAATGATAAACATTAATGTGGACAATACCAACTACTGCTCTTTATCTATAAAATTTGAAGGCTAAAACTATGTACATCATGCTTCTCTTTTCATGTTTCAGCTATATATAAGTGAGGAGAACAGAAAAGCAAATGAAAATGATTTCAAGAAAGCTCTTGACCTGCTGGAATATATCCATGAGGTATGGACCTCCTCTTTAATATTTTTTTCCACAGTTTTGACATTTAGTTCTATTCTTGCATAGGTAGAAAACTGCTTTAGTCCATAAATGCTTAATCTGGGGGGGGGGGGGGGACTTTGATGAAAACCTAGATCTAGAGAAAAGCAAATATGCTTGGTTTGGTTTAATTAGTTTAAATAGGGGTATTTACTTTCTACAGCTAATTCAGATATGATAAATCTTTATTAATCACTTCTGGACCAGGATTTACCCCCTTCATGACAGGCCATTTTTTGCAATGTGGCACTGCGTAATTTTAACTGACAATTGCGCTTTCATGCAACGCTGTACCAAAAGAAAATTGATGTTCTTTTTTTCCCCCACAAATAGAGCTTTCTCTTACGTCCTCCGACAGTCGCCGCCTCTTCATATTCGTCACAATGGGGGTAATTGACCTTTGCTCCGTAGGAGTAGCTAGGCAACAGAATATGTCAATATTAAAGCTTTTAGCATATCCCACCCCCAGGGGGTGGTCCCCTCAGTCAATACCCTCCTGCTTCCTGTATCCATACCTCAGTTTCATTGTCTAGCTGTTAGGAGTTAGCTGGCTGTTTCTATGCTGGGGCATTTTGTCTCAGCCTTTATCTTCTTTTTGACTTTATTTGAGTGTTTTTTTCTCTCTCTTTACTTAGCTGTTACTTTTTTCAGCATTAGTTAGTTCTTCTGATGAAGAGGATCGTGCGGGCTGGGTCTCGGGCTGGCCCCCCTGGTCGCAGGTTGTGGGCCATTGCCTTCCCAGCCTGCCATCGAGCGTTCAGTCAGGTATTTTTTCTGGCATATGTGAACGACCCATCCCTGTTCGCTGCAGGGATGCTGCGGTGAGGTGGCTACCTCACTGGACGCCATGCGTTTTCGCACCGCAGTTCTACTGCGTCCTGGCTGCGACTCTCCCTGTCCTATGTGCAGCGGCTTGATCGCTTGTGCGGGTTCCCCACGCCATTCAGAAGGTAAGTGTACTCTGTGTGGGGACCTGTCTGTTTAGTGGGTGTCAGTCTGGGACTGTGTAACCCTGCATTTCTGTTCACACTATTGGGCTCCCTGTCTGGTTTGCTGCTGTCTGTGGGCTGCAAGGAGGGGGGCTGTTATGCACTGCTCTGTGTTACAGACTGTGTGATTGTTATGTGTGACATGCTGTATGCTGTGGGCAATATGTGTAACATGTTTGTGCATACATGCGGCGGCCGCTGCTGCGGTCCGCCATTTTATTGTTACTGCAGGCGTATGATGGCCATTATTATATGCTGGGAGCGACGTTTTTGGCGCCAAGCGCCGCTCTTTTGGCGGCGATCGCTCGGGCCACATGTCAGCGCTGCATGCTCTGCCTTTGCAGTCCCTCACCGGCGGCCATGTTTGTGCAGCCTTCCATAGGCTTTATAGGAGCGGTCTGTGTTACATCACTTCCTTTCCCTGAGAACAGCGTTCTGTGCAGCAGCCCGAGTGGTCTCTCCAGGTTTATCTTCCTTATTCCTGTATTCCTTGCCTAAGTTTTGTCCTTCTCCCTGTGGGGGTCGGTGTGTGCTGTGTGTGCGGTGGGCTACGCTCGCCGCGATATTAAAGGGGCAGTACTCCTTTTTTTCTTGCAAACTTTTGGAGCATGGATTCTCAGGAAAGCAAATTTCCTCCCACTTTAGTGGGGGGCCAAGGGACTGCTGCTTCCCCCGCGGGGGGTGATTTGGCTACTGTCGTGGCTAACCTAGCTGCTCAGGTGCAGATGCTTGTGGCTGCTCAATCCACAAAACGGCCCAGAGTTTCAATTTCCTCTGATTCAGAGGGCGATGGTGATGGGGCTGCTATGGCTGGGGTCACCTTATCGGGGTCCCGTTCGTCCCTGGACCTTGTGGGGTCTGAAGGGGAGGCAGAGGTTGAGGGGGTTGATGATTCCCCCCTGGCTCGTCTGAAGAGCTTGCAATCATGGATGAATTGGTTGCTTCTATCAAACAAACACTGCATTTGCAGGATGAACCGTGTCCTCCTGCCGTCCTGGCCTCTTATGGGACGCAGCGGAGACGCAAATCATCGCAGGTTTTTCCTTGCACTGCGGAATTTCAGCGCGCTGTTAGTGAACAATGGCGCAATATAAAAAAGCCTTTTGCTGTGCCAAGTAGGTTCAAGCTGCGTTATCCTTTCACACCCGCTACTGATGAACGTTGGTGTGTGCCGCCTCCGGTGGATCACGCGGTGGCAGTTTTGAATAAATCTACTGCGATTCCGCCGGAGGATACCCCGGTGTTCCGGGATGCCACGGACAGGAGACTGGAGTCTCTTGCCCGCCATACTTACTCGGTTACCGGTTCCATGCTGAAAGCTATTTTTGCTTCACTTATGGCAGCTCAGGCTGTCGTGGATTGGACGCAGGTGCTCAGGCGCATCCTGGTGGCTGACTCTGCCCCTCCGACAACGTTGGCTATGGTGGATCAAATCCATCAGGGTGTCATGTATTTGTGTGATGCGGACTTGGATATAGTCCCTTTGGCTGCATGTGTGCACAGCGTGGCGGTGTTGACACGCCGCCTGATTTGGCTAAAATGTTGGTCTGTGGACCAATCTTCTTGCAAAACTTTAGCTAATCTGCCCTATACGGGATCTCGCCTTTTTGGCGACTCCTTGGATGCGCTGATAAAAGGGATCACGGGGGGTAAGAGCACGCTCTTGCCCCAATCCCACAAGGCTAAGGTTGCTCATGGTAAGAAGCATGCTTCTTTTAGACCCTCTCAGGGGTCCTTTCGTGCCTTTCGGTCGCACTATAAGGGCAAACCCTTCAAAGGTCAAGGCTCCCAAAAGAAGCCGTGGACAGGTAAGCAGAAGTCCGGCCAGTCCGGGTCCGCTGCCCATAACAATGCGGCCTGAAGGGGCGCCCTCACCCAGTTCTGGGGTGGGGGGACGTTTGCTCGGTTTTCTTCAACCCTGGCTGGCCCGCGTTCGGGACAGGTGGGTTCAGGAGATCGTTCGGTCCAGTTACAAGATCGAGTTTCTCTCCCGGCCGGTGAGCAGATTTTTTCCCTCAAATCTTCAACTGTCTCCGGAGCGGTTGCGGGATCTGCACCTGGCGGTGCGGGACCTGTGGGCTCAGGGAGTGGTGGTTCCGTTGCCTCATCGGGACAGATTTCGGGGGTTCTATTCGAATCTGTTCACTGTGCCCAGGAAGGAGGGCAAGGTACGTCCAATTCTGGACTTAAAAGCTCTGAGCCGCTTTGTGCGGGTTCGCAAGTTCCGCATGGAATCCCTGCAGTCGGTGGTGGCTGCCCTGGTTCCGGGGGAATTCATTGCCTCCATCGATTTGAAGGATGCGTACCTTCACATCCCCATTTTCGAGGGTCACCAGAGGTACCTTCGATTCGCCATTGTGGAGGATCATTACCAATTCGTGGCGCTTCCCTTTGGTCTCGCTTCGGCTCCGCGGGTGTTCACCAAGGTGCTTGCACCAGTTCTGGCTTTGTTGAGAGCCCAGGGCATCTCTGTCCTGGGGTATCTGGACGACATTCTGGTTCGGTCTGCGACCAGTCAGGGTCTGGTGAAGGACCTGTCCGTCACGATGCAAACTTTACAGGAGTTTGGTTGGACAATAAACTTTCCAAAATCAACGCTGTGCCCGTCGGTTCATCTTCCCTACCTGGGAATGATCCTGGACTCGGTCCAGGCGAGAGTCTTCCTGCCGGACGACAAGCTCAGGACACTTCAGGAAGAAGTCAGGTCCCTCAGGGACGTTCCGTGCTCGTCACTCCGGACGTGCATGAGATGTCTGGGATTGATGGTCTCGGCTTTCGAGGCGATTCCCTTCGCCCAGTTTCACACGCGGGGTCTCCAAGCGGAGATCCTGTCCAGGTGGGCCGGGCAACCGCAATCTCTGGATCTCCAGATTTCATTGAGCCATCGCACCAGAAGGGACCTTCTGTGGTGGCTACAGTCCCCGGCGGTGTCAGGGGGCAAGTCTTTTCGTCCTTTCTCGTGGACGGTGATCACCACGGATGCCAGCCTGTCGGGCTGGGGTAGTGTTCTGGGCGTTCTGTCCGCCCAGGGAACTTGGTCGGAGGAGGAATCCTCCCTTCCGGTCAACATTCTGGAATTGCGAGCGATAAATCTCTGCCTTCGACGTTGGACGGACAGGCTGCAGGGCCGTCCATTTCGGGTGCAGACGGACAATGCCACAGCGGTGGCCTACATCAACCACCAAGGGGGCGCCAGGAGTGCCCGGGCGGCTCGGGAGGTGGCCGATATTCTGTCTTGGGCCGAGACACACGTCCCGGCGATAACGGCGGGTCACATTCCGGGGGTGAAGAACTGGCAGGCGGATTATCTGAGTCGCCAGGCCCTGGACCAGGGAGAATGGTCCCTTCACCCGGATGTCTTCCAGATGTTGTGCGCGAAGTGGGGTCTTCCGGATGTGGACCTGTTCGCGTCTCGTCTGAACAACAAGGTGGAAAGGTTTGTGGCAAGGACGCGCGATCCTCGGGCAGACGCGTTGGTGGCTCCGTGGCATCAGTATCGCCTGATGTATGCGTTTCCACCGATTCAACTGCTATCCAGGTTCCTTCGCAGGTTGACCTCGGATCCGCCGGACTGGCCTCGCCGGTCTTGGTACGCAGACCTCGTGAATCTGGCGGTCGACGCTCCGTGGCGTCTGCCTCTTCGAGAAGATCTTCTGTCTCAAGGACCGATATTCCATCCTGCTTTACAGTCGCTGGCTTTGACGGCCTGGCTGTTGAGACCGAGGTCCTGAAGGATAGGGGTCTCTCCCCTGAGGTCATTCACACTTTGATCAACGCTAGGAAGTCCTCCTCGGGGAAGGTCTACTACCGTACTTGGAAGGCGTATTTTGCCTGGTGTGAGTCCAGGGGGTATTCCCCTCGCTCATACTCGGTGTCTAGGGTGTTGTCTTTCCTTCAAACGGGTGTGGATCAGCGTTTGGCGTTGGCTATGATCAAGGGTCAGGTTTCTGCGCTGGCCGTTCTTTTTCAACGCCCTGTGGCGTCTAACCCCTTGGTTAGCACTTTTGTTCAAGGGGTGCGACACCTGGTCCCTCCTAGGAGGGAACCTTTGCCTCCATGGGACTTGAACCTTGTTCTGTCCGTGTTGCAACGTGCTCCTTTTGAAAAGATCAGGAAGATCTCGTTGTCTGTTGTCCAAGAAGGTCGCATTTTTGGTGGCGATCACTTCGGCTCGCAGAGTGTCGGAGCTGGCAGCTTTGTCCTGCAGATCTCCGTATTTGGTGGTTCACTTGGATAAGGTGGTCTTGCGACCTAACCCCTCTTTTCTTCCGAAGAGGATCTCGGAATTTCACCTCAATGAGGACATTGTCTTGCCTTCGCTCTGCGCGAAGCCTAAACATCTGGAGGAGGTGGATTTGCACTCCTTGGATGTTGTTCGGGCGATTAGGGTTTACCTGAAATCGACTGAATCTTTTCGCAAGTCGGATTCTTTATTTGTCCTTCCAGAGGGACCTCGGAAGGGCATGGCGGCGTCGGCTTCTACCATCGCCAAATGGATCAGACAGACCATTGAACAGGCCTATGCTTTGAAGGGGAAAGTTCCCCCTATGCCTGTGAAGGCGCACTCAACAAGATCTCTGAGTTACGTCTTGGGCCTGTCATCATCGGGCTTCTGTGGCCCAGGTGTGTAAGGCGGCGACTTGGTCGTCCGTTCACACCTTCTCAAAATTCTACAAGGTGGATGTTCAGGCATCGGCAGATGCTTCCTTTGGCCGCAAGGTTCTTAGTGCGGCAGTACCTTAGGGTCCCTTGTTTTTGGGCCCTTGGCTGTTTGGGATGTTTTTTATCCCTAGGTTATTTGTTTTTCCTGGGTTGTTGCTCCTGTTGAGCAAGTTTTTTTCATGCTGCCCAGCTGGTTTCCTTCCTTTGGTAAGGTTCCTTTTTTTCTGCTGTGGAGACTGCGTTGCTTTGGGCGCGGCTGCGTTTCCCACCCCTCATGTTTACACTGCTTTGGGACGTCCCCATTGTGACGAATATGAAGAGGCGGCGACTGTCGGAGGACGTAAGAGAAAACGGAATTTTTGTAAAATCTTACCTGTAAAATTCCTTTCTCTGAGTCCTCCGACAGTCGCCGCCCCCGCCCCTCTTTTGGGGTTGTTTATGTACTCTACTGCTATTCTACTGAAACTGAGGTATGGATACAGGAAGCAGGAGGGTATTGACTGAGGGGACCACCCCCTGGGGGTGGGATATGCTAAAAGCTTTAATATTGACATATTCTGTTGCCTAGCTACTCCTAGGGAGCAAATGTCAATTACCCACATTGTGATGAATATGAAGAGGCGGAGACTGTCGGAGGACTCAGAGAAAGGAATTTTACAGGTAAGATTTTACAAAAAATCCGTTTTCTTTTGGTGTTGTATTTGATCACCTGTAAGATTTTTATTATTTACAAATAAACATAAACAAAAAAGTGCGCCAATTCTGGGAAAGAAAATAAAAAACCTTATCGTTCATTGACGGACGCAGCTCTCTGATCCATATCAGTAGGATTATGCTGCCCCCTACAGGAGTAGGACACTAGGCAGAAAAAAGTTCTGGCTACGCCTATTGGCAGTCCCTGGGGGTATACCCTCTTTCTTCCTGCATAGGATGTCAGTTTTAATCTGCCTAGTCAGGAGTTAGGACCTAGTTCCTTGCTGGGATCTCTGGTCTGGGTAAATGTTAAATTTTTTTTTTTGTTAGCTTTTGCCTAGATTCTCTGTGAGATCTACAAGCAACTATGCCGGATCTGGGCGACGGGCTGGATGTATAGATCCAGTGGTCACCCAAGTCGGCCAACGAGCGTGCGCAGGCTTTAGCTCCACGCTGGGTCGGCTGCAACATAGTCCAACTGGATGGGGACTGGCCCCGCAAGTTAAACAACTTGCCAGGTCGCACACTACCGAGTCTAGGCCTGAGTCGCAGCGTTCGGCGGAGAGGGGTTCTGTCAGGGGAGATGGTGCCCGCCTGTTCCGGTATAGTGAGTTAATGTTCCCCCCTCTTCCCCTGGTGGATTTTGGGGTGGATGCGGTCCCCTCCCTGGGACGGTCGGACCCTCACATTCCCGGGTTCCCTTCTGTCCTGTTACGCATCCCCCTTTCTACCTGCTACCCCCCCATTGGGCCTACTCCCGTGGGCGGGGACCATGCTTCAGACCGGATGTTGGGGTGGGCGCCGGACAAACAATTGTGCAGGAAGGATCTATGTCTGTCACTCCATGGCTCACCTTCCAATCGATCCCGTTCTGGAGTCTGGGGGGTCCCCACGAGGGTCTTTAATTGCTCTGCAGGCTGCGCGGGGGCCACCTTTTTCTTGTAGCCTTATGTGCTGAGGAGATTGTTGGCCATTTTGGTACACCTGGCACGGCCATTTTGCGGTGGCTTTCTCTTAAGAGGAATCAGAATGGGAGTTCCTAAAGGCGTTTTTTGTGGGTGGAGCCCCTCCCTATGCCCTGGGCTGTTCTTCAGATCCTACACTTTTGGATCGAGATTGCTGCTGATACGTGCTTTGCAGACGTTCTTGGGCCTCCTGGTGCATCTTTGGTACAGGGTGATGAGTCTGGGGGGTCTCTCTCTCTCTCTCTCGACTGGGGGTCTCCAGTGCGCTTTCCATGACCTCTGGGGGGTGATGTAGCCCAGTGGGACGTTTAAAAAAAAAAAGACTGGTTCCCCTGGTTCAACATTGACCCTACAGATCATGTGTCCCCATATGACCCCCTCCGTGTCCCCATCCTGGCCTTTAATGGGTGAGGTGCTAAGAAACGCCCTCCGTCTACCCCTGCATTATCTGATGTTTCAGATTCTGAGTCTGTATCAGCCACCACAGACGTGGGTCCGCTACCTCACGCCTTGTCTTCTCTGACAGTGAGAATGACATCTTTACCTCCTCCACGGCGCAAGAAAAGGCACTGGTGGACACACTGGTTGTATCTGTGCGAGAGTCCCTTCAAATGGAGGATGCAGCTGCGACTGAGGCACAGCTTACGTTTGGAACTAGCCATCCGGAGCGGCAAAGGTTTTTTCCCTTTCGCGCGTACTTTGACAACATGGTCAAAAAAGAATGGGAATGCCCAAAGCGTTCCCCTGGGGTGCCCAAGAGGATTGAGGAGTCCCTTATCAAAAAGTGGACTGTGCCACCTAGGGTGGACCCTCCAGTCTCAAAACTGATTAAAGCTACTATTATCCCAATGGAGGATTCCCCATCCTTTAAGGATCCGGCGGATAGAAATGCATAGTCTGTGGCCCACAATATGTACTCCCTGGGCGGGTCTGCACTGAGACCAGTACTTACTGTTGCCCTTATCTCACAAACTTTGCCTGAATGGGATAAGTTGCTACACCGTGACCTGGAGGGGAAAACAACTCCTCCCTGCCTTTGCAGAGCTGTTGGACCAGCTGGTGCAGTGGCTGCAATTTGTTTGCGATGCAGCGTTGGATACTGCTCACATATGGGTCAACTGTTGGTTTCGGCAGTGGTCGTCCAACCTATACTTTAGCTAAAGTGCTGGTCTGCGAAATAGACCTCAAAGAAGACCTTGACTGATATACCTTTTCAAGGAGGTCGCCTGTTTGGGGCTACCCTGGATGACATTATCAAAGGTCTCACAGGGGGTAAGAGTACCTTCCTCCCACAGGCTAACAAGAGTAATGACGGTCGCTCCTTTTCAACACACAAGAAGTTTTTTCATCCCTCAGGGTCAGTCGATGGGGCAAAGTCCTTCAAGACTCCCTCGGGTGGTCCCAAGAGACCCTGATCTTGCAAACCCTAATCAAGTTTCTCCAGACCTGAGGACAAGGCCCCTTCAGGCTGAAGGTGCGCCCTCACCCATATCTGGGGTGGGGGGGGGGGGGCGTTTTGCCGGTTTCCGGACCTGTGGCGATACCAGATAGTACAACAGGGATTTCCTGGCCTCTATAGACATCAAAAATGCCTACCTTCACATCCCAATATGTGCAGGACACCAACGATTTCTGCTCTGTGCTGTAGGAGAGGATCATTATCAATTGATCCTCTGCTCCTCGGGTCTTCACAAAGGTCTTGGCTCCGGTTCTGGCGTTATTACACCAGCGGGGGATATCGTCCCTGGGTTACCTGGACGATCTGCTTCTCTGTGCGTAGTCTCCCACAGTGTTGGTGACAAATTTGGAGATCACCATGAGAACACTGGAGGAGTTTCAGGTGGATTCTGAACCTTCAGAGGGTCGTCCCTGATCCCTTCCATGAGAATGGACTATCTGGGCCTGACTTGGAACTCGTCCTCAGCCGGGATGTTTCTTCCTCCAGAGAAAAAACTCAAAAACTCCAGACTGCGACTCAGCTGTTGTTGTCCAGCAAATGGTCGTCCCTGCAAACTAGTATGAGAGTTTTGGGACTGATGGTGCCGTCCTTCAAGGCGGTCCCCTTCGCTCAATTCACACGAGGATCCTCCAGAAGGAAATCCTTCTCAAATGAAACAAGAATCCCCATTCCCTGGATAATAAGATTCTGCTGAGCCAGGTGACCAGGGAGTCCCTGATCTGGTGGCCGATGCTCAGGCAAGAGAAATCCTTCCTCCATATTTATTGGACAATGTCACCACGGATCCAAAGTTTGTCTGGGTGGGGAAGGGTTCTCAGCAGGTTGTCTGCTCAAGGAGTCTGGTCCCTAGAGGATTCCAGTTTACTGATAAATGTTCTGGAGCTGAGAGCTATCCGGCTGTGCCTAGTCCACTGGACTGAGCACCTGCAGGGTTGTCCAGTGCGCATTCAATCGGACAATGCCACAGCCGTGGCTTATGTCAATCACCAAGGGGGCACCAAAGTGTCCTTGCGGCCCTGGAGTGACAGACGTCCTTCAGTGGGCGGAACGATTTTTTTCAGTTCTGTCCGCTGTTCACATTCCAGGAGTGGAAAATTGACAGGCGGATTACCTCATTCGACAGGCCTTGGATGCAGGGGAATGGTCCCTCCATCCGGAGGTGTTCCAGTAGTTGTGCCTTCGTTGGGGCACTCCAGATGTAGATCTAATAGTAAGGGGTGGGGGATACTGCACTTCTAGGAAGTAATATGACCAGTCTTTAAATAAATGTGCAGCTCAAATGTGAATAAATAAATGTGATTATTATATAAATTAAGGTCCCTAAGAAAATAGAGAAAATGAATAGTGATATTCGTATGTATATCAATAATCAGGTGTATTAGTGTAATCAATAAATTAAATAATGAATAAAATAAATACTCTTATCTCAAAAACTGTATAAAGACATATAGTTAATAAAGTGACAGGTAAAATGCTCAGTGCATAAAACAAAGAAGGTGCATAAAATCAAACAGTTCTTTATAAAATGCCACAGGTGACCAAGAAAAGTTCAAAGGTGAAAAATAAATGTTCCAATAATGTATCCAAGTGAACGAAATTTCATAGAGGTATAAAACCCTCCACCTAGCACCGTGTTAAATATGTGGGGTGCTTCTTCTCACTCGTGTACCCCTCTGGGTGTGCTAATCACTCACCTCCATATGTCAGATCATGCGCCTTATAAAAAATACTCGGGGCTCCTCTCCACTCCTTCCTTTTTTTTATCACTTAATGATGATATTGCATCTGTCTTAGATGGATCAGGCTTCTATACTTCTCCAGATGGCCAGTGGATCTCAAAACTAAAAGCTCACAATAATGCAATATTGCCGTATATTTCCAACTTTATTTCAATAGATTAAAAACACTTAGTCTCGCTCAAATAATGCGCCTTTGGTATACAAACAGGGAAGATCGCGGTCCTCACTTCCGCGTACATACGTCACTTCCGGTTTAGCGGCCCTACGCATTACGCCACTTCCGCTCACGTGGCTTCTTCAGTGGTGGTGCAGGCTTATTCGTTTAAGGGTCAGGTTCCACCTTTCCTTGGTAAGGCGCATTCTACTCGGGTGCTTAGTGCTTCCTGAGCTTTTTGCTATCAGGCATTGGTGCTTCAGGTTTGCAAGGCGGCAACTTGGTTGTCTGTTCACACCTTCATAAGGTGGATGTGCTGCCATCTGCAGATGCCTCTTTTGGCCGCAAAGTTTTGCAGGTTGCTGTTTAAGGGGGTTCTTTGTCTCCCTTGAGGGTGTTTAATGGTTTCTTCGGGTAGGTCTCATCTGTTGTTCTGATGAGTCCTATGTTGCCTGGTTGGCTATGTTTAGCCTTGGGGACTTATTTTTCTGCGGTTCCCACCTCTCATTTTATGGCACTGTTTTGGGACGTCCCTACTGATATGGATCAGAGACTGCGTCCGTCAATGAACGATGGAGAAAACTGGATTTTTGACTTACTGTAAAATCCATATCTCAAGTTCATTGATGGAGGCAGTACCCGCCCCTCTATTTTGAGTTAGGTTGGTATTATTTCTCTGACACTGCTTTGATACAAAACTGATATCCTATGCAGTAATAGAGAGGGTATACCCCCTGGGACGGCCCATAGACGTAGCCAGAACTTTTTTCTGCCTAGTGTCCTACTCTTGTAGGGGGCAGCATAGCCCTACTGATACGGATCAGAGACTGCGTCCATCAATGAACTTAACCTCCCTGGCAGTCTGATTATGTCAGAATTTCTGTGCTAAAAGCGGTACATTGTTTTGCATGGAAATATGTTTAATATGTTAGGCCTGTAATTCTTAGGAATACCTCACTTAAATCTGTCCAAACAAGAGTATTTTAGACATCCCGGGTATGATGAAGTTTGAAACACAAAGTCATAAATTATAATGTAATAATAATAAATTTCATCAAATTCTTCATTGTTTTAGAAGTGGAGATATTTCATTATGAGGGAGAATCTGTACTTGGGGGGGGGGGGGGGGCGCTGCCTGATCCGTATCGCAGTGAATAGAGCACCAAGTCCGCACATCGCTGAGCTCAGTCGCAGAATCGTTGCGGTTGTCACTTTTAGTACCTGATGATGAATTTTCCCATGAATCGCTATCGCTCAGTTCTTCAAATAATTCCGATACACCGTCTCTTATTTCCAGTTAGTCCAAAAACGTTTTTGAGCTAAAAGAACGCTTTTTGAACGCCATGGACGTTATCAATTTTCCAGGTACAAAGTACAACCAAAATTATAGGCAGGGGACTGGAAAAGCCTCTAGGTGAAATGGCATGATACAAAGTTGTAATTCTAACAGATTACACTGTATCATGTCATTTTTCTTCCTTTTTTTTTTTAGACTCTCCCGCCGGTTCCACCCCCCTGGGAAGGGAACCAGAAGAAGGTGCCGGCATCAGCTGGGCACAAAGCGAGAGGAACGTGGGGGATCGAAGGGGAAGGTGAGTATTATTCTGGGGTAATCCCGAGTGTGGCTCGGGGGTTACCGCTTTTGGTACTAAAAATTAACCCCGAGCCACACTCGGGAATACCGCTAGGAAGGTTAAGAGAAAACGATTTTACGGTAAGTCAAAAATCCATTTTTTTTACTTTCTGCTATATAACATTCCCAAAAAATATATAAAAATCATATTTTTTCATCATTTTAGGCCAATTTGTATTCTGCCAAATATTTTTGGTAAAAACATCCCAATAAGTGTCTATTGATTGCTTTGCGCAACAGTTATCACAAACTAGGGAAAAGATGTTGTTTTTATTTATTTTACTAGTAATGGCAGCGATCAGCGATTTTTATCGGTATTGCGGCAGACAGATCGGACACCTAAATAACATTTTTGACACTTTTGGGGGGACCAGTGACATTACTACAGTAATCAGTGCTAAAAATATGCACGGTTACTTTATTAATGACACTGGCAGGAAAGTGGTTAACATCAGGGGCAATCAAATGGTTAAATTTGTCCCTAGGGGTGATTTTCTAAATGTGGGGAGGGATGGCTTTCTGCATGAACACGAACACAGAGACCTGTGTCCCTAAATAAGAGGAACACTGGATCCCTGAGTTCATAACTGACAGAACAGCGGTCTGTTGTGTTTACAATGGCAGACTGCCGTTCTGTCTCCACGAGGAGTGATCGCGGGTGCCGGCAGCTGCCGAACCTGCTGATCGGTTTCCCCCGTGGCCAATGGGAGTGCGTGCTTGCGCGCCCCCGCTAGTGGTCCCGCGAAGTGTTGTACAGTTACATTGTTTAGTGGAACAGAGCCGACCTGCCGCAGTAAAACTGCGGCGGGCAGTCTTTAAGTGGTTAACACACAAGTGGTAAACCTAATGTGATATATGAATACTGGCCACCATATTAACTATTAGAAGGCTGGTCTCGTGGTTAAAGGGATTCTGATGGCAAACTTTTTATTTTTTAAGTACAAACATGTCCTACTTACCTGCTCAATGGTTTTGTACACAGCAGCCCCGATCCTCTTCTTCTCAGGTCCCCTGCCAGTGCTCTAGGCTCCTCGCCCCACCCCTGAGGTAACTGCCACTATAACAGGCCACTTTCAATGGGGGGAACTCATAGTTACATAATTAGTCTGGTTGAGAAGACACAAATTCATCCAGTTCAACCAATTAAAGGAAAAAAATTAATTGTATAATCCTGTATGCACAATCCTATACCCTCAGTTGATCCAGAGAAAAGTTAAAAAAAAAAAAACCAGCAAAGCATGATTCAGTTTGCTACAGCAGGGGAACTAATTCCTTCCCCAAGAGGACAATCGGATATTCCCTGGATTAACATTACCTATAAGAGCTGGTTCACACTGCCACGACCTCTAAGTCGCCTCATAAGGGGCGACTTGTGAATTTTTTTACGCGACTTATATATATGATAGACGACTTTGTACGACTTTGTGTTTGGCCAATCAGAATATGATGGTTCTGGGTCATGCTCAATCACACAAAAAAGTTCTTAAAAATTGTCGTTTTTGATAGCCAATTATTGAAAAAATTTTAAAAAAAATGAGATTTCTTTGGATTTAGTGTCTGGGGGGTCTAAAGTGTACCTGGGAAGTTTCAGCTCTGTAGCATGTTCAGAGCCAGAAAAAAAATATAATTTGTCTTATAATTATTAATAGAGCATTGTAGCGGCTTCTCTACACCTTGAATTTTTTTTTGGGCGTCTTTGGAGGCAGGCATGTCTTTTTTGGATTTAGTGTCTTGGTGTAATGTTCTGGTACCTCTGGTACCCTTATTCCACTTTCTGGTAGGTGCGCATACACCTTTAAGACCGATGCTGTCATCACTGAGCGCCGCAGAGCGGCTATTTCAACCGCCGGCGTTCTCACTCATGTTCGTTCAACCTGCCTTGAAGCTCATATGCTTACAAGCGTACCTCGCTGTCGGAACCTCGCTGCTGATCCCTGTATCCCGCTACCGGATCACTCGCTCATACCGAACCTCTCTACTACTGCTTGCTATTAGTGATAAGTACCCCGCAGGGGAATCCTCCATAACCTTCCTACTAAGCTTACACTATCTAGCTCTGCATATTAACCACTTTACGACCGGCGCACGACGATCTACGTCGGCACTCAGCCCCGGCCAGGCAAACTGACGTAGGCCTACGTCAGCACAATTTGCCGGCCCTGTGCGCGCTCCCGCGCGTCCCCGCCGCCGATGATGACTCGATTGGGTTCAGAACCGATCAGTCATCAGGTCCAGGCCAATCATTTTTGGTCTGGACCTGTTGATCGGTCCTGCCCAATCAGATCATCCTCTAAGCCTGTGAAATGTAAACACAGGCTTAGAGGAGATGTGCCCTCCCCCCACAACGGTCTTTTTGGATCCAGCGTGAGAGGAGAGCACATCTTACTGTGAGTACTGCACCAAGCACACCCACACACAGTTAGATAGGCACATTTCACCCCCGATCGCCCCCCCAATTAACCCCTACAGCACCTGACACAACACACACTATATACAGCATATAGCATATACCTATATACCTGTATAAGTGTGATTTGTGAACAGGTGTAGCCCTTGCGACCCCCCCTTTTCCACTCAAATTACCCCCCACCCCCCCTAATAAAGATTTAACCCACTGATCTCCCCTGACCCCCCCCTGATCACCGCCGTTAACCCCTACACCCTCTGTCACATCAGCACTAATACAAACGCAATATACGGTGTTATTGTATTTTTGTATTAGTGTCATTGTGATCAGAATTAGCGCAGGCGACTAAGTTTCTGTCCCAAGAAGGTTTAGGGTCCCCGCCACCCGCCCAATAAAGATTTAAGCCCCTGACCCCCCCCCTGATCACCCCTACACCCCCTGCCATAACACACACCGTATACAGTATATAGCATTTTGCTATATACCCGTATAAGTGTGATTTGTGGTCAGGTCTAGCGCTTGCGACCCCCCTTTTTCCACTTGAATTACCCGCCACCCCCCCCTAATAAAGATTTAAGCCCCTGATCCCCCCCTGATCACCGCTAGTTAACCCCTACACCCTCTGTCACATCAGCACTAATACAAACGTAATATACTGTGTTTTTGTATTTTTGTATTAGTGTCATTGTGATCAGAATTAGCGCAGGCGACTAAGTTTGTGTCCCAAGGAGGTTTAGGGTCCCCGCCACCCGCCCAATAAAGATTTAATCCCCTGATCCCCTCCTGATCACCCCTACACCCCCTGCCACAACGCACACTGTATACAGTATATAGCATTTTCTATATACCCGTATAAGTGTGACTTGTGACCAGGTTTAGCGCTTGCCACCGTTCCTTTTATCCTTAGGATACCCGCCAGTCCCTTCCAATAAAGATTTAAATCCCTGATCCCCCCCTGATCACATCCCGTTAACCCCTACACCCTCTGTCACATTAGCACTAATACACACATAATATACTGTTTTTACTGTATTTTGTATTGGTGTCATTGTGACTTGAGGTTGCGCTAGCTAGCTAGTTTCTTTCCCAAAGGAGGTTTAGGGTCCCCGCCACCCCCCCCAGATCCCCAGCGCATAGTTTAGAAGTAACCCCTTGATTGCCACACACGCACGCACGCACCTACACTTCCATTTCTAGTATAGTGTTTGAACAGATCAATATCTGATCTGATCAGAACTATACTAGCGCCCCCATAGTTTAGGGTTCCCAAAACGCGGTGTTTGCACGATCAGTACTGATTCCGGCCAGCACCTGCGTTTAACCCTTTCACCCAGGCAAGTGTAGTAATCAATAGATTACTGTCACTTGCAAAAAAACACAAGACACAAAACCGCTGTGTTAGCAGAGTCAGGCCTGATCCCTGCTAGCATTAGCAGTTTTTTTTGTAGCGCTTGAAATAATCTTCGACAACCAGGTGCTTTTATTACCTGTGAGTCGCATCACTGTACGAGTAAATTTAGTTACCAAAATGACCAAACGTTCGTACAGGGATGAAGAGCTTGTCAGTTATATGCTGACCGAGTCATCTGATAGCGAAGGGGAAGCTACAATGACCGAATTAGTGTCAGTATATGAACCTGATGATGGCAGCGGCTCCCTGACAGATAGCTCCGACGACAGATGGGTCCCTGTTAGACCCAGGCGTACCCGACCCCATTCTGAAGTTGTTGTGATGCAGGAATCGCAGGGTGCTCGTATGGAGCAGAGTGTGGGTACTAGTGCCGCTCATCCTTCTGGCGACCTGGCAAGCGCCAGCGGCCTAGTACAACCTGGACCTAGTACAACCAGCACTGCAGTAAGACCTGGTGACGTGGCGAGTCCCCTAAGTGCAGTTGAAGCTGGTGCGGTGGCTAGCACAAGTAGTGGCCCGCAGCCACCGCGTATTCGAAGACAGGCCCGTAGAGCCCATAGTGCCCTCCCTGATGCGCTGGCATTTCCTAATTGGCAACCCACTGATACTACAGCGCCAGTACTTCCCCCATTCACCGCCCAACCTGGAATCCACGTGGAGACAGCTGGTTTTACGCCCCTGAACTTTTTTGAGCTGTTCTTCACGGAAGATCTTTACAGATCTATTGTGGATCAATCAAATTTATATGCACAACAGTTCATCGCCGCCAACCCAAATTCACACCTTGCCAGACAATTCGGCTGGAAACCTATAACGGTTTCCGAATTTAAGATCTTTCTGGGCCTTTCCCTCCACATGGGCATAACTAAACAGAGTGAATTGCAGCTATATTGGTCCACTAGCCCAGTTCACCATATGCGCATGTACTCTGCCTCTATGTCCAGGACGAGATACGAGCAAATTCTGCGATTTATGCATTTCAGCGACAATGAACTCTGTCGTCCTCGGGGAGACCCTGCATACGATCGGCTCCACAAAATTCGGCCCCTCATAGACCACTTCAATCAGCGGTTTGCAGCCTTGTTTACCCCCGAACAAGTTGTCTGCGTTGACGAGTCCCTGATTAAATTTACTGGCCGCCTTGCTATGAAACAGTACCTCCCCAGCAAGCGTGCCAAGTACGGGGTCAAACTGTATAAATTGTGTGACAGGGCCACAGGCTATACAGTTAGTTTCCGGGTCTATGAGGGAAAAGATAGCTGTGTGGAGCCCCCCAACTGCCCAGACTACATAGGGAGCAGCGGTAAGATCGTTTGGGACTTGGTGTCACCCTTATCCGGAAAGGGGTACCATTTGTACGTGGACAACTTTTATACAAGCGTGCCACTATTTAGTCACCTTCTCGATTTACAAATTGGCGCATGTGGCACCGTGCGACCTAATCGCCGGGGCTTCCCCCAACGGCTTGTAGATTCCCGTCTTAGTCGGGGGGCGAGAGCCTGCTTGAAAACGGACAAATTACTTGCGGTGAAGTGGAAGGATACACGGGATGTTTATGTTCTGTCCTCCCTTCACCCAGACACGACGATCCAAATTCCTACGGCAACTGGCGTTATGGAGAAACCCCTCTGTGTCCACGAATATAACCTTAACATGGGAGGGGTGGACCTTAACGACCAGCTTTTAGCGCCGTATTTAGTTGCCCGTAAAGCCAGACGCTGGTACAAAAAAGTGTCTGTTTACCTATACCAATTGGCTATGCTGAACGCCTTTGTCCTATACAGGGCGTCAGGACGAACTGGATCTTTCCGGGAATTCCAGGAAGAGATCATCCTTGCCTACCTGTACCCAGGAGGCATGCCTGCCCAACTTCCCCTTCCAGATGCAGTGAGCCGGCTGCATGAGAGGCATTTTTCACATGTCCTCCCGAGTACCCCTACCCAAAGATGGCCCCAAAGAAGATGTCGTGTCTGTAGCAAGCGCGGATTTAGGCGTGACACCCGTTATTATTGTCCCAAATGTCCTGACCAACCTGGTCTCTGCATCGGGGAATGTTTTGAGCGCTACCATACACTAGTGGATTATTAGCGTAGGGTACAGCACGACACAGTGTAGGGCACATAAACACAGGGTCTCGAAGGATGTTGGATGTCCATCGACATTTTGAGAGACCCAAGCTGGAAGAGAAGATCGCAGATGATCGCAGTCCCTCCCAAATCAAGAAGTAAAGGAACAGTTAGAAAGAAAAATAAAAGGATCCAAAAACTGTTGTGGTGTCAGTAATTTTATATGTCCTTCTACTCCTTCCTACTATACTTTTTTTCAATGTCCTTTGTTTGTTTTTTCATTCTTTTGTGACCTGTTTCTCTTGCAGGTCCCTCGTCGGCTACCACGCATTGATTTTATATATTCTGACACAAACAGCGTTTGCGCTCAGCATATATGGATACCTTTGCTGATAGCAGCTGTGGTGATTTTCTGATTTCAGCACTGCAGTTAAAATCCTATTTTGGTATACGTGGATAGCGCCGTGTATACCCATCATTAAATTCAGTGGGTGGTTGTTTGGGCGGTTAATGATGAAGATCCAAAAACTGTTGTTGTCAGTCATTTTATATGTCCTTCTACTCCTTCCTACTATACTTTTTTTCAATGTCCTTTGTTTGTTTTTTCATTCTTTTGTGACCTGTTTCTCTTGCAGGTCCCTCGTCGGCTACCACGCATTGATTTTATATATTCTGACACAAACAGCGTTTGCGCTCAGCATATATGGATACCTTTGCTGATAGCAGCTGTGGTGATTTTCTGATTTCAGCACTGCAGTTAAAATCCTATTTTGGTATACGTGGATAGTGTCGTGTATACCCATCATTAAATTCAGTGGGTGGTTGTTTGGGCGGTTAATGATGAGTAATACTACGCATTATTCCTGTGCTGATTTCTGATAGGTTCTCTTTTTTTCCGTTCAGCCCACAGGCTGCATGAAAAAAAAAAAAACCTATATGCCAAACAAGGACCAGCAATGTACTGGTACGTTGCTGGACTTTGAGTGGTTATACCAGGATGATGCCTGCACATTTAGGCATCATCTTGGTATCGTTTTTTACAGCCAGCGGTCGGCTTACATGTAAAAGCAATTCTAGCAGGTAATTGGCCGCTAGACTGCTTTTACATGCAGTGGGAGGGGCCTCCCCCCCCCCCCCCCCACCGCCGCCTTCCGCAGCCTTCCATGGTTTTTCTCTGGCTCTCCTGTCCCACCGGTTAACCCGAGAGTGCAGCCGGTGGTTCAATTATCTAACCATAGAGCTAATTGGAGATGAGAATGGCTCCAATCATCTCTATGGCCTAAGATGCCGGAGGCTACGAGCATTTTATGACTTCTGTTTCGCCAGAAATAAACAGGGCCATTGGGAAATTGGGAAAGTATTTTATCACACCAATTTTGGTGTGGTCAGATGCGTTAAGGTCAGAGGAGAGATCTAGAGTCTAAAAGACCCCAATTTTTTTAAAAAAGAGTACCTGTCACTACAGATTGCTATCATAGGGGATATTTAAATTCACTATGATAACAATAAAAATGATTTAAAAAAAAAAAAATTAAAGGAAAGGTGTCAAAATAACATAAAAAAGCAAAAGAAAAAAGAAAAAAAAAAAATTGAGCCCCCCCCTTACCCCCGGTGCTTGCGCGCAATGGCGCACGCAAGCGGTGGTCTAGTGTCATATGTAAACCACAATTGCAGCATGCATGTGAGGTATCGCCGCGATCGCCAGATCGAGTGCAGTAATTCTTGCAGTAGACCTCCTCTGTAAGTCTAAAGTGGTAACCTGTAGAGACTTTTAAAGGTTTTCAAAAATGTACATACGTTTTTGTCGCTGCGCAGGCATGCGCAATTTTTAAAGCATGTCATGTTAGGTGTCTATGAACTCGGCATAAGATCATCTTTTAAATTTTACCAAAAAAATTGGAATTATATAGTGTATTTGTGCAATAAATTAAAAAAAAATGTATTTTTTTCGCAAAAATTGCGTTTGGAAAATCTGTGCGCAAATACCGTGTGACAAAAAAATTTGCAACATCCACCATTTTATTCTATAGGGCCTCTGCTTTTAAAAAATATATAATGTTTGGGGGTTCAAAGTAATTTTCTAGTAAAAAAAAAAATATTTTTTCATGTAAACAAAAAGGCACAGAAAAGGCTTGGTTTTCAAGTGGTTAGAAGAGTGGGTGATGTGTGGATAAGATTGAGTATAAAATGCCGGAACTGTTCAAACACCCCCCTAATGACCCCTTTTTGAAAAGTAGACACCCAAAGCTTTTTTTCTGAGAGGCATGGTGAGTCCATGGAGTATTTTATATTTTGCCACAAGTTTCAGGAAAATTATTATTTTTTTTTTTGTTGTTGTTTTTTTACAGAAAGTTGTCACTAAATGATATATTGCTCATGCATGCCATGGGAATATGTGAAATGACACCCCAAAATACATTCTTTTGCTTCTCCTGAGTACAGGGATACCACATGTGTGAGACTTTTTGGGAGCCTAGCTGTGTACGCGCCCCCGAAAACCAATCCACATCTTCAGGTTTTCTAATGGCGTAAATTGCTGATTTTACCCCTGACTACCTGTCACAGTTTCAGAGGCCCTGAAATTTCAAGATGGCACAAAACCCCCCCAAATGACCCCATTTTGCAAAGTAGACACTCCAAGCTACTGGCTGAGAAGTATGGTGAGTCCATGGAATAGTTTATATTTTGCCACAAGTTTCGAGGAAAAAAAATTTTTTTATTTTTTTTTATTTTTTTACACAAAGTTGTCAGTAAATGATATATTGCTCACACAGGCCATGGGTATATGTGAAATAACACCCCAAAATACATTCTGCTGCTTCTCCTGAGTACAATGATACCCCATGTGTGAGACTTTTTGCCAGTCTAGCCGCGTACAGGACCCGGAAAACCAATGCGCACCTTTAGGCTTTCTAAGGGCGTAAATTGTTGATCTCACTCCTTACTACCTATCACAGTTTTGAAGTCCATAAAAAGCCAAGATTGCACAAACCCCCCCCCCCCCCCCCCAAATGACCCCATTTTGCAAAGTAGACACTCCAATCTATTTGCTGAGAGGCATGGTGAGTATTTTGCAGCTCTAATTTTTTTTGGAAAATGAAGAAAAAACAGGAAAATGCATTTTTTTTCCTCTTTTCAATTTCCAAAACTTTGTGACAAAAAGTGAGATCTGCAAAACACTCAACATGCCTCTCTGCAAATAGCTCAGGGTGTCTACTTTCCGAAAAGGGGTCATTTGGGGGGGGGTTGTGCCGTCTTGGCATTTCATGGCCTCCAAAACTGTGATAGGTAGTCAGGAGTGAAATCAACAATTTACGCTCTTGGAAAGCCTGAAGGCGATGATTGGTTTTCGGGGTCCTGTACTCGGCTAGACTGCAAAAAAGTCTCACACATGGGGTATCCCTATACTCAGGAGAAGCAGCAGAATGTATTTTGGGGGGTCAGTTCACATATACCCATGGCATGTGTGAGCAATATATCATTTACTGACAACTTTGTGTAAAAAAAAAAAATATATATATATATATATATATATATATATATTTCCCGGAACTTGTGGCAAAATATAAAATATTCCATGGACTCACCATGCCTCTCAGCAAATAGCTTGGGGTGTCTACTTTCCAAAATGGGGTCATTTGGGGGGGTTTTGTGCTATCTTGGAATTTTAGGGCCTCCGAAACTGTGATAGGTAGTCAGGAGTGAAATCAACAATTTACGCCCTTGGAAAGCCTGAAAGTGGGGACTGGTTTTCGGGGACCTGTACTCGGCTAGACTGCAAAAAAGTCTCACACATGGGGTATCCCTGTACTCAGGAGAAGCAGCAGAATGTATTTTGGGGTGTCATTTCACATATACCCATGGCATGTGTGAGCAATATTTCATTTACTGACAACTTTATGAAAAAAAAAAAAATATATATATATATATATTTCCCGGAACTTGTGGCAAAATATAAAATATTCCATGGACTCACCATGCCTCTCAGCAAATAGCTTGGGGTGTCTACTTTCCAAAATGGGGTCATTTGGGGGGGGTTTTGTGCTATCTTGGAATTTTAGGGCCTCCGAAACTGTGATAGGTAGTCAGGAGTGAAATCAACAATTTACGCCCTTGGAAAGCCTGAAAGCGGGGACTGGTTTTCGGGGACCTGTACTCGGCTAGACTGCAAAAAAGTCTCACACATGGGGTATCCCTGTACTCAGGAGAAGCAGCAGAATGTATTTTGGGGTGTCATTTCACATATACCCATGGCATGTGTGAGCAATATTTCATTTACTGACAACTTTGTGAAAAAAAAAAAATATATATATATATATGTATTTCCCGGAACTTGTGGCAGAATATAAAATATTCCATGGACTCACCATGCCTCTCAGCAAATAGCTTGGGGTGTCTACTTTCCAAAATGGGGTCATTTGGGGGGGGTTTGTGCTATCTTGGAATTTTAGGGCCTCCGAAACTGTGACAGGTAGTGCAGAGGTGACATGCACAATTTACGCCATTAGAAAACCTGGGAGTGTTGATTGGTTTTCGCGGTCCTGTACACAGCTAGGCTCCCAAAAAGTCTCACACATGGGGCATCCCCATACTCAGGAGAAGTGGCAGAATGTATTTTGGGGTGTAATTCCACATATACCCATGTCATGTGTGAGAATTTTATCTTTTAGTGACAACGTTGTGTAAAAAAAAAAAATAAAAAAAAAAATACTAATTTCTCTAGCGCTCATCGACAGACGTAGTCCTCGGTGATACACCACCTTCGGGTTATGTTACCTCCGCAGGAGCAGGACTAGACAGGAAATTAAAAAGCTCTGGCCACACCCTAGGGGCAGTCCCAGAGGGTATATCCTCTCTCTCTCTGCCTCAGCAAATCAGCACACCGCTAGTCAGCACAGGCCGCCGCCATTTTTTTTGCTGGATCGCACGAGCCGCCATTTTGGCGTAGCCTCGTGTCTTCAGCATGGGGGCGGCCATGTTTTAGGTGATTCTACACCTCGTGGAGCTTGGGGGAGGCGCCGGAAGGCGTACAGAGGGGCGGAGCCGCCTCCTTTCTTCCTGGGCAGCCAGCCAAAAGACTTCCTGTTTGTCTAAGACAGCGCTGTAAGCTGTTGCAGTTCAACTCTGAACATCAAGTGGTGAGCCTGGGGGTCTATCTCTCTCTCTCTCGATCGATAGGGATCCCTAGCAGGTAACACTAAGGGGTTTTTTGTGGCGCTGAGGGTCAAAAAAAAAAAAAAAAAGGTTTTTCTTTACTTTGAATTATATCATCCAGGAAGTAACTGGAGTTATTATGGACCCTGCCACACAGATTCCCCCACCTGTTTCCCTCGAGGGGGCCTCGGGACCCGCCGGTGTACAGAGTATAGAGTCATTTACAGCAATTTTGGAGTCTATGGTGGCTCGGGTGGAGGCGGCCTGTCAGGGACGGGGGTCAAGGAAGCGACCCCCGCCTACCCCTATACTATCTGACACCTCTGACTCTGATTCAGAGATGGTCACTGCAGTTGCAGGTTCCTCTGCAAGGGCTGCTATCCCAGGTAAAGCCCCCTCAGACAGTGAGGAGGACGCTTCTTCTCCTGCTATAATTCAGGAAGAAGCATTGGTGGACGCACTAGTTGTGGCAGTGCAAGAAACCTTAAAACTTGAGGCTTTACCGGCAGAGGCAACTGAAACAGAGAGGCCTTTTGGGACTAATAAGCCCATCAAGACGGCGAAGGCTTTTCCTGTACCTAAATGTTTTGGAAATCAGATTAAAGGAGAATGGGAACATTCTAAACGTACCTTTACTATTTCCAAGCGTATTGCTAGACGCTATCCGTTTGAGGAATCCATCATTAAGAAATGGACGGTACCACCAGTCGTGGATCCGCCTATTTCCAGGCTGAATAAAGCCACGGTTATTCCAGTGGAGGACACTTCGTCCTTTAAGGATCCGGTGGATCGAAAGATAGAAGCGGAGTCCCGCACTATCTTTTCTCTGATAGGGTCAGCATTTAGACCAGTAATTGTTATTGGTCTAGTTTCCCAGACACTTACAGAATGGGCGAAGATGGTACGCCAAGATCTTAGGGGAAAAGATATTCCCCAGGAGACATCTGATTTGATAGAACAGATCATACAAGGGCTACGGTTTATCTGTGACGCAGCCTTGGACACTACTCCCTTGTTAGGGCATGCATCTAAGTTAGCAGTGATCCTCAGACGTGTGCTGTGGTTAAAATGCTGGTCAGCTGACCTAGGTTCCAAAAAGACTTTGACCAATCTCCCTTTCCAGGGGAATCGTCTATTTGGAGCCAACCTAGATGAAATCATTAAGGATGCCACCGGGGGCAAGAGTACTTTTTTGCCACAGGCTGCAAAAGCTAAGGAACCTGGCAACAAGCGAGGACCTTTCTTTACCGCCCATAAAGGACGCCCGGCTGGTACTTCCGGGAAAGGCAAGACTCCTCCAGGAGGGTTCAAGAAGGGCTGGTCGGACAAGCAGAGGACCAACCCAGCCAAACCCGAAGTAAAGGAGTACACAGCCTGAAGGTGCGCCCCCACCCAATTTCAGGGTGGGGGGACGTTTTCACCGGTATTCAGGACATTAGATCGAGCATCAACCACTACTACCGGTGCGATTCTTCCCTTCCAACATTTAAGTACAGGAAGCGGTAGTTACCGTTCCCTGTATAGATCTTTTCCTTTACCTTTTCCTAAGATTAGTCCCGATACCTCACAGGAATCGGATCTGATTGACCAGATAGGCCAAGTAGCCTCTAGTCGGGTGACTTCGGTCCCTGAGGTTCAACCAGAAAAGATCACCTTGCCTGATAACTATCAGGTATCTGATAAATGTGTGGGAACAGAAAACGACCAGACTTTCTCGGATGGTCGGGGCCAGATACCTCTAGGGACGCCTGGTTCAGATCCTATCAGCGCCAGTGGTCCTAGAAATTCTAGGCTGGCCTCTTCAAGCCGGCCTGGCCGACTTGGACAGGTTAGTCGCAGACGTTCCGTGGGAACTTCGTCTCAGGGAGTGTCTGTAGTCTCAAGGACCTATTTACCTTCGTGCTTTACAGTCGCTGGTTTTAATGGCCTGGCCATTGAGACCCAAGTACTGAAGGACAGAGGTTTGTCTACTTCTGTCATTCCTACCCTTATTAAAGCAAGGAAAGCGACTTCCAGCAAAGTCTATTATCACACATGGAAGACTTATATTGCGTGGTGCGAATCTTTAGGATTTCCTCCACGTACCTATTCGGTGTCTCGAATATTGGCCTTTTTGCAACAAGGGGTTGAGCAGAAGCTAGCCTTGAGCACCATCAAGGGTCAAGTTTCAGCATTAGCAATCTTCTTTCAGAAACCTTTAGCTACCAAATCCTTGGTGCGGAATTTCATCCAGGGGGTGCGGCACCTGGCTCCTCCAGTCCGCGCGCCCTTACCGCCCTGGGATCTTAATTTGGTTTTGTCGGTTCTACAGAAACCTCCCTTTGAAAACATCAGGGAGATTCCCTTGCTTACTTTATCCCAGAAGGTGGTCTTCTTGGTGGCTATTACTTCTGCTCGCAGGGTGTCAGAACTGGCTGCATTATCATGCCAGTCCCCATACCTAGTGATTCATAGGGATAAGGTAGTACTTCATCCTAAGCCATCTTTTCTTCCTAAGGTGGTTTCAGATTTTCATCTGAATGAAGATATTGTACTACCTTCCTTGTGTCCTCAGCCCAAGCATCATCGGGAACATGCGTTGCATTCCTTGGATGTGGTTCGGGCAATCAGGGTATACCTGAAAGCTACGGAATCATTCCGTAAGACGGATTCACTTTTTGTGATCACGGATGGCCCCAGAAAGGGTTTGCCTGCATCTGCCGCGACCATTGCCAAATGGATTAGACAAACGGTGGTACAGGCTTATTCTATTAAGGGTCAGAGTCCTCCGTTCCCTGTTAGGGCGCACTCCACTCGAGCGCTCAGTACTTCCTGGGCCTTTCGCCATCAGGCGTCAGTGGTCCAGGTATGTAAGGCGGCCACTTGGTCGTCGGTACATACCTTTACTAAATTCTATAAAATTGATGTGACGGCATCGGCGGATGCCTCATTTGGCCGCAAGGTTTTGCAGGCCGCAATTTGAGGAGACCGGTGGTCTACCTCGAGGGTTTTTTTCTGTTTGAAAATTTTTTTTTGTTGAGTCTCATCATTAAGGATGAGCATTGTAAACTTCTAGTTGGCACCGGTTGGGCCTTCTAGATTGGGATTTGATTTCCATTTTCCCACCCCTCAGTTGTGATACTGCTCTGGGACGTCCCGAAGGTGGTGTATCACCGAGGACTACGTCTGTCGATGAGCGCTAGAGAAAAATGGATTTTTGTAAAATCTTACCGTAAAATCCTTTTCTCTTAGCTCATCGACAGACGTAGTCCCCGCCCCTCTATTTTGGAGTTGGGTTGGGTTAAATTCTCTAAGCACTGCTTTTTCACAAAACTGATTTGCTGAGGCAGAGAGAGAGAGGATATACCCTCTGGGACTGCCCCTAGGGTGTGGCCAGAGCTTTTTAATTTCCTGTCTAGTCCTGCTCCTGCGGAGGTAACATAACCCGAAGGTGGTGTATCACCGAGGACTACGTCTGTCGATGAGCTAAGAGAAAAGGATTTTACGGTAAGATTTTACAAAAATCCATTTATTCCCAAAACTTGTGGTAAAATATAAAATATTCCATGGACTCACCATGCCTCTTAGCAAACAGCTTGGGGTGTCTACTTTCCAAAATGGGGTCATTTGGGGGGGTTTTGTGGTATCTTGACATTTCAGGGCCTCCTAAACCGTTAGAGGTAGTGAGAAAATGCAATGAAAAATGTACGCCCTTTGAAATTCTGATGGTGGGGATTTGTTTTTGTGGTCCCGTACACAGCTAGGCTCCCAAAAAGTCCCACATATGTGGTATCCCTGTACTCAGGAGAAGCAGCAGAATATATTTTGGGGTGTAATTACACATATACCCATGGCATGTGTGAGCAATATATCATTTCAATGACAACTTTGTGTAAAAAAAAAAAAAAAAAAAAAAATTTTTAGTCATTTTTCAAACACCTGTGACAAAAAAATGAAATATTCAATGAGCTCAACATGCCTCTCAGAACATTCCTTAGGATGTCTACTTTCCAAAAAGTGGTAGTTTGGGGGGGTTTTGTACTGCCCTGCCATTTTAGCACTTCATGAAATGAGATAGGCAGTCAAAAATTAAAGCTGCGTAAATTTCTGTATTTACACCATAGTTTGTAGACGCTATAACTTTTGCGCAAACCAATAAAAATACGCTCATTGAATTTTTTTTTGTCAAAGACATGTAGCTAAATATATTTTGGCCAAAAAAAAATACATAAATTGAGTATATTGGATATTTTTTAAAAGACAAAGTTGAAAATGTCATTTTTTTGCAAAATTTTCGCTCTTTTTTTATTAATATCGCAAAAAATAAAAAGCGCAGAGGTGATCAAATACCACCAAAAGAAAGCTCTGTTTGTGGGAAAAAAAGGACGTAAATTTCGTTTGGGTACCACATTGCATGACCGCACAATTGTCAGTTAAAGTCACGCAGTGCCGAGTCGTAAAATACCCCCTGGTCGGAATGGGGGTAAAATCTTCCGGGGCTTAAGTGGTTAAGGACTGTTACTATCATCTGCACTGTTGTTTAGATTGCTAGCTCTTGAGCCTACTAACATCTATCCTTGCACTGGGTTAGTCTCTCCTGTATGTCATCTGCTGTCCTACCACCTACTACCATACATGATTGCTAACCTATCTGCATCCTACCTGTTACCATCTATACTCTCATGAACATTTCTCTCAAGTGCTGTTCACCTATTGTCACTGTTCATACCTGTCTCTTCAGCTCATCACCACTATACTGCTATATACATCTATCACTCCAGGAACATCTTATTGAGTGTGTATATTTGTATGCTGAATCAGACAGACCACAGTGATGAGTCTTGGGAGTTGGAATTGGTATTTCAACGTATCTCTACATGACTGCTGAGTGGAGTTTTTCTGCAGCTGCAAATCCATCTTGTTTCAGAAAACGCAGGAGCGTTACACTTGGGGGGGTCTAAAAAGTGTACCTGTGAAGTTTCAGCTCTGTAGCATTTCCAGAACCAGAAAAAAAATATCATTTATCTTCTAATTTTTTTAATAGAGCATTGTAGCGGCTTCTCTACATCTTGCATTTTTTTTTTTGCTGGCATTTATCAGGCATTTTTTGGGCATCTTTGGGCATGCTACAGAGCTGAAACTTCACAGGTACACTTTTTAGACCCCCCAGACACTAAATCCAAAAAAGACATGCCTGCCTCCAAAGACGCCCAAAAAATGTCCGATAAATGCTAGCAAAAAAAAAAGGCAAGGTGTAGAGAATCCGCTATAATTATAAGAAAAATGACATTTTTTTTCTTGTTCAGGACAATTTTCATGGAAAGTCGGATTACAAGTCGCTTCAAATAAGATAAGGAGGCGACTCCCATTGAAGTCTATGGGACAAGTCGGATCACAAGTCGCCTCAAAGTAGTACAGGACCTTTTTCAGAAGTCGGAGCGACTTCAGTAGTGCCAATTAAGACGGCACTCATTGATTAACATTGCTTTTGCTATGTCAAGCGACTTGGGAAAACTTGAGGGTACACAAGTCGCCTCACAAGTCGCGGCAGTGTGAATGGGCTCTAAATTTTAGTAACCAGTTTTATTTATTTATGTACATGTAGGAAAGAATACAGGCTAGGGATGCACTGAAATGAAAATTTTGGGCCAAAACCGAAAATGCAGGATGCCCTTGGCCGAAAACCGAAACCGAAAATGACTTTTTCCCCCAAATATTTTTAAAATAGATAGAATAAGGGCATACACCAAAAACAGGCAGCGACGTACACCTGTCGCTGCCACCCTGTCACAGTATATGTACTGTGATGGGTTGGCAAGAGGTTAATTACCAATGGTATTAGTATTATGCAGCATGAGGGGGTTAATGTATTGTCACTGCTGGTCACTGATGCATTAGTGACCGACCAGTGGCAGTTAATTAACCCCTTTGTGCTGCATTAGTGCAACCAGTATCAGTGTTAATTAACACTGGTTGCACTAATGCAGCACAAAGGGGTTAATTAACTGCCACTGGTTGGTCACTAATGCATCAGTGACCAGCAGTGACAATACCTTAACCCCCTCATGCTGCATAATTAATACTAATACCATTGGTAAGCTGCCTCAGCTCCCCCCCCCCTCCCTCCCCTCCCCCCTGCCTCAGCGTCCCTCTCGTCAGTACACCCCCCCCCCCCCCCCCCCCCCCGCCTCAGCGTCCTCTCCTACTCACTGTGCTCCTCCGGTGTCCTTCATTCAAAAGACGCGCCTCTGGCCGGCGGCCCGCCTCCCGGTGATGTCACTACTACTACAATCTGTGCATGAATGAAGTGACATACCGGGCGGGAGGGCGGGCGAGCGGCCGCTAATAGCTGTAAGTATGTGAGAGCTTCACTTCCCTGGCAGCGGACGATGTGCATGAATGAACTGACACACCGGGCGGGGGGAGCGGCTGCTAATAACTGTAACTTCGTGAGAGCTTCACTTCCCTGTCAGAGGAGATACCCACCTGATAGGGAAATGAAGCTCTCACATAGTTACAGTTATTAGCGGCCGTTCCTTCCGCCCGGTCTGTCAATTCAGTTCATTCATGCACATCGTCCGCTGCCAGGGAAGTGAAGTGAAGCTCTCACATACTTACAGCTATTAGCGGGCGCTCGCCCGCCCTCCCGCCCGGTCTGTTAGTTCATTCATGAACAGATCGTAGTAGTAGGGACATCATTGAGAGGCGGGCGGGCGGCCAGAGGCGGGACTTTTCAAACCTGCGATGCGCCCTCCTCCTTCCTCACGGCGGCCATTAATTTCGGCATTTTAACCCATTTTCGGCCGAAATGGGATAGGCCCATTTTCGGCCGAAAATTTCGGTGGCTGAAATTTCGGTGCATCACTAAAACAGGCCTTTTTTTTAATGCCATCTACTGAGCTAGTCTGAACTAGCTCTTGAGGCAGTCTATTCCACATTTCCACAGCTCTAACTGTGAAGAAACCTTTTGGTATTTTCCTTTTCCTTCAGCGTGGAGAGTGCCCCCTAGTCCTCTGTGACCACTGTAAAGTGAATAACTCAACACCAAGTTCACTATATGGAAAACTTGGTGTACTTGTACATGTTGATCATATCGCCCTAATCTCCTCTTCTTAAGAGAGAATAAATTGATTTCCTCTAATCTTTCTTCATGGCTGAGCTCTTCCATGCCTCTTGGTTACCCTTCTCTGCACTTTCTCCAGTTCCCTGATAGGTTTTGGACATCAATTCCCAAAGGATAACTGGTTGTACTGCTATTTACAACTCAGGCATGCCTACCATGCTCAGTTTGCATCCAAAATTCCCCCATTTTTACTTACCCTTTGATTGGGATACTTTGATCACAGGGTCAGGTCTTCTGATATGTAAAGTGCAACTTGCCTTCCAGCTGTATTAGGCCATAATCCACAAACCTATGTTCACATTAAAAAGACAATGTGTATGTATATCTGTGTGGTGTGTATATATATATATATATATATATATATATATATATATATATATACACAGAATATCCTATATAAATAATGCAACATATACCCCCACTTGGGTCGGTTCTAACTACTAGAACTGACCCATAAATCAAAAAACATACATATTATTGCGATTTGAGGTACTGAATGCTTCACAATGGCTCATATAAAATATGGAATTGAAAACTGGTTACATCTCTCTTCACCAGCCTCTAAAATATCCCCATGAACCAGCTTTAGATAATATAACTTTAGACCATGACTGAAAAAGGTAAACAACATTGGCCTGTATAGCTGTTAGGCCTTGTTTCATAGCTTGCAGTTTCTTCAGTGTATTACACCAAGTTCTTTAATACTGTGCAAAGACAAGCTGATGTCGTAATCCAATAGTCCAATCTCCGATTCGATTATCACATCTCTTACCATATCATTGGAAGTGATGCTTGGTACATTGCTCTGTGAGCTCCAATCCACATAATCCAGGATTCTTTCATCTCCAGGCTCAGGGGTTTCATTTTTAAATATGAATTGTTCAGTTGTAGTAATCTTCATCACAAGTCCAAAATGAAACTTATGCCAGCCACGATTTGCTTTTGTAATCTGCTGTAGGCCGACCCCACATTGCCTTTTAATAGAGCAGTTACTTGGATCATTCAGTCCATAATTCCTCTGAATTGGACCACACGATGGTTTAAATAGTATCAGCTTGACATCAGTATTTATCAGATTGTCTGTCCAGACAAAGCAGCAGTGGAAATTCTTGCCAGTATGAAGTGTAAATTCTCACCATGAAAGGTAGAAAGTTCTTTACATCCACATATGTCATAGCCTTCAGAATATTTTAAATAACGGATTCAAAAAAATTTAAATCATAACTAGAGTGATACACTTCACTCACCTCTCTTATAAATTTAGGGAAAACCACCCCATGTACTATATCCTAAACTTATATTGCTCTACCCAGTCTAAGTATCGCTTTGCGAATACTCAGACACCCATTTATTTATGCTATGATAAGCCATTGTGCGGCATCTCACCTTAGATGTCAAATATATTGAAATCAATACGTATTTTGTAACATGTACAGATGTCATGAAAATGATTGTAGGTTTAAATGCTTCTCTCTGGTTTTTAAGATAAAAATCAAGAAATAAAACACGATGAAAATAAAATATTTTAAAAAAAAAAGTCCATTGCTTGATGAAAATTTGAGAGTCCATTGTTTTTTTTTTTAAAGTCCTTGTAATAGTGATATCAACCCAAATTAACATATTCGATTGGCTATCCAGAGTTTCTCCCCCCACTGGCCAACAATGTCAGAAACTTCTGTGCTTCTGTAATTCACTTGTAAATGAGCATCTCCAGCTTGTCTGAAAGACAAAAAACTCTCAGAAATGTTTTAGTAAGGTAAACTAAGTACTATTTACATTTTTACAGTGTGAAGTTAATTTACCACCACTGCCAGAGCACTCACAAACAGATCTAGAGAATTTACACATAGTGTCATATCTACATTTATAATACCCTATAACCTCTCAACTGTTTGTGAAGATAATAACTCTTTTAAAAGTTATTCTAATTTACCCCCACTGCCATAAAGGTGTAATTTGCATTCAAATGCAGATCTGAAGGTCTTTCATCTCCTGTTGTCTCTGTACCTCTGGTATTCTATAACATCCTTAATTGTTCCAATAATATGTCACGGTTCAATTTCATCTTATCATACTCAATTTTCAGATGGTCATATTCCTGTTTTTGAGAAAATGGTATCCATGTCTTAGACTTTTTCTTATTATTATTTTGATCAGCTCTGTTTTGCACATTAGGATCACACGTTTGTGGCTACATCAACTTTTACAGCCTGCACATTTACATTTCTCCATAAATGATCTGCTCTCAACAATATGTCATTTAAATCATGAGGATTTGGGGTAACTAATAAAATATTTTGTTTGATATGCTCATGCAAAGCATCTACGACCATACTCATATGTACCAAGCCTCCACGCTCAAATGCAAGTTTATTAACAACCAAAAATTCCATAATAGTAGCTATCCTGTTTGACAATTCATAGGGAGAATCATTCTGCATTTGTTTGATCTTCCCATAAATGGTAACATCAGAACGTACACCATACAACACACGTAATAATTCCAGTAATATGTCCCTTGTCCTAAGAGGCTGAATACAGATCTGTTTAATTCTCATCCAAAGACCATTTCCTATAGAATGTTGCAAGACTCTTTCTAAATCAGATGGGTTTAGATCAGTGTTTTTCAACCTTTTTTCAACCAAGGCACCCTTTACAATCTGGCAGAATCCAGAGGCACACCAACCAAAAATGTTGATAAAATTATATTTATGAGAAGCCACAGGTAACGCACATGAAAACAGCGGGTATTCTGCGCTACACCTGCGCTGCGGCCAAACTGAAGCAGATGTGCAAGCGGAATACAACAGACGTGCAGTTTCCATTAACAATAATACAGATGATTGCTTTTTTTTTTTTTTTCTTTTAAATGTAAATTACCAATTTTTTACTCTTTTTATGTAAAATAAATATACATAGATAAGATATGGGGGTTTTAAATGTTGTATTATTGTTAATGGAAACTGCACTTATTTTTTAATGTTGTTGCAAACAGAAGCACATGTGCAAGCAGAATACAACATAAAAAAAATTGCAGTTTCTATTAACAATAATACAGCATTTAAAACCCATGTATATTTATACTACTTGGTGAAATAGTGAAAGCAAGAACAGGTAAAGTTAAGATAGTGACAGTCCATCCATTATAATATTCTGATGTTAAAATTATTAATTAACTCACAGAGCCACTGAAGCCACTCCTGTTCTTCTTCTCTGCTGGAACTTGTCTTGAAAAGAGCGCCAGCAGCAGCTTCCGGGACCGTGGCTCTCACCTCACCTACTTGCCGTACCTGGCATAGCAACCGATGACATCATCGGTTGGCATAGACGCTGTCGGGAGGCTGGAGCAGCTTCCGGATCGCAAGTGGCAGCGGAACGGAATTTAGCCGTCCCTTCTGCCACAATCAGAATGTAGAACGGTTTGTCTGCTAATATTACTGCAAGGAAAACATTTCTTTAGGATTAATGCACATTTGGGTCATTTTGTCGCGGCACACCTGGGGACTCCTCACGGCACACCTGTGTGCCGCGGCACACAGGTTGGGAAACACTGGTTTAGATGATACATATCTCTGACATGCTGCAAGTCACAAAACCATTTTAAAAATATGTTTAAATCATGGCAAGGAACCATTCCTATTTCTTTAAGAATTGCGTCTAATTCTTTTATTTCAAAGGTTTCATTATAAGCTGAACTTCACCTGTATTATTATTATTGTTATAAACGGTGGTAGTCATAGTGGGTGCAGCTGGTAATGAATTATCAGATTTAATATGAGACTCTGTTACATTTGATAGAACATTTGAATTTGTATTTTGCTGCAGATTGCTGAATTCAAGATTTGATGCACATCTGCCTTCCCGTGATCTCTTCTCGAATTCCATAATTCTTAATTTCAATCTCTCATTTTCCTCTGATAATTCATCACAACTTTTAGATTTCTCAATCAAAGCTTCACCAATGGTAACTGCATGCAATTTTAAATTTACAGTCTCAGTTTGATTGGTTACGTAACATTTCATAGACCTTGTTGCTATCATCAACTGAATTCTGTAACTGGTCAATTTCCTCAATCTTACCCCTTAAACCATTTTCCATATTTAAACAGCAAGATAACAAACCCTGCAAAATACAACCTTTTCTTTTACTTTCTGAAATTTTGTTATCAAAAACATTTTTCTCTAAAAATTCCTTCATCAAAGTCCACGTCTGCTTACATTTTTCTGGAATTTCATAAGGACCACCATGACGCTTAATACATTTTAACACCCACCTGTTTACTTTATCTGAACTGACACTAGCTTCACCCTGCGTAAGCATTTTCACTATATTACTAGTAATTAAAAAATATATATATATATTTTACTCACCGCATTTCAGGCTCCACCTTGAAGTTAGTTCTTCAGCTTCCCGTTCCGGTCTCCTGGTACACAGCACAGTCTTTTTGTTCAATTTTCCAGTCTCCAGAGAACAATTCTGGGGTTTTAAACTTGTTAAATTTTGTAGATCAGACTCTTAAGTCACCACCAGACTTTGGAGTCACAGCACAGCTCTTGGGTCTCCACCAGACTTCTGTCCACCTCACAAGACTGTTGTCACCACTGATTTCTGTTACTAAGTCCGAAATGCACTTCTGGTCGCTAGTCACGGCACCAATGTAGTGATGTATTCGTAGTAGTATTAATTAATTAGTACTATAATGCGAGTTATTCTTGCAACGACCCAGTTCTTCCAGAGAGATGCATTTATTGAGACTTCAGCAAAGTATAAAGATATTTGCAACAGATGACAAAATCCAACAGAGTAAATAGCAGCCTTCAGAGTCCCATTCATAACCCTTTGCTCTCATCCTCATGTATCAATGTGTGTATATATCTGTGTGTGTGTGTGTGTGTGAAAAGAATGAAGCTCCTGAAATACCAGTGTGACACGGGGGGGGGGGGGGGGAGATCCCACTTGTAATGTTTACCAGGTAAACAATCCACCATTTCCCCTCAAGTTACCATCAATACCTTTTGTCAGGCCAAAAGCCAATCTACACTTTACGACCCCCTGCGAGTAAGTCCTCGGGTCTTCTGATATGTAAAGTGCAACTTGCCTTCCAGCTGTATTAGGCCATAATCCACAAACCTATGTTCACATTAAAAAGACTATGTGTATGTATATCTGTGTGTGTGTGTGTGTGTATATATATATATATATATATATATATATATATATATACACATACATATACATAATATCCTATATAAATAATGCAACACTTATTATTCTTCCCTGTACGGTGTCACGGACCCCCCACATGGGGCCATGGATGGCTTTCTGGACAGGCTTGATCTCCCTTCTCTCTCAGCCTCTAACAAAGAGATCTTGGAGAAGGAGATCACTCTGGAGGCGGTACTGGAAGTAATTAAACAGGCTAGACCCGAAGACTCCGGGCCCAGGCGGCTTCTCTGCTGCATACTACAAAAAGTTTGCGGCACAGTTGGCGCCACGCCTCTTTCAGTTTTTTAGGGCAATACGAGATGGTGCATCCCTAGATGCAGATTCTAGCAGAGCCAATATATGCTTAATACCCAAACCTGATAAGGATCATACCGACATGGCCAATTATCGCCCAATATCATTGATCAACAATGATTTGAAACTTCTCACCAAAATCTATGCAAACAGACTGACTACCTTACTGACACAATATATTCATACTGACCAAGTCGGATTTGTCCAAGGGAGACAGGTAGCAGACCAGATAAGATGAGCAGTAGATCTAATCACTGTGTTAAGATCAAACTGGGATGGGGAGGGTCCAAGACAGGGTATGCACTTATCATTGGACTTACATAAGGCCTTCGATTCGCTATCATGGCCTTTCTTTTTCCATATACTGGGAAAATGGAATTGTGGGCTGACATTTCTTAAAAGCTTTGTATTCAAACCCATCGACTAACATCATGGAACATGGACGCATCTCAGATCCACTACAAATCCGCAGAGGAACTAGGCAGGGATGTCCTCTCTCGCCACTACTATTTGTGATAGCTATCAAAACGTTGGCGATAGCTATTAGAACTGACCCTAATGTTCATGGAGTGGAAAGTGAGGGCAGAGTCCATAAATGTGGCTTGTTTGCCGATGATATGCTTTTATTTATAACAGACCCTGTCACAACTACCCAATTTATTTGCTCTATTGCATGATTTTGGAGCGGTTTCTGGGCTGAAGGTCAATCATCTTAAATCGTAAACTTTAAACATAAATCTTCCAGATACAGTTTTAAATGCAATACGACCATCCTTTTCCTTTTAAATGGGGTATGCAGACACTGACACTCCCTTATCTTGGGGTGAGACTGACATCTGACATTGCTACGTTGTTTCGGGCTAACTACCCACCTTAATATGACTCTACAGAACTGGACCCGAAAACTTGGCAGATTTTATAATCTTTCCTGGATGGATAGAATTGCGGCAGTTAAAATGACTGTTCTTCTACGTGTACTGTACTATTTCAGATCCCTCCCTATTCCGGTGTCCTCCGTTTTTTTTTCGGCAACTACAATCTTTCATTTTTTAATTTATTTGGAATAAGGTTGGATGTCGGGTAGCTCGGTCCACTTTATATAGACCTAAATGGAGAGGTGGGCTGGGAGTCCCACACTTTCTGCGCTACTATAGGGTGGCACAAATAGTCCAATTATACAAATTTTTAATGAGAACTACATACCTGAGTGGATACACTTGGAGGCAAGTGCTAGTCCGCCCATCCCATTGGATCTCTTGTTATGGCTATCCCCGAGAGAACAGAAAGCAGTCATGTGTCAATCTCTATCCCACTCCTTACGGCTCTGGGACATAGCATGTAAATTGTACCCTTTAAAATCCCCTCATACACCAGTGGCCCCTCTCTTGAGTAAACCTTGTTTCCCTCCAGGTCAACAGCCTGGTCAGATTACTTGTTTGACTGACAAGGGTCTCTATAGGATTGCTCACTTTCTAGATAATAAGGGGATTAGACCACACAGCTACTTTAGGGAAACGCTACAGATGCCCCCTAAGGAGACATATCGCTTATACCAAATTACTCATTTCCTCAAAAAAAAAAAAACGAAATATCAGGTTGATCTCCACTAGAACTCTTTTCGAGAGCAGATGCTTGCATGGGTTGGAACCACAAGGGGGGATAACGTTATGCCCCATTTCATAACCAAAGTGTGACAGGAGTCACTTTGGGCATGGGGGTTGTGGACTCCAAATTCCTTTAAATAGGTTGGGAGGCACGTCCAGCCTTGTGTGGCTTTCTTATGTTTAAGTCACCCTGCATCTGTTATGGATGCAGGGTGACCAGGGGGGTGGTGAACACTGAAAATATGGTTTGGACTACTACAAATGGGACAGTCATATTCAGGAATAATGTCTCCCTTGTAATATGAAGATTTTTGTTCCCATTTGCCATGAGGTCTCTGAACAGGAAGTCAACTCCTAATATGGTCATTCCAGGAAGTTCTGAGGAGACGGACTGTCTGGGGTGGCTCTCCATTCACCCATTGTCAGGTGTGCTAATGACCTCACCTGTTGTCTGCTAAGGGATGTATTGACACTCAGAGTAATGTGTATTGAGGGCTCGTTAGGGAACCATTGTTCTGTATCTGACCAATCCCTGTTGACTCATTTTCAAGTCCTCATTTGCATGGCAGTCCTCCTGGTCAAGTTATCTGACCAATCACTGCTGACTCATTTTCAAGCCCTCATTTGCATGGCTGGAGAGGACCTTATTGAGAACTGCAGGTACTGTGCAATTGACCAATGGGAAAGCGGTTGTTGGGGGAAGGATGTTCCAAATTCTGTATAAAAGTGTGCTGTGTTCTTTCAATAAAGGTTGTTGTTACTGTTTTACCCTTAACTCGGAGCTTTGTCTCGTTCTTGGGGGGATTCACTGTATGCTGTTGGAGACTGATTGCTAGGAGTGTAAGCTGATGTATGCTTTTGCTGTTCGTCTGCTAGCAGCTATTCGTGGGGTTCCAGGTTGGAGTGCTATTTTGTATCCAGTTCGGGAGTTAGGTGTTCTGCAGTAGCTGTGCCTGTCTCTCAGAAAGGGGCATATCGCCTAAACGGATTTTAACCCCTTGTCTGCTGAAACGGTCCTTTACACAAAGTAACAAACTTTCCTACCAAAAGGCATGGGAATCGGATCTGGGGGAAATAATTGAGGAGTAGGAGTGGACAAAATGGTCGACTATGGTGCACAGAGGAATACTTAACACTACCTTGGTGGAAGTGAATTATAAATTGATGTCTCGCTGGTATCTGGTCCAGTCAAGATTAGCGAAACTGTATCCTGGTACCTCGTCCCTGTGCTTTAGGGGTTGTGGACAGGAAGGCAATATGTTTAGTGTCTGGTGGTCCTGTCCGAAGGTCTTGCACTTCTGGAGCAGGGTGTTCAACATGATCCACTCGGTGACTGGGCAAAATATTCCCAGGGCTGCCAAGACGGCACTGTTTGCTGACCTTGTGGGGGAGATCCCCAGGCATTTACGTACCCCCATCTTTTTTATCCTCCTAGCAGCTAAAATAACCATAGCGTGTTCATGGAAATCATTGGTGATAAATATTGTAATGGTCAAACACAAAATCTCCTGGATCACGATTAACGAAAAACTGACGAGTATCCGTAAAGTCCGTGAGTGTCGAGAGGTACTTGCAATAGGAGGCCGGTCTAGGGGGACAGGATCTGTTTTCTTCTTTTCTCTTTCTATTGCTATTTCTCTTTTTTATTTTTCCTTTCTTACTACTTTGGTTATTCCGTGTATTACTTGAACAGGATAGTTTGGTATGGAACTGATAGATTAGTTCCAGTGGACATGTATTATACAGATATGATGCATGAATACTGTTGGTGATTACTAACTCAGGATGTTGTCATTGGACACATATTGCTATATAATTGTGTTTGTAGACACTTTTCTTCTTTGAAATCCAGCAGTTGATCTTAGTACAATTACATTTTGATGTCGCTAATCTTTTTTTTCTTGACAAATGTTCAAATTTATACCTTTTTGTATACTTTTTCAAAAATTTCAATAAATATTGGAAATAAAACAATACATAATGGTTGGGGATTCCAAGTAATTTTCTATAACAAAATACTGATTGCTACATGTAAGCAAAACATGTAAATGGATACAGAAGACCAGATAAGAGCGTTCATTCTTGGGTTTTACATGCGCTTTGTCTGCGCCAAGGCATGCCAAGATTGTGAATTTCGCAGCTCAGTGTACAAAGTATTTATTGCAGAAAAGGCCTATCAATAGGCCCCACTGCTTGCAAGTTTTTAGGAGACGTTCTATTTTGTTTTTGTTTCAGCTTGACACACCACATATATACTGTCTACTTTTGTGTTTTTAAGGATGATGGAGTGAATTTAGAAGAACTGAAGCAAGAAATACTTTGCAAATCTGTAAAGAAAAACACGTAAGTATCAAATTTTTTGAGCCATGAGTATTTGGGGATGTAAATGTTAACTTTTATGGTTCACCTTGATATTTGAGTAAATACTGGGTCTATATTCATTAAGTACATTATACATGTATGGGAATTTTACTCGCGCCAAGGAATATTGAATGTGAGAACAATATTGTTCTATATGTGAATAAATAAGTGTAAACAGCAGCTGCTATGGTTCTAAAGGAACCACTAGGCAAGGAAGCAGCAGGATCATTTTCTCGGGGAATACCTCTCCCTGGTCAAGGTGACCACACAAGCCTTTTGATCTTATTGCTATAAAGCAAGTAAGATCAACTACATCTGGTGAGTGGGCAATTTATCTACCTCATTGACACCCTGGGGTGTTTTTACCTACTATTATATCATTCACTGGGAAGGAATCTGGCAGACGGCTTATCTATTTCCCACATTATACATGCATTATACTTGGTGGCCAGTTTCTGACGAGCTTTCCAGGACGGCCGGCCTATTCCCGCCCTATTAAAAGGGTATGGTAACAATATATATAACATAGGTGGTAAGTACCTATAAAATGAGGAGAACACTTCCCTTGGAATTGGTTGTGGAAGATACTCTTTTACAACTGAAGAACAGGGGGAAGGGTGGGGCCTTTTAACAATTTGGATTTGGATTGTGTTTCCTGTGGGGAGGAGCCTATCATCTCTCATGTTGGGCAGTCCTGGAAGGCTCGTCAGAAAGACCGTTACCGGTTAACTAACGGTAAGTTTTCTTCTTTCTTCAAGATCACTAATGGGGCCTGACAGGTATACCTCCTTTCTCCTTTGATATTTACAGTATCTTGACCCTTGAACCCTTTCTACACTCGATCAGGAACAACCCTGACATTACTGGCATATGTCTAGACTCCATGCTGGCTCCAAAGTTTGCAGCGTACACAGACTTATTTTTTTCTGTCCAACCCCCTAGTTGCTCTTCCAAACTTACACTCAGAATTGAAAATCTATGAGGGTCTTTGTTTTTTTGGATCAACTACCAAAAATCAGAAGTACTGAATGTGTCCGTCGGCCTCCCAGACTGCTCTTCTCAAGACAGATTTCCTCTTTAAATGGGCAGCTTCCCACATAAAATACCTAAGCATCATTTTACCTATTAAGGTGGAGAACATATTTGCTCTAAACTTCCCCCCCTGTTGACGATTATCAAAAAAAGACCTGGAGTCTTGGCAAAATGGCTTGTTCTTGTGGTTTGCACGGTGCAGTATCGTTAAGACGAATGTCATGCCACATTTGCTTTATCCTCTTCAGGCCCTCCCAAAAATGTTTTGGGCACCTTTCTTCGGGCGGTCAACCTAACTCTGGTGCACTTTCTATGGGCTTTATCCGAAATTGCAGCCAATCCTGTGATTTCTGAAGTTTCTGGGAGGTATGGCTCTATCGGATGCTAACCTCTATCATGCAGAGTGTCATCTTACCAGGGTACTTGATTGGTACTGCCATGGATCTCTTAAACAGTGGGTACAGGTAAAACGGTCCCTTTTCCTGCATTCCACTTTATTCTGTGCACTGGTGTCATAAGAACTTGCTGGCCTCAGTTCATACCCACCATACACTGGGGGTAATCTGGCGGGTATGTGCCAAAGTCTTATGATCTACCGCCTTTGCTCTGGATCCTTTGTCTCTTACCCCTATAGTGGAGAACCCCACGTTCAGCCCTGGTCTTCATGAGTCAGGACTTGAAATCCGTTGGTCATCATCAAGCCACGCACTTAAAGGTGCGTGGACAATAGATTATCAAACAGCAAATCATGGATGACCAGGTATACGCGGGCTTTTCCTTTTGGTAGAACGTACAGTCGGCCCATTTCAATGGCTCACTACCCTCCCTGGTCACCTTTATGCGCCCCCTTACCACGTTTGAGCTCATGTACAGAGCCGTCTCGGCTGCGCCGCGCAGTGTCTTAGACTTCTCGATTGCTCGTGTCCCTACCTCCGACCTTTCGATTGCCATATATTTCCAAATGGGAACAGGACCTAGGGCTGAGCCTTACAAACAGGTGGACAAAATTATTTTTTCTTTTACGTCCTCTGACAGTCGCCACCCACTCATACAGTCTGCACTTCTGGGTATTGGTCTTATCCACAGGAGTAAGCTAGGCAGAAGATTTTGTTAGAAAACATTCACTAAACCTTTGTATAGACACACCTACAGGGGGCTGTCCCTCTGGTCCAATACCCCCAGCTGAAGAAATCCAAAATTTGAGACCGCACTCAAGGTATATGGTGAAATCAAAAAGGTTTCTTTTATTTCTCATGAATAAAGTAGACAGACAGTGTACAGACGTGTCGGGTTGACGCGTTTCACGACGCTGTAGGTCGCTTACTCATGGCGGTTATGAGTCTGTTTGTACACTGTCTGTCTACTTTATTCATGAGTAATAAAAGAAACCTTTTTGATTTCACCATATACCATGAGTTCGGTCTCAAATTTTGGATTTCTTCAGTTCTCGGATGACGGGTCTGACCTGCACCAGGCTTGGAACACACACCTGAGCGGCTTCCCCCTTCTCATTGCTTCAATACCCCCAGCTAGCAGCATTCCCAAATCAGTTTGTCTCTGCCTAGCATAGGAGTAGGCTGGCTTTTCCCTGGCTAGGGCTGCAGTCTCAGCCTTATTGCTCAGCCTGCCATCGAGCGTTAGTAGGTTATGTGTACGCCCAGGCCTCACAAACGACCATGTCCCTGTCCTCAGGAACAAGCCTGCGAAGTGGCTACTTCGCTGGGATGTCTCAACTGCCGTACGGCTGACGACACCACCACCCTGAGTGGGAGGCTTCCTGTCACAGAGCGGTACCCACGCTTCGCTGGACCAGTGAGTACCATGCTACCCCTCTGTCTATGACATTGTCGGGGTGTGTATGTGGGCCCTCTGTTTATGGGGATGGAAGTTCGGTATGGGTTCTGTAATGTCCCCCTCATGTCTGTCAGTGCGGTCCCTGTGTGTCCCTTCCCGGTCCCTGCGGGGGCGCTGTGGCGGTTGTACCGCTGTATGGGGGGTTGCGGGGTCCCTGATGTCCCTGTGGTGCTTCGGCAACTATTTGGGGGTAGAGACATGGTGTGTGGGGGCCGCAATCGGTGAAAAACCATGGGGCCGCCATTTTAGGTATGGGCAGGCTGTTTGGCCTCATAGTGAGGGCAGCAGCCATTTTCTGCAATACTGTTGATGCTGATCGGGCGCCATCTTTAGTGTGGGCACTATGTTCTTTCTGTTGGCAGCGGCCATTTTTCCAGAGCTTCTCCATAGACTTGTATTGGCAACCATTTTCTTGTGGCTCAGGGCTGTATTCTGCCTCTAGAGGGGTGAGGTCACTTCCTTTCTTCTCACATGCAGATCGAGTAGCAGCGTGTGTGGCGACTATAGCTCACTTTGGGGGGATTTTATGGTGTTTCCTGGCCTGCATTCCTGCTAGCATTCATTCTTTTGCAGTTTCTTGTAGCACAGACTTAAGTCCTCATTGCGGTGCATTTGCGGTGGGAACCGCGGTAATCGCCCATTTAAAGGGCTGATTTTGGCCGCAAATTTCTGAGTGCGGCAGTGCCTTAGAGGAGACATGGCGGTTTTAGCCTGTCGCCTCCTGTTGGGGTTTTTCCCCCTTGGTTATTTGCTTTCCTGGGTTTGTTCGCTCTTGTTGAGCTTTCCTGTTACCCAGTATTTTACCTTTCTGGTTCAGAAAAGGTTCTTTTCTCTGGCCTGGGTGCTGCGTTGCCTTTTTGACGGTTATGTTTCCCACCCCTCCCATCTACACTGCTTTGGGACGTCCCAGAAGTGCAGACTGTATGAGTGGGCAGCAGAGATGTATAGTAACGAAGTAGAACTACTTAAGTACTGTACTTAAGTACGGAAATGCGGTATCTGTACTTTCCTAGAGTAGAATTTTTTTCTCCTACTTCTACTTTTACTTCACTACATTTTTTCGATGATTTCGATACTTCTACTCAAGTATTTTTTTTTGTGCTGCATAGTTACTCGTTACTTTTAAAAAAATTACCACTGCCAGAACAGTAGATGGCAGGTTGCATAAAGCTCAAAAAAATGTGTATAATGTCATTTGTAAATCAGCGCATACGAAAATAAAGGCTGTGTATAATAAAAGCTGCTATACCAAATCTTTCCAATAAAAAGAAAATATGAAACAAACAAATAAATGGTGCTACAGCGCTTAAAGTGCATCAAGAAACTACTAACAAACACAGGTTAATCATTTGAATAAATCATTTGAAATAATAAAAAACAATATGATGTTCAAACTTTTGACTTCTTTCTTTAATAACTACATAACACAGTACTTGTACTTCTACTTTCAGTACTTGAGTAGAATTTTTTTTTCAAAACTACTGGTACTTTTTACTTTTAGTACTTAAGTAGCAAATTTTTTGAAAAAACTACTTGCAATACTTAAGTAAAAAAAATGTTGAATACTTTAGTACTTCTACTTAAGTAACTTTTTCTGTGAGCACTTCCACTTCTACTCAAGTCACTTTTTGATCGAGCACTTGTACTTTTACTCAAGTAGAAATTTCGAGTACTTTATACAAGTCTGGTGGGCGGCGACTGTCAGAGGACATAAGAGAAAATAGAATTTTTGTAAGAACTTACCGTAAAATTATTTTCTCCTCTGACAGTCGCCGCCCCCCACCCCTCTTTTGAGGTTCATGGATCTGTATACTGCTTGCTACCAAACTGATTTGGGAATGCTGCTAGCTGGGGGTATTGGACCAGAGGGACAGCCCCCTGTAGGTGTGTCTAAACAAAGGTTTTGTGAATGTTTTCTAACAAAATCTTCTGCCTAGCTTACTCCTGTGGATAGGACCAATACCCAGAAGTGCAGACTGTATGAGTGGGCGGCGACTGTCAGAGGACTCGGAGAAAATTTTAAAGGGAACCTTTGTTAAAATTTTTATTTTTTAGTTATGTCCCTCAGAGAACTGCAGTCAACAGCCGGACTGGGTTTCCGACTGGATATCCTAGATCCTTAGGGTCTCCCAGTCTGGCAAGTGAGAGTATGCAGATTAAAGCCCCGCGCTAGGCCTCACCACAACAGAGCCCCAGTGGATAAAGGCTGGCCTGCAAGTGAAACACCTCGCCGGAACACACACGACCTGGTTTAGCCTGAGTCGCAGCGTGCCCCTTGGTCGTCAGCCCCCCCACCCCGAGTGGAGAGGTAGTCTGTCTGGAGTGGCGCCCACCCGCTTGTCATTGGTATGATGAGTAGTGTCCCCCATAGCTCTTGGGGTGGATGTGGGCCCCTCTTTGGGATGGTTGGACCCACGGGTTCCCTTCCTTTACCCCCAGCCCCTCTAACAGTCAAGGTGGTCTTTTGGCCCCAACCTACCCTCATTCCCCCCACCCTCCCGGGGTTAGGTAGGAGCTGACTTTGCCAGTTGCTCCAGTAAGGGGGGGTGGATGTGGTTGTTTCTGACCTGGCTGTCCGGATCAACACAGGGGTCTTTAAGCAAGTTCCTGGCCCCCTGGGGGTTAGTGACTGGGGCAGGGATGTCCTTTGGGCTCCCTGCAGTGGTTATAGGCTTGGGGGAGCGGATGTTTGTTCATCCTTGGGTCTGCGCCTCACGTGTCTGGGTTGGCTGAATACTTAGTCTGTGACTTTGCGGCCTACTCGCGGCTGTCTGGGTACTTGAACCGAGCTGACCTAGATGAGGTGCCTGACCAAGCTGCTCGGCCGATGCCTCGCGCAGCTGGATGGAGCCAAAAAATTGTGGCCGCACCTTGTGACCTACTCAAGGCTGACGTAGCTGGTTGTCTGAGTGACTGATCAAGCTGTCCGGGCAACGGATCAGGCTGTCCGAGCTGCTAATAAAGCTGACAGAGCTGAGGCTGAACTTGCGACTGGATCGTGCCCCAAATTTAGGCCGCAGCTTTGTGGCCTACTCACGGCTGGCTGTCCGAGCTGCTGACCGAGCTGTTGACCAGCCTTTTTGAGCTGCTGACTGGGGGGATAGCGCACGGCGGGTCCCCTCTTCCCCTTTATAAGGCGGCTATGTCCTTTATGGTGAGCGACTCTTAGGTCTAATAGGGGTCCTTTTGTGGAACTTTAGCCGGCGTCTCCTTGCGAGACTCACTCTTTGAGAAGGGGGACAAAAATAGTAAACTGCTGGCTTATCTGGTGGCGGATCAGAGGACTTCGGTAAGTGTCCCCTGTATTGAGTCCGTACTGGGGAACTGGTCAGGGATCCTGGGGAGATCTCTCAGGTATTTATGGATTATTACACTGACACGTATTCACCCTTGTCGGCTCATGATCTGGAGGAGCTGGAGCGGCTCCTGTCTGGTCTACCGGTGCCGGTTCTTGAGGGGAATGATAGTGCTTGGTTAGATAATAATATTACGCTACAGGAAATCGAGAAGGCCATCCTTTCCTTCCCTCCCAATAAATCACTGGGCCCGGATGGGTTCCCGGTGGAATGGTATAGACAGTACTCAGACTCCCTTGCCCCCAGGCTTCAGGCCTTGTATGCTGCCTGTTTTGACGAGGGGGCTCTGCTGGGTTCCATGCTGGAGGCATATGTTGTTCTATCCAAACCGGGTAAGGATCACACCCTCTGCTCCTCATAACGCCCCATTGCTCTGCTTAATGTGGATCTTAAAATCCTTACAAAGGTCTTGGCTACTAGACTGGCTGTGGTCTTGCCCTCATTGGTGGACATAGATCAAATGGGCTTTATGCCGGGTAAGTCCACGGATACCAACCTTTGCCGCCTGTTTACTCATTTACAGGTAGCGCATGCCTCTATAGGCACTAGAGTGGTGGTGTCGCTGGACATAGCCAAGGCCTTTGATACAGTGGACTGGGTGTATATGGGGCATGTGTTGCGGCGCATGGGGTTTGGTCCTAAGTTCTGCAAGTGGATCTCCGTTTTGTACTCTACTCCTCGCATGGCACTGAAAACTGGGTCATCCCTGTCCCCCTTTTTTGAGGTGGGTCGGGGGACCAGGCAGGGTTGTCCTCTTTCACCCTTCTGTTCTCCTTGATGATCAAGCCCTTGGCCATAGCGCTGCATACGTCTCCGGAGGTGGGTGCATTGGAGGTTGGCTCGATAAAGGAATGTCTTGCACTTTATGTGGACGATATGCTGCTGTTCTTGAAGGACTCCAACAGCTCCCTGCGTGCGATTTTCACTACTTTAGATACTTTCGCTAAATTCTCAGGTCTTAAGGTTAATTGGGACAAATCTACCATGCTACCAATAGACCCGGGCGCTCATGCTGCAGCCGATGGGACGTTGCCACTAAAATGGGTTACTGAATTCACCTACCTGGGGGTCAGGGTGTCGGCTAGGGTGGCTGATTATCTTAATCCTAATTTGCTACCTCTGTTCGACGTCTTTAAGCGCAGGGCGGAGGTGTGGAGGGACTTGCCGTTATCGTTTTTGGGGTGCATCAATTTAGTGAAGATAAAAATTCTCCCTGTCTTCCTGTACTTTCTCAGGAACTCTCCGGTATGGGTTCCCCGCTCGTTTTTCCGTAGGGTGCATGGCCTGATTGGGTCTTTTGTCTGTGGTAGTTCCCCTCCTAGGATTAGCGTTCAGGTGCTCCAGGAGCCATGGGGTCAGGGGTGACTTGCCTTACCTGATCTTTACAAATATTTTCTGGCTGGACAAGGAGTGTTTGCACGTCGATGGCTTCGTGGGGATGATGGGGATTCTGCCACAGTGTTAGAGACGGCTGTTTTGGGCTCTTATGAGAGCCTTCGTCTTCTTTTGCATCGGGGTTCAAAGGCTGACTTTCCTTTGACGGGTACGATGCGTTCCACCATCAAAGATTGGGAACGTATGCGGGCGCTGATGGAGCCTGGAGCGACTGGAGTTTCCCCGGCCTCCCCCCTGTGGTGGAGTCCTAAATTTTATCATTTTGCCTCGATTCCTTATCCTGTTCTCTGGGTGTCCAGGGGGGTCAAAACGCTGGGTGGTGATACATCTGGTGGAGAATTTCGTCCCTTTGATGCCCTGAAAGCATGATTTAATCTGCAGAATCAATATCTATTCCGCTATCTTCAGCTCTGTCATGCTTTTCTGGCACAGTTTGGTTCTCCCCATGTGGAGATCAAAGCATCTGCGTTGGAGACTGTTGTGCAGGTTGAGGATATGTGGAAGCCTCTCTCTAAATTATATAAGGAGCTGTTTGTCACTACCCCCTTAGTAGTGCGTAGGTGTAGAGAACGGTGGGTGGAGGAGATGCCGGACTTAGATGGTGACGATTGGGATGATATGTGGTCTTCCCCTTTCACTTACTTGGTCTCTGCAAGGGACCGTCTGATTCACTTCAAGTTCTTGCATAGGATCTATTATATGCCAGCACGATTGGCTCGTATATATCCGGAATCCTCTACTGAGTGCTGGCGTTGCTCATATTCACCGGCGGATTTTGGACATATCTTCTGGCGTTGCCCAGTGGTTCGGGATTACTGGACTGCTGTGCTGGCCTGTATTACGGAGGTGGTAAAAAATTTGGGTTCCTAATTCTATTGAGGTTTGTCTACTGGGGTTGGTTGATGGATTGGCCCCTGCGAGAGCCCTTCTTACGTTGGTCAGCTTGCTCCTCTTTTATGCCCGTAAGGCCCTGCTCCTGCACTGGAAGAGCCCGCTGGCCCCCACCGTCCTCTTTTGGAAGGCTACGTATCTCAGCAGGGGATGCCCTCGCAAGTTTGATAAAGTATGGAAGCCGTGGATGGATTCTCTGGCCTCGACCTCTGCGGAACAGTTGTAAGGGTCATAATGTCATTCTAAGCTGGGGTGGATGTGGGTGTGTTTTGTTGAATGCTTTTGTCGCCTGTCTGCTGCGCTGACACTGAAAATTTCTCTCTGTTTACTTTATATATTCTCTTTTTCTATAATTAGGGACCATGCTAATATCTGTTGTTCGCTCTCTCTGTTATATCTCTGCACCATAGGCCTGCTACAGATGTGTTGAGACGGCATTGGGGTTTTTTCTAGCCTCTTTGAGGTGCTTTGTCAGAATAATGGACCTGCTGGGTGGAGCCGTGGGTGGGGGTGGAGTTTGGGTGACCTGTTGTCACTTTTTCTTTTATGTATATGCCTGTGTGGCACTGTTTGTGTTGGTATGTTCTTGTTTAAAATGCAAAAATCTATTAAACAGAAATTTACAAAAAAAAAAAAAAAACAGCTAGACAGTGGATTGGACTGGAGTCAATGGTCTACTGCTGCAGTTGGGTACTAACTGCAACTACTGCAGTTGGGTACTAACTGCAACTACTGCAGTCAGGTCAAAACTGCTAGAAAAAAAAGCTAGACAGTGGATTGGAGTTGAACTGGAGTCAAGTGGACTACTGCTGCAGTAGTGCACTCACTGCAACTACTGCAGTCAGTGCAAAACTGCTAGAAAAAGGTAGACGAAAGCTACACAGTGGATTGGAGTGGACACAACTACTACACTTTTCAAAACTCCCAGTTAAGTAGAAAAATATTATACTGCAGAAAGCATAACATTTCAGCATGTCCATGATCACCTGTTAAACGGCTTCTGTTTTGTTCATATAATGCTGCCACTTCTTTAACATGCTTAACCACTTGCCGACTGCCTAACAACGATTTATGTCGGCAGTCAGCCCCTCACAGGCAAAGTGACGTAGTACTACGTCGCTAGCCTGTGAGGCTCTAGGGAGCGAGCGCGCGCCGCTGGAGGCACGCTCCCGCTCGCTCACGGACCCGATGTCCGCCGGTCACTCGCGATTGTCGGTTACATCGGGAGAAAGGCAGGCGGCTAATGTAAACAAAGCCGCCTGTCATTCTCCCCTGCGTAACAGCACAGTTCATACGGTCCTGCTATGTAGGACCGTAGATCTGTGTTGTTACATCACAAGCCACATCCAATCACAGTAGGAATCACGCCCCTAGGGACACACTTAACCCCTCCTTCTCAAAGTTAAACCCTTCCCTGCCAGTGTCATTTTTACAGTAACAGTGCATATGTATAGCACTGATTAATGTAGTAATGTCACTGGTACCCCCAAAAGTGTAAAAAATGTCAGTCAAGGGTCCGATCTGTACGCCGCAATGTCGCAGTCCCGCAAAAAAAAAATCGCAGATCGCCGCCATTACTCGTTAAAAAAAAAAAAACTATAAAAATGACAATCTTTCCCTTAGCAATAACTTTTGCGCAAACCAATCAAAATACGCTTTTTGCGATTTTCTTTTTTTACCAAACATACAGTATGTAGCAGAAAACAAATTGGCCTAAAATGTTAAAAAATTTAGATTTTTACATTTTTTGGGGGGGGAATTTCATATAAAAAAATTTGAAAAATATTGTTATTTTTGCAAAATTGTCACTCTTTTTTTGTTTATAGCGCATGATCAAAAAATCGCACAGGTGATCAAATACCACCAAAAGAAAGCTCTGTTTGTGGGAAAAAAAAGGACGTCAAATTTGTTTGGGTACAGCGTCGCATGACCGCGTAATTGTCCGTTAAAGTCACGCAGTGCCGAATCGCAAAATAGGCCCTGGTCAGGAAGGAGGTAAAATCTTCTGGGGGTTAAGTGGTTAAAAGGAGAGGAGGACAGAGGAGCAGAGAGAGAGAGGTGTCTTCTAGCATGGGAAGCAAGTCTTCTGTAGCGTGCCTCATTTCCTTTCCACCACTGAAAAAGGATCACTTCGTCTGTCAATTACTGGTTCCTTAATCCTTGCATCAAGCCCCGTACACACGTACCGATCGTCGGCATACAAATGTTCGTCTTTTCTCCCCGGGATGTCGGTGTCTGTTGAAAAGTGCAAAGACAGCACAAGGACAGCACAAGAATTTTGTCTGCAGACTTCAGCTGACTGCAGAAGTGATGTCATGTAATGGTTAACTTTCCCTGTGTTTTTTATTTTCTGAGCATGCCCAGTCTTGCAAATCTGCGGTCTGTCGGCCGAATTCTGTACTGACAGGCGAACAATCGTCCGTTCTGGTGTCTGCAGACAAAAATTTTCATGTTTGCAAGAAAGACTTTTGTCCGCGGATTGTGCGCAGACATCTGTCGGAGGCACCATACTAACACGCATACAATCGGCAGATCTTTCGTCCGCCGACGTTTGTATGCCGACGATCGGTACGTGTGTACGGGCCTTTACTTTTGTATTCAACTCCAATTACCTTTTTGTACATCCGCTGTCAATGAAGTGGCATGTAAGAATCATTAATGACTCGGTTTTTCCTGACGACTAGCAGTCAGTCATGAATGAGAGTGAGTTGCCAGCATTCTCTGGTTGCAGCATAGCCTTTACTTTCTCAACGACCTTTTGGTGAATCTTTTCCAGCATTTCGGTTCGATGATACTTCTCATTCTTGAGTGTGTAGCTTGGCTCAAGTATGGACATCAACCGCTTAAATCCTGAGTCAGACACCATTGTAAATGGCTGGATATCAGTGACAATCATCTCTGTGATTACTCTGCCCAGCAGTTGGGATCTTCCATCTGTATCTAGACAGATACACCTGTTTTTTTTCAGAAACATATCTGTTATTGTTTCCTGGGATAATGGAGGAGGTATTTCTAAGTCACATTGATATTCATTTTGTTTTTTTCTGTGCTGCATGATATAATTGATTATGAGGAACTCTTAGATGGGCCCAAAGATTTGACGTATTTTTGTTTTTTGCAGTTACTGATCCCATGCTTATATTGTTTGTGCATGTGTTGCACACTGCTGCTTTTCCTGGAAATGATTGAGACGAGAAATAGTCCCAGACCACACTTTTACTTTTTCTGTCCTCATCCATCTCCATTTCAATTTGAAAGAGACAAAAAAAGTTTTAAAAAAATGTCTGGCTGGCTGCTGGCACCTTGCCCTGCTCTGGGTGGCTTGCTGGCACCCTGTTATGGGTCGGTGGCTAACGCCTGGCAGCGGGGGTGGCTTTCTGGCACCCTGTTGTAGGTCGGTGGCTGACGCCTGGCAGTGTGTGTGGCTTTCTGGCACCCTGTTGTAGGTCAGTGGCTGACATCTGGCAGTGTGGGTGGCTTGCTGACGCCTGGCAGTGTGGGTTTGCTGGCTGGCACCCTGTTGTGGGTCGGTGGCTGAAGCTTGGCAGTGTGGGTGGATGGCCTGGCACCCTGTTGTGGGTCGGTGGCTCACGCCTGGCAGTGTGGGTGGCTTGCTGAGTTGCTGGCATCCTGTTGTGGGTCGGTGGCTGACGCCTGGCAGTGTGGGTGGCTTTCTGGCACCCTGTTGTAGGTCGGTGGCTGACGCCTGGCAGTGTGGGTGGCTGGCTGGCACCCTGTTGTGGGTCGGTGGCTGACGCCTGGCAGTGTGGGTGGCTGGCTTGCACCCTGTTGTGGGTCGGGGGCTGACGCCTGGCAGTGTGGGTGGCTTGCTGGCACCCTGTTGTGGGTCGGTGGTGGCTGACGCCTGGCAGTGTGGGTGGCTTGCTGGCACCCTGTTGTGGGTCAGTGGTGGCTGACGCCTTGCAGAGTGGGTGGCTTGCTGGCACCCTGTTGTGGAGTGGCTGGCTGCTGTCACCCTGTTGTGGGTCGGTGGCTGACGCATGGCAGTGTAGGTGGCTTGCTGACACCCTGTTGTGGTGTGGCTGACTACTGTCACCCTGTTGTGGGCCGGTGGGGGCTGATGCCTGGCAGTGTGGGTGGCTTGCTGGCACCCTATGGTGGGTGGCTGGCTTGCTGGAACACTGTGGTGGGTGGCTGGCTTGGTGTCACCCTGTTGGGGGTGGCTGGCTTGGTGTCACCCTATTGTGGGTGACTTGCTTGGTATCACCTTGTTGTCGATGGCTTGCTTGCTGGAACACTGTGGTGGGTTGCTGGCTTAGTGTCACCCTGTTGTGGGTGGCTTGCTTGCTGGAACCATGTAGTTGTGGGTGGCTGGCTTGGTGTCACCCTGTTGTGGGTGACTGGCTTGGTGTCACCCTGTTGTGGGTGGCTGGCTTGGTGTCACCCTGTTGTGGGTGGCTGGCTTGATGAAACACTGTGGTGGGTGGGTGGCTGGCTTGATGAAACACTGTGGTGGGTGGCTGGCTTGATGAAACACTGTGGTGGGTGGCTGGTTAGATGGAACAAATTTGGTGGGTGGTTGGCTTGCTGGAACACTGTGGTGGGTGGCTGGGTGGCTGGCTTGGTGTCACCCTATTGTGGGTGGCTGGCTTGGTGTCACTCACCCTGGAATGTTGTGGGTGGCTGGCTTTCTTGAACACTGTGGTGACCGCCCGGATGGCTGGCTTGGTGGGTGGCTGGTTTGCTGGAACCCTGTTGTGTGGTGGGTGGCTGACTGCTGGCACCCTGTTGTGGGGTTGGTGGCTGGATGCTGGCCTGGCACCCTGTTCTGGTGTGGGTCGGATGGCTGGCACCCTGTGGTGGGTGGCTGAGGCCAGGGCCTGTGGGTGGCTGGCACCGGGACCGGACTACAGCTGGCTGCACACAGCGTGGGGAGGCGGTCTTAGAAGGCAGAACGTGTGCAGCGCCTGGTGAAATGACGTCACATATGCGCCGCGCAGGCGTGGAAAGTGGTCTTGGAAGGCAGAATGTGTGCAGTGCAACATACGCAATGACGTCACGAAAATATCGGCAACTTCAGAGGCCGATTCCGATATATCGGGGAAAGTGCATATCGGCCCTCGATATATCGGCTTTGCAGATAATCGGTCAATCTCTAGTAAGTACTAATTAAAAAAGGAAAAAGAACCAAACGTGCCTGGGCTGGAAACCATGTGTTGTAAAAATTAACAAAATGTTAAGAAAAAGTGTGAGAATGAAAAGTGAACATACCCCAATTACCGTAAGTAAAAGTAGATGCCTGTATGAGCCATGTGAAGTTGATATCCCTGTTATCTTTCAAGTGAAATGGAGCAAAATAAATCTTCATACCTGCAACCACCTTATATCCCCAAGACTATGGGCAGATCCAAAGCCGGCATCATGCAAACCGGGAAAAAAGGGGAGGAGACGGGAAGGAACTCAACATCTTGCAAAAGCCGGAAGTGGAGCCATATCACCCAACCCTCCTCAATCTGCGCCTAGATGGAAAATAAAGCCGCCCACACATCGTGGCATCGAGAGGTCACGAGCCGGGCAGGCAAGCACCAGACTTCCAATCAATATTCTGGAACTCGGAGAAAAAAGCTTTGCTTGAGTCACTGGACAAATCGTCTGCAGGGATGTCCAGTTCGAATTTAATCAGACAATGCCACGGCCGTGTTTTAAGTCTATCATCAAGGGGGCACCAAGAGTGTCCTGGCGGCCCGGGAGGTGGCTGAGATCTTAATATGGGCAGAATATTTTGTTCCAGCCCTCTCCTTCGTGCATATACCTGGAGTGGAGAACTGGCAGGCGGATTACTTAAGTTGTTAGGTGTTGCATCGGGGGAATGGTCTCTGCACCCGGAGGTGTTTCACCTGTTGTGTGTCTGATTGGGGAACACCTGATGTAGACCTGTTAGTTTCTTGGCTCAACAAGAAGGTACAGAGGTTTGTAGCCAGGTCTCCGGATCCTCTGGCCGATGCCACAGACGCGCACTGGTGGCTCCTTGGGGCCAGTATTGGCTGATCTATGCGTTTCCTCTGCTGAAACTTCTGCCAAGGCTTCTGCGCTGAATAGAGGTTGAAGGGATTTGTTATTTTCGTGGCCCCAGACTGGCCTTGCCGGTCTTGGTATGCAGATCTGGTAGCGTTGGTCCCTGATGCTACTTGGAGACTTCCTCTTAAGGAAGATCTGTTGTCTCAAGGGCCAATCTTCCAGCCTGTTTACAGTCGCTGGCTTTAATGGCGTGGCTGTTGAAAGCCAGGTTTTGAAGTATAGGGGTCTTTCTGACTCAGTGATTCCTACACTGTTGAAGGCTAGAAAATCTACCTCCAGGAAGATTTACCATCGTACGTGAAAATCATACATCTCATGTTGTGAATCGATTAGGGTGCATCCACGCTCCTTTTCAGTGGCTAGGATATTGGCTTTCCTCCAAAGAGGGGTTGAGCAGCGGTTGGCTTTGGGCACTATTAAAGGCCAGGTATCAGCTTTGGCTGTGTTTTTTCAATGCCCTTTAGCTACGCATTCTTTGATTCACACTTTAATCCAGGGAGTTCGTCCTGTGGCTCCTCCGATACGGTTCCCATTACCTCTGTGGGATCTAAACTTGGTACTGTCTGTCCTTCAAAAACCTCCCTTTGAAAACTTAGGGAGATTCCTCTGCTTACAGAAGGTAGCCTTTTTGGTGGCTATTACCTCTGTCCACAGAGTGTCTCAATTGGCGCTGTCCTGCCGTTCTCCTTCTCTGGTTGTCCACAGAGATTAAGTGGTACTTAGACCTAATCAGTCGTTTGTTCCTAAAGTGGTTTCTGATTTCCATTGAATGAAGACATTATGCTGCCTTCACTCTGTCCTAAGCCCAAGCATTCCAAGGAAATTGCCTTGCATTCTTTGGCTGTGGTTCGGGCAATTAGGGTTTGCCTGATGAGTACTGAGTCTTTCAGGAAATCAGACTCTCCTTTGGTCCTCACGGAAGGACCTCGGAAGGGATTGGCTGCATCTGCTACGACTATATCCAGATGGATCAGGCAGACGGTGGTACAGGCGGGTTTCACTCAAGGGTCAGGTTCCACCTTAACCTGTGAAGGTGCATTCTGCTAGGGCGCTGATTGCCTCTTGGGCCTTTCGCCATCAGGCGTCAGTAAAATAAGATTTTGGTCGTCTGTGCACACATTCTCTAAATTCTACAAAGTAGATGTGTTGGTATCCTCGGATGCTTCTTTTGGCAGTAAGGTTTTGCAGGCTGCTGTTTAACCACTTGCCGTCATATGACGTCCAACAGGATAAAGCGCTCTGTGCGCCCCGGGGGGGGTGCGCAGAGTGGCAATTGGTGCTGCGGTGTGTCACTCTGACTCACCGCATTTCCGATCTTGGTAAAGGGCCTACTGATGTTGGCTCTTTACCATGTGACCAGCTGTGTCCAATCACAGCTGGTCACATAAAAAATAGGAAGAACCGTTGATTGGCTTTCCTCAGTTCGTGCCTAACAGGCACGAGTAGAGGAGAGCCGATCTGCAGCTCTCGGGGGGTCTGTGCTGGTAATCAGAGCATTGATTACCAGTGCAGACCCTTGGGGGGTGCCACTAGAGCCACCCATGGCCACCAGGGATGGCGATCAGGGAGCCTGCCAGTGCCCTCCCCATCAGTGCTGCCCACCATTGCCATCTATCAGTGCTGCCCATCTTTGCCATCTATCAGTGCTTCCCACCAGTGCCCATCATTGCCATCTATCAGTGTCGCCTATCAGTGCCCACCAATGCTGCATATCAGTGCTGCATATTAGTGCCGCATATTAGTGCCACCCCATCAGTGCCTGTCAGTGCGCAAAAAAGAAAAAACCTTGCGGTGACCAAATACCACCAATGAAAGCTCTATTTGTGGGGGAAAAAATGACATAAATTTGGTTTAGGTACAGTGTTGCATGTCCGCGCAATTGTCATTCAAAATGTAACAGCGCTAAAAGCTGAAAATTTACCTGGGCAGGAAGTGGGTGTAACTGCCCTGTATTGAAGTGGTTAAAAGAGGATTTTTTTTTTTTATCTTTGAGGGTGTATGTTGTTTCTAGGTGAGCTCCAGTTGTTCCTGATTGAGCTCCATGTTACCTGGTTGGCTAAGTTTAGCCTTTGAGGAATTATGTTCTTTCTTTTAGTTGTTTTAATAATAACTATTTTATATGCTTAATTACAGGTGGTCTGCTTTAGATGGGAAAGATGACCCAATAAAAGCCTCAAAAAACTCTGTTTTCGTTAAAGTACTTCAAAAGTTATTGGATGAAGGTATAAAAAAAGGCAATTTTTTTTTCACATGATCCAATTTGCATTGTAGATGCTTGTGCAAACAGGAGCATTCATTATTCCATGAAATGTTATCAGGTTTTGATAGATCATTGTTACCTATATACCGTGTTTCCCCGAAAATAAGCCTGGGTCTTATATTAATTTTGGCACCAAAAGACACAGTAGGGCTTCTTTTCGGGGTAGGTCTTATCTCCTTACCTGCCTTTCAGGATACCTCTGTGTGAACCTAGTTTAGTGTTTGTAAAATGCTAGAATCCTCTTTATGACTGTTTTATATAATGTCCAGTGTGTTTTTGTAATCTAATAGTCTGAAATACGTTCGGTACAGTGCTGCTCAGCTCATCTCCTGCTCTGCTCTCCTCTACTTCACTTCTCATACCGTAGCTGTCAATAGGGGATCTCAGCCCCTCTCCTTAGAGCGGGTCACAGAAGCGCCAAGCATTATATTAGAATAGTGTGAGATGCCTTCGGTGCAGCGCCGCTCGGCTGATTTCCCACTGCTCTTCCTTCTCTTCTCCCCCGCTGGGGGCCACGGAAGTGCGGAGCGGTGCTGTAACAAAGGTATTTCACACTATTATAATATAATGCTTGGCACTTCTGTGACCCGCTTTGAACACTGCAGAGGGGAGGGGCTGAGATCCCCCACTGACAGCTATGAGAAGAGGAGAAGAGCAGAGCGGGAAATCAGCTGAGCGGCGCTGTACCGAAGGTATTTTACACTATTATATTACAGAAACACACACTGGACATTATATAAAACATTATAAAAGTGGATTCTAGGAATTTACAATCACTATATTGCAGCCCTCCCCGAAAATAACAGTAGGTCTTATTTTCAGGGTAGGTCTTATTTTTGGGGAAACACAATATGTCAAGGAATATGAAAATCCATCATTTCGTATTCATGCTATGTGCCTGGTGTACCATGTATGAAAAAGTATCTGGTTCTTAGTTGTCTTAATTCCTTCCAAATCTTTAGTGCACAGCCTCTTAGGTGCATGTGCAGAAAAATTCCCTTTCTCGATCGTTCATCAACAGATGCAGCTCCTTATCTTCATGGCTTATATAGTGGAACATAGATATCAAATCCTAGTCGCTCCCATACAAAGCTACCCGACAACTTAGCTTGTACAAGTTTTGGAACCTTCTCCTTTATTGAACAACTCACACAGTTTATATACAGCATGGACATCCCCCTCCTGATCAGATTACCCCATCAGGTCAGGGGTTACCTGATTACATTATCAAATGCAGATAAAAAATTGTATACAGAAATAGAATTAACCTGAACTAATTCTATTCTGGACAGAAACAATATGTGAGTTCATTAACAAATAACAATGGGACAGACAGGCTTAACAGAATACACATCACATCTTAATACACAGACAATAGGAAGGAACCACCAGTGACAGACTGTCCGTCTCTGACATTGAAGAACAATACACATTATCAGAAGTGTAAACACAGAACCCCCAGTAGATAACAGGTGAGTATATCAGTATATACAACGATGTGTGGAAGACAGGTGGCTGAGCTGTTGTTTGCATCTGTTATAAGTCTGACTGTGTGAAGCCGTCTTCATAGGTTTCTTGAGATAAATATTACTGTCCCATTTGAAGTAATCTAAACCATATTCTCAGTTAAGAACCTGTCTATCACTCCCAGTGACGGTGAGTACCATCACACACGTCTATGTGGGCTGTCTCTACAGGCATAACCCCTCAGACTCTGCTCTCATCAAACAAGTTTGTTATGCCTAGGGTTAGGAACAGGACCTAGCTGGGACTTCAGTCTTAGCTGTAGCTGTAAAGTTTGTGATTTTTTTTTTTTTTTTAGCTAGTTAGTTCCCGAGGACCAAGATCCAGAGCAACTACAAGCCGGCTGCGGTTTCGCTTTGGATAATCTAGATCCTTAAGGTCTCCCAGCCTGGCCAGCGAGTGTGAGCAGGTTATAGTCCAGAACTAGGGCTCGCCATGACAGTGCCTGATGGATGGAGACAAGCCTGCGTGTGGACAGTCGCGCTGGGACGCATCGACCTGAAACACCCTGAGTCGCAGCTTCCCTTTGGTTGACAGCACCCCCATCACGGGTGGGAGGTGATCTGTTTCAGAGTGGCGCCCACCTGGTACCATGGTATGGTGAGTTAAATTGTCCCCCCCCCCCAAACACCCTAAACGGTCGCGGGGCCCCTCCCTGGAATGGTCGGACCTTAGGGGCTCCCTCGGTTCCCTTGCACCCCAGAGGACTAATTTGGTGTACCCCTTGGCATTCCCCTACCCCTAGCAGGTTTTTCCTTTGGGGGGGGTGGCAATAATGTGGCCGTTATGGCGCTTATTTAACGGAGGTGGATTGTCCTGAGTGGGTCCCGGGCTAGGGACCTTTTAGATGCCTATTGTTCTGGGACCCCTTGGGGGAGTCCTGGAGACCACATGGCGTGCCAAGGGGGGCCGCCATTTTCCTGTGGTTCATGATCTCGGTGTTCCCAGTAGTTTGCATGGGCAGCCATTTTCTATACTTCCCTATTGAGAATGTATGAGCGGCCATTTTCTTGAGGTCAGTGGGATGGACAGGCATGCGGCATGGCTTGTAATGATAGAGGCAGAGCTTCTTCCTCTTCCTTTGCAGACAGTGTTAGTTTCATTTTTACACAGATCAGGCTGGATGCTTCTCTGTGGTCTGGTAACATTCCCGGGTTTCCCTGTGGGTTTTTTCCTCTTCTGCTCTTAATACATAATAATCAGGGATTGTAATAGCGGTGGGACCACGTTTGTCGCGGTCTTAAAGGGACATTACACAAAAAAAAAATGTATTTGAGCAATTGAGTCCCAGGATAAAAATTCACCTGCAGACCCCCTGGAAGCGACTGCGGGGCCCTCCGGTTCACAGACGCAGCCAGAAATTGCAGGGTTTTTTTGCAAAGCCTGGTGTCAAAAGTGGATTTTGTCATTTCTGGTGCTGCCAGCCGCAAACGCCCTCTGCCCTCACATCCATCGGCAGGGTCTTCGGATTCTCAGACAGATATGGTTGACGCAGACCACCTTGAGGGGGTCGGTGTCTTCACATTCTGACATTCAAGAGAACCTGTCTTCTTCAGCCGCCGCAGCAGAACCCGCATTGGTGGAAGCCCTGATAGTGTCTGTGCAGGAAATCCTAAAATTGGCAGATGAACCTACAGCATCAGATATGCAGATGTCTTTTGGCTCCCGCAAATCCTGTAAATCAGGCAAGGTATTCCCCTCTCCAGAATTGTTTCCTACTATTGTGGATGAACAATGGCGATGCATTAAGCACATGTTGGTGGTGCCTAAGCGTTTTGCACGCCGTTATCCTTTTGCAGAGGCAGTGTCCAATAGGTGGACTATACCACCCAAAGTGGAGTCTCCGGTGGCCAGGTTGAGTAAAGCGGTGGAAGAGTCTCCAACCTTTCCGGATCCCATGGATAGACGGGTGGAATCCTTGTCCCACCATTTACATGTTGTAGCAGGTCACATGTTAAAGGCTACCTTTTGTGAATATTTTAGTAGCGCAGACTACTACTGAATGGGTGAAGTTACTGAAAAGTAACTTGGAAACGGTACGGCTTCCCCCTGCCGTACTCAAACTATAAGACTAGTTGAACCAAGCCCTGGTGTTCATGTGTGCTGTGTCCCTGGACTCAGCTTTGTTGGTGGCTAGGACGTCAGCAGTGGGATTTCTATTAGGCGCATAGTATGACTAAAACGCTGGTCGGCTGACCAGGCTTCTAAGAAGGCTGTGACTGATCTTCCTTTTACAGGGGAAAGGCTGTTTGGATCCTCCCTGGACGAGTTGATCACAGGTATCACGGGGGGTAAGAGTGCTAATCTGCCCCAAGCCTCTAAGGGCAAGGCGCCGTGTACTAGGCGGGGGCCTTCCTTTACTGCTCACAAACATCTTTTTCGTGCCTCCGGGTCACCAGAAAAAGGTAAACCGTTTAGGTCTTCTGGGGGTTCCAAGAAGCCATGGTCGGGAAAATCCGGCCAATCTGGACCTGCAGACACCTCAGTTGCATGAACGGGCGCCTTCACCCGATTCTGGGGTGGGGGGGACATCTCCAATTCTTTCAGGAACCTTGGACCCCCTTGATTAAGGACAAATGGGTTCACAAACTGATCTGATTAGGATACAAGATCGAATTTCCGGTCTTGTCCATCGGACAGCTTTTTCCCGTCTAGTCTTCAATTATCCCCAGTCCGGTTAAGGGACTTTCGAAGGGCGGTACACGACTTGCTGTCACAAGGAGTGATTGTGCCGATTCCCGCTCAGGGACATTTTCATTGGATTTATTCAAACCTATTCACCGTGCCAAGAAAAGAAGGCAAGGTGCATCCCATCTTGGACCTCAAGGCTCTGAATCGCTTTGTGTGAGTACAGAGGTTTGGGATGGAGTCTATCCAAACGGTAGTAGCGTCTCTGCACCAGGGAGACTTCTTAGCTTCCATAAATATCACGGACGCATATCTACTCACCCCTATCTACACTGGACACCAGCGATTTATTCGCTTTGCGGTAGCAGAGGAGCATTATCAATTTGTGGCGTTACCCTTTGGTTTCGCCTCCACCCCCTGAGTGTTTACCAAGGTACTAGCACAGGTATTAGCACTGCTCCGCCAGCGGAGGATTGCGGGACTGGGCTACCTGGACGATCTCCTGTTGGGAGCGAACTCTCATTCAGCCTTGTTGGGAGATCTGACAATCTCGGTCAGAACTCTGCAGGAGTTCGGTTGGAACATCAATTTCAATAAATCCGCGCTGACTCCGGTTCGGAGACTGGATTATCTGGGCTTGACTCTGGATTCAGCCTTGGCGAGGGTTTTTCTTCCCCCGGACAAGCTGCAAAAGTTGCAGGGGGGGATTCAGTTGTTGTAGAGTCAAAACTTCCGATAAATGTTTTGGAGCTCAGAGCGATAAAGCTTTGTCTGAGTCATTGGACGGCTCGTCTGCAAGGTTGTCTGGTTCGGATCCAATCAGACAACGCCATGGCTGTGGCTTATATTATTTACCAGGGGGGCACTAAGAGTGTCTTGGCAGCCAAGGAGGTGGCAGAGATTCTGGCCTGGGTGGAAATTTTTGTTCCAGCCCTCTCTGCTGTACACATTCCAGGTATGGAAAACTGGCAGGCGGATTACCTGAGTCATCAGGTGATGGAGCAAGGGGAGTTGTCCCTACACCCGGAGGCGTTCCACCTCCTGTGTGTTCGGTGGGGGACTCCCGAGGGTCAATCTGTTTGCCTCTCGCCTAAACAAAAAGGTTCAGAGATTCGTAGCCAGGTCTCAAGATACTCTGGCTGACGCCACAGATGCACTGGTGGCTCCTTGAGGTCGGTTTCGGCTGATTTATGCATTTCCCCCATTGAAACTCCAGCCGAGGCTTCTGCACAGGATAGAGGGGGAAAACATTACGGTCATTCTGGTGGCTCCAGAATGGCCTTGCCAGTCTTGGTACACAGTCCTGATAAGGCTGGTCACCGATTCCCACTTGGAGACTTCCTCTCAGGGAAGATCTGCTGTCTCCAGGTTTGATCTTCCATCCTGCTTTACAGTCGTTGGCTTTAACGGCATGGCTGTTGAAAGCCAGGTGTTTAGAGATTGGGGTCTTTCTGACTCTGTGATTCCTACACTCTTGAAGGCTAGGAAATCGACTGCTAAGAAGATATATCGTACGTGGAAATTGTACATTTCATGGTGTGAATTGCTGAAGCTCGCTTGTTTTTGATTGCTAGTGTTTTGGCTTTTTTGCAGGAAGGGGTTGAGCAATGGTGCGGCTTTGGGTACAATCAAAGGCCAGGTTTTGGCTTTAGCTATATATTTTCAATGCCCATAATCCGGACTTTTGTCCAGGGAGTGCGCCATTTGGCTCCTCGAGGCAATCCCTGCTACCTCCAAGGGATCTAAATCTGGTGTTACCTGTTCTTCAAATGCCTCCTTTAAAAAAAATACGGGAGATTTTGCTGCTTTCTTTGGCTCAGAAGGTTGCCTTCTTGGTGGCGATCACTTTTGCCCGCAGGGTATCTGAATTGGCGGGGTTGTCTTGCCGCTCACCTTATCTGGTGGTACACAGGGATAAGGTAGTACTTCAACCTAATCAGTCGTTCCTTCCTAAGGTGGTTTCTAATTTTCATCTGAATGAAGACATTGTGTTGCCTTCACTTTGCCCTAAACCTCAGCATCCTAAGGAGTATGCCTTGCATTCTTTGAATCTGGTTCGGGCGATCAGGGTTTATTTAGAGACCTCTGAGTCCTTTAGAAAATCAGACGCACTCTTTGTCCTTACTAATGGACGTCGTAAGGGATTGGCTGCGTCTGCTGCGAACATTTCCAAATGGATCTGGCAAAAGGTGGTCACTGATGGGTCAGGTTCCTCCTTTCCCAGTGAAGGCTCATTCTACAAGAGCGCTGCAGTGCCTCTTAGGCTTTTCGCCATCAGGCGTCGGTTCTACAAGTTTGCAAGGCGGCAACTTGGCCGTCTGTGCATACGTTCACAAAATTCTACAAGGTAGATGTGTTGGCATCCGTGGATGCTTCTTTAGGCCGCAAGGTTTTGCAGACTGCAGTTTAAAAGTGAATTCTGTTTAGTTTCTCTTTGCGGGTTAAATTTTTTTCCAGGCGAGCTAGAGTTGTTCCGTTGAGCTCCATGTTACCCGGTTGGCTAAGTTTAGCTATTGGGGACTAAAGTTTTGTTTCTGCGTTGTTTCCCACCCCTCATGATTTTACTGCTTTGGGACATCCCTATGAGTCATGAAGATAAGGAGCTGCGTTTGTCGATGAACGAGAAAACTGGATTTTTATAAGAACTTACCGTAAAATCCTTTTCTCTGAAGTTCGACAGATGCAGCACCTGCCCCTCTACTTCTGAGGTATGGGTTTTTTTGTCTTCTAAACACTGCTTGCAACTAAACTATTCGATGAGAGAAGAGTCTGAGAGGTTATGCCTGCAGGGACAGCCCACAAAGGCGTGGTTACGTTTTTTTCCTGCCTAGTGCCTATTCCTAGAAGGGAGTCGTGAAGATAAGGAGCTGCGTCTGTCGAACGTCAGAGAAAAGGATTTTACGGTAAGTTCTTAAAAAAAATCCAGTTATTTGTTCTACAGAAGCGCCATTGGGGTACATAAAAAACGGGCAATTGACAGTAGCGACTAAAGACTTTGGGCAATGCATTATTTCCAAAACTAGTTCAAAGGAAATGAAATATAAAAATACATACAGCATATTGTACATTTGTAGTGTAGTAAAGTCATTTGATTAGATTTCCCCAGAATGTTGTTATTGGCACTTGTAAAAGTGACCTAATGTGACGTTGAATGGTGTGGACTTATATGCTTAACCACTTGCGTACATATACTGTGGCAGGTCGGCTCTATTACGCAAAATGACATACCTGTACGTCGTTTAGTGTAATAGCCAGTGGGGGCACACTGATTGCCCAGAGGGGGAGCAAATCAGCGGGTCCAGCGGAGGCGATGATAACCGGCCACCCGCAGTCGTTTCCCAGAGAGACAGAATGGCGTTCTGCCTATGTAAACAATGCAGACCGCAATTCTGTCACAGATTAACACAGAGATCCTGTGTTCCTGCTATTCAGAAACACAAATCTCTATGTTCATCTAGTGAGTCCATCCCCAACACAGTTGGAAAGCATCCCCTAGGGACACACTTAACCCTTTGCCCCTGGTGTTAACCCCTTGCCTGCCAGTGTCAGTGCAGTAACTGCATATTTTTAGCAGTGATTGCTGTAGTAATGTTACTGGTCTCCTCAAAAGTGTCAGGTGTCCGATTTGTCCGCCACAATATCGCAAGTCCTGCTAAAAATCGCGGATCGCAGCCATTACTACATAAAATAAATAACTGCCATAAATCTAAACCCCTAGTTTGTAGATATAACTTTTGCGCAAACCAATCAATATACACTTATTGGGATTTTTTTTTTACCAAAAATATATGGCAGAATACATATTTGCCTAAAATGATGACAAAATTAGATTTTTTTAATGTATTTTTTTTTTCATTATTGTCACTCTTTTTTGTTTACAGCGCAAAAAAATAAAAACCGTAGAGGTGATCAAATACACCAAAAGAAAGCTCTATTTGTGGGAAAAAAGCACATCAATTTTATTTGGGTACAGCGATGCACGACCGCACAATTGACAATCAAATGAACGCAGTGCCGTATCACAAAAAATGCCCTGGTCATTGAGGGGGTAAAACTTTCCGGTCCAGAAGTGGTTAAATTTTAATTTGTTAAAACCCAACTTCAGCTAAAACATTTTTGGTTTCAGAGAGAGAGGTTTATAACTTGAGTCAAGGTTTTTTTTTTTTTTTTTTCTACTAATTTGCTATTCAAGTGACTAAATATGAAATTAGGAGATCTCTCCAGTGTGCACAACCTGCTTTAAAAAAAAATGTTATATTACTCTCCCTACTGAAGTGATTTTGCACACATCCTGTTTTGTTGCTCACATACAATTTGAGGGAAAATGTCCCCATCAGTTACACAAATGGCAACAAAAAAAACCTGACAAATTCTAACCCTTCCCCACTCAATCAAAATAAGTACAGTAACCTTAGTTTGTGAGCATAATTTGTTCCGGACGCATGCTTGTAATCCAAAGAGCTCTTATGTCAAAGCGAATTTCCCCATAAGAAATAATAGAAACCCAGTTGATTCGTTGCACAACCTTTTATTCATATAAAAATTATTACGGCAATGCAAAATACAGTATAAAGAATAATGTGTAATTTGGCCCCCCGTATCATCTAAAAAAACCTGGCTGAAACCTTTCAGTTTCTGCCCTTTCCCCCTGTATGCTGACCACGGTATATCATGGCTGCTGTGCCCTAACACCGTGGTCAGCGTACATGTCTCCTTCATCCGCAGCCCTGCACTGTCCCCCTCCCCTCTCTGCTTTCTGCTCCTGTGTTAGATGCCTGCCCCCTCCCCTTCTAATGCTGAAAAACCTTTTATTATCTTATATAATCCTCTTTGTTTCCCAATGGTATCTGCTTCTGTCGCTGTGTTTTTATAAAAAAAAAATGCTGGCTTTACCCGATTTCAGAGCGCCACTCGGCCGTCACGTGACCAAATGTCTCTCGCCTCCTCCTCCCCTCCTGACTAACGTCAGCGGGGGAAACTCGGCTCCGCCCGCTGCAGCTATCAGGCGGGGAGTGGAGAGAGGCAGCGGGGTCACGTAATGGTCGATCGGCGCTTCGAAATCGGGTAAAGCCAGCATTTTTTTTTAATAAAACACAGCGACAGGAGCAGCTAGCATTGGGAAGCAAAGAGGATTATAGCAACATAGCAGTGTGGGTTAACAAACACTTTAACATTGTGAGTGTCATTCTTTTTTTACATTAAAATTACTGCTTGGTTATTGCTCGTATATCAAGACAAAAAAATGTTGCTTGTCTTTCAAAATGCTCGTAAACCGCGTTACTCGTAAACCAAGGTTTTACTGTACTTCATATCTATATTCACCAGATGGGATGACTAGGCTCCCTATATCAGCCGATTAGAAGAGCTTCTGCTAAACTCACCACACACAATACTTTTTGATAGTACAAATTCCCTTAGATTTGCCAACAACAATGTAGGGCCAGGGACTGCGCTCAATTTTTGTGTAAATAAATAATTCAATAAATAAGTAAATAAATATGTATATATATAAAAATTAGTGGTAGTGAAAATGTTGCCTAACTCTATAATTCACCATTGTGTGACATTATAAGATAAATTAATTCATATGGATATCTCCAATGTGTGAAAACATCAATAAATAAGTACATTTTAAATAATATATAGTCAATAAATATTCAAACAAACAATTATGGTGAAAAGAGTCCAATTTGCTATAAGGTGCTCTTAGTGCCGGTTCAGACTTCTGCGATCACAGACATCGCATATGATTCGGAGCGCACTGCTCCTAAAATCACATGCATTGTATGTGCGGTTCGAGTTCAGCCATACAGTTTGAATGGCTGAATTTGCACCGCAATCTCAGTGAACACGCACAGGACCCTTTTTTTGGTCCGCAGCAGAATCGGATTGCATGGTGGTTCACACCAGTGCGATCCGATTTCTGTGCAAACTATCAGGTCGCACTGCGATATGCGATCTGATCTGGGGGTGTCGTTAACTTTGAATTGACACCCCCAGCATATCGCATATGGCAGTGTGAACTGCCTGTGCTGCGGATGCGATGCGGGAACACGCAATATATTCGCAGTGTTCCCGCATCGCAGTAATGTGAACCGGCACTTAGTGCCAATCTAAATAGTGAACGAATAGTGCTAAGCAAATAGTGTTTCAAGAAAGTCCAATTTCCTGAAAGGTGTTCTTGGTGTTTGATTTAAATGGTGAGCAGATAATCATGGAACAGTGTCTGCTTGGTGAAAAATTCAGTGGGTATGTGCTTCTTCCTTCCACCTCCACCACATGCACAGCCCACTTACCAGATGACCCCTTGGGGTCAGATGCAAAATATGATCACCTACTAAGGTATCCCACTAGCCTTCACCAATCTACTCCAGGGCCCACTCGTTGGTTAATGCATATTGAAATAAATGGAGGCTTTATAGTGCAGTATTTCCATACATTTTATTCCAAAATAAAGTAACTTGCATTAAAATTGAAGAGAGCCGGCCAGGGAGATCGGAACGCCATTGTAAACACAGCTGACCATTCTTCTCTCTGAACTGATCAGAGTGCCTGTGATCCTTCTATGTAGGAACACAGGTCTCTGTGATCATTTAACAAGCCACACCCTACCCCCCCCTCCCCGCCACAGTTAGATTCGCTGCCCTAGGCTCACATTTAACCCCTTGATCGCCCACAGTATTAACCCCTTCCCTGCCAGTGTAATTATTACAGTAACCGTGCATATTTTTTAGCACTAATCACTCTAGTAATGTAAGGGGTCCAATCTGTCTGCTGCAATGTCACAGTCCCGCTAAAAATCGCAGATCGCCGCCATTAATAGTAAAAAAAAAAAATAATAATAAAAATGACATAAATATTTCCCGTAGTTGGTAGACGCGATAACCTTTGCTCAAACCATCTAAATACGCTTATTGCGATTTTTTTTTTTTTTTTTTTTTTTTTTTTTTTTACCATAAATATGCAACAGAAAACAAATTGGCCTAAAATGTTAAAAAATTTAGATTTGTAATTTTTTTGGGGGGGGGGGGGGAATGTTATGTAGCAGAAAGTAAAAAATATTGTTTTTTTTTTTTTTTCCAGAATTGTCGCTTTTTTTTTGTTTATAGCGCAAAAAATAAAAATCACAGAGGTGATCAAATGCCACCAAAAGAAAGCTCTATTTGTGGGGAAAAAAAGGACATTCATTTTATTTGGTTACAGTGTCGTACGACACTGCAATTGTCAATTAAAGTAACGCAGTGCCGAATCGCAAAAAATGGCCTGGTCATTAAAGGGGCAAATCCTTCCAGTCCAGAAGTGGTTAATAGTAAAAAGGTTAGGTCTGAGCATGTAGGCCCTTTCCAAAATAATCTGGAGTGGGTGACTGGGGACAAAGAGAAGGCACATTTGTTAAATACTTTCTTCAGCTTTGTGTATACAAAGGAGCATGGGGGGAGCTCATGACTATAATGAGGATGGTATTGACACAGCCCCAAATGATCCACAATGGCTCAAAAGTGATATGGTCCAGAAATATTTAGACAGAATAAAGGTGGATAAAGCGCCTGGACCAGATGGCATCCACCCACGCATCTCAAAATAATTGAGTGCTTGAATTTCAAAGCCTTGTTTCCAATTTTTAGGGACTCGTTAAGGACTCGATTGGCGTAGGGCCAATGTGGTGCCCATATTTAAAAAGGGATCAAAGTCTTTGCCATGTAACTATAGACCTGTTAGTTTAAATTCTATAGTTGGGAAGATACTGGAGAGTTTAATAAAAGACCACATAGATGAGTTCTTGCTGGGAAAAAAAATTTTAAGCAACAGACAGCATGGATTCATGAAAAACAGAAGTTGTTAAACAAACCTGATTTTTATTTTTTTTTTATGAGGAGGTAAGTAAAACCTTGGACAATAGGGGTAGCTGTGGATGTAGTGTACTTGGATTTTGCAAAAGCGTTTGACACAGTTCCCCACTCATGTCTAATGTGTAAGGTAAAGTCTACAGGCTTGGAAAGATCAGTTTGTAAATGGATAGAAAATTGGCTAAAAGATCGAATTCAGAGAGTAGTGGTAATGATTCTTTTCTCTTACGTCCACCGCCGCCTCTAAGTCATCACTATTAGGGTATTGACTTCCGCTCCGCAGGAGTAGCTAGGCATAAGACTTAGTCAAAAGAACAAAAGCATTTAGCATAGACACACCCATGGGGGCTGTCCCACTGGTCAATACCCCCCTGCAGTGATTTCTCCCAACTCAGTTTGTTTCTGCCTAGCATCAGGAGTAGTTAGGCTTCCCTGTGCTGGGGCTACAGTCTCAGCCTTTCTAATCTTTTTTTTCTTTTGATTTTCTTTGAAAATTTCAGTTTTTTCTTTGATATACTAGCTGTTTATTTTGTCAGCTTTAGTTTTAGTCGGTTCTTCGGGTGAAGATGGATCTTGCGGAGCTGGGAATCGGACTGACCGCCCTGGTTCTCCAGGGCAGAGGGTCAGAGGGACCCCCAGCTCGCCATCGAGCGTTCAGCCATGTGTTCGTCCTGGCATTATGAACGACCCATCCCTGCTCGCAGCAGGGATGCCGCCTGTGAGGTGGCTACCTCACTGGACACATCTGCGGTGCTGCAGTATCCTGTCCTTGGCTAACGGCATTCCTTGTCAGATGAGGACAGCGGCTTTCCGTTCATAGAGGCACCCCACGCCATCCGGTACAGGTAAGTACTTTCTGTGTGGGGCCTCTGTCTGGGGTGGCAGTCCTGTGTTGCTGTGTATTCCCCATGTCTGTGCCTGTGTGGGGCTCCCTGATGCGATCCCTGCGCGGGTCTCCTTTTACATGCGCTGCAGTGATGTGTGGTTTTGGGGGCCCCTTCCCCTATGTCACTGCAGTGTTTTGGGGGTGCAGACTGTGTGTGCGGCGGCCGCAGCGGGTAAAAACCGCGCGGTCTGCCATTTTAAGTATGGGCAAGCATGTCTGGCTTCACTGTGGGCTTAACTGCATGCTGTTTTGGCGCCATCTTGTGTGTGGCAGAACGATCTTTCCGAGCACATGTTCGGCGGCCATCTTGCCGAAGCCTCCCATTCAGTTCTATGGGCAGCCATTTTCCCTGGGTCTTGCAGCTTATATTTCAGCCTCTGATGACCTCACTTCCTTTTCCTCTGAAGCAGCGATCGGTGTGGTAACACTCTGTGGGGGCTCTGCAGACTGTCTCCTTCCTGGCTCAGCTTTGTCTCCTTTTGGGGGTCTGTGTTCGCTGTGCATATAGCGGTGGGCTTCGCACTCCGCAGCGATCTTAAAGGGCCAGTACTTTTTTTGTGTAACTTGGGCAATGGAATCTCAGGACAGCATCTTCCCTCCAGCCCTGGTGGGGGACCCCAATCCTACTGTACCCCCTGTTATACCTGATTTGTCCGCCGTAGTGGCGTCTTTAGTGTCCAAAATGGAGGTGCTGATGGCTGAACGTGCTGCTAGCAAAAGTCCTAGATTATCTGTCTCCTCTGATTCAGATGGTGATGTGGCTGCTGTGGCGGGCGTGCCCTTTTCAGGGTCTCGCTCATCCCTGGACCCACTGGAGTCTGAGGCAGAGGTGGAGGGGGTTGATGATTCTCCCCCGGGGTCGCCTGAAGAACGCACGACTATGGATGAGTTGATTTCTTCTGTGAAAGAAACACTACATATGGAGGATGAGCCCACTCCTCCGGGCATTGTGTCTTCATTTGGTACACACAGGACCCGCAAGTCGGCGCAGGTTTTTCCCTGCCCCGCTGAATTTCATTACACTGTGAATGAACTGTGGCGCAATTTAAAACGTCCATTCACGGTACCTAGTCGGTTTAAACTGCTTTATCCCTTTGCGCCGGCTATGGACTTGCGCTGGTGTGTGCCTCCGCAGGTGGATCACACTGTGGCCGTCATTCCTACACGGTAGCGGGTTCCTTGCTCAAACCTATTTTCGCGTCCGTTCTGGTGGCTCAGGCTGTGGCGGATTGGACTAAGGTGCTTAGACGCAACCTCGCGTCTGATTCTGCCCCAAATGCCACGCCAGCTATGGTGGATCAAATTCACCAAGGAGTCATGTATTTGTGCGATGCGGCCTTGAATGAGGCCCCTTTGACCGCACGCCTGTCGAGTGTCGCGGTGCTTAACCGTCGACTGGTCTGGCTGAAGAGCTGGTCGGCTGACCAGACATCACGGAAAACAGTTGCTGATTTTCCCTATGCAAGTTCTCGCCTTTTTGGCGAGGCGTTGGATACCTTGGTAAAAGGCGTCATGGGGGCAAGAGCACGATGCTGCCCCAGAACCCGAAGAACAAGTCCTTTCGTGGCAAGCGGGGTTCCGCCTCTGAACCCAATTAAGGGTCCTTTCGTGCCTTTAGGAATCAAACCAAGGGCAAGCCCTTTAAGGGCCAAGGTAGCCAGAAGAAACCCTGGGCGGGCAAGCAGAAGTCCGGCAATGCTGGTGCGGCGGGTCAATCTGCCTGAAGGGGCGCCCTCACCCATTTCAGGGGTGGAAGGACGTTTGCGCTGTTTCCTCCAACTTTGGCTGTTCCGAATTCCGGACAGGTGGGTTCAGGAAATCATTCGATCAGGGTACAAGATTGAATTCCTTTCCCGGCCGGCGGACAGATTCTTTCCCTCAAATCTTCATTTGACCCCAGGGCGCCTGCAGGACCTGCATCAAGCGGTGCAGGACCTCCTTGCCCAGGGGGTGATTGTCCCGGTGCCTCATCAGGACAGGTTTCGGGGGTTTTATTCCAATCCGTTCACTGTGCCCAGAAAGGAGGGCAAGGTCCTATTTCTGGAACCGCTTCGTGCGCGTTCGGAAGTTCCGTATGGAATCTCTCCGCTCGGTTGTGGCCTCCCTGAGCCCAGGGGAATTCCTGGCCTCTATAGACCTGAAGGATGCGTACCTACACATCCCCATTTTCGAGGGTCACCAGAGGTACCTTCGGTTCGCAATAGCGGAGGACCACTATCAGTTTGTGGCGTTACCTTTCGGTCTTGCTTCGGCTCCAAGGGTCTTTACCAAAGTGCTGGCACCTGTTCTGGGCCTGCTAAGGGCACAGGGCATTGTGGTTTTGGGATATCTGGACGATCTCCTGTTAAGATCAAGTGCCAGCCAGAACCTACTGCGCGATCTGTCCACCACGGTACAGACGCTCCAGGAGTTCGGATGAACCATCAACGTACAGAAGTCGACCTTGTCTCCTTCGGTTCGTTTTCCCTATCTGGGAATGATACTGGACTCTGCTCAGGCAAAGGTGTTCTTGCCGGAGGACAAGCTCCGGACCTTACAGGACGAGATCAGGTCCCTCAGGGACAAGCCATCCTCGTCACTCCGGACCTGCATGCGGTCCCTAGGGTTGATGGTATCGGCCTTCGAGGCGATACCCTTTGTTCAGTTTCACACACGGTCTCTTCAAGCGGAGATCCTGGCCAGGTGGGACAGACTACCTCAGTCCTTGGATCTGAGTGTCTCATTGAGTCGCCGGACCAGAATGGATCTTCTGTGGTGGCTCCAGTCCCCGGCTGTGTCAGAAGGAAAATCCTTCCGTCCGTTACTGTGGACGGTGATTACCACGGATGCCAGCCTGTCGGGCTGGGGTGGAGTCCTGGGCAACCTGTCTGCCCAGGGCACTTGGTCGGGGGAGGAATCCTCCTTTCCGATCAACATATTGGAATTACGAGCGATCAAGCCCTGTCTCTTCCAGTGGTCGGATCGACTTCGGGGCCGTCCTGTTCGGGTACAGACGGACAATGCTACCGCGGTGGCTTACATCAACCACCAAGGGGGCACCAGGAGTGCCGGGCGGCTCGGGAGGTGACTGACATTCTGTCTTGGGCCGAGACTCATGTCCCGGCGATTTCAGCAGTTCACATTCTTTGCATTCTTTGGATGTTGTCAGGGCGATCGGGGTGTACCTGTCGGCGACGGAATCCTTTCGGAAGTCGGATTCTCTCCTTGTACTTCCTGAGGGTCCTCGGAAGGGTACGGCCGCGTCTGCGGCAACCATTGCCAAATGGATCAGACAGACCATTGTCCATGCCTATTCGTTGCGGGAACGGGTTCCTCCCTTCCCTGTCAAGGCGCACTCTACCAGGTCAGTGAGTGCGTCCTGGGCATTCTCCGGCATCAGGCCTCGGTGGCCCAGGTGTGCAAGGCTGCGAGTTGGTCGTCGGTGCACACCTTTTCCAAATTCTATAAAATTTATGTTCTGGCGTCGGCTGATGCCTCCTTTGGCCGCAAAGTTCTCTGTGCGGCAGTGCCATAGGGATAGGTTTTGTAAGGGTCCCTGGCTGTTGGGGTTGTTTTTCCACTTGGGTTGTTTTCCTGGGTTGTTGCTCATGTTGAGCCCTTTTTTGTTACCCAGAAGGCTACCTTTCTGTGCATGCAAGGTTCCTTTCTCTGATGTGGGTACTGCGTTGCTTTTCTGGCGTTTGCGTTGCCCACCCCTCATGTCTACACTGCTTTGGGACGTCCCCATTAGTGAAGACTGTGTGAATGAGCGGCGACTGTCGGAGGACGTAAGAGAAAACTGAATTTTTGTAAAATCTTACCGTAAAATTCCTTTCTCCTAGTCCTCCGACAGTCGCCGCCCCCGCCCCTCTTTTGGGAGTTTTTTTATACACTATCACTGCTTGCAACCAAACTGAATTGGAATGGCTATTGCAGGGGGGTATTGGACTAGAAGGACAGCCCCCATGGGTGTGACTATGTAGATAAATTGTTGTTTTACAAGTCTTATGCCTAGAAACTCCTGTGGAGAGGAAGCAATACCCCATTAGTGAAGACTGTGTGAATGGGCGGAGACTGTCAGAGGACTCGGAAAAAGGAATTTTACGGTAAGATTTTACAAAAATTCATTTTTTTTATTGTTATCCTCTTGTTCCCTGATAATAGTAATGAAATACACTTTTCATAGATGGGCATGTGCCTTTCACACTTCTGAGCCCTTTTTATTATTTTTTGAGTATCATTAGAATGTAGAAAAAGAAAGTGTTAGAATGTATGTAAACCCTAACAAGCCACTCTTATTTGCTCCCATTTGGCCTGTTCAACAAGTATCTCTTATTTGTTGTCTTTTGGCCTATACAAATAAAAGCATGTTTTGTACTTTGTGTGGGACGATACCTTTACATTTGCATTTTCTCATTTGAAAAAGAGCCTCAGCTCTAATATACTGCATTGAGAACAAAGCAAATAGAAAGTGCCAACAGTGAGATAAATAAAAAAATATTTAAAAAAATGTACAAATGAGAGAACAGTGCCAATAATATAGTGAAACATGACTGAAAAATATTTTAGTCTATAAATGCCATGTGCATCACAGTGTGCTAACAATATCTGTTCATGAATCCAAAACGCGAATATTAATAATTGCGAGAAAAATCCACACCACAGGTGTATAGGAAATTCACTTTTAACAGAAGGCAATGAGCCCATAATATGAGTGGGATATAAGGGCATGATATGTATCTTGTTCCTAGGACTGAAATTACCAGCTCCTCTGTTTCACCTCCAAAACCATGCCTCACAGGATTGTCATATCTGCAAACACAATATTTTTAATTTGCGTAGATCAATTGTATTACAAATCGGCTTAAAACTCATATAGTTAATGAAAAAACAGTGTCAAACTTGAAATACAGATGAAACCATTTCACCGTGTCCTAGCTATACCCTATGTGTTTGGTCAAGTATAACGCCATCATGCTATATGTTTGATAAATGCAATGTTCTTTCAAAAACTTGTTTCAGCCCTCCCTGTTCTTCCCTTAGACTACAATACCCACCTCCTTTGTTGTGAGGAGAAGGTGGTCTGTAATTTAGCAAAAAAAATAATGTATGTTGGAGACTAACACCAATCCTTCTGATTTAAGTCCAACAAAAGCAGCTGCTTGTCAGCTCACCAGATGTTTTTGTCAGTATCAACAAGTATTTCACCGTAAAAGAATAAAACATGGATAATGTGCATTAACGTGGGCTACTAATGATCCTAATTTTTTTTCGCTGTGTATTCACAGGCAAAGACCTTCAGAGTTACTTACCCGATGTAAATGCTCTTCTTCAGTCAGATGAACTTGGCAGTTTGAAGTCAAATCGATGTTTTGAGTTTGTTCTAAGAGCAAACTATGAACGTTTTTTAAAAGAAACTGCATAATTTTGATTTGTAAATGCCTACTATCTTGTTTCCAAATACTGATATGTGCTAATAAAATTAGAACTGGTTTCATTAAATGTGATGAGTTGTGTGTTTTTTCCATTCTAATATTTGCAAGTCACATTATTTAATCCGTTATGGACTTTTGAGTTTGCAATATATGTCCAAAAGACATCAAATATACAGAGCATAAAAAACAGCACCTTAACCATGTTGGAAACGCTGTTTAAAAGAGTAACGAAGTAATTCAATGTAGCAACATTGTATTTCTCTTTCGTTCATTGACGGACACAGCTCCTGATATTCATAACCATTGGGTTATACTGCCCCCTACAGGAGTAGGACACTAGGCAAAAAATAATTCTGGCTACACACATGGGCACTCTCAGGAGGTATACTCCCTCTCTCTGCTATATCCACTCTATACTATACATTTTTTTTCTGCTTAGTCAGGAGTAAGGACCTAGTTCCTTGCTGGGGTCTTTGATCCTGGCAATTTTTTTCTTTTTAGATAGAAATGTTTTCTCCTGGATTTTTCCTGTGAGATCTACAATTAACTGCCAGACTGGACAGCAGGCTGGATAATCTAGATAATCACCCCTTCTTAAGAAGTGGACTGTGCCACTGGTGGTGGACCCTCCGGTTTTCAGATTAAACAAGGCAACCATGATTCCGGTTGAAGAGTCCCCAGCCTTTAAGGATCCGGCTGAATGGAAGGTGGAGGCTGTGGCCCACACTTGGTACACTCTGGCTGGTTCGGCAATGAGGCCGGTATTCACCATTGCCCTTGTGTCGCAAACTCTGACCAAGTGTACTAAGCTCCTAAGCCGTGACCTGGAGAACAGCTCCCCCCTGCCTTTGCAGAGCTGGCGGATCAGCTGATCCAGGGGCTGCAGTTTGTTTGTGATGCCTCTTTGGATGCTGCTCCCCTGATGGCTCGCCTCTCTGTTTTTTAGCAGCGGTCCATCAGTGTGTCTTTTGGCTCAAGTGCTGATCTGTGGATAAGACTTCAAAAAAGGCCTTGACTGATCTTCCTTTTCAAGGAGATCGCCTGTTTGGAGCTACCCTGGATGACATCATTAAAGGTCTCATGGGGGGGGGGGGGTACTTTTCTTCCGCAGGCTATTAAGGACAAGGAACCTCATTGTAGACGTGGGCCTTCCTTCTAAGCTCATGAGAAGTTTTTTAGTCCCTCAGGTTTGAATGACAAGGGCTCAAAGCCTTTCAGGGCTTCTTCTGGACGATCCAAATGAACCTTGTCTGGCAAGCCAAGATTGAGCTTCTCCAGACCCGTGGACAAGGCTCCTTCTGCATGAAGGTGCTCCCTCACCTGTATCGGGGGTAGGGGGAATTCTTCGCTGGTTTCCGGACCCGTGGACTTCCCAGGGGCAAGACAAGTGGGTCCACAAATTTATTCAGTCTGGCTACAAGATCAAGTTTCGCTCTTGTCCCCCGGCAAGGTTTTTTCCTTCCAAATTGCGCCTGTCCCCAGACTTCTTACTGGGCCTTTTTGGGGCTGTACAAGACCTGTTCCTCCAAGGGGTGATTGTCCCGGTTCCGACCTTGGAACATTTTCAGGGTTTTTACTCAAACCTGTTCCGAGGAAGGAAGGCAAAGTGCGTCCAATCCTGTACCTCAAGGCGCTAAACTGCTTTGTGCGGGTACAGAAGTTAAGAATGGAGTCTGTTCGAATGGTGGTGGCATCCCTGCATCGGAAGATTTCCTCACCTCCTATCGAGATCAAGGATGCCTACTTTCACTTTCCAAAATGTGCCAGTCACCAGCGTTTTCTCAGCTTTGCTGTGGGAGAGGAGCATTATCAGTTTGTGGCGTTAGCTTTTGGTCTCAAATCTGCTCCTCTGGTCTTCATAAATGTGTTAGCCCTGGTTCTAGCTTTGCTATGCCAACAGGGGATCGCAGTATCATGCTACTTGGACGATCTCCTGCGAGCGGAGTCTCCCTCTCCTATGGTGGAGTACCCAGGAGATCACAATACGAATTCTGCAGGCGTTGGGCTGGATTCGGAATTTTCAGAAGTCTGCCCTGGTTCCGTCCACAAAGCTGAACTATTTGGGCCTGATTCTGGACTCCTTCCTCTGGACAAACTCCAAAAATTGCAGGCTGCAATTCGCCTCCTGCAAGCCAACAAATGCTCATTCCTCCGGACTTGCATGGGGGCGCTGGGCCTGATGGTGTCTACCTTTCGAGGCGGTTCCGTTTGCACAGTTCCATACGAGGTCCCTGCAAAGGGAGATTCTGACCAAATGGGACAAGACTCCGCAGTGGATATGGTGGATTCTGATATGCTGGTTTCCTTCTCTGGCGCTTCGGCTGGGAAAATCCTTCCTCCCCTTGTATTGGACAGTGGTCACCAGAGATGCCAGCCTGTCCAGCTGTGGAGGCGTCCTCGGCAAGCATTCTGCCCGGGGGATCTGGACGCTGGAAGAGTCCAGTCTACCAATCAATGTCTTGGAACTCCGAGCGATCAGACAGCTTCAGGGTTGTCCTGTGCACATTCAATCAGACAACGCCACGGCCGTGGCTTATGTCAATCACCAAGGGGGCGCAAGAAGTGTCCTGGCGGCTCTAGAGATAACCGGCATTCTAAGGTGGGCAGAATGGTTCGTTCCAGCCCTCTCCGCCGTACACATTCCTGGGGTAAAAAATTAGCAGGCAGATTACCTTAGTCGGCAGGCGTTGAACCACGAGGAGTGGTCCCTTCATCAGGAGGGTTTTCATCAACTGTATCTCCAGTGGGGCACCCCGAGGTGAATCTGTTGGCATCTTGACTCCACAGAAAGGTGCAGAGGTTTGTGGCTCGGTTAAGGGATCCTGTGGCGGACGCCACAGATGTGCTGGTGGCCCCGTGGGTTCTGTATAGTCTGATTTACGCCTTCCCTCCTCTCAAGCTTCTGCCCAGACTTCTACATAGGATCGAGGCAGAAGGGATTCCGGTCATTTTAGTGGTTTCGGACTGGCCTCGCCGGGCTTGGTACGCCGATCTGTTGCAGCTGGTCTCCGACGTTCCTTGGCAGCTTCCTCTCAGGGAGGATCTGCTTTCCCGAGGACCGATCTTCCATCCTGCTTCTCAGTCGCTGGCTTTGACAGCTTGGCTGTTGAATTCCAGGTGCTGAAGGATAAGGGTTTATCTGAATCTGTGATTCCTACACTGTTGAAAGCTAGGATAACTACTTCTAGGAAGATCTGCCATCGTACGTGGAAGACGTACATTGTGTGGTGTGAGTCTCTTGGGGTTCATCCTCGCTCCTTCTCAGTGGCTTAGATCTTAACCTTCCTTAAGAAATTGGCCTTGAGTACCTTTAAGGGCCAGGTATCTGTTTTGGCTGTCTTCCAATGACCTTTGTCTTCAGGGTGTCCGACATTTGGTTCCTCCAGTGCGGGCTCTGTTGCCACCTTGGGGTCTTAATTTTGGTGCTTTCAGCTCTGCAGAAACCTCCCTTCGAAAATATTCGGTAGAATATTCTGCTTACACTGTCCCAGAAGGTGGCCTTTTTAGTGGCTACCACCTCTGGGTGCAGGGTCGGAACTGGCGGCATTATCCTGTCCATCTTACCTGGTGATTCACAGGGATGAGGTGGTTCTTCGCCCCTGTCCATCGGTCCTTCCAAAGGTTGTCTCTGATTTTCATTTGAGTGAAGACATTGTGTTGCCTTCCCTGTGTCCCAGGCCTAAACATCTGAAGGAAATTGCCTTGCATGTCTTGGATGTGGTCCAGGCAATTAGGGTGTACCTAGCAGCTACAGAGTCTTTCAGGTAGTCAGACTCCCTGTTTGTGCTCATGAATGGACCTCGAAAAGGGTTGTCTGATTCCTTTGCGACCATTTCCAGATGGATCCTACAGACGGTGGTTCAGGCCTATTCCATCAGGGGTCAGGTTCCTCCTTTCTCTGTCAAGGCGCACTCTACTAGGGCACTTAGTGCCTCCTGGACTTTTTTTCATCAGGCGTCAGTGACGCAGGTTTGCAAGGTGGCCAACAAGACCGATACAGTCTCCTGTGCTTGAATGCTGAGTTAAAAGAACGGCTGTTAACTTGGCTTCTAGGATCTGCCCTCTCAGAACAATGGGTATCCATACAGACCGCAAACATAAAAAACAAGAGAAGGGCGCACCAACCTAGTGCAATACCATAAAACATTTATTGAAAAATGAAAACACATGCCACACACAGTACTCACAAACATATATGCTAGTGGTAAGCATGGGAAAGGTTTCTTTTACAATCTGGAGACCTCCAGAAAATAAGTAGTTTTTGATAAAGCATGAGGACTGGAAGGCGTCTGTGGTATTGGGGCGATGCGTTTCAAGGGAGAACCCCTTTTCATCAGAGAGCTTGGAGAACCTTCAATTTGCACATGATTTCAGTTAAAGGAAGTTTAATGAAAGAGTGTTTAAAATAAAAATGTGTCACTAATTAAAAGAGAAGTACTGTATGGGGAAAAAATGTTGGCCATACTTCTCTTCTGCACATACTTTTGCACTTGCTTTTAGTGTAACTTTACAAAAATGCACACATTTTCATTTGTAAATAACTTTGCAATGCTTTGTACCAGAATTGCTACAACTTAATCGTATAGTACAATGGTAAAGACCCTCACTCAAAACTTTGGCAGAAAGCAGGCAAAATAGAGCTATGACAAAACCTCAGACAAACATTTGCTCTGCCGAAAGCCTGCACAGCCCTTAATCAGAGGGATGCTGCTTCCCTTGCATTGTAGCAGGACCAATGGTCACCTGTAACACTGGCCTCTGCTTCTGATTCTAGTTTTACTTCAAGTGCAGGGCCGGCGCTACTTTATAGGCAAGGTAGGCGCCGGCCTAGAGCGCACATTGGTCAGGAGCGCCCTATCTGCCACTGTAAGTGGGTCCTTCCATTCTGCCGCTGAGAGGGTGCCTGTTCTGCCACTGTGTGATGGATGTCCGCTCGCCGCAGAGGGGAGGCTGGGCAATGTCATTGCGGACCACCCTACCTATCCTCTGTGCCCATAGCTACAGAGAGAAAAGCTGGAGGCTTTAGGGAGGTGGAAATTAAAGAAGAAAGTCAGCGCACCAGCTGACTACCAATAGAGTGAAGAGGGAGGAGCTCTGCTAGGGGCATCCTTGGCGAAACGTGTGAAGAGGCACTGAGGGGATCGACTGACAAAGTGAGTAAGTAATTGCCAGTGCAATTGATCCCATCTCCCACCACCACTGCCTCTTGCTGATCTCACCACCCCCACAGATCTCATCCCTGATGTGGGGGGGAGGATGGCACTGCCACTGATCTCATCCCCCCACCACCGCTGCCACTTATCCCACCCTCCTCACCACCACTGATCCCACCCCCTCACCACCACCGCTGCCACTGATTCCACCTCCCTATCGCCACTGACTCTGCCCCCCCCCATCGCCACTGATACTGACCCCACCCCCCTCACCACCACCGCTGCCACTGATCCTAACCCCCTCACCACCACCGCTGCCACTGATCCCAACCCCCTCACCACCACCGCTTCCACTGATACCACGCCCCTCACCACCATCGCTGCTGCTGATTCCACCCCTTTCACCACCATCGCTGCCACTGATTCCACCCCTCTCACCACCATCGCTGCCACTGATCCCACTCCACTCGCCATCACCGCTGCCACTGATCCCACCCCCCCCAATGATCTTATCCCCCCACCACCGCTGCCACTGATCCCACCCTCCTCACCACCACCGATCCCACCGCTGCCACTGATCCTTCCCCATCACCGCTGCCACTGATCCCACGCCCCTCACCACCATCGCTGCCGCTGATTTCACCCCTTTCACCACCATCGCTGCCACTGATTCCACCCCTCTCACCACCATCGCTGCCACTGATCCCACTCCACTCGCCATCACCGCTGCCACTGATCCCACCCCCCCAATGATCTTATCCCCCCACCACCGCTGCCACTGATCCCACCCTCCTCACCACCACCGATCCCACCGCTGCCACTGATCCTTCCCCCTCACCATCACCGCTGCCACTGATCCCACGCCCCTCACCACCACCGCTGCCACTGAACCCACACCCCTCACCACCATCGCTGCCACTGATTCCACCCCTCTCACCACCACTGATCCCACTCCACTCACCACCACCGCTGCCACTGATCCCAACCCCCTCACCACCAAAGGAGAAACCTCATGGACAGGAGAGTGTTATCAGTACGGAAGGGGGCAATTGCAGGAACCAATGCCCTGTGTGCCTCTCCCTTGCAACAGCTGAAAGCCAGCAATATGGGGAGGAGGAGAAGCCAGCTTTCAGCTGCTGCAGAGAGACCCTATACAAGGGATCATTTCCTGTAGTTTTCCCCTTGCTGCACCAGTCACCCCCCTTTTCTATGATCAGATTCCTCCTGCTGTCTGGGCCCCCCTGCTGAACTGATGGGGCTACCAAGCTCACTTCTCTTGGCCCCGCTTCCTAGCCGGGGGGGGGAGGGATGAAAAATTTAGGTTTTGCCTAGGGTGGCAAAAATCCTTGCACCAGCCCTGCCTACCTGATAAAAGCATTATTTTATGTATCTGTCACAATTTCTCGGACAATTAACAGCTTTATTACAGCTATCTTTTCAGAGCTAAAGTATGCCATACCCCTTCTCCAGCTTCTCAGTCTCTACCTGAGTCAGATCCCAATATGTCTGCCATAGACAGAATTGAAGGAGCGGAAGGGACTGATGAGGATATAAAGAAAGTGTCAGCCAAGGCTGCAGAAGATTTTTTTCCCCCGCACTTTTACCCCTGAAGCAGGAGCTTCATGCAACATATGGATAAACTCACTGCTGCTATGTGCAGAAACCTCTGTATCGGGTTTGAAAAAAAATCTGCTCTCCAGCCTTTTCTTTGCCTGGAATACTTGGGTCTAGTCGTGGATACATCTTAAGCAAAGGTCTTTCTTCTGGAGAAAAAACAAATTTTCTCTCTGAGCTCACACTCATGTATTGGGGATAGAGACATTGCACAATGAGATTTTACATGAGTGTTCTACGCCTTATGGTAGCTTCCTCGCCAATAAGGAAGTCTTTCCTCATCACTGAAAAGCTAGGGGAGGAGTATTCTAGTCCCTCATAGTCCAGGGAAAATGGTCAGCGGTGGAAGCCAAATTCCCCATCAACATCCTTTTGCTCAGAGCAATAAAAATGACTCTGCAACACTGCCCCCCTCTCACTTCTGCAAGGATTCCCAGTCTGGGTTCAGTCAGACAATGGCCTACATCAACCATCAAGGGCACCAGGAGTTCATGCAGTCTTGAATTAAGAAAGCCAGATAATCTCATGGACAGAGACTCATTGTTCAGCAATAGATGCAGTGCATCCCAAGAGTGGACCACTGGAAAGTAGATTACTGCAGCCTCCCACTTCCGGATAAAGGGGAATGGCCACTTCACCCAGACATCTTCAACCTGATATGCCACAGACGGTGAACCCTGCATGTGGACATTCTGGCCTCCATATTTAACAACAGATCTCTTTAGCTGGGACCAATGCGCTAGCATTCAATGCACTAATAACCCCCTGTCCTCAGTTCAAGGCTAATCGATGCCCCCCACTGGGCAAACAACTCCTCTGCTCCAAGAGTAGACTGATTCTCATTTCACCAAACTGACCAAGTAGAAACCTAGCCTATTGCAACAGGCATAACCCGCTATCCCAGAGCCCTCTGTTTCATGCTGATTTTCTTGCTTTAATGGCATGGCTGCTAAAGCCCCGGTCTTGAAGACAGATGGGTCTCGGAGTCTGCCAGTCCTACCATGTCAAAAGCAGAAATAAAGCCATTTTCAGAAAGACCTGCTATCGTACCTGAATATATCCTCCTGGTGTAAACAGGCACTTCAGTCCTAGAGATTACTCTGTGCCTTTCATTCTGGCCTTGCCCTCCTGCAATCAGATCTTGGCCAGAACTTGAAAAGAGAAATGGACAGAGGGCGCACCAGCCTAGCGCATTATCTTTAAAACAATTCTACTCACAAAACGATTATGAAACAGGGGCAATAAGCAATGAGGGACCACCAGGGGTCTCCACTGGGCTTCCTCAGCTGCCGCAGGCCGTGGAAGGATGTAGACCTCCAAAAAACCGCTTATGCTTTTCGGGGTGTTCCCCCTTCATCAGAGCTAGTTGGGGGAATGAGTGGTAGGGCTTTTGTATATTCCAAAAGGTCACATGATCAAGTCCCAAAGCTCCACCCTTTGTGGGTGGGTCAAGAACAATATAAATGTAAAGAAGTATATTACTAATGACAATAAAAGCCTAAAAAAATTAAATATATATAGAGAACCAATTATTTCCCTTGGCAGCTTGGTGCCCAAAGGGCTGAATGAGGACATTGAGGTTCACAACCTAGTTTAGCAGTCTGAACCAGTGCTTCTGGTTCTTTCCCCCCTTCTCTCCCTTGCTTTTTTTCTCCTCTTCCATATATGCACATGAAGTCAGGTGTTCATGTATATATGTGCCCATTAGTGTGCAAATAGATGCACAGGGTTTAGCCAATTACATTGGTATACCAAATATATCATAGATAATTATATGTCCGTGAGTATATGGGTGTAGGTGTGCTTACACACATGCATTTACTTTTTACATATTATATATACTTCTTTTCTCTTACGTCCTCCCGAGAGTCGTCGCCCACTCATACAGTCTTCACCAATGGGTATTGACTTCCTCTCCACAGGAGTAGCTAGGCATAAGACTTGTTAAAAACAAAAGCATTTAACATAGACACACCCATGGGGGCTGTCCCACTGGTCAATACCCCCCTGCAGTAAGCCATCCCAACTCAGTTTGTCTTCTGCCTAGCGTTAGGAGTAGATAGGCTTCCCTGTGCTGGGGCTCCAGTCTCAGCCTTCTAATCTTTTTCTTATGATTTTATTTGCAAGAATGTCATTTTTTCTTTGCTTTACTAGCTGTTTATTTGTCAGCTTTAGTTTAGTCGGATCTTCGGATGAAGATGGATTTTGCGGAGCTGGGAATCGGACTGACCGCCCTGGTTCTCCAGGGCAGAGGGTCAGATGGATCCCCAGCCCGCCATCGAGCGTTCAGCCATGTGTTCGCCCTGGCATTAGGAACGACCCATCCCTGTTCGCAGCAGGGATGCAGCCTGTGAGGTGGCTACCTCACTGGACACATCTGCGCTCGCATTCTGCAGGGTCCTGCATTTCTGGCTGATGGCATTCCCTGCCATCTGAGGGCAGCGGCTTTCCGTTACTAAGAGGCACCCCACGCCATCCGGTACGGGTAAGTACGATCTGTGTGGGGCCTCTGTCTGGGGTGGCAGTCCTGTTGTGCTGTGGTGTCCCCTCATGTCTGTGCGTTTGTGGGGTTCCCTGATGCGATCCCTGCGGGATCCTTTTTATTTGCAATACTGGTACTGTGTATGTGTGGGGGCCCCTCTCCTATGTCACTTCGGTGTTTGGAGGTGCAGACTGTGTGTGCGGCGGCCGCTGCGGGGGGGAAAACCACGCGGTCTGCCATTTTAGGTGTGGGCAGCATGTCTGGCTTCACTGTGGGCTTTTTTACACAGCTTCTATGTAGTGTTTTTGGCGCCATCTTGTGTGTGGCGATTGATCGTTCGGTGCACATGTCGGCGGCCATCTTGCCGAAGCCTCCTATTACTTCCTATGGGCAGCCATTTTCCCTTAGCCTGCAGCATATTGTTCAGCCTCTGACGACCTCACTTCCTTTTCCTCTGGAGCAGCGATCGGTGTGGTAACACTCTGTGGGGCTCTGCAGACTGTCCTTTCCATATTTACTCTGTTTTATCCTTTCGGGCTCAGTTTTGTCCCTGTAGGGGGTCTGTGTACACAGTCTATATAGCGGTGGGCTGCGGGGTCCGCAGCGCTCTTAAAGGGCCAGTACCTTACAAATTGTGTTTTCTGCAATGGAATCTCAGGACAGCAAATTCCCCCCAGCCTTGGTGGGGGACCCCAGTTCTGCTGAACCCCCCGTTCTACCTAATTTGGCCGCTGTGGTGGCGACTTTAGTGTCCAAAATGGAGCTGCTGATGGCTGAACGGGCTGCTAGAAAAAGGCCTAGGATATCTTTCTCTTCTGATTCAGATGGTGATGTGGCTGCTGTGGGTTGGGTGCCCTTTTCAGGGTCTCGCTCTTCTCAGGCCCCGCTGGGGTCTGAGGGGGAGGTGGAGGGGGTAGATAATTCTCCCCCGGGGTCGCCTGAAGAATGCGCAGCTATGGATGCGTTGATTTCTTCTGTGAAAGAAACCCTACATTTGGAGAATGAGCCCAATCCTCCGGGCATTGTGTCCTCTTTTGGTACACATAGGACCCGCAAGTCGACGCAGGTTTTTCCCTGATCCGCTGAGTTTCATTACATGGTGAATGAACAATGGCGCAGTTTGAAACGCCCCTTCACGGTGCCAAAACGGTTTCAACTGCTTTACCCCTTTGCGCCTTCTATGGATTCGTGCTGGTGTGCTGCCCCCCAAGTGGATCACACTGTGGCCGTGTTGAGCAAGGCTACCCTGGTCCCCGCTGAGGATACCCCGGTGTTCCGGGATCCTACGGACAGGAGGTTGGAGTCTCTGGCCCGCCATGCTTACATGGTGGCGGGTTCCATGCTCAAACCTATTTTCACCTCTGTCATGGTGGCTCAGGCGGTGGCGGATTGGACTAAGGTGCTTAGACGCACTCTCGTGACTGATTCTGCCCCACCTACCACGCTGGACATGGTGGACCAACTTCATCAAGGGGTCATGTATTTGTGCGATGCGGCCTTGAATGAGGCCCCCTTGGCTGCACGCCTGTCTAGTGTCGCGGTACTTAACCGTAGACTGATCTGGTTGAAGAGCTGGCCGGCTGACCAGACGTCACGGAAAACGGTGGCTGATTTTCCTTATGCAGGGTCTCGCCTTTTTTGGCGAGGCCTTAGATACTTTGGTGAAAGGAGTCACTGGGGGCAAGAGCACTCTGCTGCCCCAGAATCCGAGGAACAAGTCCTTTCCGCGATAAGCGGGGTCCAGGCCTTAAAACCCAATCAGGGGTCCTTTCGTGCCTTCAAGGCACAAAACAAGGGCAAACCTTTCAAGGGCCAAGGTGGCCAGAGAAAGCCATGGGCGGGCAAGCAGAAGACCGGCCACGCCGGTGCTGCGGCCCAATCCGCCTCTGCCTGAAGGGACGCCCTCACCCGTTTCAGGGGTGGGGGGACGTTTGCGAGGTTTATTCCAACCTTGACCAAAAAACATGTGTATAATCCTCTATAAAGTCAATGCATAAGAAAATTCAACACATAAGCAGCGCTTGAGAACCCTGTACAAAAGTCCACATCAGTGAATGAGACAAAGTCCATAGGAGAGTGAATCCACGGATGAAGATATAGGAAAAAAACTTCCACCACACCACGTGTCCCCCTCAGGTATTGCTCACTCACCAGATAATAGAGTAATACGAGCCATTAGATATCCTCCTGAATCACCAGATGCTTATCACTCCACGATATTTTTGGCACAGATTCTCCCCAATCCGTATACCATATATCTAGCGATCCAACTCCAGTATATGTATCAGGCAGTGAATACACAAACAAGAAAGGGGCTCATAGGGCAGTATATCAATGCAGAATTTATTGTTAAAAACCCCCCTAATCCCTCAATCAGTGCACTCACAGAAAACAATAGTAAAACTCTCATATCACATTTGTCATTGGGCTGATCGAGACCTCACCGCTCAGTGTCACTCCCGCTGCTCTGTGCCTCTGTATCACAGACTTCAGCTCACAGCCGGCAGGGTGTGGAGATGTGTCTCATGCAGCCGATGGAAGATGATGTCGGGGTGTCCAAGTGCTCACGCCCTGACATGTTTCGCCAACAGACTGGCTTCTACCGAGGGCATGAGCACGCTGTACACCGCCTCCCTTTATTAACCTCCTCTCCGGACCATTAACCCCTTGTAGCGGCTAACTATCATTACTGACAGTCTGCCTGAGGATAACAAGTCAAGGGTCATAGGAGGATATACAAGCTTATAAAAAACTCTACATAAGTCAATGTTTATATGTGGCTAATTGGCTAGATATTTTGTATATATAACATAGCGATTAAACATCGTATATTTTTTGGGGAGATAACATACCAAGGTCTAATACGCTAATTTAGCCAGCAAACGGGCTGGGCAGATAGAACCGTTGTAGGAATACACAGACATCCCAATGTCTATATTTTTTAAATTAGCTGCAAATCCATAAAAACTGTATCTATAGATTATAGCCACATATTCAAAGTTGACATAGAGCTGTACACCACCGATCATATAGCAATCAGTGTGAATGATAGTAACATTTATCAAATGTGCTACATAAATATCAACATGGATGCAAAAATAAGACACAAAGTGTCAATGTAAACAGGCTACATGTCCTATAGCCAAATATAAATAAACAAAAATTGCATACTAGAATTTAACAGTTAAAATACATTAAAACCAAACCGTTAAAATCTCCTTAGAATACATATGCACGTTAAAAGGCATAAACTAATTAAAACGCACGGGATAAAAGTGGTATTATCATACAACAATTTATATTATTTATAATAAAAGAAAAAAAGGAAAAAAAACGAAAGAGAAAAAAAAAAAAAATATATAAATAAAATAAAATTCCTGTAGTAAAATCAGGAATAAAGACAGGCTATACGTCAAAAGTCACTAATAAAGCAATTAACGTCTAATTCCACATTCAAGCCATTAGGTGTTAAAGAGTTGGTTAAATAGATCCAGTGAGTCTCACGTTTGGAGAGATCCCTAACCAAATTAGCTCCTCTCCACACTGGATCTATCTTGTCTATACCCCAAAATTTAAGGCCTGAAGGGTCTCTATTATGTTTCAATCTAAAATGAAGAGAAACATTGTGATATTTAAAGCCTTTCACTATGTTGGCCAGATGTTCTGAGACCCTTTTACACAATGTCCGTTTGGTGCGGCCTATATAAATAAGCCCACATGGGCACTCCAGGCAATAAACTACATGCGTAGATTGGCATGAGATAAATTTCTTTATCTCAAAAGTTTTGCCATTCGCGCTAGAGACAAAAGAGGTTTTAGCTCTTTGTATCTCTTTTACTTGTCTACAACATGTACACCTGCGGCATGAATAAAAACCGACCCTGTCCCAAAATAATTTGGGTCTCATCGGGGGATCTAGAACTTTCTTTATCACCTGATCCCCAAATGAGGGAGATTTCCGATAAATAAACAATGGCTCAGGTGGAAGAACCGGACCTAAAACTTTGTCCATACAAAGGACCCCCCAATGTTTATGGAAAATGCCCTCCACCTCCTTATATTGCTCATTGAATTGGGTGATAAAGCCCCATTCATGTTTGGTGTCAGCTGGGGCATTCCTATCTTGCAAACAGCTCTCTTGGGATAGTAGGCCAACCTCCTGTATCGTTTTATCCAATCTGGAACCATCATAACCTTTTTCCATAAATCTGTTCTTAATAATCAAGGCCTGCATATAGTAATCGGAGTCTTTGGTACAGTTCCTCCTGATTCTGAGGAACTGTCCCTTGGGGATATTTTTCAGCCAATTCGGATGGTGTCCACTGAACGTAGGCAGATAACCATTCCGGTCAGTAGGCTTGAAATACGCCCTTGTGCTGAGCTGCCCATGTTGATTGACCACTTCAACATCTAAATAATGGACGCTTTCCTTACTCCAATTACATTCAAGCCTGATGTTATTGGTATTCTGATTGAGACGATCTGTAAAATCTCTCAATGATGGTTCAGACCCCTTCCAGATAAAGAACAGGTCATCTATGTAGCGCCGATAGATGACCAGTTCCTTCCTCTGTGCGGAGTAGGTATACCTGTCCTCCCACTCACTCATAAAGAGGTTCGCTAGGCTCGGGGCAAACTTGGCGCCCATAGCAACGCCCTTTTTCTGAATATAGAATTGACTCCCATACCAGAAATAATTATGGGATAAGCAATAGTCAAGCACCCGGCCTAGGAACCTCTTTTGGGGGTCAGGTATATCCTCCCTTTGACACATGGCCCAATTAAGAGCCAATAATGCGTCATCATGTTGGATTATCGTATAAAGTGACGCTACATCCGCTGTCACCAGATATACCTCATCCGATTCTGACAATACCACATTATTCAAGGCCTGCAGAAAGTCCTTTGTGTCTTTCAAGTAGGAGCGAGTGTGAATCACACTACCCTGCAAGAATTTGTCTAAATATTCTCCTACTCTGGATGTGACCGAGTTAATACTATTAACTATTGGCCTTGCAGGGGGGGCGTTGACATCCTTATGGATTTTGGGAAGTGTATAAATAGTCGGTATGCGACTGTAACTAGGCATTAGGTACCTCTTTTCTTTCTTGGTGAGGATTCTTCTATAGAAGCCATATTGTACAAGTTCGTCTAATTCCTTCCTAAACTTTTTTGTTGGGTTACTGTTTAATAAGCCATACGTAGATGTATCCGCCAACATTGAAGATAGCTGGTCATCGTAATAGGCTTTATCCATAATCACTACGCCTCCGCCTTTATCGGCGGGGCGTATGACAACGTTTTTCCTTTTTTCTAGGGAATCCAAACCATCTTGCACATGTTTAGGATTGACATCCCTTTTAGGTTTAATTGACTCTAAGTCCTTGATGACCAATTGTTTAAACATTTCCACACATTGGTTTGAAGGTTGAGGGGGATTAAAAAGGGACTTATTCCTTAATCCACTCTCAATTCCCACAGTATCCGTGATACCCTTCTGTGGATTGCGGTTTCTCACATTGCTTGGGTTAAGGAAATAACGTTTCATGTTAATCTTACGTATATATTTGTGTATATCCATATATACGTCGAACTTGCTCACTGTTTTTTTTGCAGCGCATTTAAGCCCTGCGTTAAGAATATTGACTTCTTTATTTGACAAAGAAATCCCAGCCAAATTGTATATGCCGTCTAATCCTCGTCCACCCTCCTTCTTTTTTTGGAGTCTCCTCCCTGCACGGCATCCCCTTGATGAGGGTCTGCCTGTGGTTTTTGTCGCTGTGGAGGTCGAGACCACTGTTGATCCTGGTTCCACGAGTTCGTGTACGTGGAGGGATGATTCGGTGGCCGACCTCTCCAGGGTCTCCCCCCTCTCCCTCCTCCCCGACCTCTGTTGCCCCTCCATAAAAAAGGACGCACCGGGGCTAGGTTCCAATTATCAGCTTGTGGGGTAAGGGGTTCAAACCTATTATTAGTTGGTATGGCATAGAAATCATTAGGGCCCTGCCCTCCATTCCTTCCTGTGTTACCATTATTAACGTTCATACGTTTATTAGGATGTTGGTAAACTTGTTGCTGGACTGGACCATTCTTAGATTGATTGGGGTTACCATCGCCCCTTGAATGGGCACCAGAATTACCCGCACTCTTTTTGTTCTTAACTTTCTTACTTCGTTTAGTCTGGAATGGTGTTCCAGGCTGTGTGGCCGTAGACTGTCTCCTCTGCACCCCATCAATACTGTTGGATGCAAGGTTGGCAGTAATATCCTCAATTACGGAACTTTGCCAAAGGTACACTTGTTTTGTCCTGAAATCTTCCGTATCCCTACGGTATTTCTTGACTTTCTTTTTAAGTGTATCCTTATCTAATTTTTCTAACCTCTTTTTAGTATCAGCATTAAACTTGATAACTAAGGGGTTATCTTTATCAGTGTCTAAACTAGATGTTAAAGCCGATATCTTTTTCTCTAACACGGTCATTTTTATCTTTTTCCTTTTTAAAATCAATTCTTGGAGTTTTAATCCCATACTATTAAAAAATTCCAACCACTCAATCTGGGACGCCTCATCGTCAAGACCATCCTGAGGAGCTACTTCCCATCGCAGACTCCTCATGATGATCTTATCCTTGAGATACTTCTCAAAAGTACTGATGTCCCACCACGTGCGTACTTGTTTATCTAAAAGATTGCCCAATGTGACTAATTTGGAATTCAGATTGGATTCATCCTCTGTGGGAACAGAGGAATCTGAAAAAACATCCTCCAAATTCATTGGTCTATTCTTTAAAAATGAAATAGCTTCCATAGCTGCAGGGTAACAAAATAAAACAATGAAACACCAAGACTGAGATAATAGTGACCGTATCACCAAAATATCGCAATCACCCTGCGCTTTATGGAAAGAAATTGATAAAATATGTCAAAACTACAAATGGTGACTTGACATATAGCTGCTGCTTTAAAATATTACAATAACCAAAAAACATGTGTATAATCCTCTATAAAGTCAATGCATAAGAAAATTCAACACATAAGCAGCGCTTGAGAACCCTGTACAAAAGTCCACATCAGTGAATGAGACAAAGTCCATAGGAGAGTGAATCCACGGATGAAGATATAGGAAAAAAACTTCCACCACACCACGTGTCCCCCTCAGAGATTTTACAGATCGTCTCAATCAGAATACCAATAACATCAGGCTTGAATGTAATTGGAGTAAGGAAAGCGTCCATTATTTAGATGTTGAAGTGGTCAATCAACATGGGCAGCTCAGCACAAGGGCGTATTTCAAGCCTACTGACCGGAATGGTTATCTGCCTACGTTCAGTGGACACCATCCGAATTGGCTGAAAAATATCCCCAAGGGACAGTTCCTCAGAATCAGGAGGAACTGTACCAAAGACTCCGATTACTATATGCAGGCCTTGATTATTAAGAACAGATTTATGGAAAAAGGTTATGATGGTTCCAGATTGGATAAAACGATACAGGAGGTTGGCCTACTATCCCAAGAGAGCTGTTTGCAAGATAGGAATGCCCCAGCTGACACCAAACATGAATGGGGCTTTATCACCCAATTCAATGAGCAATATAAGGAGGTGGAGGGCATTTTCCATAAACATTGGGGGGTCCTTTGTATGGACAAAGTTTTAGGTCCGGTTCTTCCACCTGAGCCATTGTTTATTTATCGGAAATCTCCCTCATTTGGGGATCAGGTGATAAAGAAAGTTCTAGATCCCCCGATGAGACCCAAATTATTTTGGGACAGGGTCGGTTTTTATTCATGCCGCAGGTGTACATGTTGTAGACAAGTAAAAGAGATACAAAGAGCTAAAACCTCTTTTGTCTCTAGCGCGAATGGCAAAACTTTTGAGATAAAGAAATTTATCTCATGCCAATCTACGCATGTAGTTTATTGCCTGGAGTGCCCATGTGGGCTTATTTATATAGGCCGCACCAAACGGACATTGTGTAAAAGGGTCTCAGAACATCTGGCCAACATAGTGAAAGGCTTTAAATATCACAATGTTTCTCTTCATTTTAGATTGAAACATAATAGAGACCCTTCAGGCCTTAAATTTTGGGGTATAGACAAGATAGATCCAGTGTGGAGAGGAGCTAATTTGGTTAGGGATCTCTCCAAACGTGAGACTCACTGGATCTATTTAACCAACTCTTTAACACCTAATGGCTTGAATGTGGAAATAGACGTTAATTGCTTTATTAGTGACTTTTGACGTATAGCCTGTCTTTATTCCTGATTTTACTACAGGAATTTTATTTTATTTATATATATTTTTTTTTTTTCTCTTTCGTTTTTTTTCCTTTTTTTCTTTTATTATAAATAATATAAATTGTTGTATGATAATACCACTTTTATCCCGTGCGTTTTAATTAGTTTATGCCTTTTAACGTGCATATGTATTCTAAGGAGATTTTAACGGTTTGGTTTTAATGTATTTTAACTGTTAAATTCTAGTATGCAATTTTTGTTTATTTATATTTGGCTATAGGACATGTAGCCTGTTTACATTGACACTTTGTGTCTTATTTTTGCATCCATGTTGATATTTATGTAGCACATGTGATAAATGTTACTATCATTCACACTGATTGCTATATGATCGGTGGTGTACAGCTCTATGTCAACTTTGAATATGTGGCTATAATCTATAGATACAGTTTTTATGGATTTGCAGCTAATTTAAAAAATATAGACATTGGGATGTCTGTGTATTCCTACAACGGTTCTATCTGCCCAGCCCGTTTGCTGGCTAAATTAGCGTATTAGACCTTGGTATGTTATCTCCCCAAAAAATATACGATGTTTAATCGCTATGTTATATATACAAAATATCTAGCCAATTAGCCACATATAAACATTGACTTATGTAGAGTTTTTTATAAGCTTGTATATCCTCCTATGACCCTTGACTTGTTATCCTCAGGCAGACTGTCAGTAATGATAGTTAGCCGCTACAAGGGGTTAATGGTCCGGAGAGGAGGTTAATAAAGGGAGGCGGTGTACAGCGTGCTCATGCCCTCGGTAGAAGCCAGTCTGTTGGCGAAACATGTCAGGGCGTGAGCACTTGGACACCCCGACATCATCTTCCATCGGCTGCATGAGACACATCTCCACACCCTGCCGGCTGTGAGCTGAAGTCTGTGATACAGAGGCACAGAGCAGCGGGAGTGACACTGAGCGGTGAGGTCTCGGTCAGCCCAATGACAAATGTGATATGAGAGTTTTACTATTGTTTTCTGTGAGTGCACTGATTGAGGGATTAGGGGGGTTTTTAACAATAAATTCTGCATTGATATACTGCCCTATGAGCCCCTTTCTTGTTTGTGTATTCACTGCCTGATACATATACTGGAGTTGGATCGCTAGATATATGGTATACGGATTGGGGAGATTCTGTGCCAAAAATATCGTGGAGTGATAAGCATCTGGTGATTCAGGAGGATATCTAATGGCTCGTATTACTCTATTATCTGGTGAGTGAGCAATACCTGAGGGGGACACGTGGTGTGGTGGAAGTTTTTTTCCTATATCTTCATCCGTGGATTCACTCTCCTATGGACTTTGTCTCATTCACTGATGTGGACTTTTGTACAGGGTTCTCAAGCGCTGCTTATGTGTTGAATTTTCTTATGCATTGACTTTATAGAGGATTATACACATGTTTTTTGGTTATTGTAATATTTTAAAGCAGCAGCTATATGTCAAGTCACCATTTGTAGTTTTGACATATTTTATCAATTTCTTTCCATAAAGCGCAGGGTGATTGCGATATTTTGGTGATACGGTCACTATTATCTCAGTCTTGGTGTTTCATTATTCCAACCTTGGCTGCTCCGAATTCCCGACAGGTGGGTTCAGGAAATCATTCGATCAGGATACAAGATCGAATTCCTTTCGCGGCCGGCGGACAGATTCTTTCCCTCAAATCTTCTTTTGACCCCAGGGCGGTTACAGGACCTGCATCAAGTGGTGCAGGACCTCCTTGCCCAGGGGGTGATTGTCCCGGTGCCTCATCGGGGCAGGTTTTGGGGGTTTTACTTGAATCTGTTCACTGTGCCCAGAAAGAAGGGCAAGGTACGCCCGATCCTGGACTTGAAAGCTCTGAACCGATTTGTGCGTGTTCGAAAGTTCGGCATGGAATTTCTCCACTCGGTGGTGGCCTCCCTGAGTCCAGGAGAATTCCTGGCCTCTTTCGACCTGAAGAATGTGTACCTGCACATCCCCATTTTCGAGGGTCACCAGAGGTACCTACGATTCGCCATAGCGGAGGACCACTATCAGTTCGTAGCGTTACCTTTCGGCCTCGCTTCGGCTCCAAGGGTCTTTACCAAAGTGCTGGCGCCTGTTCTGGGCCTATTTCAGGCACTGGGCATTGCGGTCTTGGGATATCTGGACGATCTCCTGTTAAGATCGAGTGCCAGTCAGAGCCTGTTGCGCGATCTGTCGACTACGGTACAGACGCTCCAGGAATTCGGTTGGACCATCAACGTTCAGAAGTTGACTTTGTCTCCTTCGGTTCGTCTTCCCTATTTGGGAATGGTTCTGGACTCTGCTCAAGCAAAGGTTTTTCTGCCGGAGGGCAAGCTCCGGACCTTACAGAACGAGATCAGGTCCCTCAGGGACAACGAAGTCTCGTCACTCAGGACCTGTATGCGGTCCCTGGGGTTGATGGTGTCAGCCTTCGAGGCGATACCATTTGTTCAGTTTCACACGTGGTCTCTCCAAGCGGAGATTCTGGCCAGGTGGGACAGACTACCTCAGTCCTTGGATCTGAGTGTCTCGTTGAGTCGCCAGACCAGAATGGATCTTCTGTGGTGGCTTCAGTCCCCGGCTGTGTCGGACGGGAAATCCTTCCGACCGTTAATGTGGACAGTGATTACCACGGTTGCCAGCTAGTCTTCTGGCAGGACCTTCCTGACATGGCGTCTCGAATCAACAGGAAGGTACAGAGGTTTGTGGCCTGCTCCCGGGACCCTCTGCCAGATGCCGCAGATGCACTGGTGGCCCCCTGGGGCCAGTACCGGCTGATATATGCCTTTCCTCCTCTCAAGTTGCTGCCGAGACTTTTTCGCAGGATAGAGGTGGAAGGGATTCCGATCATTCTTGTGGCTCCGCACTGGCCTCGTTGCACCTGGAACGCCGATCTGGTCAGGCTTGTCGCAGACGACCCATGGAAACTTCCTCTCAGGGTGGATCTGCTCTCTCATGGGCCAATCTTCCATCCTGCTTTACAGTCGCTGGCTTTGATGGCTTGGCTGTTGAAAGCCAGGTGCTGAAGAACAGGGGTTTATCTGCTTCAGTGATTCCCACTTTGCTTAAAGCGAGGAAGGCGACTTCCAGGAAGATTTATCATCGTACGTGGAAGTCGTACATTGTGTGGTGTGAGTCCCTTGGGACCCACCCTCGCTCCTATTTGGTGGCTCAGATCTTGGCTTTCCTTCAACAGGGAGTTGATCAAAATTTGGCCTTGCGTACTATCAAGGGTCAGGTCTCGGCCTTTGCTATTTTCTTCCAGAGGCCATTGGCCACACATTCCCTGGTGCGTTGTTTCATCCAGGGGGTGCGACACTTGGTACCTTCGGTGCGACCTCCACTACCACCATGGGATCTTAATTTGGTGCTGTCGGTTCACCAGAGGCTTCCCTTTGAGAATATTCGGGAGGTCCCCCTGCTTACCTTGTCTCAGAAGGTGGCCTTCTTGGTGGCCATCACTTCTGCGTGCAGGGTGTTGGAACTGGCAGCGCTGTCCTGTCGTTCTCCCTATCTGGTGGTTCACAGCGACAAGGTGGTACTTCGGCCGCATCCATCCTTCCTGCCAAAGGTGGTTTCCAATTTTCACTTAAATGAGGACATCGTGTTACCTTCCTTATGTCCTTAGCCAAAACATCCTAAGGAATTTGCCCTGCATACCCTGGATGATGTTCAGGCGCTCAAGGTGTATTTGGTATCTACTGAGTCTTTTCGCAAGTCTGACTCTTTGTGCTCACGGATGGCCCAAAGAAGGGACTGCCTGCGTCTGCGACTATTTCCAGATGGATCAGACAGACAGTGGTGCAGGCTTATTCCATTAGGGGTCAGGTTCCACCCTTCCCTGTCAAGGCGCACTCTACTCGGGCGCTTAGTGCTTTTTGGGCTTTTCGCCATCACGCGTCTATGCTTTAGGGGTGCAATTCGGCGACTTGGTCATCTGTTCACACCTTTACCAAATTTTATAAGGTGGATGTAATGGCATCTGTGGATGCCTCCTTTGGCTGCAAGGTTTTGCAGGCTGCAGTTTAGGGGGCCTCTTGGCCTTCCTTGAGGGTGTTTCTTCTGTTTGTTTTCAGGCGGACCTCATCTGATTGTTCTGAGGTGTCCTGTGTTGCCTGGTTGGCCTTGGGGGACTGTTTTACATAGTGAGGTCGAAGAAAAACATCCGTCCATCCAGTTCAACCTATGATGTGCGTGTGTGTTTGCTGTTAACCATAGATTGTATACCCCTGTATGTTGTGGTCTTTAAGGTGCCCATCTAATAGTTTTTTGAAACTATCGATGCTCCCTGCTGATACGACTGCTTGTGGAAGAGAATTCCATATCCTTACTGCTCTTACAGTGAAGAACCCCCTACGTATTTAAAGGTTAAACCGTTTTTCCTCTAGTTTTAGTGAGTGGCCACGTGTCTTATTGTATTCCCTTTCTCTGAATAGTTTGTTCCTTATGCTAGGGTCGTTTTCTCTTTGTTCTGGTTCCCACCCCTCATTTTGGTACTGCTTTGGGACGTCCCTACTGATATGCATCAGAGGACTGCGTCCGCCAATGAACGATAGAGAAAACTGGATTTTTGACCTACCGTAAAATCCTTTTCTCTTAGGTTCATTGACGGACGCAGTACCCGCCCCTCTAATTTTTTTTGAGTGGGTTGGTGTGCTTTTCTCCTATGTAGGAAGAGAGAGGGTATACCTCCAGGGACTGCTCATAGGAGTAGCCAGAAATGTTTTTCTGCCTAGTGTCCTACTCCTGCATCAGAGGACTGCGTCCTGCAATGAACCTAAGAGAAAAGGATTTTACGGTGAGTCAAAAATCCAGTTATTCAAAAATGACGATTTTGGCGTTTTGAATACTTTGAAGTGCAGTGGAGGGATCTGGGGTCTTTTAGACCCCAGATCCCTCCATAAAGAGTACCTGTCACTGCCTAATACTGTCACAAGGGTCGGGGTGCTGTTGATCCGTTACATTGGTGGCAGTGGTGGGATAATGTAACGGATCAACCGCACCCCGACCGGGTACCTCCGTTGACGGATGCTCCTAGTGCTTCCCAAGAGCTCCAAGCACTCCACCAGACACCCTAACCACTTCAGACCCCACGAACCGCCGCAGATTGGTTAGGGTCTCGCTGTCTCCTACCCACCGTGGACCTACGACAAGGCTCCAGGTTCCCACGGGTGAACCTCTTTCCCCAGAGAGTGCAGCAGAACTAGCTCTTAGTGATTATCCAAGGGAGTATGCAAGCATAGCAATCAGTACATAGTAGTTGAGGTTGAATAAAGACAATAGTCCATCCAGTTCAACCTGTGTCAGTGTGAATCATTTCCCATACACCTGAATGTTAATGTCCTTGAGATGTATGTCCAAGAGTCTTTTAAAAGTAGCCATACTCCCCGCATTTACTACCATTTGTGGCAGAGAATTCCACAGTCTTGTAGCCCTTACTGTAAAGAACCCCCTCCGTAGCCTGAGGTTAAAACGCTTCTCCTCCAATCGCATTGTATGGCCTTGTGTCTGTATGCATTCCTTGCGACTGAATAGTTTTTTTCTATGCTCTGATCACCGTTGAGGTATTTGTAAATTGCTATCATGTCCCCTCTCAGGCGTCCCTTCTCCAGGGAGAATAAATCAAGCACCTCCAAGCGCTCTTCGTAATTAAGGTCCTCTAATCCCCTAATAAGTTTTGTTGCCCTTCTCTGCACTCTCTCCAGCTCCAACACATTCCTTTGGAGGACTGGTGACCAGAACTGGACAGAATACTCCAGATGTGGTTGGACCAGTGATTTATAAAGTGGAAAGATTATAGTTTTGTCTCTGGAATACATCCCCTTCCTTATGCATGCTAATTTTCTGCCAGCTTTGGCAGCCGCAGCTTGACATTGTATACTGTTGCAAAGTCGATCCTTTACTAAGACTCCCAGATCTTTCTCCATTTTTGATACCCCAAGAGGTCCCCCCCCCCCCCAGCGTGTATTTTGCTTTTATGTTATTAGTTCCTAAGTGCAATACCTTGCACTTATCCACATTAAACCTCATTTGCCATGTAGTTGCCCACTCTGTTATTTTGCTCAGGTCATTCTGCAAGATTTCTGCCTCCCGATGTGAAGTTATTGCCCTGCTCAATTTTGTGTCATCTGCAAAAACTGAGATCGAGCTACTGACCCCGTCCTCAACGCTATTTATGTATAAATTGGACCCAAAACTTAGCCTTGGGGGGACCCCAATTACCACCTCAGACCAGTCCGAGTATGCATTATTTACTATCACCCTTTGGACACGCCCCTTTAACCAGTTTCGTAAGAGCAAACCTTGTGGTCGATTACTGTAGACCTTAATTTATAAATCAACCGTTTGTGGAGAACTTTATCAAATGCCTTAGCAAAATCCAGTTACACCACATCCACAGGTTTCCCACTGTCTAGCTCACAGCTAACCTCCTCGTAGAATGTTAACAGATTGGTTTGACAGGAACGCCCCTTTGTAAACCCGTGCTGATTACTGCTGATGATATTATTGATTTTAGCAAACTCTTGGATATAGTCCCTTATCATCCCCTCCAGAAGTTGACATACTATTGACGTCAGGCTGACTGGCCTATACAGTAAACCCCCGCTCCATCGCGGTTCAGTTTTTGTGGTCCCGGTATATTGTGTTTTTTTTTTGTAATGTAATTTTACAAAATGAAATTTCTCTTACGTCCTCCGACAGTCGCCGCCTCTTCATATTCGTCACAATGGGGTATTAGACTTTGCTCCGAAGGAGTAGCTAGGCAACAGAATATGTTAACATTAAAGCTTTTAACATATCCCACCCTCAAGGGGTGGTCCCCTCAGTCAATACCCTCCTACTTCCTGCAACCATATCTCAGTTTCAATGTCTAGCTTGTCAGGAGTAGCTGGTTCTCTCTGTGCTGGGGCTTTGTGCCCCAGCCTCTTTCTTCTTTTTTGATTTTTTGTTTGAGTTTTTTCTCTCTCTTTACTTAGCTGTTCTTTTTGTCAGCATTAGTTAGTTCTTCTGACGAAGAAGATCATGCGGGCTGGGTCTCGGGCTGATCCCCCTGGTCGCAGGTCGTGGATCAGTGGCTTTCCAGCCTGCCATCGAGCGTTCAGCCAGGTAACGCTCCTGGCGCAGTGAACGACCCATCCCTGTTCGGTGCAGGGATGATTGGTGAGGTGGCTACCTCACTGGACGCTGTGCGGTTTCTTAACCCCCATTTTGTGCGTCTTGTATGCGACTCTCCCTGCCTCATGTGCAGCGGCTTGTTCGCCTGTGCGGGTCCCCCACGCCATTGAGAGGTAAGTGTATCTAGGTGGGGACCTGTCTGTCGGGGGGGGGGGTGTCAGTCTGGGACTGTGTAACCTGCCTCTGTTCTCACTGTTTGTCTCCCTATCACTCTGCTGCATGCTGCGGGCTGCAAGGGGGGGGGGGAGCTGTGTGACACTGTCTGTGTCAGCCTTGTTCAGTGTGAGAAGCTGTGTGCTGTGGGGCATGTTTTGTGGCATGTTGGGGCAAGATACAGCGATCGCTGCGGCGATCTGCCATGTTTTTTTATATGGATGGTGTTATGTGCATGACTGTACTGTAGGAGCGGCGGTTTCGGCGCCAAACTGCGCCATTTTGCCTGCACTCGCTCCGGCCGCATGTTCTCCATGCAGGCGGCCATTTTCTTGTAGCCTCCCATAGGCTTTAATAGAGCGCCCTGGTTTCATCATTTCCTCTTCTCCTGGGTGCACCGATCGAAGCAGCAGCAGCGGCAGGGGTCTCCTCAGGTTTTATCCTTCTGTTCTTGCTATATCCATTGCCTGTGTTCAGTTTATTGTCCCTGTGGGGGTCTCATTGTGCTTGTGTGTGGTGCGGTGGGCTGCGCTCGCCGCGCTTGTTAAAGGGGCAGTTAACCCTTTATTCTCCGGCATATCATATTGGGGCAATGGATTCTCAGGAGGGCAAATTTCCTGCCACCTTGGTGGAAAGCCAGGGGACCGCTGTTTCCCCCCCAGGGGGGGATTTGGCCACTATTGTGGCTGGCCTTGCTGCTAAGGTGCAGATGCTGGTGGCTGCTCAATCTACTAAAAGACCCAGAGTTTCTATTTCCTCTGATTCTGAGGGTGAAGGTGATGGGGCTGTTATGGCGGGGGTCTCCTTATCAGGGTCCCGCTCCTCCCTGGATCTCGTGGGGTCCGAGGTGGAGGCTGAGGTTGAGGGGGTTGATAATTCTCCCCCTGGCTCGCCTGAAGAGCTTGCAATCATGGATGAATTGATTGCTTCCATAAAACAAATGCTGCGTTTGCAGGATGAAGTGTGTCCCCCCGCTGCCTTGGCGGCTTATGGGACGCAGAGAAAACGCAGGACGCCGCAGGTTTTTCCCTGCAATGATGATTTTCAGCGCGCTGTTAAGGAACAATGGCGCAATTTACGCAAACCTTTTGCTGTGCCAAGTAGGTTCAAGCTGCGTTATCCTTTTTCGCCTTCCACTGATGAATGGTGGTGTGTGCCACCCCCGGTGGATCACGCAATTGCGGTTTTGAACAAATCCACTGCGATTCCTGCAGAGGATTCCCCGGTGTTCCGTGATGCCACGGATAGGAGAATGGAGTCTCTTGCCCGTCATACTTATTCTGTTTCGGGTTCGATGCTTAAAGCTCTGTTTGCCTCTCTTATGGCGGCCCAGGCTGTCGCAAGTTGGACGCAGATGCTTAGGCGCGTCCTAGTGGCCGATTCGGCCTCGCCGGCGACCCTGGATATGGTGGATCAAATCCACCAGGGTGTCATGTATCTGTGTGATGCGGACTTGGACTTAGTCCCGTTGGCTGCACGTGTACACAGCGTGGCGGTGTTGTCTCGCCGCCTGGTTTGGTTGAAGTGTTGGTCGGTGGACCAATCTTCGCGTAAGACCTTAGCCAATCTGCCTTATGATGGGTCTCGCCTTTTTGGGGAGTCCTTGGATGCGTTGATTAAGGGGATCACCGGAGGTAAGAGCACTCTCTTGCCCCATTTCCCCAAGGCTAAGGGGGCTTCTGGAAAGAAGCATGCTAATTTTCGGCCTCCTCAGGGGTCCTTTCGTGCCTTTCGGTCGCACTACAAGGGCAAACCGTTCAAGGGACAGGGCTCTCAAAAGAAGCCCTGGTCTGGAAAACAGAAGTCCGGTCAGTCCGGACCCGCTGCCCATAACAGTGCGGCCTGAAGGGGCGCCCTCACCCAGTTTTGGGGTGGGGGGACGCTTGCTCGGTTTTCTTCAACCCTGGTTGGCCCGCGTGCGGGACCGGTGGGTTCAGGAGATCGTTCGATCTGGTTACAAGATCGAGTTTCTCTCTCGGCCGGAGAGCAGATTCTTTCCCTCAAATCTTCAACTGTCTCCAGAGCGTTTACGGGACCTGCACCTGGCGGTGCGAGACCTGAGGGCTCAGGGAGTGGTGGTTCCGGTGCCTCATCGGGACAGATTTCGGGGGTTTTATTCCAATCTGTTCACCGTGCCCAGGAAGGAGGGCAAGGTTCGTCCGATTCTGGACTTGAAGGCTCTAAACCGCTCTGTGCGGGTTCGCAAGTTCCGCATGGAATTCCTGCGGTCGTTGGTGGCTGCCCTGGTTCCGGGGGAATTCATGGCCTCCATCGATTTGAAGGATGTGTATCTTCACATCCCGATTTTCGAGGGTCACCAGAGGTACCTTCGATTCGCCATTGCGGAGGATCATTACCAGTTCGTGGCGTTACCTTTTGGTCTCGCCTCGGCTCCACGGGTTTTCACCAAGGTGCTTGCACCGGTTCTGGCCTTGTTGAGGGCCCAGGGCATCTCTGTCCTGGGGTATCTGGATGACATTCTGGTTCGGTCTGCGACCAGCCAGGGTCTGGAAAAGGACCTGTCTGTCACGATGCAAACTCTGCAGGAGTTTGGTTGGACGATAAATTTTCTATTCAACATTCTGGAATTGCGTGCGATAAATCTCTGCCTTCATCATTGGACGGACCGGCTGCAGGGCTGTCTGGTTCGGGTACAGACGGACAATGCCACGGCGGTGGCCTACATCAACCACCAAGGGGGCACCAGGAGTGCCCGAGCGGCTCGAGAGGTGGCCGACATTCTGTCTTGGGCCGAGACTCATGTCCCGGCGATAACGGCGGTTCACATTCCAGGGGTGGAGAACTGGCAGGCGGACTATCTGAGTCGCCAGACCCTGGATCAGGGGGAATGGTCTCTCCACCCGGCTGTCTTCCAGATGTTGTGCGCGAAGTGGGGTCTTCCAGATGTGGACCTGTTCGCGTCTCAACAACAAGGTGAGAAGGTTCGTGGCAAGGACGTGCGACCCTCGGGCAGACGCGTCGGACGAGTTAGTGGCCCCAGTACAACCTGATGTATGCGTTTCCACAGATTCAGTTGCTGTCCAGGTTCCTTTGCAGGTTACACTCGGAACACAGCACGGTGATTCTTGTGGCGCCGGATTGGTCTCGCCGGTCCTGGTACGCAGACCTCGTGAATCTGGCGGTCGACGCCCCGTGGCGTCTGCCTCTTCGAGACGATCTCCTGTCTCAAGGGCTGATATACCACCCTGCTTTACAGTCGCTGGCTTTGACGGCCTGGCTGTTGAGACCGAGGTCCTGAAGGAGAGGGGTCTCTCCCCTGAGGTCGTTCATACCTTGATCAACGCGAGGAAGTCTTCCTCGTGGAAGGTTTACTACCGTACTTGGAAGGCCTATTTTGCCTGGTGTGAGTCCAGGGGGTTTTCACCCCGCATGTACTCGGTTTCTCGAGTATTGTCCTTCCTTCAAACAGGTGTCGATCAGCGTTTGGCGCTGGCTACGATAAAGGGTCAGGTGTCTGCGCTGGCTGTTCTTTTTCAACGTCCCGTGGCTTCCAACTCCTTGGTTGGCACTTTTGTTCAGGGTGTGCGGCATCTGGTTCCTCCTAGGTGGGAACCTCTGCCTCCTTGGGACTTGAATCTCATTCTATCTGTGTTACAACGTGCTCCTTTTGAACAGATCAGGGAGATCTCGTTGCCTATGTTGTCCAAAAAGGTTGCCTTTTTGGTTGCGATCACTTCGGCTCGCAGAGTGTCGGAGCTGGCGGCTTTGTACTGCAAGTCTCCGTATCTGGTTATTCACTTGGATAAGGTGGTCTTGCGACCTAACCCTTCATTTCTCCCGAAGCGAGTTTCGGAATTCCATCTCAATGAGGATATTGTCTTGCCTTCGCTGTGCGCGAAGCCTAAACATCCGAAAGAGGTGAGGCTACATTCTTTGGATGTTGTTCGGGCGATTAGGGTTTACCTTAAATCGACTGAGTCTTTTCGAAAGACGGATTCTTTGTTCTTCCAGAGGGTCCTCGGAAGGGCATGGCGGCGTCGGCCTCTACCATCGCTAAATGGATCAGGCAGACCGTTGTACAGGCATATGTCTTGAAGGGGAAAGTTCCCCCTATGCCTGTGAAGGCGCACTCTACTAGATCTCTGAGTACGTCTTGGGCCTGTCGTCATGGGGCTTCTGTAGCCCAGGTGTGTAAGGCGGCGACCTGGTCGACCGTACACACTTTCACAAAATTCTACAAGGTAGATGTTCAGGCATCGGCGGATGCTTCCTTTGGCCGCAAGGTTCTTAGTGCGGCTGTTCCCTAGGGTCCCCTGTTGGGATCCCTGGCTGTTGGGATATGTTTTTTATCCCCTGGTTATTTGTTTTTCCTGGGTTGTTGCTCCTGTTGAGCAAGTTTTTTTCCTATTGCCCAGCTGGTTTCCTTCCTTTGGTAAGGTTCCTTTCTTTGATGCGGAGACTGCGTTGCCTTACGGCGCGGATGCGTTTCCCACCCCTCATGTTTGCACTGCTTTGGGACGTCCCCATTGTGACGAATATGAAGAGGCGGCGACTGTCGGAGGACGTAAGAGAAAATGGAATTTTTGTAAAATCTTACCTGTAAAATTCCTTTCTCTGAGTCCTCCGACAGTCGCCGCCCCCGCCCCTCTTTTGGGGTTTTGGTTATATACTCTACTGCTATTCCACTGAAACTGAGATATGGTTGCAGGAAGTAGGAGGGTATTGACTGAGGGGACCACCCCTTGAGGGTGGGATATGTTAAAAGCTTTAATGTTAACATATTCTGTTGCCTAGCTACTCCTTCGGAGCAAAGTCTAATACCCCATTGTGACGAATATGAAGAGGCGGCGACTGTCGGAGGACTCAGAGAAAGGAATTTTACAGGTAAGATTTTACAAAAATTCCGTTATTTTTGTGTTTTCCATAGCTCTTGCTATGTCTCTCAGTATCTTTTATGTGTTTAAATGAGTTTCTATTGTTTTAAAAGTGTGTTTAAAGACCTTAAAATGCTTTTACACTTACAGTGACAGTAAAAAAAAACATGCCTACAATGCATTTTAATAGGGTTTTTCTATTTCGCAAATTTTCACTTTTCGCGGCTGGGTCCGGAACGTAACCCCCGCAATGGATGGGGGTTTACTGTAATTACCCGGGATATGCCTCTGCCCTTTTTTGAATATTGGTATCACGTTAGCTTTTCTCCAGTCACCTGGTACATTTCCTGTCATAATACTGTCAGCAAAGATCAGGAACAGTGGTCTAGATATAACCTTACTGAGTTCTTTAGGTACTCTCTGATGTACAATATCCGGGCCTAGTGATTTACTTGTGTTAATTTTATCCAGCCTTTCCCTGATTTCACCCTCTGTTAACCATAGCGGAAAGTCCTGTGAAGTACTGCTAACCATACAGTCTTGGTCAGTATACCCCTCTTTTTCCTGTGTAAGGAGGAGAAGAAAGCATTAAGCACATCTGAGATAAGGTCTCGGTCATTAGTAATTAATAGATCCAAACAGGGAAGACCGCTCTAGGTGAGGCTGGAATCAGGTGCCGGTCGGATCCGTAATCCAGGATAGCTTCATACAACAAAAGGAATGACCGCACTTCCGATGAGTTTCAAAAAGGAGTGTCTTTATTCCACATCAATCGGCAAATACAGATACACACTGTGAGTGCAGGACAATCGGTGGACGCGTTTCACGACTGGATGTGTCGCTTATTCATCACCAAGTTCACTCTGGATGTGCATCGGCCATATATACACCCCATACATACAGCTGGCAACAATTGGAGTCATCAAACTAGTTGTTCCTCCCCTTGGTCAGCTGTTGGGAATCTATAGCTAGATTGCACAGACAGAGTGATCCCAACAAATCCAAACTTCAAAACACTTGTGCAAAAAACATTTTACATATATAAATGTCAATCAAAATGAATATCCATAGTGGTAAGTGCTCAAGTAAAGAAAAATAGAAAAACATCAATAATAAAAACATATTCAGTGTATGTGTACGTTTATCATATATATAATAAAAAGAGAATGTATGTGTATATGAATAAAAAGAATATGTATTGAAGACCTTGTGAATAGCCATAAAATAAAAGTAAATTAAAAAAGTATAAAGTGATAATAATATATTGTTCTAAATAATAATAATGATGATAATGTGACGTGTCACAAGAAAATTCTTGATGTTTAAAGAAGCCGTTTAACCGGCCAAGAAGAAACATATGTAGTGTATTAAAAAACGGAGCAATATAATTATAAAATATATAAAAAAAGTATATGAAAAATATAGAGAGCTCCAATCAGTGATTTCTACCCAACAATCATAGATAGAACAATACAGTGATATATCTTTGATGAAAAATTGTATGTAAATTGCCGCTTCGATATCTATAGGATACATTTTCTATAAAACATTTACAAATAGTGAAACACTAATAAACCTTGTATAAGAAAAAATCACAAGTATGTGAATCATATATAAAAAATTATTATTGTTTCCATATATCAATGGATATACATGATTCACAATAAAGAGTATAACATGTATAAAATATGATACGATGCATAGTGACATAGTTTATATTCTTCTTTGGTTGTGTAAACAGCGATAAATAACAATCAATGTAGACACATTGTAACAACCTGTTGCTGTTTTGAAGAATGTTGCAAATGTCGGTGTGCATCTCCTTTTTCATAGACAAAATTTCTCATCTGGTGTTAAAACCACAAAACCTCTATTTGGAAGAAAGTTTTACAAAAAAGACGACCAAAAAGAGGGATATCGAAGCGGCAATTTACATACAATTTTTCATCAAAGATATATCACTGTATTGTTCTATCTATGATTGTTGGGTAGAAATCACTGATTGGAGCTGTCTATATTTTTCATATACTTTTTTTATATATTTTATAATTATATTGCTCCGTTTTTTAATACACTACATATGTTTCTTCTTGGCCGGTTAAACGGCTTCTTTAAACATCAAGAATTTTCTTGTGACACGTCACATTATCATCATTATTATTATTTATAACAATACATTATTATCACTTTATACTTTTTTAATTTACTTTTATTTTATGGCTATTCACAAGGTCTTCAATACATATTCTTTTTATTCATATACACATACATTCTCTTTTTATTATATATATGATAAACGTACACATACACTGAATATGTTTTTATTATTGATGTTTTTCTATTTTTCTTTACTTGAGCACTTACCACTATGGATATTCATTTTGATTGACATTTATATATGTAAAATGTTTTTTGCACAAGTGTTTTGAAGTTTGGATTTGTTGGGATCACTCTGTCTGTGCAATCTAGCTATAGATTCCCAACAGCTGACCAAGGGGAGGAACAACTAGTTTGATGACTCCAATTGTTGCCAGCTGTATGTATGGGGTGTATATATGGCCGATGCACATCCAGAGTGAACTTGGTGATGAATAAGCGACACATCCAGTCGTGAAACGCGTCCACCGATTGTCCTGCACTCACAGTGTGTATCTGTATTTGCCGATTGATGTGGAATAAAGACACTCCTTTTTGAAACTCATCGGAAGTGCGGTCATTCCTTTTGTTGTATGAAGCTATCCTGGATTACGGATCCGACCGGCACCTGATTCCAGCCTCACCTAGAGCGGTCTTCCCTGTTTGGATTCTGCTTATTCTTCCGTGACTTCAGACCAGCTCGGTGAGTGTCGTTTATGATATACTTATTTGGAGTTTATATTCCTATACATCATTGTTCACCGAACAAAGGCATTTTGATATATTACTACACTTGTGAGTTGCATACATGGACATGGAAGAACCATCCACGAGTAGGACTTTAAGAGACTTGAATACAAATCCCCTCAGAAGCAATGCACATGCTACCTTAAAGCAAACAAAGGAGGACATTTCAGTCTCTATAAAACCACTCTTCTATAAATTAGAAAAACTTATGGTGAAAGAAATCAAAGCCTATTGGGAAAAAACCACCATCAATGAGTACCTGGATTTGGAGCGTATCCCTAGAGGTCTACGAATAAAAAAGTTTCCTACGTTCGATCTCTTCAATGAAGAATTAAAAAAGCAGTGGACTGATACACTTTCCACCTGTTCCTTTGAACTTATGAAACTTATAGTAGACTCGAAAACATTGGAACTAAAGAGGTTACAGGATGAAATCTCCAAACTACAAGAAGAAATTACCCCGTTAAAAAGTAACCCTTTGTTTACGGATTTGGATCTCAAATTAAATGACAAAATAAATAAATTGGAAACCAACACGATCAGCGGTAAAAAAGAAAAGCTATTAAGAGACAAAGTTGACTATGAAACAAACAATGTGTATATTTGGAAAAAGACGAACACCTGGAGTCGCCATTATCAAAAGAAAAAAGTCAGCTTTTCAGACCCGGAGGCCACAGGCACTGATACATCAGTAGCCTATACATCGTCCGATACGTCTATTGACTATACACAGACGCCCAGATCAAATCCGGGTTCCTTTAATGAGTCAAAAAACGAGCCAAAAAGGGGCAGAAATGCAACAAAAAAGAAAAAAGCACCAAGAAAGCCAAAACAAGGAGAGGAGGGAAGAAAAACCAGCGATCTGTCAAATGGTCAATACAATTTGAGGACACACCACAAATAATGCTCAATAATGTAGTAAATTTATCTCAGCGGAGTCTCACTCTAGATGAAACATCTTTATTATCTAAAGGACTTAATTTTTGTCCCCATACTCATTTTGACCCCTTTGATACGACATTACACATTAACAAATTCGTACGAAATTTAACGTTAAAGAGACATTTTTTTGTGGACCCTGAGGATAATATGATTGAAGGAACCGATCTGGACTCCAATCCTCCCGACAATAGCCAAATACATTCTCCAACTTTATCGTTTCGTGAACAATGTGCTGTGTCGGAACTAGAGGAACTAATCCATGAATCACATTCAATATATCCAGACAGGGATGAGGGAACACAACGGGTAAATTTGAATATACCATCATCTTTTTATCCCATACAATCCCGATCGGCTGAAATGGATAAGTTCCAAAAACTAGTCGAAAAGGACATTTTTAAGCTGGCTTCTAACCTATCTACACATGTAAATATCAACGCAGATAATCTGTCCATAAATGAAAGGAAATCTTTGAAATTATTACAGGAAGATGATTCCATCATCATCAAAAATGCGGATAAGGGGGGAGCCGTAGTGGTTCTTGACAAAATACACTATAAAGCTGAAGCTTTGAGACAACTGATGGACACAAATACATACCAACCATTAAAAAGTGACCCGACCAACAAGTTTAGAAATGTCCTAAAGCAACTTGTTAAAAAAGGAGCAGCCATAGGTGCTTTTTCCATCAGGGAATCTGAAAACATGATTCCAGAGTTCCCAATAACACCAATTTTTCACCACCTGCCAAAGATACACAAGGGATTGGATCCAGTACATGGACGCCCAATTGTATCAGGCATTGGCTCCCTTAACGAACGACTAGGAGAATGGATGGATGGACAACTCCAACATATAGTGCAAGTTCTTCCAAGCTATTTGAAAGACTCAAACCATCTGCTAAAAATGATGGACTCTTTTGTATGGTCCGAGGAGTACAGCTGGATCACGTGTGACGTGTCCAGTCTGTACTCCTCCATTCCACACGCTTTGGCTTTGGAAGCGGTTGGCTATAGCTTGGAAACATACACGGAGATGTCATCTACTTTACAGGCTTTTTTGACAGAAATTCTTGATTATTTATTGACACATAACTATTTTGTTTTTGATGACATGTTCTACCTCCAAAGATGCGGGGCAGCGATGGGAGCCAAGTTCTCACCCTCCCTAGCCAATCTCTACATGGGTTGGTGGGAGAGGTCCCGCATCTTTGGAGGTGGAAACCCATATAGGGATAGCATTTTTTTGTACCGTCGCTATATTGACGATCTACTATTCATTAGTCATAAATCCATTGATTTTGAATCATTTATGATGTTTTTGAACAACAATGATTTGAACCTCTCCTTTACGGGAGTTTCCAGTCTAGATAAAATTGTATTTCTGGACATTACTTTGAGTCATGCAGGAGATAGAGTCGTTTCCTCCCTATATAGAAAGCCCCAGGCAGGTAACAGCCTATTGCATGCAAAGTCGGGACATCCTCTCCACACAATAAAAGGAATCCCTGTGGGGCAATTTTTGAGGCTTAAAAGGATTTGCAGCGACAATGACACCTTTAAAGAGGAATCACATTCCCTATACCAGCGCTTTCTCCAGAGAGGCTATCCTAGGTGGATGTTGGACAGAGCCTATCGATTGGCCCTTGAGAGAAATCGCATTGATCTTTTGCAACTCGCTGCACCTAACCCTACTGCTCCCATAAACCAGGAATTTGACCCTAATGTTGTACATACGACAAAGAGTCCCTCTAGTGACAAAAATATTAGAAAAAAAAGGAAACCTAAAAAAGACAAATCTACATCTTCAGTCACATTGGCATTACCATACAGCCTAGAATTTAACCACATAAAATCTATAATTAATAAACATCTACCCATTTTATATCTAGACCATGCATGTAATGATATTCTGGGAAAGGGTTTCAATATTGTGGCGAAAAGGGCGGCTACTTTGGGAAATGTATTGTCCCCTAGCATGTATCAAACCAAAAGGGCCCCCCCATCGCTAACATGGTTGCACTGTAGAGGAAACTACAGATGTGGGGCACAGGATTGTGTCACCTGTCCCCATATTCTAAAAAGTCCCCACTTTCAATCCACCATTAGTGGCAGGATCTATAAAATAGACAAGTTTTTCAACTGCAATTCAGATTATATTATATATCTAATCACCTGCAAAAAGTGTTCGGCCCAATATGTGGGCAGAACAACGAGGAGACTTAAAGCTAGATTTAGAGAACATCTAAGTGACATTCGTTGCTTCAAATCAACCAATGTCGCTCGTCACTTTAATGGCCTACATGAAGGAGATATTTCCCTGGTCATGGTTCAAGTCATTGAAAAAATCTCAAAACCCAAAAGAGGAGGAGATATTTTTCAGATACTTTGCAAACGCGAAGTTTTCTGGATATTTAAACTCCATACAAGATTACCTGAAGGTATGAATTTTGAGTGGGACGTGACACATTTTTATACTTAATATCTATCAGTTATACTGGTATTCATACTAGTATAATATTCATCCAGAAAAACGATCATAAATATTTCCCTACTTTGATAAAGCTCATAGAACATCCAGGAAAAATATGTAAAAGTAAAAATATATTAAGGAATATCTTCCCTGTAATAAACATTTGAGACCATTTTTCATAAAATGAAACTTTGATAAAACTCATAAAACATCCAGTAAAAATATATAAGGAAATGTTTTCCCTGTAATTAACATTTGAGACCATTTTTCATTTTTTCATTTTAGTCTGAATGTATACATATATGAGCTTAAAAGGCACCAAAAAAGTTTTTTCTCAAGATCTGTGAGAATTACAGATAGAGCTCCGGACTCCATATGATGTGCACATGTAAGCAATGGAATATCAGATATATTCTATCTAGAGTGCTGGAGCCATCTGTATAGACATAGATCTGTATTGACATAAATCTTTAGTATTATAATACATAATTATTATACTACATTGGAGGTTCGTTCCCAAATCTTCCTTTCCCTGCCTCTGGGATTTGTGGATGAGGTCAGCATTCAGAGCGACAAAATAGATTATAATAGTAATAAAAACTAAATAACACAATAATCATAATATTTTTGAGTGCTTAGACCAATTTAGATGAGATAAACTCCCACATTTACCCATAGACCGGCCGATTTTAACATATCGGGTCTCCTATAAATATGGCTGATTAATTAAAATGGAGAGCTAATTTTAGCCAATCTAGCCTATTGACATATAGCTATCTATACCCGATTTTCCTTGTTTTGTATTTCGTTTTTTCTTTTTCCCAACAATCCCCCCTCCCTCTTTTTGGTCGTCTTTTTTGTAAAACTTTCTTCCAAATAGAGGTTTTGTGGTTTTAACACCAGATGAGAAATTTTGTCTATGAAAAAGGAGATGCACACCGACATTTGCAACATTCTTCAAAACAGCAACAGGTTGTTACAATGTGTCTACATTGATTGTTATTTATCGCTGTTTACACAACCAAAGAAGAATATAAACTATGTCACTATGCATCGTATCATATTTTATACATGTTATACTCTTTATTGTGAATCATGTATATCCATTGATATATGGAAACAATAATAATTTTTTATATATGATTCACATACTTGTGATTTTTTCTTATACAAGGTTTATTAGTGTTTCACTATTTGTAAATGTTTTATAGAAAATGTATCCTATAGATATCGAAGCGGCAATTTACATACAATTTTTCATCAAAGATATATCACTGTATTGTTCTATCTATGATTGTTGGGTAGAAATCACTGATTGGAGCTCTCTATATTTTTCATATACTTTTTTTATATATTTTAGAATTATATTGCTCCGTTTTTTAATACACTACATATGTTTCTTCTTGGCCGGTTAAACGGCTTCTTTAAACATCAAGAATTTTCTTGTGACACGTCACATTATCATCATTATTATTATTTAGAACAATATATTATTATCACTTTATACTTTTTTAATTTACTTTTATTTTATGGCTATTCACAAGGTCTTCAATACATATTCTTTTTATTCATATACACATACATTCTCTTTTTATTATATATATGATAAACGTACACATACACTGAATATGTTTTTATTATTGATGTTTTTCTATTTTTCTTTACTTGAGCACTTACCACTATGGATATTCATTTTGATTGACATTTATATATGTAAAATGTTTTTTGCACAAGTGTTTTGAAGTTTGGATTTGTTGGGATCACTCTGTCTGTGCAATCTAGCTATAGATTCCCAACAGCTGACCAAGGGGAGGAACAACTAGTTTGATGACTCCAATTGTTGCCAGCTGTATGTATGGGGTGTATATATGGCCGATGCACATCCAGAGTGAACTTGGTGATGAATAAGCGACACATCCAGTCGTGAAACGCGTCCACCGATTGTCCTGCACTCACAGTGTGTATCTGTATTTGCCGATTGATGTGGAATAAAGACACTCCTTTTTGAAACTCATCGGAAGTGCGGTCATTCCTTTTGTTGTATGAAATTAATAGATCCAACACTGCATTCATTCTAGTAGGAGAATCCACCATCTGAGACATGTAGTAGTTGTCCTTTAAGGTTTCCATGAAGAGACGGGCCTTTTGTGAGTGTGCAATCCCCTCTTCCCAGTTAATGTCAGGATAATTGAAGTCCCCTAATATAAAGACTATTCCCAGCTTTACCACTTTACCCAACAGTGCCATAAATTCCAACTCTACCTCCTCCCTTTGGTTGGGTGGCCTATAGCAAACCCCCACAATTATTTTTCCCTTATCACCTTCCCTGTGGAGTTCTACCCACACGGATTCTAACTCTGTGCTCATCCCTTCCATAATATCACTCCTCTCCACCACCCTTACATTATTCTTGACATAGAGACATACCCCCCCCTTTCCTTCCCCGTCCTTCCAATACACAGAACATCCTTGGATATTGGCCAACCAGTAGTGTGAGGCGTCAAACCAAGTTTGTTATTTCCACAAGGTCTATGGTTGCAGAGGACACTGAAAAAGCAACCGTGCTGAACGCTTTTTTCTCGTCAGTCTTTACACAGGAAAAGGAGGGGTACACTGACCACGACTATATGGTTAGTAGTAATACACAGGTCTTGCCACTATGGCTAACAGAGGGTGAAATCAGGGAAAGGCTTGATAAAATTAACACAAACAAATCACCAGGCCCGGATGGCGTACATCCGAGAGTACTCAAAGAACTCAGTAAGATTATATCTAGACCACTGTTCCTGATCTTTGCTGACATATTTGACAGGAAATGTACTAGGGGATTGGAGGAAAGCTAACGTGATACCGATATTCAAAAAGGGCAGAGGCATATCCCGGGAAATTATAGGCCTGTCAGTCTGACATCGATAGTATGTAAACTTCTGGAGGGGATGATAAGGGACTATATCGTAGAGTTTGCTAAAGACAAAAACATCATCAGCAGTTATCAGCACAGGTTTACAAATGGGCGTTCTTGTCAAACCAATCTCAACATTCTACGAGGAGGTGAGCAGCGAGTTAGATAGGGGCAGACCAGTGGATGTGGTGTACCTGGATTTCGCTAAGGCATTTGATACAGTTCCCCACAAGCGCTTAATTTATAAAATAAGGTCTGCAGGTATCGACCGCAGGGTTTGCTCTTGGATACGGAACTGGCTAAAAGGGCGTGTCCAAAGGGTGGTAATAAACAGCGCATACTCAGACTGGTCTGAGGTGGTAAGCCGGGTCCCCCAAGGCTCAGTCCTGGAACCAACCTTGTTCAATTTATTCATAAACAGCATTGAGGACAGGATCAGTAGTTCTATATCCGTTTTTGCAGATGACACAAAATTGGGAAGGGCAATAACTGCACAGCATGAAGCAGATATCATACAGAATGACCTGGACAAAATAACAGAGTGGGCAACGACATGGCAAATGAGGTTTAATGTGGAGAAGTGTAAGGTTTTGCACTTGGGGACTAAAAACATAAAAGCACAATACACGTTAGGGGAGGAACCCTTGGGGGAATCAAAAATGGAGAAAGATCTGGGAGTCTTGGTAGATGGTAGACTAGGCAATGGCATGCAATGTCAAGCGGCAGTATAAAAAATTGATTGATGAAACAATCAATTGAAGTCTATTGGGACTTTAAATGAAGCATTATCTAACTAGGAAAAATGCTTCCATCCCTATTGATCAATCAGAAGGGGGGGAGGGGAGTAAAAATAATTAAAATACATAATGACAACTGGCACATATTTTATATAGGTACAATCATACAGATCCACATGTAATATTATTATTATTGTAGCCAGTTGTTAGATAAAGAAATAAGGAAAAAAGAGGGTAAAGGGGGAAAATTTGGGACTTTAAATGAGGTGTGTAGAGATGATTGGTGTTTGGACAAGATAATTAATAGGATTGCTAAAGGCGGGTCTCACATGATGGTATAAAAATAATTTAATAAATATTGTTTGAATCAAATACATACATAAGATAGAATAACATCATGGCATATTGGTAAGTGGTACAACAAATAAATAATAACAGGACATATAAATTGTACATCATCGAATGCAGGAGCTAGTAAGGAAGTCCCCAATTTCACATTCACAAGACCAACAAGGTAAAATATCCAGCTCTTCCATTTTGTTAGCTAAGCTCCTGGCATTTGCATATATCCCTCTTAGTTTAGTTGCAGTCGATATTGCATAGTGCCTAATTTTATTTCTATATGGTCTGTGGTTTTTCCGAACAGCCCCCCTAATTTTAGACGCTACGGACCTGCTGTCGCTACAGCCTCCAAAAATACTCTCTACCCTTAGTTTCCTCCTGACTGACTCTACCACTGGGCCCTCCTAGTTTAAAAGCCCCTCCAACTTTGTGGCCATCTTCCTCCCCAAAAGAGCTGTACCGTCCCCATTAAGGTGCAGCCCGTCCTTACTAAAAAGGCGGTAACCGACTGAAAAGTCAGCCCAATTCTCCAGGACTTGTATATAATAGAGACTCTGCGCTGAATTATTGAGAAACAATGTATAGACCAGCAGCTAACACTTCAAGGGCAATCCGAACACCTTCAATAAAATACGTAAACAATAGTGCAGCGCAGTCATAAAAAACCCTCTAGTAATAAATTAATGACCCAAATGACAGAGTCAACAATAAAATTCATAATAATGATGATATTAATAATAATTTGAGAGACAGTCCATAGCTTGAAGTGATGCAAGAGAGGAAAAGTAAAGTCCACTTGTGGTTTGGTGAAAAAACAATTAGTGTGACTTCCGTACTCGCAGCTTCCCACCACCAAGCAATATCTGCCTCTCACCTTAATATCGCGACCCTGCAGGGTCAGAACACGTATATCTCTCAATTTATTCAGGGAACACAGCTCCAAGCTTTCAACCATCAGATACTGTAAAAGCAGTCCTTTGCCGCAGTGTAATGTCAGTGATAAGCAACACTCCAGGATGCATCCCCCAGGATATGAAATAAAAAAGAAGGGGATCTAGTGCTCTCTGTATGCAATGCCAAATTTATTAGCCCAAAAAAAAAGTATCACACTTACATGGTATCCGACAAGGTAAAAGCATATGACAGTATGCAGAGCCTGCAGCGTGCTGAGCCGTACTGTGTTACTTACTGATTATGGCCGTGGATCAATGGACCAATCCCCCATACGCGTTACGTCCGAGATGGGCGTGGACTTCTTCAGCAGGGATCTCCAGGAACCTGAACCCCTCCTTCCTACACCAGTTCCTCAGCCACTTATTAAGTTCCCTAATCTCCTTCTGCCTCTCTGGTGTGGCTCGAGGGACAGGCAACATTTCACTTTCCACCTTCCTCTTACTTGGTCGTTGGTGCCCACATGCACCATGACCGCTGGGTCCTCCCTAGCCCCACCCAATAATCTGTCTACCCGATCCGCAATGTGCTGAACTCGAGCACCCGGTAAACACACTGTTCGGCTACCGCGATCGTTTTGACAGATTGCCCTATCTGTCCTCTCGATAATTGAGTCACCCACTACCACAACCTGTCTAACCTTTCCTGAGTCTTTCCCCCCCCCCGCCTCCTTCCTGGAGCCGCCGCTCCCCTGGCAGCTGGGGGAGGGCGCCTGCTCCAGCACTGCCACCCCTGAGCTGATATCCCCATCGTCATGCAATTTGGCATATTTGTTGGGGTGTTCCAACTCAGGACTGGCCTCCCTGGCACTCTTCCCTCTACCCCTCCTTCTAACCGTCAATCCCTTGTAGAAGATTCATGTAATGAGAGACAGGACTCTAGATTGAGGATGAACTAATTCAACTTTATTGAACAAGAAACAGACTTTTATACCATTTTCCCCCACAAGGTTACCGCCCAGCTGGACCTTGTTGAAAACAGGCCCTGACATTCACAATCCAATGAAAACAGAGTTTTACACTCCCATACAGTGTACACAATCCCTCCCCTCTGCCTGATTACAGAAGCATATGCAGATGAAAGTGTATACAGGAACTTAACAAATTATCTAGCCATCTGGACCGAACAATGTGAGGTCACTAACATTTAACAATGAGACAGATAAACTTTAACACAATACACATTTAATTTCAATACACAAACAATAGGGAAGCCTGTCTGGCATGCAGGGACATGGAATACACACATTATCTAGGAGTCAGACTTTATGGCAATTGTCTATAACAGTCTAAGTCTCCCAGTGTAAAACAGGATTAAATCTTCATTTCTCTTACGTCCTCCGACAGTCGCCGCCTCCTCTAAGTCATCACAATTGGGTATGGTCCACCTATCCATAGGAATAGCTAGGCATATAGACTTAGTCAAAAGACAAAAGGCATTAGCATGTACACACCCACGGGGGCTGTCCCATCTGGTCAATACCCCCCCCTGCATCACCACTCCCAACTCAGTTTTAGTTTGCCTAGCTTTCAGGAATAGTCAGGCTCCCTTGTGCTGGGGCTACAGTCTCAGCCTTCCTATATCTTTCATTTGATTTTCTTTGAAAAATGTCAGTTTTTTTCTCTCACTTTACTAGCTGTTTATTTTGTCAGCTTTAGTGTTAGTTTACTCTTCGGATGAAGATGGATCATGCGGTGCTGGGATCCGGACTGGCCGCCCTGGTTCTCCAGGGCACAGAGGGTCAGATGGACCCCCAGCCCGCCATTGAACGTTCAGCTATGGTTCGCCCTGGCATTATGAACGACCCATCCCTGTTCGCTGCAGGGATGCAGCCGTGAGGTGGCTACCTCACAGGACTCGTCTGTGCTGCAGCAGCTTCATGTCCCTGGCTCACGGCACTCCCTGTCAGGAGAGGACAGAGGTTTATCCGTGCATAGAGGCTCCCCCACGCCATCGGGTACAGGTAAGTACTTTTCTGTGTGGGGCCTCTGTCTGGGGTGGCAGTCTGTGTTGCTGTGTGTCCCCATGTCTGTGCCTGTGTGACTCCCTGTGCGATCCCTGCGGGGTTAGTTTTGTGCAAATTGTATGTTTTTTTGCTGGGGGTCCCTGTCCCTGTGTCACCTTAGGTGCATGTTTGGGGGTACAGACTTGAGTGTTGTGCGGGGGTATGTTCGCGCGGTCCGCCATGTTTTTTACTGCACATGGCTATGGCCCCTCTGGGGCGAGTGTACAGATCGTTTTGGTGCCCTCCGCCGCCATTTTGTGGGCTGTAGAACGATCGGTTCGGCCGCATGTCGGCGGCCATCTTAGTGAAGCCTCCAATGCATTTCCTATGGGCAGCCATTTTCCCTTAGGTCTGGCTTATAGCCAGCCCCTTCCAGCAGCATTTCCTTTTCCTCTCAGGCAGCAAGGACACAGGTAGCAACGATCTGCGGGCTCTGCGCTGCATCTCTCTGTCTTCTTCTGCATACTGCTTCTGGCTCAGTTTCTTTCTCCTTTTGGGGGTCTTCATAGCTGTGACAGTAGCGGTGGGCTGCGCACTCCGCAGCGCTATTTAAGGGGACAGTACATCATTTTTGCACTGTAAATTTTTCTTGAGCCATGGATTCTCAGGAAAGCAAGTTTCCTCCAGCTTTAGTGGGGGGCCCCAGTTCTCCTGTGGCTCCGCTGCGACCTGATTTAGCTGCTGTAGTTGCGACTTTAGTGGCAAATATGGAAATGCTGATGTCTGAACGGGCTGCGAGAAAACGGCCCAGGCTGTCTCTCTCTTCTGATTCAGATGGGGATATGGCTGCTGCTGCGAGCGTGCCCTTTTCAGGGTCCCCCTCATCCTTAGACCCCCCGGGGTCTGAGGGGTAGGCTGAAGTGGAGGGTGTTGACACATCCTCCCCAGGGTCACCTGAAGAACGGGCAACCATGGATGAGTTGATTGTTTCTGTAAAAGAAACCTTGCATTTGGTGGATGAGCCCAATCCTCCGGGCGTGGTGTCCTCCTTTGGGACGCACAGGACACGCAAGTCTGCGCAGGTTTTTCCCTGCCCAGCTGAATTTCATTACACTGTCAATGAAATGTGGCGCACGTTAAAATGTCCATTCGTGGTGCCTAGTCGGTTCAAATTGCTTTATCCTTTTGCGCCGGCTACGGAATCGCGATGGCGTGTGCCTCCACAGGTAGATCACACTGTGGCTGTACTGAACAAGGCTACCTTGGTTCCTACTGAGGATACTCCGGTTTTCCGGGATCCCACGGACCGGCGGTTGGAGTCTCTAGCCCGCCATTCCTATACGGTGGCGGGTTCGTTGCTCAAAACCGTTTTCGCGTCCGTTATGGTGGCTCAGGCGGTGGCTGATTGGATCAAGGTGTTTAGAAACAACCTAGTGTCTGACGATGTGCCGCCTGCCCGACTGGAAATGGTGGACCAGATCCACCAAGGAGTCATGTATTTGTGTGATGCAGCCTTAAATGAGGCCCCCTTGGTGGCTCGCCTCTCGAGTGTCGCGGTGCTTAACCGGCGACTGATATGGCTGAAGAGCTGGTCGGCCGACCAGTCCTCACGAAAAACAGTTGCTGATTTTCCCTATGCTGGCTCTCGCCTTTTTGGCGAGGCGTTGGATACCCTGGTGAAAGGCGTCACGGGGGGCAAGAGCACTATGCTACCCCAGAACCCGAAGAACAAGTCCTTCCGAGGCAAGCGGGGTTCTGCGCCTAGATCCACTCAGGGGTCCTTTCGTGCCTTTCGGAACCAATCCTAGGGCAAGCCCTTCAAGGCCCAGAGCAACCAGAAGAAGCCCTGGGCGGGAAAGCAGAAGACCGGCAACGCCGGCTCGGCGGGACAATCCGCCTCTGCCTGAAGGGGCGCCCTCACCCATTTCAGGGGTGGGGGGACGTTTGCGCGGTTTCCTTCAACCTTGGCTGCTCCAGGTATCGGACAGGTGGGTCCAGGAAATAGTTCGATCAGGTTACAAGATCGAATTCCTTTCCAGGCCGGCGGACAGATTCTTTCCCTCCAATCTTCATCTGCTTCCGGGGCGTCTGCAGGATTTGCATCAGGCGGTGCAGGACCTGCTTGCTCAGGGAGTGATTGTACTGGTGCCTCACCGGGACAGGTTTCTGGGGTTTTATTCGAATCTGTTCACTGTGCCCAGGAAGGAGGGCAAAGTGCGTCCTATTCTGGACCTAAAATCGCTGAAACGCTTTGTGCGTGTTCGAAAGTTTCGAACGGAGTCTCTCCGTTCGGTTGTGGCCTCCTTGAGTCCGGGAGAATTCCTGGCTTCGATAGATCTGAAGGATGCGTATCTGCACATCCCCATTTTCGAGGGTCATCAGCGGTACCTTCGGTTTGCTATCGCAGAGGACCACTACCAGTTTGTGGCGTTACCTTTCGGTCTCGCTTCGGCTCCAAGGGTCTTCACCAAGGTGTTGGCATCGGTTCTGGGCCTGCTACGGGCCCAGGGCATTGCGGTCCTGGGGTACCTGGACGATCTGCTTCTGAGATCGAGGGCCAGCCAGGACCTTGTGCGCGACCTGTCCATTACGGTACAGACGCTTCAGGAGTTCGGATGGACCATCAACGTTCAGAAATCAGCGTTGTCTCCGTCGATTCGCCTTCCCTATCTGGGAATGGTTCTGGACTCTGCTCAGGCAAAGGTGTTCTTGCCGGAGGACAAGCTCCGGACTTTGCGGGACGAACTCAGGTCCCTCAGGGACAATCCGTCCTCGTCACTCAGGACCTGCATGCGGGGCCTGGGGTTGATGGTGTCGGCCTTCGAGGCGATTCCCTTTGCCCAGTTCCACACGTGGGCTCTCCAGACGGAGATCCTGGCCAGGTGGGACAGACTTCCTCAGTCCTTGGATCTGGAGGTGTCCTTGAGTCGCCGGACCAGATTGGCTCTTCTGTGGTGGATCCAGTCCCCGGCGGTGGCGGTGGCGGAAGGCAAGTCCTTCTGTCCGTTAGTGTGGACGGTGGTTACCACGGACGCCAGCCTGTCGGGCTGGGGTGGAGTCCTGGGCAACCTGTCTGCCCAGGGCACTTGGTCAGAGGAGGAATCCTCCCTCCCGATAAATGTGCTGGAACTAATAAAACTCTGTCTCTTCCAGTGGTCGGACCGTCTCCAGGGCCTGCCTGTTCGTGTACAGACGGACAATGCTACCGCGGTGGCTTACATCAACCACCAAGGGGGCACCAGGAGTGCTCGAGCGGCCCGGGAGGTGACCGACATTCTGTCTTGGGCCGAGGCTCATGTCCCGGCGATCTCGGCAGTTCACATTCCGGGTGTGGACAATTGGCAGGCCGACTATCCGAGCCGCCAGACCCTGGACCAGGGGGAATGGTCCCTGCACCCGGAGGTCTTTCAGATGCTGTGTGCGAAGATGTGGATCTGTTCGCCTCTCGGCTAAACCGAAAGGTGGAAAGCTTCGTGGCAAGAACGCGTGATCCGTTGGCGGACGCCTCGGATGCGTTGGTGGCCCCTAGGCATCAGTATCGTCTGATGTCCGCCTTTCCTCCGATTCAGTTACTATCCCGGTTCCTTCGCAGATTGGCCTCGGAACCGCACATGGTGATTCTGGTGGCACCGGACTGGCCTCGCCGGTCCTGGTACGCCGACGTTGTTCACCTGGCAGTGGCACCTTCGTGGCGCCTGCCTCTGCGGGACGATCTTCTGTCTCAAGGCTGTTAAGACCCAGGTCTTGAAGGACAAGGGTCTATCTCCTGAGGTTATTCCTACCCTGATCAAGGCTAGGAAATCTTCCTCTGGTAAGATCTATTACCGTACCTGGAAGGCCTACTTCACCTGGTGTGAGTCCAGGGGGTTTTCCCCTCGTTCTTACTCGGTGTCGAGGATCTTGGCTTTCCTCCAGTCTGGAGTGGATCAGCGCCTGGCGCTGGCCACAATAAAGGGCCAGGTGTCAGCACTGGCGGTCCTTTTCCAACGCCCTGTGGCGTCTCATTCCTTGGTGCGCACCTTCGTTCAAGGTGTGCGACATTTGGCTCCTCCTAGAAAGGAGCCTTTACCTCCATGGGACTTGAATTTGGTCCTGTCCGCTTTGCAGCGTGCTCCCTTCGAGATTATCAGGGAGATATCGTTGTCTCTGTTGTCTAAAAAGGTTGCTTTTCTTGTGGCGATCACTTCGGCTCGTAGGGTGTCGGAACTGGCGGCGTTGTCTTGCCGTTCCCCTTACTTGATAATTCACAGGGATAAGGTGGTTTTGTGACCACCCCCATCCTTCCTTCCCAAGGTGATCTCTGATTATCACCTTAATGAGGACATTGTCCTGCCTTCGCTTTGTACGAAGCCTAAGCATCCGAAGGAGATTGCCTTGCATTCCTTGGATGTTGTTAGGGCGATCAGGGTTTACCTGAAGTCTACGGAATCCTTTTGGAAGACGGATTCCCTCTTTGTCCTTCCTGAGGGACCTCGGAAGGGCATGGCTGCGTCCGCAGCAACTATTGCCAAATGGATCAGACAGACCATTGAGCAGGCTTACGCCTTGAAGGAACGGGTTCTGCCCTTCCCTGTTAAGGCGCACTCTACCAGGTCTTTGAGTACTTCCTGGGCCTATTGGCATCGGGCCTCGGTGGCCCAGGTGTGCAAGGCGGGGACTTGGTCGTCGGTGCACACTTTTTCCAAGTTCTACAAAGTAGACGTTCTGGCATCAGCTGATGCTTCCTTTGGCCGCAAAGTTCTCAGTGCGGCTGTGCCATGATGGACCCTTGGTTTTTTCCTGGGTCCCTGGCTGTTGGCATTTGCTTTCCTGGGCTGTTGCTCCTGTTGAGCATTGTTTGTTGCTGTTGCCCAGTTGGTTCTTACAGTGCATGTAAGATTCCTTTCTCTGATGTGGGTACTGCGTTGCCTTTTCAACGGTTGCGTCTCCCACCCCTCATGTCTATACTGCTTTGGGACATCCCAATTGTGATGACTTAGAGGAGGCGGCGACTGTCGGAGGACGTAAGAGAAAACGGAATTTTTGTAAAATCTTACCTGTAAAATTCCTTTCTCTGAGTCCTCCGACAGTCGCCGCCCCCGCCCCTCTTTTTGGGGTTCTTATTACCTACTGCTATGCTACTAAACTGAGTTGGGAGTGGTGATGCAGGGGGGGTATTGACCAGATGGGACAGCCCCCGTGGGTGTGTACATGCTAATGCCTTTTGTCTTTTGACTAAGTCTATATGCCTAGCTATTCCTACGGATAGGTGGACAATACCCAATTGTGATGACTTAGAGGAGGCGGCGACTGTCGGAGGACTCAGAGAAAGGAATTTTACAGGTAAGATTTTACAAAAATTCCGTTATTTCTATATGAAGTAATTGCTGACAAATATTGCTGTCCCATTTGAAGCAATTCAAACCATTAAGTATCTGCTCCTCACCTCCAGTGACGGTGAATACCATCACTGTCTTCCCTGACAGAGCGAACAAGCGCTTCAACTAACGCGCGTTCCCGCGCTGCAGCGGAGGATGACTCATCCTCACCGTCTGAATGTGAGGACAGGGACCTCTCAGGGAGCGCAGTGTCCATGGCAACCAAGTCAGAAAGAGAAGCTAGGGAAGGCGATCCGGATGCCCTGGATGCACACGCCAAATCAGTGGGGAAATGTTTGCCCTGAGACTCCATTTTGGCAGAAAAATAAAAAAGGAGCGCTGGCCCTTTAAATCGGTGGTTGCGGTCCGTACTGCGATCCTGCGCTGCTGCTGGAGTCCCCCTTTAATATATTTAGCAAACTGAATTATCAAAAGGTGTCTGAGGAAAAAATGCCCCAAAGAATAAAAAGCCCCCACACAGAGTCAGAGAGAAAAGCAAACCTATGTACGGGATAGTTTTTCCTCAGATGGGGTCAGACTTCAACTCGCATACACTATGGGGCGTATTTCCTTATTCTGCTCCTAGTATAGGACCCCCCCCACCCCAATCCCTCTGGGCTGGCATCAACATGAAGCTCGTATGGCTTGGTGGGATCCCCATATGCTAGTACCCTGGCTTTTTACTGACCAGTTTGACTTCTGAGCCCCGTGTCTTGCTTGGCTCAACTTGCAATCTTCCCCCTTCCTCTTTACAATTGAGGGCAATCTTTGCAAAGTTCTTGACAAACCTCCGATAGAAAGGACTAAAATCCTAGGAAAGACCTAAATTCTGTCACAGTTTTTAGTCGGGGCCAGGTCGTGACAGTTTCCAACTTCTTTGGGTCTGTGGCAATGCCCTTTGCCGAGATTACATGTCAAAAGTAGGTGACTGAAGTTATCGCTAGAAAAATGTCAGTTCTATCAAACTTCTGTGTCTCTTCATGAAGCCTCTGAAAGACCTTCTTGAGCCTGGCTTCATGTTTTTCCCTAGTCCTCCCAAAGACAATGATATAATCGAAGTACACCAAGACCCCAATCAGGTTCATGTCACCAACTGTGCGCTCCATCAGCCGTTGGAACATAGACGGAGCCACTGACAGTCCCCTGGGGGGGCATCCTGTTAAACTTAAAGAACCCCAACGGGCAGATGAATGCAGTCTTCTCGCCATCATCAGGGTGCATTGGGATCTGATAGTATTCACTCTTCAAGTCCAACCAACTGAACCACTTTGCCCAAGACAAACACTGAAAGGCATCTTCAATGCAAGGGGTGGTTTACTAATCAGGAATGGTCTTTCTGTCCAAGCTTCTGTAATCAATACACATCCGCAACGCACCATTTTTTTTCCTCACCACATAAGGGCTCATAAATTCCTGATTGACTCCGGACTACTTCTGATCAGCAAGCTTCTCTCGGAGATCCTCCAGATCATGAAGTGGTACCCGCCTTGCTCTTTCCCAGAATTAAGAAGATACGATCTGCCACATTTTCAAGTAAAATGTCTAATTGCCTCCATCCCTATATATAAATTTGTAAAAATAGAACAGAGTGTGGGACTTTAAATGAGGTAAATTAGACATAAAAATATTTATTGGATAAGTCACATATATATGTAACAAGGACACCCACAGAGAAGTAACATGTAATATACTGTATATAATGCATAATAGACACATACAATTCATAATGAGCCAGTACAACAGTAATGGGCCAGACATGATAAACATATTCCATATAATTGAGAAAAATAGGATTGGGGGGATGCCGACATCCAGCAGTAAACTCACAACCTGTGAGGAAGGGTGTATAGGCATAGGTCCACCAGTATTTGGGACTTTATAGGCATTGACATATGGAGGCAAATCATAGATAATAGGGACCAAGAAGTAATAAAACATCAACTTTATTAGAAATAACATAACATAATAGTTAAAAATGATGCAACAAATACATCATAACAAAGAAAGTACATAAAATATACACAAACAGTACATATGAACGAAAAGTATGATATTGGAGGTCACCAGGGTCCTACATGTTTCGCCAACAATCGTGGGCTTCTTCAGGGACCAGTAGTAATGGTGATTTGTTTTATGGTTCTAAGCAAGAATAAACAGAATTAATAACTCAAACTATTGCTAGAATCAATAGCCGCAAATTTAAGATGAGTGCAATAGCCAAAAGATTCACATGTATACATAGGCATATAACACATAATGCTTACCAATGACTAGATATTGAAACATATGTCCATTGAAAGCGACAAGGGTCCCGAGGTAACGGACAGCCACATGGGGTAAACCAGCCCAAGTCATGGAATGACAAGGAACATCATGTCTCCAGGGTAAGGCAAGCACTGGATCGGACTAGGTCCAACAGCAGGAAAAATAGTATGCCACAAAGAGGACAGGGAATATAAAAATCGAAGCCTCTGAAAAAACGGAGAGAAAATAGTTATATTCAACAACTCAGATGGTCTTAGGTTTTATTACTGCGTGTCCATGTGGAAGAGAAAGAGTGTGAAGGTTGTGCAAACCAGGAAGTGGTACAGTTGAAAAAATATTGGTACCACTAGAAATAGTGATGAGAGAGAGACCGCAGTCTGCACATGTCCATGATGGCTGCCAACAGGAAGACAAGGTAAGACCTTGACAGTACCCTCCCCTCAAAGGCCCCTCCTCCGCGGAGCAAAAAAACGGGTTCTGAGAAAAGCGAGCGTGGAAAGCGCAGAGAAGGGCGGAAGCATGAACATTCATGGAGGGAACCCAGGAGCGCTCCTCAGGACCAGGTATTGAACCTGACCTCGGAACAGACGAGAAGCCAAGATGTTGCTAACCTCATACTCCTCCTGATTGCCCACAGGAATGGGACGAGGGCGAGGAAGTAAAGAAGTATAGAGATTGCAAACCAGTGGCTACGAATGTATCACGTGAAAGACATTGGAGATACGCATGCCAGAAGGAAGATCAAGGGCATAGGCCACCGAGTTCACCTTACGGAGGATGCGAAAAAGGCCATCAAAACGAGGTGCAAGATATGGAGTGGGCACCTTGAGGTTGAGATTATGGGCCGACAACCACACCCTCTCCCCGCGACCTGGTACAAATAAGCAGATAAACGTCTCCGGTCTGCCTGGAGCTTCTGATGCTGTGCTGAGATCTGTAAAGACTCTTTAATCTGCACCAAAGAGGAACGGAGGGTACAAAGGTAATCCTCCACAGCCGGAATGTCCTGTGGCTAGAACGACTCAGGCAACGCTTACCAGATTTGCTGTTTGGAGGCTGAAGAGTGGGAAATTTGAGTGGAGAGTGATGATAAACAGGTTTGCTTTTGACTGCTGGTGACTGTTGCTTACATTTTAAGGGGCTCTTTCCTTGCAGTTTTTTTGGGGTTTTCTTTTTCCTATTTTTTTTTTCTTTTTTTTCTGTCACTTTTTAAATAGCCTTATTTTTATTTTTTTTATTCTTTCCTTCCTTCAGGCTACTAATTAAGCGGAGTGGTTAATTGGTCACAGGTGCTTCAGGTGCTATTTAAATTTCTGCAGGACTCTTTTCTGAGCTTACTCTTTTTTGAGCTTGCCACCTTTTTGCCTGCTGGTCTCTGAGCAAGTGGACCATGACTAAGTTGTGAGTTAAAAACCTGAGTTTAAAACAGGAAATTATAACATGAGACTTCTGACCAGTAAGTAACATCTGAAATGTTCTATTAGTTGTATTATTGTTGTAACCGGGGAAATGTGTGCTAGCAAGATTTAAGGTTTTGTGCAGTGCAAAGTGTGCCGCATATATACAATAACGAAGCAACCAGGGTGGATACCGCTGTGACAGATGTGAGTGGGTTGCCCTTTTGGAAGCTCGCATTAGAGATCTGGAGGAGCAAATTGGGCAGAACTGACAACCTTGAAAGGTTTCCTCTGCTCGCTAAGCAGGTGGCTAGTGGGGTTAATGGGGAGGGTGGAGGGGTAAGTCAGGTTTATCAGGTAGGAAGATGGATTAATACAGTCAGAGGGAGTGGTAGGGGCTCACAAAAAAGGAAGGCCAGCCCAGGGTTTGAGCACCCTAACAGATTTGCCATGTTGGGTGAAGATGTGGGGGTGGCAAGCTCAGAGGTGGCAGCCCTAGATATCACTGCTATCCCTAACAGCCGGGAGAGCAGTCCGTCTAGTAGAGGTAGTGATGGGACTGTAGGTAGGCCTAGACAGTTGGTGGTAATTGGGGATTCTATCATCAGAAGGACTGAAGATTTTGTTGTGAGGATCACCTCAACCAAATGGTTTGCTGTCTCCCTGGTGTCAGAGTTCGGCATGTGGTGGACCGGGTTGATAAATTACTGGGAGGGGCTGGGCATGAGACAGCTGTCTTGGTCCACATTGGAACCAATGACAGAATATATGGACAGTGGAGGCTCCTTAAGAACCAATTTAATGAACTAGACTGCAAGTTGAAGGAAAGGTGATATTCTCTGAAATATTGCCTGTGCCATGCACAACACAGGAAAGACAGGGGGAGATTAGAGAGCTGAATGCATGGTTAAAGACCTGGTGTAAGGAGGAGTGATTTGGGTGTTTAGAGCACTGGGCTCACTTTTCATTGGGGTGCAAGCTACATGCTAAAGATGGGTTTCACCTAAATGGAAGGGTGTCTTTTGTGCTAGGGGAGAGGTTTATTGGAAGGCTGGAGGAGTTTTTAAACTAGGATTGAGGGGGGAGGGTGAATTAGATTATAATGGGGCAGACAGGTCAGACAGGGGTTAGCCCCTATTGGTGGGTGGAATGGGGAAAGATGGGGGGGGGGTTATGACAGAGGATAAGAAGGTTCCCATGTTACAAACAACCATTGGAAATGGTACTATTTGTACCAAAATTAAAAATATGCAAAATAAGTGTGCAAATTGTGACAATTAATTAAAGTGTTTTTTCACCAATGCCAAAAGTCTGCCAAGCAAAATAGGTGAGTTGAAAGCTCTAGTGCACAAGGAGAACTATGATTTTTTTGGTATTGCTGAATCTTGGCTTCATTCTTGACATGCCTGGGCTATTAATATTCCTGGCTATGCTCTCTTTTGGAAAGACAGGGTAAAATGGAGGGGTGGTGGTGTCTGTCTCTATGTGAGAAGTGATCTCAAAGTGAGTGTGAAAGAGGACCTAGTTGATGGAGAGTGTGCTGAGTCTGAAGCAGTATAGGTTTAAATGTACATGGGTGTGCGCAGTGGCGTTGCTAGGTAGGAAAAAGACCAGGAAGAGGAGAGGAGAACAGGGGGTCAGGAGGAGAGGAGAACAGGGGGTCAGGAGGAGAGGAGAACAGGGGGTCAGGAGGAGAGGAGAACAGGGGGTCAGGAGGAGAGAACAGGGTGTCAGGAGGAGAGGAGGACAGGGGGTCAGGAGGAGAGGAGAACAGGGGGTGAGGAGGAGAGGAGAACAGGGGGTGAGGAGGAGAGGAGAACAGGGGGTGAGGAGGAGAGGAGAACAGGGGTTGAGGAGGAGAGGAGAACAGAGGGTCAGGAGGAGAGGAGAACAGGGGGTCAGGAGGAGAGGAGAACAGAGGGTCAAGAGGAGAGGAAAACAGGGGGTCAGGAGGAGAGGAGAACAGGGGGTCAGGAGGAGAGAACAGAGGAGAACAGGGGGTCAGGAAAGGGGAGAGGAGAGGGCAGAGGAGATGAGAACGGGGGGTCAGGAGGAGAGGAGAGAACAGAGGAGAGGAGAACAGGGGGGTCGGGAGGAGAGGAGAACAGGGGGGTCGGGAGGAGAGGAGAACAGTGGGGTCGGGAGGAGAGGAGAACAGTGGGGTCGGGAGGAGAGGAGAACAGTGGGGTCGGGAGGAGAGGAGAAAAGTGGGGTCGGGAGGAGAGGAAAAGGGAACAGGGGGTCAGGAGGAGAGGAGAACAGGGGGGTCAGGAGGAGAGGAGAACAGTGGGGTCGGGAGGAGAGGGGAACAGGGGGTCAGGAGGAGAGAACAGGGGGTCAGGAGGAGAGAACAGGGAGTCAGGAGGAGAGGAAAACAGGGAGTCAGGAGGAGAGGAAAACAGGGAGTCGGGAGGAGAGGAAAACAGGGAGTCAGGAGGAGAGGAAAACAGGGAGTCAGAAGGAGAGGAAAACAGGGAGTCAGGAGGAGAGGAAAACAGGGAGTCAGGAGGAGAGGAAAACAGGGGGTCAGGAGGAGAGGAAAACAGGGGGTTAGGAGGAGAGGAAAACAGGGGGTCAGGAGGAGAGAACAGAGGAGAACAGGGGGTCAGGAAAGGGGAGAGGAGAGGGCAGAGGAGAGGAGAACGGGGGGTCAGGAGGAGAGGAGAACAGGGGGGTCGGGAGGAGAGGAGAACAGGGGGGTCGGGAGGAGAGGAGAACAGGGGGGTCGGGAGGAGAGGAGAACAGTGGGGTCGGGAGGAGAGGGGAACAGGGGGTCAGGAGAGGAAAAGGGAACAGGGGGTCAGGAGGAGAGAACAGGGAGTCAGGAGGAGAGGAAAACAGGGAGTCGGGAGGAGAGGAAAACAGGGAGTCGGGAGGAGAGGAAAACAGGGGGTCGGGAGGAGAGGAAAACAGGGGGTCGGGAGGAGAGGAAAACAGGGGGTCGGGAGGAGAGGAAAACAGGGGGTCGGGAGGAGAGGAAAACAGGGGGTCGGGAGGAGAGGAAAACAGGGGGTCGGGAGGAGAGGAAAACAGGGGGTCGGGAGGAGAGGAAAACAGGGGGTCGGGAGGAGAGGAAAACAGGGGGTCAGGAGGAGAGGAAAACAGGGTGTTAGGAGGAGAGGAAAACAGGGGGTCAGGAGGAGAGAACAGAGGAGAACAGGGGGTCAGGAAAGGGGAGAGGAGAGGGCAGAGGAGAGGAGAACGGGGGGTCAGGAGGAGAGGAGAGAACAGAGGAGAGGAGAACAGGGGGGTCGGGAGGAGAGGAGAACAGGGGGGTCGGGAGGAGAGGAGAACAGGGGGGTCGGGAGGAGAGGAGAACAGGGGGGTCGGGAGGAGAGGAGAACAGGGGGGTCGGGAGGAGAGGAGAACAGGGGGGTCGGGAGGAGAGGAGAACAGGGGGGTCGGGAGGAGAGGAGAACAGTGGGGTCAGGAGGAGAGGAGAACAGGGAGTCTGGAGGAGAGAACAGAGGAGAACAGGGGGTCAGAAGCAGAGGAGGGGAGAGAATAGAGGAGAACAGGGGGTCAGGAGAGGGGAGAGGAGAGGAGAACAGGGGGGTCGGGAGGAGAGGAGAACAGGGGGGTCGGGAGGAGAGGAGAACAGGGGGGTCGGGAGGAGAGGAGAACAGTGGGGTCAGGAGGAGAGGAGAACAGGGAGTCTGGAGGAGAGAACAGAGGAGAACAGGGGGTCAGAAGCAGAGGAGGGGAGAGAATAGAGGAGAACAGGGGGTCAGGAGAGGGGAGAGGAGAGGAGAACAGGGGGTCAGGAGGAGAGGAGAGAACAGAGGAGATGAGAACAGGGGGTCAGGAGGAGAGGAAAACAGTGGGGTCAGGAGGAGAGGAGAACAGTGGGGTCAGGAGGAGAGGAGAACAGTGGGGTCAGGAGGAGAGGAGAACAGTGGGGTCAGGAGGAGAGGAGAACAGTGGGGTCAGGAGGAGAGGAGAACAGTGGGGTCAGGAGGAGAGCAGAACAGTGGGGTCAGGAGGAGAGGAGAACAGTGGGGTCAGGAGGAGAGGAGAACAGGGAGTCTGGAGGAGAGAACAGAGGAGAACAGGGGGTCAGAAGCAGAGGAGGGGAGAGAATAGAGGAGAACAGGGGGTCAGGAGAGGGGAGAGGAGAGGAGAACAGGGGGTCAGGAGGAGAGGAGAGAACAGAGGAGATGAGAACAGGGGGTCAGGAGGAGAGGAAAACAGTGGGGTCAGGAGGAGAGGAGAACAGTGGGGTCAGGAGGAGAGGAGAACAGTGGGGTCAGGAGGAGAGGAGAACAGTGGGGTCAGGAGGAGAGGAGAACAGTGGGGTCAGGAGGAGAGGAGAACAGTGGGGTCAGGAGGAGAGGAGAACAGTGGGGTCAGGAGGAGAGGAGAACAGTGGGGTCAGGAGGAGAGGAGAACAGTGGGGTCAGGAGGAGAGGAGAACAGTGGGGTCAGGAGGAGAGCAGAACAGTGGGGTCAGGAGGAGAGCAGAACAGTGGGGTCAGGAGGAGAGGAGAGTAGGGGGTCAGGAGAACAGGGGGTCAGGAGGAGAGGAGAGGGGATCAGGGGGTCAGGAGGAGAGGAAAGGGGATCAGGGGGTCAGGAGAGGAGAGGGCAACAGGGGGTCAGGAGAGGGGAACAGGGGGTCAGGCAGAGAGGAGATGAGAACAGGGGGTCAGGAGGAGAGGAGAACAGGGGGTCAGGAGGAGAGGAGAACAGGGGGTCAGGAGGAGAGGAGAACAGGGGGTCAGGAGGAGAGGGGGTCAGGAGTAAAGGAGAGGGGAAAAGGGGGTCAGGAGGAGAGGGGAATGGGGTCAGGAGAGGGAAAGGGAACAGGGGGTCAGGAGGAGAGAAGAGCAGGGGGTCAGGAGGAGAGGAGAGAACAGAGGAGAACAGGGGGTTGGGAGGAGAGGAGAACAGGGGGTCGAGAGGAGAGAACAGAGGAGGGGAGAGAATAGAGGAAGAGGGAGAGGAGAACAGGGGGGTCAGTAGGAGAGGTGAACAGGGGGGTCGGGAGGAGAGGAGAACAGGGGGGTCGGGAGGAGAGGAGAACAGGGGGGTCGGGAGGAGAGGAGAACAGTGGGGTCGGGAGGAGAGGAGAACAGTGGGGTCGGGAGGAGAGGAGAACAGTGGGGTCGGGAGGAGAGGAGAACAGTGGGGTCGGGAGGAGAGGAGAACAGTGGGGTCGGGAGGAGAGGAGAACAGTGGGGTCGGGAGGAGAGGAGAACAGTGGGGTCGGGAGGAGAGGAGAACAGTGGGGTCTGGAGGAGAGGGGGTCAGGAGGAGAGGAAAGGGGAAAAGGGGGTCAGGAGAGGAGAGGGCAACAGGGGGTCAGGAGAGGAGAGGGCAAGAGGGGGTCAGGAGAGGGGAACAGGGGGTCAGGAGAGAAGGGAAAAGGGGGTCAGGCAGAGAGGAGATGAGAACAGGGGGTCAGGAGGAGAGGAGAACAGAACAGGGGGTCAGGGGGAGAGGAGAACAGAACAGGGGGTCAGGGGGAGAGGAGAACAGGAGGTCAGGAGTAAAGGAGAGGAGAACAGGGGGTCATGAGGAGAGGAGAGGGGAAAAGGGGGTCAGGAGGAGAGGGGAATGGGGTCAGGAGAGGGAAAGGGAACAGGGGGTCAGGAGGAGAGAAGAGCAGGGGGTCAGGAGGAGAGAAGAGCAGGGGGTCAGGAGGAGAGGAGAGAACAGAGGAGAACAGGGGGTTGGGAGGAGAGGAGAACAGGGGGTCGAGAGGAGAGAACAGAGGAGGGGAGAGAATAGAGGAAGAGGGAGAGTAGAACAGGGGGGTCTGTAGGAGAGGTGAACAGGGGGGTCAGGAGGAGAGGAGAACAGGGGGGTCGGGAGGAGAGGAGAACAGTGGGGTCGGGAGGAGAGGAGAACAGTGGGGTCGGGAGGAGAGGAGAACAGTGGGGTCGGGAGGAGAGGAGAACAGTGGGGTCGGGAGGAGAGGAGAACAGTGGGGTCGGGAGGAGAGGAGAACAGTGGGGTCGGGAGGAGAGGAGAACAGTGGGGTCGGGAGGAGAGGAGAACAGTGGGGTCGGGAGGAGAGGAGAAAAGTGGGGTCGGGAGGAGAGGAAAAGGGAACAGGGGGTCAGGAGGAGAGAACAGGGAGTCAGGAGGAGAGGAAAACAGGGAGTCAGGAGGAGAGGAAAACAGGGAGTCAGGAGGAGAGGAAAACAGGGAGTCAGGAGGAGAGGAAAACAGGGAGTCAGGAGGAGAGGAAAACAGGGAGTCAGGAGGAGAGGAAAACAGGGAGTCAGGAGGAGAGGAAAACAGGGAGTCAGGAGGAGAGGAAAACAGGGGGTCAGGAGGAGAGGAAAACAGGGAGTCAGGAGGAGAGGAAAACAGGGGGTCAGGAGGAGAGGAAAACAGGGTGTTAGGAGGAGAGGAAAACAGGGGGTCAGGAGGAGAGAACAGAGGAGAACAGGGGGTCAGGAAAGGGGAGAGGAGAGGGCAGAGGAGAGGAGAACGGGGGGTCAGGAGGAGAGGAGAGAACAGAGGAGAGGAGAACAGGGGGGTCGGGAGGAGAGGAGAACAGGGGGGTCGGGAGGAGAGGAGAACAGGGGGGTCGGGAGGAGAGGAGAACAGGGGGGTCGGGAGGAGAGGAGAACAGTGGGGTCAGGAGGAGAGGAGAACAGGGAGTCTGGAGGAGAGAACAGAGGAGAACAGGGGGTCAGAAGCAGAGGAGGGGAGAGAATAGAGGAGAACAGGGGGTCAGGAGAGGGGAGAGGAGAGGAGAACAGGGGGTCAGGAGGAGAGGAGAGAACAGAGGAGATGAGAACAGGGGGTCAGGAGGAGAGGAAAACAGTGGGGTCAGGAGGAGAGGAGAACAGTGGGGTCAGGAGGAGAGGAGAACAGTGGGGTCAGGAGGAGAGGAGAACAGTGGGGTCAGGAGGAGAGGAGAACAGTGGGGTCAGGAGGAGAGGAGAACAGTGGGGTCAGGAGGAGAGGAGAACAGTGGGGTCAGGAGGAGAGCAGAACAGTGGGGTCAGGAGGAGAGGAGAACAGGGAGTCTGGAGGAGAGAACAGAGGAGAACAGGGGGTCAGAAGCAGAGGAGGGGAGAGAATAGAGGAGAACAGGGGGTCAGGAGAGGGGAGAGGAGAGGAGAACAGGGGGTCAGGAGGAGAGGAGAGAACAGAGGAGATGAGAACAGGGAGTCGGGAGGAGAGGAAAACAGGGAGTCAGGAGGAGAGGAAAACAGGGAGTCAGGAGGAGAGGAAAACAGGGAGTCAGGAGGAGAGGAAAACAGGGGGTCAGGAGGAGAGGAAAACAGGGGGTCAGGAGGAGAGGAGAACAGGGGGTCAGGAGGAGAGGAGAACAGGGGGTCAGGAGGAGAGGAGAACAGGGGGTCAGGAGGAGAGGAAAACAGGGGGTTAGGAGGAGAGGAGAACAGGGGGTCAGGAGGAGAGAACAGGGGGTCAGGAAAGGGGAGAGGAGAGGGCAGAGGAGAGAACGGGGGGTCAGGAGGAGAGGAGAACAGGGGGTCAGGAGGAGAGGAGAACAGGGGGTCAGGAGGAGTGGAGAATAGGGGGTCAGGAGGAGTGGAGAATAAGGGGTCAGGAGGAGAGGAGAACAGGGGGTCAGGAGGAGAGGAAAACAGGGGGTTAGGAGGAGAGGAGAACAGGGGGTCAGGAGGAGAGAACAGGGGGTCAGGAAAGGGGAGAGGAGAGGGCAGAGGAGAGAACGGGGGGTCAGGAGGAGAGGAGAACAGGGGGTCAGGAGGAGAGGAGAACAGGGGGTCAGGAGGAGTGGAGAATAGGGGGTCAGGAGGAGTGGAGAATAAGGGGTCAGGAGGAGTGGAGAATAGGGGGTCAGGAGGAGAGGAGAACAGGGGGTCAGGAGGAGTGGAGAACAGGGGGTCAGGAGGAGAGGAGAATAGGGGGTCAGGAGGAGAGGAGAACAGGGGGTCAGGAGGAGTGGAGAATAGGGGGTCAGGAGGAGAGGAGAGGGGAAAAGTGGGTCTGGAGGAGAGGAGAGGGGAACAGGGGGTCAGGAGAGGAAAAGGGAACAGGGGGTCAGGAGGAGAGAACAGAGGAGAACAGGGGGTCAGGAAAGGGGAGAGGAGAGGGCAGAGGAGAGGAGAACGGGGGGTCAGGAGGAGTGGAGAATAGGGGGTCAGGAGGAGAGGAGAACAGGGGGTCAGGAGGAGAGGGGAAAAGTGGGTGAGGAGAGGGGAACGGGGTCAGGAGAGGAGAAGGGAACAGGGGGTCAGGAGGAGAGGAGAGGGGAAAAGTGGGTGAGGAGAGGGGAACGGAGTCAGGAGAGGGGAACGGAGTCAGGAGAGGAGAAGGGAACAGGGGGTCAGGAGGAGAGGAGAACAGGGGGGTCAGGAGGAGAGGAGAACAGTGGGGTCGGGAGGAGAGGGGAACAGGGGGTCAGGAGGAGAGAACAGGGAGTCAGGAGGAGAGGAAAACAGGGAGTCAGGAGGAGAGGAAAACAGGGAGTCGGGAGGAGAGGAAAACAGGGAGTCAGGAGGAGAGGAAAACAGGGAGTCAGGAGGAGAGGAAAACAGGGAGTCAGGAGGAGAGGAAAACAGGGGGTCAGGAGGAGAGGAAAACAGGGGGTTAGGAGGAGAGGAAAACAGGGGGTCAGGAGGAGAGAACAGAGGAGAACAGGGGGTCAGGAAAGGGGAGAGGAGAGGGCAGAGGAGAGGAGAACGGGGGGTCAGGAGGAGAGGAGAACAGGGGGGTCGGGAGGAGAGGAGAACAGGGGGGTCGGGAGGAGAGGAGAACAGGGGGGTCGGGAGGAGAGGAGAACAGGGGGGTCGGGAGGAGAGGAGAACAGGGGGGTCGGGAGCAGAGGAGAACAGGGGGGTCGGGAGGAGAGGAGAACAGTGGGGTCGGGAGGAGAGGGGAACAGGGGGTCAGGAGAGGAAAAGGGAACAGGGGGTCAGGAGGAGAGAACAGGGAGTCAGGAGGAGAGGAAAACAGGGAGTCGGGAGGAGAGGAAAACAGGGAGTCGGGAGGAGAGGAAAACAGGGAGTCGGGAGGAGAGGAAAACAGGGAGTCGGGAGGAGAGGAAAACAGGGAGTCGGGAGGAGGGGAAAACAGGGAGTCGGGAGGAGAGGAAAACAGGGGGTCGGGAGGAGAGGAAAACAGGGGGTCGGGAGGAGAGGAAAACAGGGGGTCGGGAGGAGAGGAAAACAGGGGGTCGGGAGGAGAGGAAAACAGGGGGTCAGGAGGAGAGGAAAACAGGGAGTCAGGAGGAGAGGAAAACAGGGAGTCAGGAGGAGAGGAAAACAGGGGGTCAGGAGGAGAGGAAAACAGGGTGTTAGGAGGAGAGGAAAACAGGGGGTCAGGAGGAGAGAACAGAGGAGAACAGGGGGTCAGGAAAGGGGAGAGGAGAGGGCAGAGGAGAGGAGAATGGGGGGTCAGGAGGAGAGAAGAGAACAGAGGAGAGGAGAACAGGGGGGTCGGGAGGAGAGGAGAACAGGGGGGTCGGGAGGAGAGGAGAACAGGGGGGTCGGGAGGAGAGGAGAACAGGGGGGTCGGGAGGAGAGGAGAACAGGGGGGTCGGGAGGAGAGGAGAACAGTGGGGTCAGGAGGAGAGGAGAACAGGGAGTCTGGAGGAGAGAACAGAGGAGAACAGGGGGTCAGAAGCAGAGGAGGGGAGAGAATAGAGGAGAACAGGGGGTCAGGAAAGGGGAGAGGAGAGGAGAACAGGGGGTCAGGAGGAGAGGAGAGAACAGAGGAGATGAGAACAGGGGGTCAGGAGGAGAGGAAAACAGTGGGGTCAGGAGGAGAGGAGAACAGTGGGGTCAGGAGGAGAGGAGAACAGTGGGGTCAGGAGGAGAGGAGAACAGTGGGGTCAGGAGGAGAGGAGAACAGTGGGGTCAGGAGGAGAGGAGAACAGTGGGGTCAGGAGGAGAGGAGAACAGTGGGGTCAGGAGGAGAGGAGAACAGGGAGTCTGGAGGAGAGAACAGAGGAGAACAGGGGGTCAGAAGCAGAGGAGGGGAGAGAATAGAGGAGAACAGGGGGTCAGGAGAGGGGAGAGGAGAGGAGAACAGGGGGTCAGGAGGAGAGGAGAGAACAGAGGAGATGAGAACAGGGGGTCAGGAGGAGAGGAAAACAGTGGGGTCAGGAGGAGAGGAGAACAGTGGGGTCAGGAGGAGAGGAGAACAGTGGGGTCAGGAGGAGAGGAGAACAGTGGGGTCAGGAGGAGAGGAGAACAGTGGGGTCAGGAGGAGAGGAGAACAGTGGGGTCAGGAGGAGAGGAGAACAGTGGGGTCAGGAGGAGAGGAGAACAGTGGGGTCAGGAGGAGAGGAGAACAGTGGGGTCAGGAGGAGAGCAGAACAGTGGGGTCAGGAGGAGAGGAGAGTAGGGGGTCAGGAGAACAGGGGGTCAGGAGGAGAGGAGAGGGGATCAGGGGGTCAGGAGGAGAGGAAAGGGGATCAGGGGGTCAGGAGAGGGGAACAGGGGGTCAGGCAGAGAGGAGATGAGAACAGGGGGTCAGGAGGAGAGGAGAACAGGGGGTCAGGAGGAGAGGAGAACAGGGGGTCAGGAGGAGAGGAGGTCAGGAGTAAAGGAGAGGGGAAAAGGGGGTCAGGAGGAGAGGGGAATGGGGTCAGGAGAGGGAAAGGGAACAGGGGGTCAGGAGGAGAGAAGAGCAGGGGGTCAGGAGGAGAGGAGAGAACAGAGGAGAACAGGGGGTTGGGAGGAGAGGAGAACAGGGGGTCGAGAGGAGAGAACAGAGGAGGGGAGAGAATAGAGGAAGAGGGAGAGGAGAACAGGGGGGTCAGTAGGAGAGGTGAACAGGGGGGTCGGGAGGAGAGGAGAACAGGGGGGTCGGGAGGAGAGGAGAACAGTGGGGTCGGGAGGAGAGGAGAACAGTGGGGTCGGGAGGAGAGGAGAACAGTGGGGTCGGGAGGAGAGGAGAACAGTGGGGTCGGGAGGAGAGGAGAACAGTGGGGTCGGGAGGAGAGAACAGTGGGGTCTGGAGGAGAGGGGGTCAGGAGGAGAGGAAAGGGGAAAAGGGGGTCAGGAGAGGAGAGGGCAACAGGGGGTCAGGAGAGGAGAGGGCAAGAGGGGGTCAGGAGAGGGGAACAGGGGGTCAGGAGAGAAGGGAACAGGGGGTCAGGAGAGAAGGGAACAGGGGGTCAGGCAGAGAGGAGATGAGAACAGGGGGTCAGGAGGAGAGGAGAACAGAACAGGGGGTCAGGGGGAGAGGAGAACAGAACAGGGGGTCAGGGGGAGAGGAGAACAGGAGGTCAGGAGTAAAGGAGAGGAGAACAGGGGGTCATGAGGAGAGGAGAGGGGAAAAGGGGGTCAGGAGGAGAGGGGAATGGGGTCAGGAGAGGGAAAGGGAACAGGGGGTCAGGAGGAGAGAAGAGCAGGGGGTCAGGAGGAGAGAAGAGCAGGGGGTCAGGAGGAGAGGAGAGAACAGAGGAGAACAGGGGGTTGGGAGGAGAGGAGAACAGGGGGTCGAGAGGAGAGAACAGAGGAGGGGAGAGAATAGAGGAAGAGGGAGAGTAGAACAGGGGGGTCTGTAGGAGAGGTGAACAGGGGGGTCAGGAGGAGAGGAGAACAGGGGGGTCGGGAGGAGAGGAGAACAGTGGGGTCGGGAGGAGAGGAGAACAGTGGGGTCGGGAGGAGAGGAGAACAGTGGGGTCGGGAGGAGAGGAGAACAGTGGGGTCGGGAGGAGAGGAGAACAGTGGGGTCGGGAGGAGAGGAGAACAGTGGGGTCGGGAGGAGAGGAGAACAGTGGGGTCGGGAGGAGAGGAGAACAGTGGGGTCGGGAGGAGAGGAAAAGGGAACAGGGGGTCAGGAGGAGAGAACAGGGAGTCAGGAGGAGAGGAAAACAGGGAGTCAGGAGGAGAGGAAAACAGGGAGTCAGGAGGAGAGGAAAACAGGGAGTCAGGAGGAGAGGAAAACAGGGAGTCAGGAGGAGAGGAAAACAGGGAGTCAGGAGGAGAGGAAAACAGGGAGTCAGGAGGAGAGGAAAACAGGGAGTCAGGAGGAGAGGAAAACAGGGAGTCAGGAGGAGAGGAAAACAGGGGGTCAGGAGGAGAGGAAAACAGGGAGTCAGGAGGAGAGGAAAACAGGGGGTCAGGAGGAGAGGAAAACAGGGTGTTAGGAGGAGAGGAAAACAGGGGGTCAGGAGGAGAGAACAGAGGAGAACAGGGGGTCAGGAAAGGGGAGAGGAGAGGGCAGAGGAGAGGAGAACAGTGGGGTCAGGAGGAGAGGAGAACAGTGGGGTCAGGAGGAGAGGAGAACAGTGGGGTCAGGAGGAGAGGAGAACAGTGGGGTCAGGAGGAGAGGAGAACAGTGGGGTCAGGAGGAGAGGAGAACAGGGAGTCTGGAGGAGAGAACAGAGGAGAACAGGGGGTCAGAAGCAGAGGAGGGGAGAGAATAGAGGAGAACAGGGGTAGAGTGGAGAATAGGGGGTCAGGAGGAGAGGAGAGGGGAAAAGTGGGTGAGGAGAGGGGAACGGGGTCAGGAGGAGAGGGGAACAGGGGGTCAGGAGGAGAGGGGAACAGGGGGTCAGGAGGAGAGGAGAGGGGAACAGGGGGTCTGGAGGAGAGGAGAGGGGAACAGGGGGTCAGGAGAGGAAAAGGGAACAGGGGGTCAGGAGGAGAGAACAGAGGAGAACAGGGGGTCAGGAAAGGGGAGAGGAGAGGGCAGAGGAGAGGAGAACGGGGGGTCAGGAGGAGTGGAGAATAGGGGGTCAGGAGGAGAGGAGAACAGGGGGTCAGGAGGAGAGGGGAAAAGTGGGTGAGGAGAGGGGAACGGGGTCAGGAGAGGAGAAGGGAACAGGGGGTCAGGAGGAGAGGAGAGGGGAAAAGTGGGTGAGGAGAGGGGAACGGAGTCAGGAGAGGGGAACGGAGTCAGGAGAGGAGAAGGGAACAGGGGGTCAGGAGGAGAGGAGAACAGTGGGGTCGGGAGGAGAGGGGAACAGGGGGTCAGGAGGAGAGAACAGGGAGTCAGGAGGAGAGGAAAACAGGGAGTCAGGAGGAGAGGAAAACAGGGAGTCGGGAGGAGAGGAAAACAGGGAGTCGGGAGGAGAGGAAAACAGGGAGTCAGGAGGAGAGGAAAACAGGGAGTCAGGAGGAGAGGAAAACAGGGGGTCAGGAGGAGAGGAAAACAGGGGGTTAGGAGGAGAGGAAAACAGGGGGTCAGGAGGAGAGAACAGAGGAGAACAGGGGGTCAGGAAAGGGGAGAGGAGAGGGCAGAGGAGAGGAGAACGGGGGGTCAGGAGGAGAGGAGAACAGGGGGGTCGGGAGGAGAGGAGAACAGGGGGGTCGGGAGGAGAGGAGAACAGTGGGGTCGGGAGGAGAGGAGAACAGTGGGGTCGGGAGGAGAGGAGAACAGTGGGGTCGGGAGGAGAGGAGAACAGTGGGGTCGGGAGGAGAGGAAAAGGGAACAGGGGGTCAGGAGGAGAGAACAGGGAGTCAGGAGGAGAGGAAAACAGGGAGTCAGGAGGAGAGGAAAACAGGGAGTCAGGAGGAGAGGAAAACAGGGAGTCAGGAGGAGAGGAAAACAGGGAGTCAGGAGGAGAGGAAAACAGGGAGTCAGGAGGAGAGGAAAACAGGGAGTCAGGAGGAGAGGAAAACAGGGAGTCAGGAGGAGAGGAAAACAGGGAGTCAGGAGGAGAGGAAAACAGGGAGTCAGGAGGAGAGGAAAACAGGGGGTCAGGAGGAGAGGAAAACAGGGAGTCAGGAGGAGAGGAAAACAGGGGGTCAGGAGGAGAGGAAAACAGGGTGTTAGGAGGAGAGGAAAACAGGGGGTCAGGAGGAGAGAACAGAGGAGAACAGGGGGTCAGGAAAGGGGAGAGGAGAGGGCAGAGGAGAGGAGAACGGGGGGTCAGGAGGAGAGGAGAGAACAGAGGAGAGGAGAACAGGGGGGTCGGGAGGAGAGGAGAACAGGGGGGTCGGGAGGAGAGGAGAACAGGGGGGTCGGGAGGAGAGGAGAACAGGGGGGTCGGGAGGAGAGGAGAACAGGGGGGTCGGGAGGAGAGGAGAACAGGGGGGTCGGGAGGAGAGGAGAACAGGGGGGTCGGGAGGAGAGGAGAACAGGGGGGTCGGGAGGAGAGGAGAACAGGGGGGTCGGGAGGAGAGGAGAACAGTGGGGTCGGGAGGAGAGGAGAACAGTGGGGTCAGGAGGAGAGGAGAACAGGGAGTCTGGAGGAGAGAACAGAGGAGAACAGGGGGTCAGAAGCAGAGGAGGGGAGAGAATAGAGGAGAACAGGGGGTCAGGAGAGGAGAGGAGAACAGGGGGTCAGGAGGAGAGGAGAGAACAGAGGAGATGAGAACAGGGGGTCAGGAGGAGAGGAAAATAGTGGGGTCAGGAGGAGAGGAGAACAGTGGGGTCAGGAGGAGAGGAGAACAGTGGGGTCAGGAGGAGAGGAGAACAGTGGGGTCAGGAGGAGAGGAGAACAGTGGGGTCAGGAGGAGAGGAAAACAGGGGGTCAGGAGGAGAGGAAAACAGGGGGTCAGGAGGAGAGGAAAACAGGGGGTCAGGAGGAGAGGAGAACAGGGGGTCAGAAGGAGAGGAGAACAGGGGGTCAGGAGGAGAGGAGAACAGGGGGTCAGGAGGAGAGGAAAACAGGGGGTTAGGAGGAGAGGAGAACAGGGGGTCAGGAGGAGAGAACAGGGGGTCAGGAAAGGGGAGAGGAGAGGGCAGAGGAGAGAACGGGGGGTCAGGAGGAGAGGAGAACAGGGGGTCAGGAGGAGTGGAGAACAGTGGGGTCGGGAGGAGAGGGGAACAGGGGGTCAGGAGGAGGGAACAGGGGGTCAGGAGGAGAGAACAGGGAGTCAGGAGGAGAGGAAAACAGGGAGTCAGGAGGAGAGGAAAACAGGGAGTCGGGAGGAGAGGAAAACAGGGAGTCAGGAGGAGAGGAAAACAGGGAGTCAGGAGGAGAGGAAAACAGGGAGTCAGGAGGAGAGGAAAACAGGGGGTCAGGAGGAGAGGAAAACAGGGGGTTAGGAGGAGAGGAAAACAGGGGGTCAGGAGGAGAGAACAGAGGAGAACAGGGGGTCAGGAAAGGGGAGAGGAGAGGGCAGAGGAGAGGAGAACGGGGGGTCAGGAGGAGAGGAGAACAGGGGGGTCGGGAGGAGAGGAGAACAGGGGGGTCGGGAGGAGAGGAGAACAGGGGGGTCGGGAGCAGAGGAGAACAGGGGGGTCGGGAGGAGAGGAGAACAGTGGGGTCGGGAGGAGAGGGGAACAGGGGGTCAGGAGAGGAAAAGGGAACAGGGGGTCAGGAGGAGAGAACAGGGAGTCAGGAGGAGAGGAAAACAGGGAGTCGGGAGGAGAGGAAAACAGGGAGTCGGGAGGAGAGGAAAACAGGGAGTCGGGAGGAGAGGAAAACAGGGAGTCGGGAGGAGAGGAAAACAGGGAGTCGGGAGGAGGGGAAAACAGGGAGTCGGGAGGAGAGGAAAACAGGGGGTCGGGAGGAGAGGAAAACAGGGGGTCGGGAGGAGAGGAAAACAGGGGGTCGGGAGGAGAGGAAAACAGGGGGTCGGGAGGAGAGGAAAACAGGGGGTCGGGAGGAGAGGAAAACAGGGAGTCAGGAGGAGAGGAAAACAGGGAGTCAGGAGGAGAGGAAAACAGGGGGTCAGGAGGAGAGGAAAACAGGGTGTTAGGAGGAGAGGAAAACAGGGGGTCAGGAGGAGAGAACAGAGGAGAACAGGGGGTCAGGAAAGGGGAGAGGAGAGGGCAGAGGAGAGGAGAACGGGGGGTCAGGAGGAGAGAAGAGAACAGAGGAGAGGAGAACAGGGGGGTCGGGAGGAGAGGAGAACAGGGGGGTCGGGAGGAGAGGAGAACAGGGGGGTCGGGAGGAGAGGAGAACAGGGGGGTCGGGAGGAGAGGAGAACAGGGGGGTCGGGAGGAGAGGAGAACAGGGGGGTCGGGAGGAGAGGAGAACAGTGGGGTCAGGAGGAGAGGAGAACAGGGAGTCTGGAGGAGAGAACAGAGGAGAACAGGGGGTCAGAAGCAGAGGAGGGGAGAGAATAGAGGAGAACAGGGGGTCAGGAAAGGGGAGAGGAGAGGAGAACAGGGGGTCAGGAGGAGAGGAGAGAACAGAGGAGATGAGAACAGGGGGTCAGGAGGAGAGGAAAACAGTGGGGTCAGGAGGAGAGGAGAACAGTGGGGTCAGGAGGAGAGGAGAACAGTGGGGTCAGGAGGAGAGGAGAACAGTGGGGTCAGGAGGAGAGGAGAACAGTGGGGTCAGGAGGAGAGGAGAACAGTGGGGTCAGGAGGAGAGGAGAACAGTGGGGTCAGGAGGAGAGGAGAACAGGGAGTCTGGAGGAGAGAACAGAGGAGAACAGGGGGTCAGAAGCAGAGGAGGGGAGAGAATAAAGGAGAACAGGGGGTCAGGAGAGGGGAGAGGAGAGGAGAACAGGGGGTCAGGAGGAGAGGAGAGAACAGAGGAGAGGAAAACAGTGGGGTCAGGAGGAGAGGAGAACAGTGGGGTCAGGAGGAGAGGAGAACAGTGGGGTCAGGAGGAGAGGAGAACAGTGGGGTCAGGAGGAGAGGAGAACAGTGGGGTCAGGAGGAGAGGAGAACAGTGGGGTCAGGAGGAGAGGAGAACAGTGGGGTCAGGAGGAGAGGAGAACAGTGGGGTCAGGAGGAGAGGAGAACAGTGGGGTCAGGAGGAGAGGAGAACAGTGGGGTCAGGAGGAGAGGAGAACAGTGGGGTCAGGAGGAGAGCAGAACAGTGGGGTCAGGAGGAGAGGAGAGTAGGGGGTCAGGAGAACAGGGGGTCAGGAGGAGAGGAGAGGGGATCAGGGGGTCAGGAGGAGAGGAAAGGGGATCAGGGGGTCAGGAGAGGAGAGGGCAACAGGGGGTCAGGAGAGGGGAACAGGGGGTCAGGCAGAGAGGAGATGAGAACAGGGGGTCAGGAGGAGAGGAGAACAGGGGGTCAGGAGGAGAGGAGAACAGGGGGTCAGGAGGAGAGGAGAACAGGGGGTCAGGAGGAGAGGAGGTCAGGAGTAAAGGAGAGGGGAAAAGGGGGTCAGGAGGAGAGGGGAATGGGGTCAGGAGAGGGAAAGGGAACAGGGGGTCAGGAGGAGAGAAGAGCAGGGGGTCAGGAGGAGAGGAGAGAACAGAGGAGAACAGGGGGTTGGGAGGAGAGGAGAACAGGGGGTCGAGAGGAGAGAACAGAGGAGGGGAGAGAATAGAGGAAGAGGGAGAGGAGAACAGGGGGGTCAGTAGGAGAGGTGAACAGGGGGGTCGGGAGGAGAGGAGAACAGGGGGGTCGGGAGGAGAGGAGAACAGTGGGGTCGGGAGGAGAGGAGAACAGTGGGGTCGGGAGGAGAGGAGAACAGTGGGGTCGGGAGGATAGGAGAACAGTGGGGTCGGGAGGAGAGGAGAACAGTGGGGTCGGGAGGAGAGGAGAACAGTGGGGTCGGGAGGAGAGGAGAACAGTGGGGTCTGGAGGAGAGGGGGTCAGGAGGAGAGGAAAGGGGAAAAGGGGGTCAGGAGAGGAGAGGGCAACAGGGGGTCAGGAGAGGAGAGGGCAAGAGGGGGTCAGGAGAGGGGAACAGGGGGTCAGGAGAGAAGGGAACAGGGGGTCAGGCAGAGAGGAGATGAGAACAGGGGGTCAGGAGGAGAGGAGAACAGAACAGGGGGTCAGGGGGAGAGGAGAACAGAACAGGGGGTCAGGGGGAGAGGAGAACAGGAGGTCAGGAGTAAAGGAGAGGAGAACAGGGGGTCATGAGGAGAGGAGAGGGGAAAAGGGGGTCAGGAGGAGAGGGGAATGGGGTCAGGAGAGGGAAAGGGAACAGGGGGTCAGGAGGAGAGAAGAGCAGGGGGTCAGGAGGAGAGAAGAGCAGGGGGTCAGGAGGAGAGGAGAGAACAGAGGAGAACAGGGGGTTGGGAGGAGAGGAGAACAGGGGGTCGAGAGGAGAGAACAGAGGAGGGGAGAGAATAGAGGAAGAGGGAGAGTAGAACAGGGGGGTCTGTAGGAGAGGTGAACAGGGGGGTCTGTAGGAGAGGTGAACAGGGGGGTCTGTAGGAGAGGTGAACAGGGGGGTCGGGAGGAGAGGAGAACAGGGGGGTCGGGAGGAGAGGAGAACAGTGGGGTCGGGAGGAGAGGAGAACAGTGGGGTCGGGAGGAGAGGAGAACAGTGGGGTCGGGAGGAGAGGAGAACAGTGGGGTCGGGAGGAGAGGAGAACAGTGGGGTCGGGAGGAGAGGAGAACAGTGGGGTCGGGAGGAGAGGAGAACAGTGGGGTCGGGAGGAGAGGAGAACAGTGGGGTCGGGAGGAGAGGAGAACAGTGGGGTCGGGAGGAGAGGAGAACAGTGGGGTCGGGAGGAGAGGAGAACAGTGGGGTCGGGAGGAGAGGAGAACAGTGGGGTCGGGAGGAGAGGAGAACAGTGGGGTCGGGAGGAGAGGAGAACAGTGGGGTCGGGAGGAGAGGAGAACAGTGGGGTCGGGAGGAGAGGAGAACAGTGGGGTCGGGAGGAGAGGAGAACAGTGGGGTCGGGAGGAGAGGAGAACAGTGGGGTCGGGAGGAGAGGAGAACAGTGGGGTCAGGAGGAGAGGAGAACAGTGGGGTCAGGAGGAGAGGAGAACAGTGGGGTCAGGAGGAGAGGAGAACAGTGGGGTCAGGAGGAGAGGAGAGTAGGGGGTCAGGAGAAGAGGAGAACAGGGGGTCAGGAGGAGAGGAGAGGGGATCAGGGGGTCAGGAGGAGAGGAAAGGGGGTCAGGAGAGGGGAACAGGGGGTCAGGCAGAGAGGAGATGAGAACAGGGGGTCAGGAGGAGAGGAGAACAGGGGGTCAGGAGGAGAGGAGAACAGGAGGTCAGGAGTAAAGGAGAGGAGAACAGGAGGTCAGGAGTAAAGGAGAGGAGAACAGGGGGTCATGAGGAGAGGAGAACAGGGGGTCAGGAGGAGAGGGGGAGAGGGGAATGGGGTCAGGAGGAGAGAAGAGCAGGGGGTCAGGAGGAGAGGAGAGAACAGAGGAGAACAGGGGGTTGGGAGGAGAGGAGAACAGGGGGTCGAGAGGAGAGAACAGAGGAGGGGAGAGAATAGAGGAAGAGGGAGAGGAGAACAGGGGGGTCAGTAGGAGAGGTGAACAGGGGGGTCGGGAGGAGAGGAGAACAGGGGGGTCGGGAGGAGAGGAGAACAGGGGGGTCGGGAGGAGAGGAGAACAGTGGGGTCGGGAGGAGAGGAGAACAGTGGGGTCGGGAGGAGAGGAGAACAGTGGGGTCGGGAGGAGAGGAGAACAGTGGGGTCGGGAGGAGAGGAGAACAGTGGGGTCGGGAGGAGAGGAGAACAGTGGGGTCGGGAGGAGAGGAGAACAGTGGGGTCTGGAGGAGAGGAGAACAGTGGGGTCTGGAGGAGAGGGGAAAAGGGGGTCAGGAGAGGAGAGGGCAACAGGGGGTCAGGAGAGGGGAACAGGGGGGTCAGGCAGAGAGGAGATGAGAACAGGGGGTCAGGAGGAGAGGAAAACAGGGGGTCAGGAGGAGAGGAGAACAGGAGGTCAGGAGTAAAGGAGAGGAGAACAGGGGGTCATGAGGAGAGGAGAACAGGGGGTCATGAGGAGAGGAGAACAGGGGGTCAGGAGGAGAGGAGAGGGGAAAAGGGGGTCAGGAGGAGAGGGGAATGGGGTCAGGAGAGGGAAAGGGAACAGGGGGTCAGGAGGAGAGAAGAGCAGGGGGTCAGGAGGAGAGAAGAGCAGGGGGTCAGGAGGAGAGAAGAGAGCAGGGGGTCAGGAGGAGAGGAGAGAACAGGGGGTCGGGAGGAGAGAACAGAGGAGGGGAGAGAATAGAGGAAGAGGGAGAGGAGAACAGGGGGGTCAGTAGGAGAGGTGAACAGGGGGGTCGGGAGGAGAGGAGAACAGTGGGGTCGGGAGGAGAGGAGAACAGTGGGGTTGGGAGGAGAGGAGAACAGTGGGGTCGGGAGGAGAGGAGAACAGTGGGGTCGGGAGGAGAGGAGAACAGTGGGGTCGGGAGGAGAGGAGAACAGTGGGGTCGGGAGGAGAGGAGAACAGTGGGGTCGGGAGGAGAGGAGAACAGTGGAGAGCAGAACATGGGGGTCAGGAAAGGAGAGGAGAACAGGGAGTCAGGAGGAGAGGAAAACAGAGGAGAGAACAGGGGGTCAGGAGGAGGAGAGAACAGGGGGTCAGGAGGAGAGGAGGACACAGGGTCAAGAGAAGAGGATAACAGGGTCAGGAGGAGAGTAGAGGAGAGGATAACAGGGGGTCAGGAGGAGAGGAGACAGGGTGTCAGGAGGAGAGGGGAGGAGAACAGGGGGTCAGGAGGAGAGGAGAACAGGGGGTCAGGAGAGGAGAACAGGGGGTCAGGAGAAGAGGATAGGAGAACAGGGGGTCAGGAGAAGAGGAGAGGAGAACAGGGGGTCAGGAGAAGAGGAGAGGAGAACAGGGGGTCAGGAGGAGAGGAGAACAGGGGGTCAGGAGGAGAGGAGAGTAGAACAGGGGGTTAGGAGGAGAAGAGAACAGGGGGTCGAGAGGAGAGGGAGGTCACATTGACACCTACACTGACCCCTCTACATTGACCCCCTTCACTGAACCCCCCCCCCTCTACATTGACACCTACACTGACCCCCCTACACTCACCCCACTTACACTGACCTCCCCTACACTGACCCCCTCCCCACACCTACACTGATCCCCCCCTACACTGACCCCTCCACACTGACACCTACACTTACCCCCCCCCCTACACTGACACCTACACTTACCCCCCCCCTACACTGACACCTACACTGATCCTCCCCCTACACTGACCCCCCTACACTGACACCCCCCCCCCACATTGACACCTACACTGAACCCCCTACACTGTATTTTTACTCATGTATTTTCATAAATATACACTAAAAATTATTGTATAAGCCAACATTTATTGTTTTGGCTAAAGTGGTGAAGGGTTCGCCCAGAGCGGGGCTTTAGCAGAGAAATGCTTTATAAATGCAAGAAAGTCATGGAAATAAAAAAATAAGAAAGTCAAAATAACATGAAAATGTAGAAAATAAATGTCTTCTTTCATGGTAAAATAAATAAATAAAAAGAATAGACTGTAACTATGTTACTATGTAACTATGTGACTGACAGGCTGATGGGAAAAGGACTGATATATTTACTGGTTGACTTAAAAAATGATTACCAATGAAATTTTCTGGGCTCCATACAATATAAGCCTGCCTGGGGGTGAGGAGGGGGGTCTGAGGAGGAGATGGGGGGGTAGGTGAGGAGAGGGGGGTCTTAGGAGGATATGGGGGGGGGGTAGGTGAGGAGAGGGGGGTCTTAGGAGGATATGGGGGGGGGTAGGTGAGGAGAGGGGGGTCTGAGGAGGAGATGGGGGGCAGGGGGTAGGTGAGGAGAGGGGGGTCTGAGGAGGAGATGGGGGGAGGGGGTAGGTGAGGAGAGGGGGGTCTGAGGGGGGAGGGGGTAGGTGAGGAGAGGGGGTTCTGAGGAGGAGATAGGAGGAGGGGGTAGGTGAGGAGAGGGGGGTCTGAGGGGGTAGGGGGGTCTGAGGGGGAGGAGATGGGGGTAGGTGAGGAGAGAGGGGTCTGAGGAGGAGAGGGGGGTCTGAGGAGGAGATGGGGGGTAGGTGAGGAGAGGGGGGTCTGAGGAGGAAATGGGAGGGTAGGTGAGGAGAGGGGGGGGTCTGAGGAGGAGAGATGGGGGGGTAGGTGAGCAGAGGGGGGTCTGAGGAGGAGATGGGGGGGTAGTTAGGAGAGGGGGGTCTGAGGAGAAGATGGGGGGGTAGGTGAGGAGATGGGGCTCTAGGGAAGAGAGGGGATGGGTAGATGAGAGGGCTCTAAGGATGAGGAGGAGAGAGGGAAGGTCTTGGGCTGAGTTCTCCCCCTTGTACTTACACACCACACCGGGAAGCATCGTTTTCCTCCCTCCAGCCATGTGACAAGGGGATAGAGGGGGGACGGCAGCCTTCTCTCACTGCACATCGGCGCTCTCTATTGCCACCTGCAGGCTGGAGAAAGTCTAATCCTGGTTGCTAGAAGCCAAGCGGCAGGCCAGCTAGCAACCAGTGTGTCCGCGTCGCGCAGCAGGCTAGCAAATACAGCCAGGTGAGGGCCGCCCAGCCAGCACAGAGGGGAGGAGGCTCGGGGCTAATAGTTATTTAAAATGAACAGGAGACCTGGGGCTTTTCAGGGCAACACTCGCGGGGCTATAGCCCTGGTCAGCCCCCCCCTGCCGACGCCACTGGGTGTGCGTAATACAAAGATTATCATTGGAGTTTGTTATAGACCTCCTAGTATTAATGTGGAGGGGGAGACTCCTGGCACGGATAGAAAGGGCTGCAAGGGTTGGGACAGTGTTAATAATGGTAAAGAGTTATTCGGATTCTGTGTTTGACCTGGATATTGCCAACATCCCTGTTGAATATATCAAAGAAAAAAATTCCCCTAGAGGGTGGGACTTTGGCGGCAAAAACCAGGACTTGAGTATATTTCATATGGAATTTATTAAACAATTGTAATATACAAAAAGACAGTAACAAAGAACAATGGTGTATCATAAAAACATGGCCATAGATACGTCTCTGGTGCTGGAGATGTCTGAGATGTCTGGACAGGACCAGACGCGTTTCGGTCAGTTTGCCTTTTTCAATAGTCCAACAAGAGAAGCCAGATCTCAGACACGTATGAGAGTTCTCTGGGAAACCAAGGAAGAGAGGCCGTGTAAAAAAGTTAAAATCTTAGCGGGTTGGAAAACCTCAGTTCACTTAAAGCCGTTAGAGGTGTGCGCCAGCTTATCGATATCTGTTTTCACAGATCTAAGAGTATGTAACGTATTGTACGTTTCTGGGTTTGAAAAGGGAACCCCCAAACACTTGATGGATAGTAAAAAAATAGGTGAGTTTGGTGAACCCCACAAGTGACAGTGGGTGTGCTCCTTCAATCAAAGTTCCCTCAAGGATCTCAAAAAGTAGGTCCGAGTTAAAGGGCGTCAGAATTTTCCTGTGGGGTTGTATATGTCTTGGAGGGACATCAATAAGAGGTAAGTATTGTACTGGGCTTCTCCAGTACAGGGTCCCTGTAGACGGGTCACCATTATCCACTCCTTTTGGGCTACGAAGACCACCCGTCTACAGGGACCCTGTACTGGAGAAGCCCAGTCACACATAAAAGATTGTGTCAAAAATCGTGACTAAAAATCTTCCTCCATGCACGTGATTAAGGGTGCTGCATGCTCCACTCAAAGTGCTCCAAGTGACTGGTGACAAACTAGCAGCTCACCTCAAGGATAGACTCCTAAGAGTCAAAGCAAGCCTTTAGACAATTCCAATAGCATGGTCTTCCAATCACCGCCTCCTGCTCCTTTCTCCAAATGTATGCAGCATCGGTGTGGAAATAAAGAACAGAATCTAGTGCTCTCTGCTAGGATGGGCAAACCACAGGCAGCAGCCTCACACACCCGGAAACGCCATTTCCTGGTGCCCCTTTGGTGGTTGATGTAAGCCACCGCGGTAGCATTGTCCGTCTGTACCCGTACAGGACGGCCCCGAAGTCGACCCGACCACTGGAAGAGACACAGTTTGATCGCTCTCAATTCCAAGATGTTGATTGGAAGGGAGGATTCCTCCTCCAACCAAGTGCCCTGGGCAGACAGGTTGCCCAGGACTCCACCCCAGCCCGACAGGCTGGCATCCGTGGTAATCACTGTCCACAGTAACGGACGGAAGGATTTTCCTTCCGACACAGCCGGGGACTGAAGCCACCACAGAAGATCCATTCTGGTCTGGCGACTCAACAAGACACTCAGATCCAAGGACTGAGGTAGCCTGTCCCACCTGGCCAGTATCTCCGCTTGGAGAGACCACGTGTGAGACTGAGCAAATGGTATCTCCTCGAAGGCTGATACCATCAACCCCAGGCACCGCCTACAGGTCCTGAGTGACGAGGATTCCTTGTCCCTGAGAGACCTGATCTCGTTCTGAAGGGTCCGGAGCTTGTCCTCCGGCAGAAATACGTTCGCTTGAGCAGAGTCCAGAACCATTCCCAAATAGGGAAGATGAACCGAAGGAGAAAAAAGTCGACTTCTGAACGTTGATGGTCCAACCAAACTCCTGGAGCGCCTGTACCGTAGTCGACAGATAGCGCAACAGGCTCTGACTGGCACGCGATCCTAACAGGAGATCGTCCAGATATCCCAAGACCGCAATGCCCTGTGCCCTCAACAGGCCCAAAACAGGCGCCAGCACTTTGGTAAAGACGCTTTGGAGCCGAGGCGAGACCGAAAGGCAACGCTACGAACTGATAGTGGTCCTCCGCTATGGCGAACCGGAGGTACCGCTGATGACCCTCGAAAATTGGGATGTGCAGGTACGCATCCTTTAGGTCGATAGAGGCCAGGAATTCCCCTGGAAACACCTGCGCAAACTTGCGGGACCACCGAGCGGAGGGATTCCATACGGAACTTTCGAACCCGCACAAAGCGGTTCAGAGCTTTCAAGTCCAGGATAGGACGTACCTTGCCCTCCTTTCTGGACAGGACACAGTGAACAGATTTGAGTAAAAACCCCCAAAACCTGTCCCGATGAGGCACCGGGACAATCACCCCCTGGGCAAGGAGATCCTGCACTGCTCGATGCAGGTCCTGTAACCGCCCTGGGGTCAAATGAAGATTTGAGGGAAAGAATCTGTCCGCCGGCCGCAAAAGGAATTCGATCTTGTATCCTGATCTAATGATTTCCTGAACCCACCTGTCCGGAATTCAGAGCAGCCAAGGTTGGAGGAAACCGCACAAACGTCCCCCCATCCCTGAACTGGGTGAGGGCATCCCTTCAGGCAGAGGCGGAATGAGCCGCCGCACCGGCGTGGCCGGTCTTTTGCTTGCCCGTCCAGGGCTTTTTCTGGCCACCTTGGCCCTTGAAGGGTTTGCCCTTGTTTTGTGTCTTGAAGGCACGAAAGGACCACTGATTGGGTCTAAAGGCGGGACCCCGTTTACCGCGAAAAGGCTTGTTCTTCGGAATCTGGGGCAGCAGAGTGCTTTTGCCCCCAGTGACTCCTTTCACCAAAGTATCTAAGGCCTTGCCAAAAAAGCGAGACCCTGCATAAGGAAAATCGGCCACCGTTTTCTGTGACGTCTGGTCAGCCGACCAGCTCTTCAACCAGATCAATCGACGGCTAAGCACCGCGACACTAGACAGGCACGCAGCCAAAGGGGCCTCATTCAAGGCCGCATCGCACAAATACAAACATGACCCCTTGATGAATTTGGTCCACCATGTCCAGCGTGGCAGGTGGGGCAGAATCAGACGCGAGAGTGCGTCTAAGCATCTTAGTCCAATCCGCCACTGCCTGAGCCACCAAGACAGAAGCGAAAATAGGTTTGAGCATGGAACCCGCCACCATGTAGGCATGGCGGGCCAGAGACTCCAACCTCCTGTCCGTAGGATCCCGGAACACCGGGGAATCCTCAGTGGGAACCAAAGTAGCCTTGTTTAGTACGGCCACAGTGTGATCCACCTGGGGAGCCACACACCAGTGCAAATCCGTAGAAGGGGTAGAGCAGTTGAAACTGTTTAGGCATCATGAAGGGACGTTTCAAACTGCGCCATTGTTCATTCACTGTGTGATGAAACAGCAGGGCAGGGAAACACCTGCGCAAACTTGCGGGACCTATGTGTACTAAAGGAGGACACAATGCCCGGAGGATTGGGCTCATCCTCCAAATGTAGTGTTTCTTTAACAGAAGAAATCAACGCATCCATAGCTGCGCGTTCTTCAGGCGACCCCGGGGGAGAATCATCTACCCCCTCCACCCCTGCCTCCCCCTCAGACCCCAGCGGGTCCTGAGAAGAGCGAGACCCTGAAAAGGGCATGCCACCCACAGCAGCCATATCCCCATCTGAATCAGAAGAGACAGATATCCTAGGCCTTTTTCTAGCAGCTCGTTCAGCCATCAGCACCTCCATTTTGGACACTAAAGTCGCCACCACAGCGGCCAAATTAGGTAGAACGGGGGGTTCAGCAGAACTGAGTTCCCCCACCAAGGCTGGGGGGAATTTGCTGTCCTGAGATTACATTGCAGAAAACACAATGTAAAAGGTACCGGCCCTTTAAGAGCGCTGCGGACCCCGCAGCCCACCGTTATATATACAGTGTACACAGACCCCCTACAGGGACAAAACTGAGCCCGAAAGGATAAAACAGAGTAAATATGGAAAGGACAGTCTGCAGAGCCCCACAGAGTGTTACCACACTGATCGCTGCTCCAGAGGAAAAGGAAGTGAGGTTGCCAGGGGCTGAACTATGTGCTGCAGGCTAAGGGAAAATGGCTGCCCATAGGAAGTAATAGGAGGCTTCAGCAAGATGGCCGGAACGATCGTTCTGCCACACACAAGATGGCGCCAAAACCACTACATAGCAAGCTGTTGCAAAAGCCCACAGTGAAGCCAGACATGCTGACCACACCTAAAATGGCGGACCGCGCGGTTTTTACCCGCAGCGGCCGCCGCACACAGTCTGCACCTCCAAACACCGAAGTGACACAGGAGAGGGACCCCCAAACCCACACAGCGCCAGCAGTGCAATAAAATAGACCCCCACAGGGATCGCATCAGGGAGCCCCACAAACGCACAGACATGAGGGGACACACAGCACACAGGACTGCCACCCCAGACAGAGGCCCCACACAGAAAGTACTTACTTGTATCGGAATGCTTGGGGTGCCTCTATTAAACGGAAAGCCTCTGTCCTCAGATGACAGGGAATGCCGTCAGCCAAAGCGCAGGACACTGCAGCACTGAACCGCAGATGTGTCCAGTGAGGTAGCCACTGGACACTGAGGGTAGCCGTTTAATAGAGGCTTGGGGTGCCTCTATTAAACGGAAAGCCTCTGTCCTCAGATGACAGGGAATGCCGTCAGCCAAAGCGCAGGACACTGCAGCACTGAACCGCAGATGTGTCCAGTGAGGTAGCCACCTCACAGGCTGCATCCCTGCTGCGAACAGGGATGGGTTGTTCTTAGTGCCAGGGCAAACCATAGCTGAACGCTCGATGGTGGGCTGGGGATCCATCTGACCCTCTGCCCTGGAGAGCCAGGGCGGTCAGTCCGATTCCCAGCTCCGCAAAATCCATCTTCGTCCAAAGATCCGACTAAACTAAAGCTGACAAAATAAACAGCTAGTAAAGCAAAGAAACTCATCCCCATCTTCTTTACGAAGAAAAATCTGGCACCCGCTGGAGAAGTGGACTTGCAAATGTGCCCTCGGCAAGCGTATCGACCACGTACTCCACCATGGCCTTATTCTCCGCAACCGAGAGAGGATAAACCCTGCCACGAGGGGGAATGGCACCAGGTTGCAAGTCTATGGCACAATCATACGGACGATGAGGAAGAAGAGTACCAGCGCGCACCTTGTCAAATACATCTTGATACTCATATTCAGTAGGCAATACTGAATCTGGGGAGGTACAAAGTACATTAACAGGCCCATGAATACAAACAGTGCCTCACTGTGGAGACCAATAGAGGATCTCAACAGACTGCCAATCCAAGGTCGGATTATTTTTCTAAAACAACAGAGTAGTGTGGGGATGATATAACCTGGAAACAGGTTGACTCCCTGTGAACAGCCCCTATAGCCATGTCAACTGGAACAATCTCGTGGGTAACCTGTGCCGGTTGCAGGGGTCTGCCATCAATCATCTCGATGACCAGTGGAGCAACACGGGGCTGCAAGGGTATGGAATTCGCAGCAGCAAACGTACTGTCAATAAAGTAACCGCCAGCACCGGAGTCTTCCAACGCCTTGGTAACCACCGAGTCTGTTGCCCAGGAGAGGACAACTGTGATTTGCGGTTTATCTTTAAAGGAAATTCAACCTAAGATCTGCCCTCGACAGGAACTCAGGTGCGAGCATTTCCCGGACGGGTAGGACAAAATTTCAGGAAATGTCCACCAAGGCCACAATACAGACACTGGCCTCCCTCCTCCAAAAGGCCCGCTCAGCCTCAGAAAGGCGAGTGAACCCTAGCTGCATGGGTTCACAGCCAGATGCACCATCCCCAGCAGGCATGGGAGGTAAGGGAGGAATGGGTGGGAAAGAAAACGTAGGCGCCAGTCTGGTAGGAGGCCTCCACAGGCGCTCCTTAAACGATGGTCTCTCCTTGAGCCTGGTATCAAAATCGGGAAGGAAATTAGAGCCTTGAGCTCATTCTTGGCCACGATCTCATCCTTCAATGCATCGGAGAGACCATAAGAGAAGACCGCCACCAGAGCCTCATTATTCCAGCCCACCTCTGCTGCCAGGGTACGAAATGCGATGGCATACTTGGCAACGGTTCGAATACCCTGTTGAATGGACAGGAGCAGCTTAGCAGCAGAAGCAGAGTGAGCAGGCACATTGAATACCCTACGAAAGGAGGCAACAAAACTCAGGTAATCAAGAATCACGGAGTTATCATTCTCCCAAAAGGGATTCGCCCAGGCAAAGGCCTTGCCTGAGAGCAACGAGATTAAGAAGCCCACCTTGGACATGTCAGAGGGAAAAGCCTGAGGAACCATGTCAATAGGAAGCCACGACACTGACTCGGTTCACCCCCAAAGCGCTGCGGGAGGGGAGCTGAACCAGTCATCCCTCTGGTAACAGCGACTTCAGCTGCAGAAGCCGCAACAGTTCCTAAATGTTTTGCAGGACAATTTCATGGATCAGATGGTGAATGCTCTGACAAGAAACAATGCGGTACAAGACCTACTGATTACCAACAATGCGGACCTGATCACGGATATAGAAATACGGGGCAACTTGGAAAACAGTTAACATAGGTCAATTAGTTTTAGTATAAATCATAGTAATGGGAAACACAAGAGTAATATAAGGACACTGAATTTCAAAAGAGCCAACTTCCCTAAACTGCGCTCTTTGCTAGACAATATCAAATGGGATAGAACCCTGGGAACAAAAGAACACAGAGGAAAAATTGGAGTGCTTCAAGAACATATAAAAAAGGAATTGGCCAGTGCATTCCAAAGAGGAATAAATTTAAAAGCGCAAAAAAGAAACCCTGGGTGGCTAAACTCCAACATAAAAAGGCATATTAATACTAAAAGAAAAGGCCTTCAAAAAATACAAGGCTGAGGGGTCATTTGCAGCATTCCAACATTACCAAGAGTGCAATAAGAAATGTAAAGGCAAAATCAAGGCAGCAAAAATAGAACACGAGAGACACATAACGGAAGAGAGTAAAAAAAAAACCCCAAGAAATTCTTTAAGCATATAAATAGATATGAGAGCTGAGAACACCTGCCTCAGGCGGAATAATGTACGGATAGTGAGCCTGCCAGAGAAGGTGAAAGGCAGGGACCCCGCTGACTTTGTGGAACGATGTCTATTGGATGTTTTTGTCTGCTATGCTTATCTTGCATCCTGGTGGAAGTTTGGATGTTCCAGACTGCAGGAAGCATCCCACCACTTGCCACCAATGTGACGGAATCCGGACACCCGACTGGGTATCTCTGCCAAGAATCTGCTTCCTAAGCTCTGGAACACGAGATCCGTGAATCTGGCTATAGTTACCCCAAGAACTCGACAGAACAAGTTTTGGAGTCAAACCAGAATGAACTGTTTATTGAACCAACTTACAGACTTTTATACACTTGAGAAGTAGGTCAGTGACCAGTCAAATATGTACCCAAAACATCACACAATGGTTTGGATAACGAGGTAGGGCTGACAATGAGATCATTACCATGCCAATTAACTGAGCACTTAAATCAGGCTAGGCAGAATGCACAGAATGCTAGCAGGTAAACAATAGATGAAACAATTAACCACCTGAACAATCAGGGATCTCATTCTAGGTTAGACCCACCAGCATCGAGCTCCCAAAGAACAATAGACATTATTAAAGTGTAAACACATCCCCACAGTAGATAATAGGTTGTTGTGTGAAAGACAGGTGGCTTGAGTTGATGAGATTACCAATAAGGATTGCTCCACAAAGACAGTGGCCAGGAGTCTAGCCTGCAGTCCTCTCCCAAAAGCCTCCTAAAGCCCCGTACACACGCACCGATTGTCGGCCGAATGATCGGCCGTCTTTTGTCCGGTGCTGTCCTGTAGGTTGAAAAGTGCTGAAGACTGCACACGAATTTTGACGGCCAACAACAGCCGACTGCAGAAGTGATGTCATGTGATGGTTAACTTTCCGTGTGTTTTTTCTTCTCTGAGCATGCCCAGTCTTGCTCATCTGCTGTTTGTTGGCCAAATTCTGTACTGACTGAGGAACAATCGGCCGTTCTGGTGTTGGCCAACAAAAATTTTAAAGCCTGCACACCAGATTATGTTTGGCCGAAAAGTCACAGTCGGTTGTCGGAAGCATCATACTAACAAGCCGACAATCGGCCGATCGGACGTTGGCCGAATATTTACGGCCGACAATCGGTACGTGTGTACGGGCCTTAAGTCTGTGACAAGTCCCTTCACTCTTTCAACAAAAAACACACATATAGAACCCAGGATAACCGGGGTAACACCAAATGCTGAGTCCAGTGTGGTTGTACAGCGAGTCTGATTAGTGCAGACCCTACTGGGGTTCTTGGTCACCCTGTGCCCCTAATAGACTCAGGGTGACTTACACATAAGAGGGGCTGGGGAAGCTGGACAAGGAGTCTCCCAAGCTCTCTGAAGCAATCTGGGTTCCACAAGCCCCCCAACCAAAGTGACTCACGTCACAGCAGTCTATTGGATGTTTTTGGCAAGGAGGCCTTCTTGGCTCTGTACACAGTGGAGAGAACTCAGAGTCCCCATGCGGACGTTACAGCCAGGGAGATCACAGCGCACCTAGCTGGCGCGACTTTTAAATTACAGAGATAAGGAAACAATTCTTTGCTCATTATTTAATGGGTGTTGTATATCATTTTATCCAGATTACTCGGTCGGAGGTCCAGAAAAGCAGAGCTAAGTTTACATCGTCAAGCAGCGTCTCCAGAAGTTGCAGGCCTCTTATGCAATGCTATACTCGGCCAAACTCCGCATAAAGGCTCAGGGGCGTGCACACTTTTTTGAAAATGCCGCGGTCACTTCTGCCTGGCTTGATTCGAATTAACATATGTTCCGTCCATCACACAGACCCATGGAGGAAGATAAATGAACGGCCATCACCTTCACACTGCTACTTTTATATACCCTGGTGAGAGCAATATAAGTATACCTACACAGCATTAAGGCTAGTCATCGGGAAGAATTTCACTATGCTTTACAAAGAGTGATAGGAATCAGATATATATTCACTAAGAGGTGGCCTTACTGGTACTTTACCTCAGGTTTATCTTTTTTGCTACCTAGTTTTTATGCCGTCCGGTTGGCGGCAGGAGGGACCAGTTGTTCCTCACTGACATTTACATGGTTTTTGCCTTACTGTAAGAGACGCTCAGCTGGACCCAAACAGGCGTTTGTGTGCATGCCCAGGCACTCAGGAAGAAATGTGCATATGCGCGAACGTGACGTGCGCATGTATTTGGCGCCAAACGGCCTATTTAAACTGAGCAGTGACAGGAGCATATTGCTGAGTGGTCTTTCAGCTTGTTCCTGTTTACCTGTGCCCTGACCTGCTTCTGGATTACCCATACCGACCCGGCTTGCATCTGACTCTCCTCTGGATTCCTGCCTGCCTACCTGTGACCCCGGCCTGTGTTTGACCCTGCTCCTGTCTTTATGCCTTTGTACCTCCCTGCCAGACTGTGTGCCGACTTCGGCTTGTATCCTGACTCCTCTTCTGTCTCACGTTCCTGTACCCGCGCTGCCCTGCTGTTGAAGGCTCCTTGGCTTGTGTTCCGGCTTCACTCCTGCCTTCTCATCCAGCATCACCAAGTTCCAGTTCCAGGTGCTCATCCGGTGATCCACAGCCATCAGTCTGCTGTCAAGGCATCACCTGCTATACCGGCCCTCGTGCCACTCTGTGTCCTACACCGCATGTCATCTCTACCAGGGGTGTTGGACAGGAGGTGCAAGAGAAGCCCTCTCTACAGCTTGACCTCCACAAGGTACATGATACTTACTTGTTTTCACTCCTGTGCCTACGACAGTATGAGAAGCCAGCAGACATCACAGCGGATCATCTTCCTGTGGCCTAAGAACACGGAGGTTACTGGCTGCCCGACTTACTAATAGCAGTGCAATCGGGTCAACCCTCTTGTTCGTCGGCGGCGACAGGTGAGGTCTCTGCTATATACCAAGCATACACAATGGAGTTGCCTTTTTATGACTGTTTGGGGTCCTACGGAGTCCAACTGAACTATGTAAGAGGGGCTACGTGCTCGTTTTATACCCTGCAACACGCCTAACCTCTTTTTTTGTCATGTCTACAGTAACTATAGTTTTGTGGAACATTAGGGGTCTCTATGATGCCCTAAAACGCACTATGATACACACTTTACTTCGGAGGCATCTACCTGCGATTTGTGCATTACAAGAGATGCACCTCACCAGAGACTGTCATGTCTTAATTTTGCCTGGGTTAGGAAAGCGTACCATTCCACTCACACTGTATATTCGAGGGGTGTTAGCGTTTTGATAAACAACTCCTTAGACTACCAAGAGCTGGATAGTTCTGTCGATACCGAAGTGTTTTTGACATTCTAGCATTTATCTATATACCACCCCCATACAATGAGATCCTCAAAACCTTACTAGCGTATCAATTATGCTGCCCAGAGTTACCACTGTTTATTATGGAAGATTTTAACTGCTGGCTAGATCCAACTTTGGATAGACATTTCCTTGTTCCTGTAGACCGCGGTGTTCGCCATACGGCCCTCTTGCAGCTTTCTAAGGAGCTGGGGTGGGTTGAATCTTGGAGGGGCATGCATCCAAGGGAGCACGTTTTTTCCTGCTTCTCAAAGACACATACATCCTTGTCTAGAATAGACTTATGTCTATGTAACTCCCAGGCAGTCAGACATGTGAATGACATTGCATATACCACCCGGGGAATTTCTGATCACTTATAGTTACATAGTTACATAGTTAGTGAGGCTGAAAAAAGACACAAGTCCATCCAGTTCAACCTATGATGTGTGTGTGTGTGTTTGCTTTTAACCGTACATTGTATACCCCTGTATGTTGTGGTCTTTAAGGTGTCCATCCAATAGTTTTTTGAAACTATCAATGCTCCCCGCTGATACGACTGCTTGTGGAAGAGAATTCCACATCCTTACTGCTCTTACAGTGAAGAACCCCTTACGCACTTTAAGGTTAAACCGCCTTTCCTCAAGTTTTAGCGAGTGGCCACGTGTCTTATTGTATCTCCTTTCTCTAAATAGTTTGTTCCTTATGCTAGGGTCGCCAGTACAGTATTTGTACATTGATATCATATCCCCCCTCAATCGTCTCTTCTCCAGAGAGAATAGGTTCAGTGCTTGTAGTCTTTCCTCATAGCTGATGTCCTCCATTCCCCTAATTATTTTTGTTGCCCTTCTCTGGACTTTCTCCAGTTCCAGCACATCCTTCCTGAGGACCGGTGCCCAGAACTGGACAGCATACTCCAGATGTGGCCGGACCAGAGTCTTGTAGAGTGGAAGAATAATCTCTTTATTTCTGGAGTGAATCCCCTTTTTTATACAACCCAGTATTCTGTTGGCTTTGCTTGCGGCGGCTTGGCATTGCATGCCACTGCCAAGCCTGTTGTCTACCAGTACCCCCAGGTCCCTTTCCATCCTAGACTCACTGACCATTGCTGGTGTGTGTGGAGGTTCGATCACCATCTGGGCTGCTAAAGGCCCCTTGGAAGCTTAATGCCTTTTGGTTAAACCTTATACCCGTGCGCTCTGGCAGCAGGAAGGCAATATCTGAGTTCATGCTGATCACCCTGTGTATGGGGGCTCTTTGGGATACTTTCAAGGCCTTATTGCGGGGCCGTTTCATATCTGAAATCCAGGCCATTAAAAGGGCAACAGTGGCTCAGGGGGAAGGTGTGGAAAGACTGGTGCGTGACCTTGAAACCAAATTCATTGATGATCTGACAGAATTGAATAGGGAGGGGTGGTTGGAGGGTCAGGAGGCATTATCCCACATAACCACTTCAGCTGCAGAGGGAAAGTGCTTCAACAGGTTGGCATTCTACCAGGATCTGGACCAGACGGGTCGCCTACTAGCTAAGCTTCCTTGCCCCCACCGGTCCTCCATGGGTATTAGTGCTTTGAGAGATTGTGATGGCAAGACAGTTAACACTCAAGAGCTGTTCATGACTGAATTGGTCAATTATTATTCCACACTTTACCGCTCTAAACAATCCCACTCAGAGGACCAACTGGTACGATATGTGGATGCTCTCCCTTTCCCATCACTTTCTTCGGTGGACCGAGACATGTTGAATGCACCACTGACATTGGAGGAGTTGAGGGGGGTGACTAGTCCGTTCCCTAACTCGAAGGCACCTCGAGAGGATGGGTTGCCAATAGAGGTGTACAAGACATGAGATCTTACCTAAATTGCTACAGGTGTTTGATAAAGCCAGGGCCAGTGGTTGCCTTCCTTAGATTATGACCAGGGCTAATATTATCCTGCTGCCGAAACCTGGAAAGGATCCGCTGGATCCAGGGTCCTACAGGCCCACTTCGCTTTTACAGAGTGACATTAAGATTCTCGCAAAGGCATTGGCCCTGCGACTAAACAAGGTTATTGCGTCTATCATACATGATGATTAGGCGGGCTTTATGCCACAAAAGTCTACATCAAGTAACCTATGCAGACTATTCCTAAACTTAAAATCTCTAGGGGATAATGTGGGTGACAGAGCGTTGCTGTCGCTTGATGCTCATAAGGCCTACTACAGAATTGAATGGAAATAATTGTGATCAGTAATGCATAAATTTGGCTTTGGCGAAGGGTTTATCTCATGGATTCAGTTACTTTATTACACCCCAAAGGTGAGCATTAGGGAAGCGCGCAGGATGTTGGCCAGCTTCGATCTCCACAGGGGTACAAGACAGGGCTGCCCTCTGTCAACGCTCTTGTTTGCGCTGGCTATTGAGCCTATGGCTGCACTCATTAGATCCAATGCGAAGATTTGCGGGTTTAAATATGGATAGGTACAAGAAAAAATAATGTTATACGCAAATGATTCCATGCTCATGTTGGTTGATTCTACCACCTCTCTTGAAGAAACAATGTCAGTAATCTTGGAGTTTGGCACATACCCGGGTTTGCACATAAACTGGTCAAAGTCCTCCCTGATGCCCCTGGATGGGTTCCTGGAGGTTACATCACAGGTTACAGCTAACATACCCATTTCCTATCAAATTAAATATCTTGGTATTCAGGTCAGACCTCAACCTTTGGACTATATAACCCTAAATCTGACCCCCCTGCTTGTCAAATTTAGGGATAGAGTTAAAATATGGGTGAAACTTTATGTCTCTGGTTGGTCAGACTAACCTTATTAAGATGATCCTCATGCCACAACTGTTATACATACATACTCTACAACTCCCCGGTGGTTATGCCACTAAAAATGTTTCATATCATTAACACTATATTTAGATCTCTCCTGTGGTTATCCAAAAACCCAAGGATGAAGTTGGAACAATTTCAGAGACTTAAGGATGCAGTAGGTTTGGCTCTTCCCAACCCTTGGCTTTATTACCTGGCCTCCCAAATGCATTATATTGCATGCTCCATACACTCCTCCACTAATGAAAGAGGGACCGACCCCTCTGTTAAAGTAATTACCCACACAGTAGGGGTGAAAAATGTGGCATGTGGTCTGGAGGGACTTAAGTTTTGCAAATCCAACAAACTATACCCCACTTATGCCTTAATGCAAAAAACTTGGAATAAGGTTAGGCAGTTGCAACAGATAATGGGTTTTAATCTCATCTGGAACAATGAGTACTACCCAGAGTTGGATAAGATGGATGGTGGTACGAGATGGTCCCCCTATGGGATCACTCACATACACCATATTTTCACTTATGGTAGGCTGTACTCCTTTCCAGAATTACAAGAGAGGTATAAGCTCCCTGCCTCAATGTTCTTCTTTTACATGCAGCTATCCCATGCGGTAAAAACACAAGGTGGGCCTGATATGTGGGTACAATGGCCCACTCCGATATTCAATTACATGTACGAGGTTGATTCATACAGAGGTTTATTTCTCCCAGTGGTAGAGGGTAATTACGAATTTGTTTTAGAGGTTACCCTTGGGTAATGGGGTGTGGGGTTATGGGCATATTCATGCAAATCGTGTATCTGTTAATGGTTATGATTTACTATGTTTCTATAGATGTAATACTTTTATGCTTTTAAATCTGTATGTTGTATTGTGACTGAGCTGGAGACTGTACTGCTGGCACAATTTTTCAATAGATTTTGGCCCCATAGAGCTGCCGTGGCTGAGGCCATCCGCTCTTCATCTCTTGGCTTATCACTCTGCTTGCTAGGGCCAACCACAAGGGGTATCCCAGACAAGCCCCCAAATGTAATGCAACCCCAGTAAGGGCCGCTGGAAGATGACTGTTGTGACGGTACTCACCGTCACTGGGACTAAAAAACAGGTACTTAATGGACACTGAGAATATGGTTTGGATTACTTGAAACGGGACAGTAATATTTATTTCAAGAAACCTATGAAGACTGCCTCACACAGTCAGACTTATAACAGATACTAATATCCTCAGCTCAACCACCTGTCTTCCACACATCGTTGAATATGCTGATATACTCACCTGTTATCTACTGGGGGTTCTGTGTTTACACTTCTGATGTGTATTGTACTTCAAGTGTCAGAGACGGACAGTCTGTCACTGGTGGCCCCTTCCTATTGTCTGTGTATTAAGATGTGATGTGTATTCTGTTAAGCCTGTCTGTCCCATTGTTAATGAGCTCACATATTGTTTCTGTCCAGATGGCTAGATAATTAGTCCAGGTTCATTCTATTTCTGTATACAATTTCATCTGCATATGAAAATGTGTTCAGGCAACCCCTGACCTGATGGGGTTATCTGCTCAGGAGGGGGATGTCCATGCTGTATATGAGTTGTTCAATAAAGGAGAAAGTTCCAAAACTTGTACAAGCTAAGTTGTTGGCTAGCTTTGTATGGGGGCGGCTAGGATATTTGATATCTATGTCCAAGACGGAAGGAAGCTGTATACTGACGGAAGCCCACAAACACAGTGTGGGTCAAGGTTCCGTTACATTGGTGGCAAGCAGTAGGATGCTTCCTGCAGTCTGGGACATCCTAACCTCCACCAGGATCCAAGGACAGGATAGCAGGAGAGGAGAGGAGAGGTACAGATATCAGCCGTCATGGAAGAGGAATTTGGAAGGAGGTTGCTAGAGATGCGGATACAGCACATGGGACCAGTATCCGAGCAGGTCCTGCGAAGATGGTATGATTCAATCCTCAGCCACTTGTTAACTTCCCTAATCTCCCGCTGCATCTCTGGTGTGGCTCGAGGTACAGGTAGTATTTCTGAAAATACTACCTTGGAGGTCCCAGTCCTCAACTTAGCTCCCAAGTCCCTGAAATCATTTAGAACTCTCCATCTTCCTCTGCCTATGTCATTGGTACCCACGTGTACCATGACAGCTGGGTCTTCCCCAGCCCCACCCAGTAATCTGTCCACCCGATCCGCAATGTGCCGAACCCGAGCGCCCGGTAAACAACAGACTGTTCAGCGCACACAGTCTTTGTGGCAGATACCACTGTCTGTCCTTCTAATAATTGAGTCCCCTACCACCAGCACCTGTTTTCCTTTCCCTTTCTCCCGGCCTCACTAGAGGAGTTCTTCCTCTGGCAGCTAGGGGCGTCGCTCTGCTCCAGCAATGCTGGTCCCTGACTGGTTTCCCCAACATCACGCAACGGGGCGTATCTATTGGGGTGCTCCAGCCCGGTACCAGCCTCCTTGCCTTGTCCCCTTCGACCCCTCCTGTCACCCCTCTACTCTGCTCTGATGCCTGCACCTCCAATACTCTGCCCACTTCTGTGCAGGCCCCTGCCTGCGCCTGACTGGTACGATCCTGGCTCTTCTTCGGTATGGAAATTTGGCTCAGTTTCCTCCACTGCCCTATGAGAAGCCTCTAACAGAGCCAGTGGGGAGACTCTCCTCTCAGCAGACACACCTGGAAGCCATGACACCCTAACCAAAAAGCAATCATGGCCCTGCTGTTAGGCAGACAAGGCCCACCATGCATTTACCTAGCACCTACTTGTACTATTCTTGGGGCACCTAGAGCTGTCCCAAGTCTTTTAAAAGCCTATAGTGTATACTCCAAAAAAAAAAAAAATTGTGGTCTGCTGCTAAATTTTCCCCATATTTGATTCCCTCCTTCAGGCCAGTGTTCCATAACTCAATTTCCGCACCTGGGTGGGGATCTGTGCTGACATGGAGCTAGTCAGGAAAGGAAAATTGCGGTAAGTATTTGATATTAAATTTTATGGTTTCCTGACAGCTCTATGTCAGCCTACCACTGGGAACTAGCTAGCTAACCAGGGTGGGATAATGCAGAAACTAAATAGGGTTAATTATGGCCTCCGGCTAACGAGACAACCGTTTTGCCAAAATTAACAGTTGTCAAAAATTATGGATCTATGCGCGATAGTGAGAAATAAAGGTTTGTATGGATTGCTGCCTTGCATATGGTCTTCATTGAGTCGCTACAGGCGGCTGCCCAGGGAGTTGAGACATTTCTTGTGGAGCACGCTGATATTTCTTCAAAAGGGCCAACACCCTGTCCTTATATGAGAGGGAGATCACTTTCACAATCCAAGAAGAAATCACTCTGCTTGAAGCTCTTGCCCCCTTGCGTGAACCTCTGGAACCACAAAACAGGCAAACTGATGCCCTGAAATTTTGGGGTAGCATGGATCAAAGTCTTTAGTGTCTCCTCGACATCCAAATGACTCATTTTTTGTCCAGGTGAAAAGTAGACAACTATTTATTGACTTAGAATCTTGAGGCCACTTGAAATAGAATCCAGGGTCGGGAACAGAATAACTCTGTCCGCCAGGAAGAACTTATAGGGTTCTTTATACCCGTGACCTGCCCACTCAGAAACCCTCCTAGCTTAGGCTACTGCCACCTGGAAAGCTGGTAATTCCCATAGCAACAACTCCATCATGGATTTTTGGAGCAGACAGGTAGTTGAGTATTGTGAAGTCCCATGTACAAACGTGGGAGCTCTGGGAGGCCTCATCTTTCTTACCGCGTTAAGAATTGAAGAATCAGAGGTCCACTGCATCCCGCTAAGGGCTGACATGGAAGAGAGGTGTGTCTTTTGAGTGTGCTTGACCTCTTTGAAGAAAACCAAGGACATGACAAACTCTTGCTTCCCTGGAAAAAAATTTCTAAAGTAGCATATTCTTGGAATTTTGCCAGATTTTATTCATGCTGCTCTTCCGTGCCCTCATGAGGGCATCTACCATTTTTAGAGAGCAACCTAAATCCACGAACCTTCGCCTCTCAAAATCCAGGCAGCTAAATAGAGCTTCTCCGGAGCTGGATGGAGAACTTGACCATTTGCCACTGTCTGGCAACTGAGAAGACTTGTACTAGGTGTCTGTGAGATATAACTAGTTTGGTGCATAGTTACATAGTTAGTCAGGTTGAAAAAAGACACAAGTCCATCCGGTTCAACCAAAAAAAAAACAGTATTAAAAACCCTACTATACAATCCCATACACACAATCCTATACCTGCTGTTGATCAAGAGGAAGCGAAAATAAACCCCAGCAAAACATGATCCAATTTGCTACAGCAGGGGAAAAAATTCCTTCCTGATCCCCGAGAGGCAATTTGATATTCCCTGGATCAACTTTACCTAAAAAAAAAATTTAGTACCCATTTATATTATGTACACCTAGGAAAGAACCCAGGCCTTTTTTAAAGCAATCTAGTGAGCTAGCCAGAACCACCTCTGGAGGGAGTCTATTCCACATTTTCACAGCTCTTATGGTGAAGAAACCTTTCCGTATTTGAAGACTAAATCTGTTTTCCTCTAGACGTAAAGAGTGCCCCCTTGTCCTCTGTGTTGACCTTAATGTGAACAACTCAAACCCAAGTTCACTATATGGACCCCTTATGTATTTATACATGTTGATCATATCCCCACTTAATCTCCTCTTCTCAAGAGAGAATAAATTCTAATCTTTTCTCATAGCTGAGGTCCTCCATGCCTCTTACCAGTTTGGTTGCCCTTCTCTGCACTTTCTCCAGTTCCCCAATATCCTTTTTAAGAACTGGTGCCCAAAACTGAACAGCATATTCCAGATGAGGTCTTACTAATGATTTGTACAGGGGCAAAATTATATCGCTCTCTGGAGTACATGCCTCTGTTAATACAAGAAAGGACTTTGCTTGCTTTGGAAACAGCAGCTTGGCATTGCATGCTATCATTAAGCTTATGATCTACCAGAACACCCAGATCCTTCTCTGCTATGGATTCCCCCAGTTCTACTCCACCTAGTATGTATGATGCATGCATATTCTTAGCCCCCAAGTGCATAACTTTACATTTATCAACATTAAACCTCATTTGCCACATAGTTGCCCAATGAAACAGTGCATTGAGGTCAGATTGTAAGTTGGAGACATCCTGTAAAGATATTATTCCACTGCAAAGCTTGGTGTCATCTGCAAAGACTGAAATGGTGCTTTTAATCCCAGACCCTATATCATTTATAAAGATATTAAAAAGTAAGGGACCCAACACTGAACCTTGGGGTACACCACTGATAAATTTAGACCATTCAGAGTAAGAATCATTAACCACTACTCTCTGAATTCTATCTTTTAGCCAATTTTCCAAGCCTGTAGACTTTACCTTACACATTAGCCGTGTGTGGGGAACTGTGTCAAACTCTTTTGCAAAATCAAAATATACTACATCCACAGCCACCCCTCTGTCAAAGGTTTTACTTACCTTCTCATAAAAAGAAATCAGGTTTGTTTGACAACTTCTGTCTCTTATGAATCCATGCTGTCTGTTGCTTAAAAAAATGTTTTCCAGCAAGAACTCATCTATGTGGTCTTTTATTAAACTCTCCAATATCTTCCCAACTATAGAAGTTAAACTAACAGGTCTATAGTTACTTGGCAAAGACTTTGATCCCTTTTCAAATATAGGTACCGCATTGGCCCTACGCCAATCCAGTGGTACTATTCCAGTCCTTAACGAGTCCCTAAAAATTAGAAACAAAAGCTTAGAAATGACAGCGCTCAATTCTTTTAGGATGCGTGGGTGGATGCCATCTGGTCCAGGCGCTTTATCCACTCTTATTCTGTCTAAATATTTCTGGACCATATCACTTTTGAGCCATTGTGGATCATTTGGGGCTGTGTCAATACCGTCCTCATTATGGTCATGAGCTCCCCCATGCTCCTTTATATGTACAGAGCTGAAGAAAGTATTTAATAAATTTGCCTTCTCTTTGTCCCCAGTCACCCACCCCTGATTATTTTGTAAAGGGCCTACATGTCCTTCATGCTCACTGTTAAAAAGAAGCCACTGGAAAAGTTATCTTCTCCACTGAGGACAGGGGAGACCATGGTCCCAATAGTTACCAGGCATGCAGACTCTGGCAGGTGAAGAGGAACGCCAGGACATTTCAGTAACTTTCCACCAAAATGTTCTCTAGCAGCAGAGAAAGGCATACTTTGAACCATGATTAGTTGGGCTTCTAATTACAGAAAGACTGTGGTCAGATCAAAGACTGGTCAGATGACCCTGTTCTTTATTTGCAAACTGCCAACTCAGACATTTATCTTGAGGCAGGAAGCCAGACTGTCCACATTCACAGAACCTTGCTTTCAATTTAAGCTTTATCTTCTGAACAAATTTAGTGAATAAGTACTTCCTTGAAGTCCACATTATCTTCTAATGGTGACATAATGTACCTGACTAATCCCATCAGGGACACACTGACCAAAAGAGGTGACTCAAAATGCTGGACACCTTCCTCTTCACAAGGGCATAGTTTTGACATCTGCTATGAAAACATGCATTTTACTACATTCTTCTAACAGATGGGCACTGTCCCCTACCTTCTGTGGTAGGGCTGGTCTTTATTTGGGGTTAGCATTTGTTTTTCTGCAGACGCAAAAGGCAGGCAAAAAACATTGAGATTGTTCAATGACTATTAAGCAGCAGTGCAGTGGAAGAAAGCTCAGTATCTCGGTAATATTAAGGCAAGTGTCCACTGCAGCCATAATATTTCAACATTTCCCCATTAAGAGTGATTTACACCTCATGCTGCCCCAGAGACCAGCAGAGGGGGCTCCCTCATAGACCATGCGTTTAGCATGTGAACACAAGACCAACATCCCAGCAGGGCAGGATGGATAGTCTGAAATTTATACGAGCTAGGTAGGAGACATGTGCCAATTTCTTGGATCCTGTCCTGTCACAGGATAAGTGAAAATGACTCCTTTAGAGTGTATTGAGCAAGTGTTTAATGAATGTGACAGCCTGTTAGGTGGTGTCATCTTTATAAGAGAAAGAAAGTGTATTGCACTTGATATAATCAAACATATGTAAAATGTATAAAAATCAAAAATGGAAGACAATGCATCCTGGTGTCCTTAACGGCAATCATCAGGGATATGGCAACTGCTTCAAAGTGCAGATAAATGATATTTAATCGTGCATGACCGCCACCAACAGAAGGATTGAACACTCACCAGATGTCCAGGCTTCTATTACAGCAGCTAGAAAGCCTCAAAAGCACTTAAATGGGTCACACTGGATGTCAGAACAGTGGATAACTTCCGCCCAATCACTGCAGCAGGTTCCAACTGGAGATAAATCAGCTCAGCCAGAGCCCAGATCCTTGGCTGCTTGAACCAGACAAGATTTATACGGTCATTTTCATTTGTTTCTTCTCTTTGGAAGAGTCTGAAGAGGATTGCTTGCCTGGAAAGGCTTGGAGACTGTTCATTGCCAGAATAGGTAACCCCTTCACAGGATGAGTGGAAACACTCCTTTAGAGTGTATTGACCACAGGCTTAATGAATGTGACAATCTGTTAAGTGTCGTCGTATTTATCCTTTGTTGCTTGAACAAAGCAGCATTCTTGCAGTCATGCTCATCTGTGTCTTCTCTTTGGAAGAGTTTGAAGAGGGTTTTTTGCCTGGGAAGGCTTCGAGATGCTCATTGCCAGAATAGGTAACCCTTTCACTGGATGAGTGGAAACACTCCTTTAGAGTGTATAACCCACACACAGGGCCCTGCAGGAATCATCAGCACTGGGGTCCCCCCTCTGTGGTCAGTCTCCCTGTTGCTAGTGGAAGAACCTGGCGAGCTGTCAGCTGGCTGTGGACCGCATGCCACCGGGACCCTGACACTGGAAGTGTTGCTGCGTTCTCCCCTGTGTTCCCCAGGGGCAGTGGAAGAGCAGTGATGGAGGATATAGGGGCAACATACCAGGGAAACCATGGCTCATTTTGCGGCAGCGTTTGTAGCCCCTATGCCCCCCGGTCACTGCTCTCCCACTGCCCGTGGAGAACACGGGAGAGCGCAGTAACATACACGAAACCGGAAGTGCGGCTCAAATTCAGGGTCCTGGTGGCTCGTGGTCCATGGCCAACTGACGGCTCGCCGGGTCTTGATGATTCCTGCAGGGCCCATTCATTAACAGTCTGGAGCAGGTAGCAGCTTTCTGCTGATTGTCTTAGCTTTGGTCTGCATATATACATAATGCATCAGAGTGTTTTTTTTTCTCTGCACAGCTCTGCCCTTCCTGCTGGTTGGGGCGGTTTTAGGTGTGCATCGCTGTATTTGAACTCGAGGCATTTGGTGGTGCTGGTTAGCACAGCTCTGAAGAAGGGGGTGTGCCCCCAAAGCGCGTTAGTGTGCTTATGTGAGGTTGCAAGTCATTTGGTAACTTAAAGTGATTGTAAAGTCTAATGCAATTGGTTTTGCACAGAGCAGCCTGGATCCTCCTCTTCTCGGGTCCCTTGTCACTCCTCCTGGCCCCTCCCTCCTGAAAAGTTCCCCCACAGCAAGCAGCTTGCTTTGGGGGCACCCGGGCAGAGTCACAGCTCCATGTATCCATTCAGACTTGGAGCCGCAACCCAGCCCTGCCCCTCTCCTGATTGGCTGACTGACCTTGATTGACGACAAAAGCGAAGTTGGGACTTCCACATGACAGGACATGGGCGCCACAAAGTGACGTCATATCCCGCACGGGAATGTGTGGCGCCGATGCTCTGCGGCCGCCACCCAGCCCCCCAACCTAGACCCCGCCCAACAGAGTTGGCGGGGGAGGGGGGCAAAGAGGAGGGACAGGAAGCGGACGGAGCTCATCGCAGTTCCCAGGAAGGACACAGCCCCGGAACAAAACGCAAACCCAGAGGACTTGTACAAAGCATAATCACAGTAATATTGGTAAAATCATAAAGAAAAAGATAAACTTGGCAAAACATATGTATAATAAGACCAAATTATAGGACCAGATTAGCCACCTCAGTGTAAGCTATACCCCCATGGGGCTGTGGGGTTATACTTGCTTATTATATTTTACTTTACTTATTTATGTATATTTTCTTTAGACCTTGCAACATGCCTACTCCTGATGAAGTGATATTTTCACAAAACGCGTTGAGTTCAACACAGGCTATGTCAGCTTTTAAAAGTTGTTGTTATCATACTTTGTATTTATGACCTTATTTATGCTCTATGTACTTATTTGTATGTACCAGGATAATAATGTATTACCATGTACTTTTGTCTTGGACCATGTATACTCACCTTTGTTTCATTTAGGTGTACCCCATTACCATGGGCTACACGTTTCCAGTGAACATTTGGTTTTACCAGTATCTGGTCTATAGACCGCCAATAAATATATACGATTTTACATTATCCTTTGGTCCCTTTCATTATATATATATATATGTTTATTTGGGTCTGGTCCCACCTCATGTAAAGTCCCAACTTCGCTTTTGTCTTTTTTGCTTTCATGCAAACAGGGATGGAGACTCCGGTGGTCAGGAGTCTCATTTAAAGTCCCAAACTCCCTTCCCCCATAATCATTGACCTTGATTGACAGCAGTGGGAGCCAATCACGCTGCACTGTCATCTCAGCCAATGAGGAGGGGAGTCCCAGGCAGCTGATACACTCCTGAAACATCCTTGGATAAAGAGGGGCTCAGGTTTTAGGGGGGCTGCTGTACACAGGATGTTTTTTTTTCATCCTGATGCATAGAATGCATTAAAAAAAAAAAAAAAAACACCTTCTTCCTTTAGAATCCCTTTTAGCCCCGGTTCACACTTATGCGATGCGGGAAGGCTGCGAATCCGCAGCCTGTTCCCGCATTGCAAACGCACCCCCGGCAGTTCTCACTGCCATATACGATACGCTGGGGGTGTCAACGTAATCTTAACGACACCCCCAGTTTGATCGCATATCGCAGTGCGATCTTGCAGTTCGCACAGGATCGGATCGCACAAGTGTGAACCGCTGTGCGATCCGATCCTGATGCGGCTGCCAAAAAGGGTCCTGTGCGTGTTTGCTGCGGGTGCGGTGCGAATTTAGCCATACAAAGTGTATGGCTAAACTCGCACCGCACAGCCGATCGCATGTAATGAAGGAGCAGTGCGCTCCGACATTACATGCGAACATGCAGCCGCAGTAATGTGAACCGAGGCTTAGATAACAAAGATGTTTAAAAGTTATCCATCTTTAAAACATTAAATTGCAGCCCTGCAGACAAAAAAAAGCAGTGCAAAACAAATTCAATGCTATAGGAATGTTTACTTGGAAATAACCCTCTAAGAGGTTAACTACTGCTAAGAAAGGCTAAATACTGCAGCCTCCCTGACCAGCTCAGACATTCACCAGGTGAGAATTCATCAAACCCAGTCATGCCAGAAGCAGGACAATGGAAAAGGTAGAACTCTAACATTTTATAATAATATTCTGCAATGTACACAGATCACCCAAGGGGAGTGTAAATATCATCATTGCACATTTTAACAAAAGTGAAGTACACTTTAATAGTCCACAAGCAGGTGCCTTTATACAACCTCAAGCTGCTGTGGAGCTCAAAATCACCCCAGCTGCCCTATGGGGATCCATGCAATCTAAAGAAACATCACTGAATGAAGTAAGATGCAGCATGCATCACAGAAATAAAATCAGGCAGAATTACATACCAGATAGCTGCACAGCCATGGTGTCACCTTGGAAACAGCCATGCATTTAGCAGGGCATCAATCCCAATGACAGTCATAACCCCCTGCACCTGGGCAAAAGCTCGATGACCAGAAGCTTATTGCAGCCAGGTAAGGGGTGCTGCTTAGTCCTACAAGCTGAGAAGGAAAACAAAGGAACGCCGCCCTGAGGGAGGGAGTAACATTTTTGAGTTAGATCCTGCAGGTGGGGGTATAGGCAAAGCCTATTGGTAGGCACACATGGAGCTGTCAGGACGAGATGGCAACCCTAAGTGACATGCATCAGTTTACATTACAGTGTGATACTAGCTGACGGTAGAGGACAGCGGCACCCTACACAGATTAGCAAATGTTTTACAAGCCTCCTTGAGAAAGGGCCATGTCCCTAAGTCTGGCCATACAATATACCATTTTCTTTTTCAATTTTCTTTAGATTATCCTTAAACTATGTAATGCAATAAAAGTTTTTAGGTCTGACCTTGTATATGGTTTTGGTAAATCTATAGGAAATTGTACATGACAATTGTATAATGTAATGTATTAAGTGGATATTGTCTTTTGTTTTGATAAATGTGCCAATTTGAACTATTTCTAAATCGTTTTGTTTTTTCTTTCTGCTGTATGCTCCTCCGCCTTCATTGGTAATCAGCGCAATCATCTCTACTACTCAGAAGGGGACATACTAAAAGGAATGCCCATAGACTTTACCATGGAGATAGAATGCTTATAGACAATAATGGAACAAAAAGGGATGCCCATAGACAATAATGGTAAAAAATATTTCAGTTAGTGACAGGATATTTAGACTTATCAAATAAATCTTTAACAAACATACTTTTCAATATCAGTGGAGATGTATAATATTTAGATCAGGTGGGATTATTATTGTTTTTTATGGAATGACAAGGGTGAATGACAGAAGAGAATGCCAATAGAGTATAATGGGAAGCAAAATAGGAACTCATTTGCAGAAAAATCTGAAAACATAGCAATTTATCTTTTCTCACAGATGTTCCTCAGATAGAGGAGTAGATTGTAACATTGAGATCATTTGGGATTATAGCTGTTTTCTATGGAATGACAGATAAATGACATACAAATGATAGAAAGAAAAGCCCATAGAGTATAATGGGAAACAAGGTGTGACCTGGAGTCGGTACCATTACACATATCAAATTCAATCTTTAGCAGACATATTCTCCACAATGAGTGGTCATGTTCAAAAGGGAGATTACAAGGTATTATCATTGTTTTCTTTGGAAAGACAAAGGTGAATGACAAAAGGGAATGCCCATAGAGTATAATGTGAACCATGATGTGAGTCAGAACCATTCAATGTACCAAATAAATTCTTAGTCGACATACGCTCCACATTCATTGGTGATATTTTTTATTGAGATGAAGTGGGATTATCATTGCTTTCTATGGAATGACAGAAGAGAATGCCCATAGAGTATAATAGGAAGAAAAATATAAACAAATTTGCAGGCAAATATGAGAGACACAGAAATTTCACCTTTCCCACAGGTGTTCATCAAGTAGAGTAGCAGATTGTAAAATTGACATTATTTGGGATTATAGCTGTTTTCCAAAGAATGTCGTAAAAATGGGAGGCAAGGTGTGACCTGGAGTCAGAACCATTAGACATATCAGAACAATCTTAGCAGACATACTCTCCACACTCAGTGGTGATGTTCAAAATTAAGTTTAAGAGGGATTATTATTTTTTTCTATGGAATGGCATGGGTGAATGACAGAAGAGAATGCCCATAGAGTAGAATGGGAAGCAAAATATGAACTCATTTGCAGGCAAATCTGAGAAGCTCAGCAATTTCTCAAGTAGAGTAGCAGTTTGTAAGATTAAAATTATTTGGGATTATAGCTGTTTTCTATGGAATGACCGATAAATAATAGAATGGAATGCCCATTGAGTATAATGGAAAGCAAGATGTGACTTGGAGTCAAAACTGTTAGACATATCAAACCAATCTTTAGCAGAAATTCACTCCACGTTCAGAGATTATGATTGATTTGAAGTGAAGTGGGATTATCATTGTTTTCTATGGAATGGCAAGGGTGAATGACAGAAGGGAATGCCAATAAAGTATAATAGGAAGCAAAATATAAACTCATTTGCAGGCAAATCTGAGAGGCACAGCAATTTATTCTTTCCCACAGGTGTTCTTTAAAGCGGAGTTCCACCCAAAAGTGGAACTTCCACTTTAAATAGTCCTAACCCCCTGACATGCCACATTTGGCATGTCATTTTTTTTTTTTGGGGGGGGGGGAAGCGGGTACCTAGTTTTGACAGGTACCCGCTTCCACTTCCACTGGGAGTGCCGCGGCTCCATGAGCGGAAGTTCTCCTCTCTCCCTCCCTCCCTGCAAACTTCTGGGACATGTCAGAGCTCCCAGAAGATTGCCGGCCAATCACGACGCATAGCGCAACTCGCGCATGCGCAGTGCGTACCCGGCTGTGAAGCCGCAAACTGTCACAGCCGGGTGCCCACATCAGTGATGCCGGCACCGCAGAGCAGAGAGGGAGAAGACGGCGCATCGCTGGACCGTGGGACAGGTGAGTGTGTGGTTAGGCTGGAACTCCGCTTTAAGTAGAGTAGCAGATTGTAAGATTGAGATTTGGGATTATAGCTGTTTTCTATGGAATGACAGGTAAATAATAGAAAGGAATGCCCATAGAGTAGAATGGGAATCAAGATGTGACCTGGAGTCAGAACCATTAGACATATCAGATAAATCTTTAGCAGACATATTCTCCACACTCAGTGGTGATGTTTAGGGGGATTAAGAGGGATTATTGTTTTCTATGGAATGTAAAGGGTGAATGACGGAAGAGAATGCCCATAGAGTATAATGGGAAGCAAAATATGAACTCCTTTGCAGGCAAATCTCAGAAGCTCAGCAATTTCACCTTTCCCACAAGTATTTCTCAAGAAGAGTAGCAGTTTTCCTTTGTCATTCCATAGAAAACAGCTATAATCAATCGCAAATGATCTCAATTTTACAATCTACTACTCTATCTGAGGAACATCTGTGGGAAAGGGGAAATTGATGGGTCTCTCAGATTTGCCTGCAAATGAGTTTATATTTTGCTTCCCATTCTACTCTATGGGCATTCTCTTCTGTCATTCACCCTTGTTATTCCATAGAAAACTATAATAATCCCTCTTAAACTCAGTTTTGAACATCACCACTGAGTGTGGAGAATATTTCTGCCAAGGATAGATCTGATATGTCTAATGGTTTTGACTCCAGGTCACATCTTTCTTCCCATTATACTCTATGGGCATTCCCTTCTGTCATTTGCCTTTGTCATTTCATAGAAAACAATAACCCCAAATTATTTCAGTTTTATAATCTACTACTCTACCACTACCTGTTGGAAAGGTGAAATTGCTGTGCTTTTCAGATTTGTTTGAAAATTAATTTAAATGTTGCTGCCCATTATACTCTATGGGCATTCTCTTCTGTCATTCATCCTTGCCATTCCATAGAAAACAATAATGATCCCACCTTCATCTCATTATTGAACATCTCCACTGAAAGTGGAAAATACGTCTCCCAAGGATTTATTTGGTATGTTGAATGGTTCTGACTCCAGGTCACACCTTACTTCCCATTGTACTCTATGGGCATTTTTTCCTATCATTTGTATGTAATTCCTTAGAAAACAGCTATAATCCCAATCTTACAATCTGCTACTCTACATGAGGGAACACCTATGGGAAAGGGGAAATTGCTGAGCTTGCCAGATTTGCCTACAAATGAGTTCATATTTTTATTCCCATTATACCCTATGGGCATCCCCTTGTCATTCCATAGAAAACAATAATAATCTGATATTATGTCAATTTTATAATTTGCTACTCTACTTGAGGAACACCTGTGGAAAAGGTGAAACTGCTTGTGCTTCTCAGATTTGCCTGAAAATTAGTTCATATTTTGCTTCCCATTATACTCTATGGGAATTCCCTTCTGTCATCCACCCTTGCTATTCCATAGAAAACAATGCTAATCCCATGGGGGTTCATATCTGACTATAATATACAGTACAGAGAGGTTGAACGGTTGGTTGGAACATCTTACAGATGGATAGGTTTATTGGAAAAACCATACCAGAAAAGCCGATCTTCATATATAGAAGAGGACCTAGTTTTGGAGATAAACTGGTGAAAAAGGTTTTAGATCCTCCTGTTAGACCAAAGTTTTTTTGGGACAACAGGGTAGGATTTTACGCATGCAGACATTGTAAAGCATGCAGAAAAGTAAGGGTCCATCTGAGGGGCCACATGTCCTTTACATCAACGGCCAATGGGCGGAGATTTGAGATCCAGGACCTGATTACATGTATGTCGACACATGTTATGTACGGTCTTCAGTGCCCTTGTGGCCTGATATACATTGGTCGGACCAAGAGGACTTTGGGAAAAAGGGTCTCTGAACACATTGGAAACATTTGCAAGGGCTATAAATATCATAGTGTGTCCCTGCATTTCAGACATCACCATAACAGGGACCCCTCTGGGTTGCTGTTTTGGGGCATCGAAAAGGTTGATCAAGTATGGAGGGGCTCTAATCGTGTGAGAGAGCTGTCTAAAAGAGAAACCTTCTGGATCTACCAGACTAACGCTTTGGCACCTAATGGTATGAATGTCAAGCTCGACATAAATTGCTTCATTAGCAACTACTGAATTAGGGAGACTGATGGTCATGAGGCAGTTGCCTGAAAATATTTTTGTGTGTATCCATGGCCTTGATATAATTGGTGTTCAGGGGTTTTAGAATACTATTTTAAATACTCTATTTGCTATTTTATTCTACTTTATTTTATCCTAATTTTAATTCCCATCGGATAATTTTAATATTATCTAGTTTGGGTTTTAGGGTATGGCACCTATATGTATTTATTATTTTCAATTTTATTGAGGTGTACCCAGGGAATTTTTAGGTTGAGGTGTTTTTAGTATTATTTCTATATATGATATAACCTATAAAAAAGGTATCAAATTTTAATATTTAACAGTTTTTTTGGTTCAGCATTTAATATCTAAGATATGTCCTGAGTTCATGTGAAATGATTGTGTTCCAGGGTATGTGTCTTTGCCCGTACTTTTAAAAAATGTCCGTACTGTGTCACACCGCACTCTCGTTGACTATGATCAGCAGTTTGGGGCTATTACCCATCCATGTTATCATGGGGTTATTATAGGTCTTAATAGTCTTATGGATGTGTGGCAGTATACATCCAGTAGGATCGTTTAAGTCGTAAAGGGTGCGGTGGATGACAGAGTGCGGTAATGGTTGCATAACGATGTATGATGTGTCGGAGTAAAGCATGGCATATTGTACATAACAATGTATGTTTGTTTTTGATAATGGGCAAATTTCATAGTTGTCTTTGCTGTATGTTAGCTAAAAAATGGCAATGTTTTATATGCTTGCAAATATACTTGGTATATGTGTGGGGTGGTGCTAACATCCCTGCCGGCAAGTATTTTTGCAGTTTTGTGTGAAAATACAATAAACTGTGAACCATTAGGTAGCATATTAGCACGTTGACTCCACTGTCCGCAGAGAAGGTTATGGATAGGTGCCATAGCGTGACTTCCGGCTTGCGGCTGGAGGTGTAATTGACAGCATCCGCCCATTTTGTCAGTATTTAAATGAGGTAATGTGGCTGCGTGCTCACTCCCTCAGTTGAAGTCTGTGATGACGAAACGCGTCAGAGTGAGCACGCGGCTGCCTAGGCAACCCCGTTGAACGTCACATGTCACGCTGTTGATACCGCTGCGGAACCAGGAAGTCGGCTACGGAGGCACCCGGTCTTTTCGCGGCTAAGTGGAGTCAGCGTGTGGGGTTGAATGTACAGGGGAATTCCTTTTGGTATACAGATATCGCTTGAATATTTCTCATCCCATGTGAGTGAATTTCTTTTAATCTAATAAATACCCTGTGTGGTACGTGTTACACTATGGGCCCCCTTGTTTTCATTTCATGTGATCTTAAATGTGAGGATATGAGGAATCGTTGATCCATATTGGCAAGCCGACATCAGTACCTGGAGGTGGATCGCCATTTAATAGTGGAGGATCACTGGGTTTGATCTAAAGGCGCTTGATTCTTGTCATGAGGGTACGTTTTTAATACCTAGGGGAGCACATCGTTGTGGTGAAGGATCTTGGTGGTGTATGGACGAATAGAGGAGGATTTCCCCCTTTTGTTTGGATCTTTTCACGCTATCTTTTCACCACTGCCAATAAGAGACGTGCATGTAATATTGGACACTTATTTGTCTACTGGACATTCAGAGTGACTGATTAAGATAACACTTGATCACATCCATTTATTTGGATTATGGACAGATTCTTTTCTCTTGACAACAAGAGTTTTTCAGCGCTGCTAGTGCATTTATAGGCTTCGTTTATAGACGCACCTTCTTTATAATGCTAATCCCACTTCACTTCAAAATTAATCATAATCTTTGAACATGGAGTGAATGTCTGCTAAAGACAGGTTTGATATGTCTAATGGTTTTGACTCCAAATCACATCTTGCTACCTATTATTCTCTATGGGCATTTCATTCTATCCTTTTATCTGTCATTCCATAGAAAACAGCTATAATACCAAATAGTTGTAATCTTGAAAACTGCTACTCTATGTGAGAAATACCTGTGGGAAAGGTGAAATTGCTAAACTTTTCAGATTTGCCTGCAAATGAGTCCATATTTTGCTGTCCATTATACTCTATGGGCATTCCCTTCAGTTGTTCACCTTTGTCATTCTATAGAAAGCAATGGTAATCCCACTTCATTGTAATAATAAACATTGCCACTGAACGTGGAGAGTATGACTGCTAAGGATTTATTTGGTACATTGAATGGTTTTGACTCCAGGGCCCATCTTGCTTCCCATTATACTCTATGGGCATTCCTGTCATTTATCTGTCATTCCATAAAAAACAGCTATAATCGAAAATGATCTCAATGTTACAATCTACTACTCTAAGTCCCGGTTCACACAATTATGCAATGTGGGAACCCTGCGAATCTACTGTGGGTTCCCGCATCGCATTCCCAGCGCAGGCAGTTCACCCTACCATATGTGAATCGCTGGGGGTGTCAATTCACAGTTAATGACACCCCCAGATCAGTTCACATATCGCAGTGCGAACTGACATTCGGACATGAAATGGATCACATAAGTGTGAACCACCATGCGATCAGATTCTGGTGCGGACCCAAAAAAGGGTCCTGTGCTTGTTTGTGCCGAATCAGATGCAAATTCAGCCATACTATCTTCTCGGCCTTTTGGCTAAGATCAAGTGTAGTATCTGTTCTTATCAGTTGGTATGGGCCTTAGCTAGTACCAGTATGACCGAAACCCGGAGCGCTCTGAGTACTGAGGTATGGGGAGTAGGTCATCTGGGAAAGCATGTGGGGCCCGCCGCCTTCTGATTTGAATGGGTTGAACTGTCTTAACCAGTTTGAAGGGAGCAGGAAAGCCGGTGGAACTGCTCCTGGATGTAATGGGCTGAGGAACAGGATGGCGAGGGGAGGGCTTTCTCTCCTGGGTTTTGATCTGGCTTGGTGACGGGCCTGTCCCCAGTTGTAGGTAAGCTCTCTCTAAGCTGTCCAGGTTCTGATGTCTGCTGGTGGGGATAGGCTACACTCGATCTGGCCGGGGGCTGAGATTGAAAAAGCCCGTAGTGTAAGTGCCCCTGGGGTGGCAGCCCAGGGGTGCCTTAATTTCTCACTGGTGAGGGGCAGCTCGCTGTGAGTTTTTTCGGCACCTTGGTCACCATGCACACCTTTTTCACACCTGCCTCTTGGGACAGGCCTTTTGGCTTGCACCAGAGGAATTTTTTATTCCGGCTGGAAGGCCTGCCTTGGTTCTTCACATGGCACCAAAGCACTTTCCCCACTCCCCTTCCCCACCTTTTTGTTTGTCTGTCTTTTTCTTTGGAGTCCGTCACCTGCACTGTCACCTTTGTTTTCTTTTTTTGCACGACTGGAGTGTGTGGGTCCTCGGGCCCAGCCTTGAGTCTTGGGAGGGGGTGGATATGGCCTTTTGGCTTAGTTCGCCCTCTCTCATGGGGTCTCCCTTCGGGGGAGCTCCACTTAGTACTCGGTGGGGGCTGTTTCGGCAGTCCCCCTGAAGAACGGGGTCTGTCTGGTTATGGCCAGACAGACCATGAGTACCTTATATCCCTGTCAGGAGTCTTGCGCCCCGGGGGATCGAGGTTTCGGGTCCTACCTCTTCGGAGGGAAGACCATACGTTGTCGCACACCCTGTGCTTTTTTGTGTTCTCACTTTGTGTGTGCACTTTTTTATGCACCGGGTGGAGTCTTTTGAGTGTGTTGCACACGCTACGGGCTTAAAAAAAATCAAAATCTGTATGGCTGAATTCGCATCGCACAGACATCACATGTGATTTTCAGAGCAGTGCGCTCCGAATCAAATGTGATTTCTGTCATCGCACTAATGTGAACCGAGCCTATTTTGAGGGAAAGAATAAATCGCCGTGTCTCTCAGATTTGCCTGCAAATGAGTTTATATTTTGCTTCCCATTATACTCTATGGGCATTCCCTTCTGTCAGTCACCCTTGCCATTCCATAAAAAACATGGCTAATCCCACTTCTCCTCAAAATTAATCATAATCTCTGAACATGGAGTGAATGTCTGCTAAAGATTGGTTTGATATCTAATGGTTTTGACTCCAGGTCACAACTTGCTACCCATTCTTTATGGGCATTCCATACTATCATCTATCTGTCATTTTATAGGAAACAGCTAGAATCCCAAATAATTTCAATCTTACAATCTGCTACTCTCCTTGGGGAACACCTGTGGGAAAGGTGAAATTGCTGAGCTTCTCAGATTTGCCTGCAAATGAGTTCATATTTTGTTTCCCATTTACAGTCTATGGGCATTCCGTTTTGTCATTCACCTTTGTCATTCCATAGAATACAATGCTAATCTAACTTAATCTCAATATTAAACATCACCATTGAACGTGGAGTGTATTTCTGCTAATGATTAATCTGATATGTCTAATGGTTTTGACTCCAGGTTACATCATTCTTTCCATTAAACTCTATCATCTCATTTATCTGTCATTCCATAGAAAACAGCTATAATCCCAAATGATCTCAATGTTACAATCTACTACTCCATCTGAGGAACATCTGTGGGAAAAGATAATGCCACCTAATCCTAATATTATACATCGCCACCGATATTGAAAAGTATGTTTGTTAAAGATTTATTTGATAAGTCTAAAGATTCTGTCACTAATTAAAATATTTTTTACCATTATTGTCTATGGGCATTCCATTTTGTTCCATTATTCTCTATGGGCATTCCATCTCCATGTTAAAGTTTATGGGCATTCCTTTTAGTATGTCCCCTCAGAAGTTCGGGGAAGCTGTGTTCTGTAGCAGGGAATGAGCTATGGAGAAAGGGGAGTGAAAGCAAAGCAGGCCATACACTCATCAAATGTGATCAGTTTGTGGGCCCCTCCGATCTACAGAAGTAAATTATTTAATCGACTTCTACCAAAGTGGCATTTTCCAACAATCAGCAGCTGAGGAATGCCATTGTCCTGAGAGGGATTCCTCCATATTTTTTTGTGTGGATAAAGGAATCTGTTGTTGTTGTTTTTTTTTTATAGCTGATTGGTTACTATTGGCAACAGCGCCAGTTGAGAACTTTGCTTGGACATTACTTTATTAATTCCCTCAATATATTTACCAAAGTGGTAATTTTATACATATAGTTTAGTCCTGTCATTGTGGAGTTTGTAAAAAGAGAACTGAATGTTGTTTGAAAAGCTGGGGCTGGGAAACAACATATATTGTGGAGTTGTAGAACAGAGGTGGATTTCTGTGGGTGAAATGATCTTTAATAGGGTTTGGGTATCACATTCTTCATTCAAAGCAACGCACCATGTGAAAAATATATTCCTCTCTTTCTTTTGTGTGATTGATTTTGTTTTTCCATTATTAACATAGTCTGACAAACCATATTAAAAATTCGGCTGGTATTTTATAGAAATGTCGGGTTTTTGTTTGTGTTTTGTTATTATTTTTTTTTGGTTGTTATCGAGCATGTAATTGGGATTGTAACACACATGCGAACATCCAATGAGGTAAAATGACATATTTCACCTACTCGTATTTTGTGCTGGCTCCGATACTAATATTTGTGTGATTATCACTTACCATCTCCTGCACCGTGCTGGGCACCGGGATTATCGGGACATACTTTACGTGCCCTTTCCTTGCTCTTTTAGCTGTAGCACTGTGGCAGGGAGAACTGGCCCCAAAGTGAATCCTTTTACGGTTCCAGCCTCTTTTCACCTGATGCCCGGCCAGACTGACCTTGTATGGGCACCCTGCGGACACCGAGGGGGGCAAGATCGGTGCCCAAGAACCTAATATGGGTAGACAGAAAGAGATCATGAGGAGGAAGGGTGGCAGCGAAGGGTCATGGGTTATATATATACACGCATACCCTTTATACTGGACCGTAACCCGAGCGAGCTGGAGAGATAGCTAAGAGCCCCCAGCCAGCACTGCCTGAGACAGACCGGAGATCAAGGTAAGAAAACGAAGCAGATTCTTTCAGAGTGACAGAGCAAGAAGGAAACTTGTAGGAAGAAAAAATACAAGGATGGCAGTGAGATCCACACCAGGATGGCAGTGAGATCCACACAAGGATGGCAGCAGTGGCAGCTATTGCTCGAAATTTTTTTTTTGGGGGGGTGGGGGTTGGCGCAAACAAAAAAATGTAATAGGCATTGCTTTGCAGCAAAAAAACGCTGTAAAAAATTGCGTGACTTTGAGGTCACAAAAGTGTGAACGGGGCCTTCAGTAATTAAGGTATAGTGTGCCCCCTTTCAAAGCAGAGAGACCAGCGTGCCCCCTTTCAATGCACAGTGACCAGCGTGCCCCCTTCAATGCAGTGACCAGCGTACATGCCCCCTTTAATGCAGAGACCAGCGTACATGCCCCCTTCAATGCAGTGACCAGCGTACATGACCCTTCAATGCAGCGCCTAGCGTACATGTCCCCTTTAATGCAGTGACCAGCGTACATGCCCCCTTCAATGCAGTGACCAGCATACATGCCCCCTTCAATGCAGTGACCAGCGTACATGCCCCCTTCAATGCAGTGACCAGCGTACATGCCCCCTTCAATGCAGTGACCAGCGTACATGCCCACTTCAATGCAGTGACCAGCATACATGCCCCCTTCAATACAGTGCCCAGCGTGCATGCCTCCTTCAATGCAGCGCCCAGCTGAACTCCATGCGTCCGGTGCCCCTGCATGCAGATAAGGGGGCCGGACGCATGGATGGGGGGTGGCGCCCCTGCGCCCCCAACAAACCGGCCGCCATTGTTCGCAGTGAGATCCACACAAGGATGGTAGTGAGATGCACACAAGGATGGTAGTGAGATGCACACAAGGATGGTAGTGAGATGCACACAAGGATGGAAGTGAGATGCACACAAGGATGGCAGTGAGATCCACAAAAGGATGGCAGTGAGATCCACACAAGGTTGACAGTGAGATCCACACAAGGATGGCAGTGAGATCCACACAAGGATGGCAGTGAGATCCACACAAGGATGACAGTGAGATTCACAAAAGGATGACAGTGAGATCCACATAAGGATGGTAGTGAGCTCCACACAAGGATGGTAGTGAGATCCACACAAAGATGGTAGTGAGATCCACACAAGGATGGTAGTGAGCTCCACACAAGGATGGCAGTGAGATTCACACAAGGATGGTAGTGAGATTCACACAAGGATGGTAGGGAGATGCACACAAGGATGGTAGTGAGCTCCACACAAGGGTGGCGGTGAGATGCAAACAAGGATGGCGGTGAGATTCACACAAGGATGGCGTGAGCTCCACACAAGGATGGTAGTGAGCTCCACACAAGGATGGTAGTGAGATGCACACAAGGATGGTAGTGAGATGCACACAAGGGTGGCAGTGAGATGCACACAAGGATGGTAGTGAGCTCCTAACAAGGATGGTAGTGAGCTCCTAACAAGGATGGCAGTGAGATCCACACAAGGATGGTAGTGAGCTCCACACAAGGATGGCAGTGAGATGCACACAAGGGTGGCAGTGAGATGCACACAAGGATGGTAGTGAGCTCCAAACAAGGATGGCAGTGAGATCCACACAAGGATGGCAGTGAGATCCACACAAGGATGGTAGTGAGCTCCACACAAGGATGGCAGTGAGATTCACACAATGATGGTAGTGAGCTCCACACAAGGATGGCAGTGAGATTCACACAATGATGGTAGTGAGCTCCACACAAGGATGGCAGTGAGCTCCACACAAGGATGGTAGTGCGATGCACACAAGGATGGTAGTGAGATGCACACAAGGATGGCAGTGAGATCCACACAAGGATGGTAGTGAGCTCCAAACAAGGATGGCAGTGAGATCCACACAAGATGGTAGTAAGCTCCACACAAGGATGGCAGTGAGATTCACACAATGATGGTAGTGAGCTCCACACAAGGATGGCAGTGAGATTCACACAATGATGGTAGTGAGCTCCACACAAAGATGGCAGTGAGCTCCACACAAGGATGGTAGTGCGATGCACACAAGGATGGTAGTGAGATGCACACAAGGATGGCAGTGAGATCCACACAAGGATGGCAGTGAGATCCACACAAGGATGGTAGTGAGATGCACACAAGGATGGTAGTGAGATGCACACAAGGATGGCAGTGAGATCCACACAAGGATGGCAGTGAGATGCACACAAGGATGGTAGTGAGCTCCAAACAAGGATGGCAGTGAGATCCACACAAGGATGGCAGTGAGATCCACACAAGGATGGCAGTGAGATCCACACAAGGATGGTAGTAAGCTCCACACAAGGATGGCAGTGAGATTCACACAATGATGGTAGTGAGCTCCACACAAGGATGGCAGTGAGATGCACACAAGGATGGCAGTGAGATGCACACAAGGATGGCAGTGAGATGCACACAAGGATGGCAGTGAGATGCACACAAGGGTGGTAGTGAGATTTACACAAGGATGGCAGTGAGATTTACACAAGGATGGCAGTGGTGAGCTCCACACAAGGATGGCAGTGGTGAGCTCTACACAAGGATGGCAGTGAGATCCACACAAGGATGGTAGTGAGCTCCACACAAGGATGGCAGTGAGATGCACACAAGGGTGGCAGTGAGATGCACACAAGGGTGGCAGTGAGATGCACACAAGGGTGGCAGTGAGATGCACACAAGGATGGCAATGAGATCCCCACAAGGATGCCAGTGAGGTACACACTGAGGGACAGCAGAATTTCTCATTTACCTTACTCGCACAAAAGAAGCAATGAAACAAGCTATGATTGAAGATGAATGAGAATGGAAAGTTAAATGAACGTCACTAGCAGAAAATAATGCTAAGATAGATAAGTTATAACTGTTTTGTATAATAATCGTGTATGCTAAAGCAACGGCAGAATACCATAGTTCAATATGCAATGATTGTGGATAATTAGGCAACCTAAAAAAAAAAAAAAATTCCTCAACAAATAAAAAAGGAATCCCAACCATAGACGTTCTTTGCAGTTTTGGAATTGTGTGCTTTCATAGCACTGACAATACTTTATTTGCAGGTTACAGGAAAATATATGATTGTGCTTGTAAAGCACTCAACATAATCAAGAGTAATGCCTCGTACACACGCACCGATTGTTGGCCGTGAATTTTCGGCCAACATCCGATCAGCCGATTGTCTGCTTGTTAGTATGATGCTTCCGACAACCGACTCGGACTTTTCGGCCGAACAAAATCTGGTGTGCATGCTATAAAATTTTTGTTGGCCGTCACCAGAACGGCCGATTGTTCTTCAGTCAGTACAGATTTCGGCAGACAAAAATCAGATGAGCAAGACTGGGCATGCTCAGAGAAGTAAAAACACACGGAAAGTCAACCAGAACATGACATCACTTCTGAAGTTGGTTTTTGTTGGCCGAGAAAATTCGTGTGCAGTCTAGGCACATTCCAACCAACACAACAACACTGGACAAAAGACGGCCGATTGGTCGGCCAACAATCGGTGTGTGTGTACGAGGCTTAATAGACACTGCAGGACCACATGTTGGTCAACAGTACTGATAGCCAAAGCATGCTGCTAGCAGTTGGATCAATTGATGTTGCTTTTTTTTCACTCTTATTCATACATTGAGTTAAATGTTAGGTTGTAAGAAGTATAGTAACATATATATTTTAAATGGTAGATCAGGTGAGAATTGTATTATTAATTAAAAAGATAGCTGACATAATTTTTTCAGATCCCTAATGTAATAAAACAAACAAATACCTTAGGAAGGGGATATATATATACATACACACACACACACACACACACACTATATTGTCAAAAGTATTGGGACATTTGCTTTTACACGCACATGAACCTCAAGGCATCCCAGTCTTAGTCCGTAGGGTTCAGTATTGAGTTGGCCCACCCTTTGCAGCTATAACAACTTCAACTTTTCTGGGAAGGCTGTCCACAAGGTTTAGAAGTGTGTGTATGGGAATGTTTTACTATTCTTCCAGTAGCACATTTGTGAGGTCTGGCACTGATGTTGGACGAGAAGGCCTGGCTCGCAGTCTCTGCTCAAATTCATCCCAAAGATGATCTATCAAGTTGTGGTCAGGACTCTGTGCAAGTCAAGTTTCTCCACCCCAAACATGCCCATCCATGTCTTTATGGACCTCGCTTTGTGCACTGGTGCGCAATTATGTTGGAACAGGAAGGGGACAACCCCAAACTGTTCCCACAAAGTTGGGAGCATGAAACTGTCCAAAATGTCTCGGTATGCTGATGCCTAAAGAGTTCCCTTCGGTGGAACTAAGGGGCCAAGCCCAACCCCTGATAGACAACCCCACACCATATCTCCCCCCCCCCCCCCAACCAACTGATTTGGACCAGTGCACAAACCAAAGTCAATAAAGACATAGATGAGCGAGTTTGGGGTGGAGGAACTTGACTGGCCTGCACCTCAACTCTAACTTTAACCCGATAGAACACCTTAGGGTTGAATTTAAGCAGAGACAGCGAGCCAGGCCTTCTCGTCCAACATCAGTGCCTGACCTCACAAATGCGCTCCTGGAAGGACGGTAAAACATTCCCATAGAGACACTCCTAAACCTTGCGGACAGCCTTCCCAGCAGAGTTGAAGCTGTTTTAGCTGAAAAGAGTGGGCCAGCTCAATATTGCACGAGCTGACTCAGTCTCAGCCAGAGCTGGCAAGAGTGGGCCAGCTCGGAGATTCCTTTATTATTACTGTAATTCAGTCAGGCTAAATACAATTTTTTTTGTATTTTGTGAACCACCTTTTGAGTAAGAGCCGACAGTGTGAACCGGCTCTTACTCAACTATTATAAATGAATAAAGTGGATGTCACAGCTGCTATTTTAAATAGACCCTTAAACAAATTTATACAGAGCTGAATATTAAAATAAATGAAAGCATAAAGAATCAAAATACTCCCAAAAAGAAGTGAACAAAAAGTTACCTGACAGTACTACAAAATGTGGCAATATCACAATTACAAATTTATGTACACACTCCATAAAAAATATATATATTATAGTCCAATGGGGTGTAGTTTCTAAAGTTTCCACCACTATTTGAATCTTACCAGAAGTGCATGCCTATCGTAGATGTAGAATAAAATTTAAAATATAAACATAAAAAGCTTTTTACAAATCTGCCCTCAGCTACATCACCAATTTTGTCTCAGTATATCACCCAAATTGCCCTCTCCGTTCTTCCCAAGACCTCCTGCACTTCAGCTCTCTTGACTCCTCCTCCCATGCTCTGCTCCAGGACTTCTCCAGAGTCGCTTCTGTCCTCTGAATCTCTCTACCCCAATCTGTCCAGCTATCTCTTACTCTGTCCACTTTAAGCCGGTCCTTGATAAAGTATCTTTTCAGGGATACCTATCCTGCCTTCGGCTAACAACTGAATCTTTTATGTCTCCCATCAGTTCTTCCCTCACAGTTCTTACTTTTTGATGCATTTGCCCCTCCCTATTAATGTGTGGGTTCTCAGGAGCTGGGCCCTCCTAACCCTCTTGAATTGAATTGTTGCTGTAAAATGCTGTACAAACCATTGGTGCTATATACATCCTGAAAAGACAGATGGGAATCACACATGTTTAGGGTAGTACTCCTTCACCTTCCAATCAGTAAACCCAGGATGAGTATATAAATACCAAAAAAAGCTCACATAGCGTAATAACATTTAAACAACTTTATTCAGCATCAATAAAATGATAAAAGTTGTTTAAAAGGTATCACACTATGTGAAAAATTCTAAATTCTAAGAATAACTTGCAAAGATATTCCTCCCAAGACCTCCTTCTCTCTAGCTCCCTCATCGCCTCCTCTCATACTTGCCTCTAGGACTTCTCCCGAGCCTCTACAATTCTTTAGAATTCCCTACCCCAATCTGTTCAGCTATCTCTATCCACTTTTAGGCGATCCCTGAAAATCTTCTCTTTAGAGAGAAAGAAAATTGCTCAATCTCCCCATGAACACAGTCAGTGTTGAGGGGAGAATCCGTCCTCCCGCACTATTGTGTTCTGCCAGCAGGAAGCCTTCATGCATCAAAATTTAAAACAATGTATGGCCGGCTTAAGAGCAGCCTACTGTTTTACAGTATTAGCTCCATGTCCGTTCACTTCATGAGTAATTAATCTATCGATAGACTTCTCATGAATGGTCCTGCTGAAAAATGTTTGCTTGAAAATGGGCTGAGGCACTGATCAGTGTATTCTAATGTATTCAAATGGTGCGGGAGTCCCACTATCAAAATACAATAAAACAGGGACGATTCCCACATCCACCTCGAATGTGTGGATGGGAAATTGGTACAGTTTTTTTTTTTTTGTTCAGCTGCCTGGCTGAACTAAAGAAAAAAACTGTACAATGTATGGCCAGAAGAACAATTAACCTCTCCTATTTGTTCCCTTTGGTTTGTTAAATATACAGTTGAAACTACACTACCCACAGGACACTAAAACACTGCCTAGGAACACTGTTAACCCTTTGATCCAGTGTCGTTAGTACAGTGCGAGTGCATATTTTTAGCAATGATCACTTTATTAGTGTCACTGGTCCTTAACCACTTTAGCCCCGGAAGATTTGGCTGCTCAAAGACCAGGCACTATTTTGCGATTCGGCACTGTGTGACTTTAACGGGCAATTGCGTGGTCATACCCAACGAAATTGATGTCCTTTTTTTCCCACAATCAGAGCTTTCTTTTGGTAGTATTTGATCACCTGTGCGATTTTTTATTTTTTGCGCTATAAACAAAAAAAGAGCGTCAATTTTGAAAAAATAACAATATTTTTCACATTTTTTTTAGATGAAATTCTCAAAAAAAAATGTAAAAATCAAAATTTTTTAACATTGTAGGCCAATTTGTTTTCTGCTGCATATTTTTGGTAAAAAAATTGCAATAAGCGTATTTTGATTGGTTTGCGCAAAAGTTATTGCGTTTACTAACTACAGGAAAGATTTGTCATTTTTATTGTTTATTTTTTTTTACTAGTAATGGCAGCGATCTGCGATTTTTTTTTGCGGGACTGCGACATTGCGGCAGACAGATCGGACCCCTGACTGACATTTTTGATACTTTTGGGAGTACCAGTGACATTACTACAGTAATCAGTGCTATAAATATGCACTGTTACTGTCAAAATGACACTGGCAGGGAAGGGGTTAACTTTATTGGTGATCAAGGGGTTAAGTGTTACCCTAGGGGTGTGATTCTAACTGTCAGGGGGCGTGGCTTGTTAGATCATCACAGAGACATGCGATCCTTTATAGCTGGATCGCATAGCCTCTGGGATTATCTAAGGGAGAAGGACAGACAGCTGTGTTTACATCAGCCGTCTGTCTTTCTCCCTCTGCAGCGGGAGATCGTGAGTGTCCGGCGGCCATCGGAGCCACCGGTCACTCGCGCTAGCTCCCCACAGGTGGCTGAGCGAGTGACGTACCCCTACGTCACTTTGCCCAGCAGTGGCTGCCTGCCACAGTATATCTGCGGTGGGCGGTCGTTATGTGGGTAAAAAGTGTCAGTGTCTGACTGCCTGCCTGCCGTAATATCGTAGTCCCGCTATAAGTCGCTGATCGCTGCCATTACTAGTAAAAATAAATAAAAATATCCCATAGTTTGTAGATGCTATAACATTTGCGAAAACCAATCCTCCTCTCCCCCAGCAGATGGCGCTACCCTGTGCTCCACCAGTGGACTGTTCCTTGACATCATCCCATACAGTGTAGGGCTGAGGACCTTACATTAGGCCTGATGGTGTCAGGACCTTAGGCTTTTGGAGCACGGGGGAGAAGATGCTGCAGGAACCGGTCTAGCAGCACAGAGGATCGGGTAAGTAAATATTCTTTTATGTGTCCTCTAGACCTCAACAAGTAATTACCCTTTGCGCAGCAACACTGCAAGGGATACTTTTTCCCGATGTTGGGCTCTCGTTTGATGTGCAGGAAAATATCCTCAGTGTAGGCTGTATCTTGGATAAAACAATAAAAATCAACTGAAAATATCCAAATCTGCCAATTGATATTGCTTCAAGATCAGTCCAAGATGGCAAAATACTTAGTGTATGTAGTGTATAATGTCTGTAGTAGTGTATAACAAATAAGGACTGGTAACCTAACAGAGGTACCGTTAGATTAACAGCCCTTATTTGTTATACACTATTGCATGTATCTATAATGTTGGTAATGTTTGTCTTTTACTCTTAAAGAAAGCTACCATCATGTGTGACGATGAAGAGACTACCGCACTTGTTTGTGACAATGGCTCCGGGCTTGTAAAAGCTGGATTTGCTGGAGATGATGCCCCAAGAGCAGTATTTCCATCTATTGTTGGGCGCCCCCGTCACCAGGTATGTAGAGAAGTATTGAAAGGGCTTTCAATTCATTTCCAATAAGGTAGCAACACATTTAAGATGGATTGTGCAATCAGATTGTAGTGTTATGAAATTTATAGAATACTTAAAAGAAAACGTTACATTTGCTTAAAAAATAAATGACATATAATTGCCAAACAAAGTTGTTACATATTTTATTGCTATTAAAATGAACTATCTGTAGGCCCTGTCATTTTCTTAAACAAAGAATTGGATTGTTGCTTGCCTGCAATATGGTAAACCTAAGGTATGTCTACAAAAATCTTATGTTATGCTTTTTGATCGTCTCATTGTCTTTCTCAGAGGACCACACTCAGATATGAATTACATTTCAGTCATCTTCCTTATTACAAGTTTCATTTTTGGTAAGATTCTGGCTAATGCACATTCCCTACTAAAAGGGATTTGACCCCTGGAAATTTTTGTTACTAAGAAGGTAGACCCTCCCATTTAGAAATCAGTTTGAGAAAGAGCACGAATCTCCAAATACATTTGCTAAAGTCCTTGCAATTTTTTTTTCGTTAACCACTTTAGCCCCGGAGGATTTTCCTGCCTAACGTCCAGGCCACTTTTTGCAACTTGGCACTGCGCAACTTTAACTGACAATTGCGCTGTCATGCGACGCTGTACCCAAACAAAATTTACGTCCTTTTTTTCCCACAAACAGAGCTTTCTTTTGGTGGTATTTCATCACCTCTGTGCTTTTCATTTTTTGCGATATTAATAAAAAAAGAGCGAAAATTTTGCGAAAAAATTGACATTTTCTAATTTGACAGTTAAAAAATATCCAATATATTAAATTTTTGTCATCTATTTAGGCCAAATGTATTTAGCTACATGTCTTTGACAATAAAATTCTCAATGAGCGTATTTTTAACCGCTTTAAGACCGGAAGAATTTACATTATTCCTGACTAGGCTATATTTTGCGATTCGGCACTGCGTTACTCTAATGGACAATTGCGCGGTCGTGCAACGCTGTACCCAAATTAAATTTATGTCCCTTTTTCCCCACAAATAGAGCTTTCTTTTGGTGGTATTTTATCACCTGTGCGATTTTTTAATTTTTGAAAAAAAGAGCGACAATTTTGAAAAAAAAAAAAACAATATTTTTTACATTATGATATATAACATTACCCAAAAAAATTTATAAATCAAAATTTTTTAACATTTTAGGCCACTTTGTTTTCTGCTACATATTTTTAGTAAAAAAAATCACAATAAGCATATTTTGATTGGTTTGCGCAAAAGTTATTGCATTTAGTAACTACGGGAAAGATTTGTAATTTTTATTGATTATTTTTTTTTTACTAGTAATGGCGGCGATCTGCGATTTTTTTTGAGGGACTGCGAGATTGCGGCGGACAGATCGGACCCCTAACTGACATTTTTTTACCCTTTTGGGGGTACCAGTGACATTACTACAGTAATCAGTGCTATAAATATGCACTGTTACTGTAAAAATGACACTGGCAGGGAAGGGGTTAACTTTATTGGTGATCAAGGGGTTAAATGTATGCCTCACGCTTACTGATGTGTGTGGGGGGCAGGGGTTGTGTGACAGAGACACAGATCGCAGGTTCAGCTATGTTGAATCCTGTAATCTGTCACTGTCTGTCACAGAGGACATCCGCCGCTTTGTTTACACAAGTGGGCGGATTTCCTCACTCGATCCCCGACGATCGGGGAAGAGAGGCGGTGATCACCGGCTCTCCTCCCCTGGCCCGATCTCGCTGTGTCTGAATACAGCGGGAGCGAGCCTCCGGCGGCGCATGCGCGCCGCCGAGAGAGGGGAGAGTCTGGTGACATAGGTCTACGTCACCAGACCTTAACGAGCCACTTTGCCGCAGTACCAGCACAGTGACCAGTGGTAAAGTGGTTAAACAAAACTGGAATGTATATAGCTTCCTTTCTTCTTTCAATCATTGTAAAACTTTCATAATGTTCATATGATTTACAAAAAGAGTAGATTATATAATACATTTTTATGTGCATAAATATATGGGGCCTATTTTAACTAGCAGTGGACTTCAAACTAACTTTATTTACAAATTAACATACACTTCTACCCAGAGAACAAAACGTCTGGGTTTAACTAGTTAAATCTGGCTTAAATTCAAGTTAATGTTATTTAGTTGATCAAAAGCAAAAGTATTTGCTTGGGTCCCATTCTCAAACAAATGGCCCTAATCTGAGATACATGGGGTGGGACATTGAAAGTTTCTAGAACTTTTCAATCTTGAGAATGCTCATAATTGAGAGGATAGAAGCTTCCAGAAGTGGAATTGATTGACCAATCAAAGAAGGCCAATTATTATAGAATGTCCTAGAAAGAACCTAGGGGGATAAGGAGGGTGTGCCTAGAATCAAGAGCTGCAGGAACTACAAACAGGCAACCTGTATACTCTAAGTGGAAGAACCATATCAAGCATCAAAATAGAAGAGGTGATTATTGCCCTTTCAAGTCACTAGGGTCAGTGGCTACACATTAAAATTATTGGATGTGTTCAGACAAATTGGGGTTGATTAAGGCAAATAGGCTGTTCACTTTCCTAGCTTAGTTAATGAGGTAAAATGCTGCTGACCACAGTTTTTTTTTTTTTTACATATCACTGCAAAAAATCATAGTAGTCCCCCTGACAATGTCTTCAGCTGATTTTTTTTTTTTTTTGTTACGATTGAACCATCTTATTCCAACCAGACTAGCTATGTAATTATTCAGAAAATATTAAAATGATAAAAATCAGACTTATGGAGGTAAAATATCCACACAGTGCATAGTAGCCAATCTAGACATCATGTATGCCATGGATAAAATCTGTTCAGCTGTGCTGATCTTATTTTTCCTGGTCCTTTTTCAGGGTGTCATGGTTGGTATGGGTCAAAAAGACTCCTATGTAGGTGATGAGGCCCAGAGCAAGAGGGGCATCCTGACTCTGAAATATCCAATTGAGCATGGGATCATCACAAACTGGGATGATATGGAGAAGATATGGCATCACACCTTCTACAATGAGTTGCGTGTTGCCCCAGAAGAACATCCTACCTTACTTACTGAGGCTCCACTGAACCCCAAGGCCAACCGGGAAAAGATGACCCAAATCATGTTTGAGACCTTTAACGTCCCAGCTATGTATGTTGCAATCCAGGCAGTGCTTTCTCTCTATGCTTCTGGTCGTACCACTGGTGAGTAAAAAAGATAAACTGCTTTAGCCAAAGAATAATGCTTTTTTCTTATAGATGCTAAAACGGATATGTTTCAATACATACCATTGTAAACATTGATAACATTGTAAGCTCCATTAGCAGGGCCCTCCTATTCCTTCTGTATTAAACTGTATTGTAATTGTACCCCCTCTGCATTGTAAAGTGCTGCGTAAACTGTTGGCACTATATAAATCCTGTATGATAATAACACACACACACACACATATATATATATATATATATATATATATATATATATATATATACTCTATATAGGTAATACATATATACAGCACAGTAACCATAACCTTTTAGCCGGTAATACAGCAACCTCTAGCATTGCTGCCCTTTGTTAGTTACTGACTTGCACCATGCAGTAGAAATGGAGATATGAGTAGTTCGCTACTAAATAGGTTCATATATACAACACTTGACATACTAAGGAGGTGTTACCACTTACTAAACCTTACCCACAGCACTCTATCTAACAAATAGGGATTCTTATTTAGCAAATTATACAATACTTGTTCAAGCTTGTCACCTACGTCAAACTGATCCCTTTGCACCACTGAAGCCGGTATAGTCTCCTCTCTCAAGACTTTGCACAATATCATATACCAAAGACAAGTACCAGCCAGTCCGGGAACAGCAAGGCTACAAACTACACTGTCTCTCTTTACTACCATAGTGACCCATTTCTATAAAGACACATGGGCCCCGTCTCCTAACAATCCGCTTTGGAATAACCCCCTATTGAATGAATTGCTCATGATCCCTCACCCACAGTGCTGGATTGTCAGTGTGTTAAATACCTCTGTCATTTATACACTGAGTGGTGCCTTAAGTTCTTTACCCAACTGAGAGACGACTTCAGTCTTCCCCCCCTTTCTTAGTTTTTTTTTTATTTTCAACTTTGCAATGCTCTGGGAGCACAATTTGTCTCATTCTCGATTCCACTGCAGATGACCCCAATAGAGAAGCTACTCAGAAACTCAGATAATTCCAAATTGATCTCCCAAAACTACTTTGTAATTAATGGCTGATTCTAACCCAAGGTTTGCAGCTGCAAAGGCCCGCTGGGCTGATTTTGAATATTCAGTTCACTAATGATGATTGGACTGAATTTGTGCATAGAGTTATACAGATAAAGATATTTCATCATAGTCCTCTCACCCCTTATCGAATGTGTAAGGTGGGACTGCGCTCCACCCAGGAGTGCTTTACAGGTTGTGGAGCTGAGGCTGATTTCATTCCTTGCTTCTGGTCCTGTCCATCGGTTTCTTCATTCTGATCGGAAGTTGATTCCTTTTTATCCAACTGTCCTGGGTGTCCCTAATATTTTACATCCTAAAAATTTTTCAGTAGGTATTTTTGGTGAAGTATCTGTTTCTGCACACACTAAACGATTATTTCGCATCTTATATTTTTTCACCAAAAATACTAATCTCCTGAGCTGGAAGGGGACCTCACGAACCACTGTAACCACCTGGCTTCAACTGATTAATAATAGCTTACCTCTGTATAAGCTTACTTTTAAGCTCCGAAAGCAACCTCTCCTCTTTGATAAATTGTGGAATAGCTGGATATCCAGCCCTCTAACTCTGGCATCTTTAGGCTCATGAGATAAGTCTATACTGCTGACATTTTCTTTCCCACATGTCTCAGTGAAATAATGTATGTTGTTATCTCCCTGCTGTATGTAGTGTTTAAACGCTAAAGCTGTATTTTCCTTATATGTATATATTACTTGTGAGACTTAGAGCTCTTTGCACGTTTTTATTAAGCTTATTTGAGCTCATTTTAGCTTGTTTTCGAGCTTCTTTGAGTTTTGTCATGCTCTTTCGCTCCTTTCCACGCATTTTCGCGCTCTAACCGATTATGCACACTGCAGCTCAAAGAAGCTGCTCCTACAGGCTTTTGAGCTGTTTTGAGCTCTTATTTTTTCTACCTGGAAACTCCCCTCCAGAATGTGTCCATGCACACTATGGCTTTTTCAGGGGTTTATAGGCATTTGCTCTTACAGGCAGAAAAAAACCCCCACAAACGCGCTTTTTTGAGAGAAGCTTTCGAGCAGAAAAGGCGCCTAAGAGCCCAAAAATGCGTGAACAAGGGCAAAAGCGCATTAAAATACTCAAAGAAGCTTGAAAACACACAGAAAAAAATTGGAAAAATGAGCCGAGGGAAGGGTTTGTGAAAAAAAAAATGCTTATGCTCAAAAGAGCTCTAGAAGCTCAAAAGCCTGTAGGAGCAGCTTCTTTGAGCTGCAATGCGCATGAGCCCTTAGGAGGCATAGTCTGGTTTTGGTTGCGGTTGTAACCCTTATTGTCTGTCTGTTCATGTAAAACTCTCAATTATCAAACTTAAAAAAAGTGATCCCTTTGAACAAAGCAAAAGCTTCAGGCACCCCTACCCTTTGGATATGGAAAGGTTGGGAGACAAGGATTTCGGGCACTAAATTTTCATAAAATTGCTTTTTATTAAACAAACACTTTAAAAACATCTAGTGATACAAGCAGATGAGAAAAATCTACATTGAACATAAGACCGGAAAACGGTCGACAGTATGAGATATAATATTACATGAGGTACTAGACCTTCATATAGTATGGGAACAGTTGTGTACAGAACAAGTTGTATTATGCATACATCCAATGTGATATACTTCAAAGCAGACAGAGCCTGCCGGCGGACACCTCGATGCTCAGGGTGCCAGTCAGCAGGGTCGGCTGAAGTTTACAGTAAACACATGGTATTGTCAAGGCTTGAATGAGTTCTAAAAAAATTCTCTGTGCTGAATCCCCATCTACTTTTTTGTCTGATAGCTACATGTATATGTACAAAGTATATACATATGGTCAAATACTTTGCATAATTTTAAAGTTGTGTAAACATTTTGTTATTTAATGCAAAATTATAATACTTTTTACTCTAGGTATTGTGCTAGACTCCGGTGATGGTGTAACCCACAATGTCCCCATTTATGAGGGTTATGCTTTGCCACATGCCATTATGCGTCTTGACTTGGCTGGTCGTGACTTAACTGACTATCTGATGAAGATCCTTACAGAGCGTGGTTATTCTTTTGTTACAACTGGTATGCTTTTTAACTTAACTATAATGGTACAACAAAAATCTGCTTTAGTTATAAGTTAACAGTCAAGTAAAGTGTGTTTGAAGAGAGCACATGTTTTGAGATATAAATGTAATATTTTGGATATGCATACATGTTTAGATGCTTGCTCTGTTGTGTTTTTCTTTTCTAGAATATAAAATGATTGAATGTACATATTTATAGGATTTGCCACTAGAGAAAGGGTAAAATAGCACATGCAGCAACGCTTAACTGCTGAGATGAGAGATCATCCAAACATAAGACTGTCTTATGTAGTGGTTGATTTACTTTATGAATAGAAACTGTTTGCTTTGGAAAGTGTTTTTTTTATGTTAGCCATACATGCCTGAATTTCTCTCATTCTGTCAAGGGTAGATCAAATAGATTCCTCTGTTCACACTAAACAGCATGGACAAAAGAATGTCTGCTATTCGATTGAAAAAGCCACAGCACCTGTGCGAATACCCAGAACAGTGACAGCATTTGATAGGATGTAGTTGCTGTTTGGCCAACAATTTTTCACCTAGCTTCTTCAATTTATGACCCAACCAGGGGAAATTATAAAAAAATTGGATTTTTCATTGCTAAAAATCAATGCGTGAGGGGAAAAGAGCCTTATTCCCCTTATTTCAGCTTGTTTCCCTATGCCTAACTAAGCTCCGCATGCATAATCAGATTCTTTCCAATTGTCCCGGTTCACACTTCTACTCTGTCACCCTACACTCAGAAAACTATGTCAGCTATTATTTTAGCATTTTTAGGCCCCCTAGACTTCAATGAAAGCACTTGCATATCCACTAACGCCGTAATGCGGCAGCAAAGTGACTCTCCTGTGCCAGATCATGTACCTGGCCGCTTGTGCTGTGATAAGTCAAAGCACAAGACAATCGGTGGGTGTGGGCGGACATCCATTGGCGAGCAGAATGACAGAACAGCGCTCTGTCTATATAAACAAGGCAGAGTTCGGTCCTGTCAGCGGGGATGTGCTGGAATAAAATCCAGCACATCCCTTGGTAAAAGCACCACATAGTAAACACAGATACACTGGTTAGGCACACATTTAACCCTTTGATCGCCCTAGATGTTTAACCCCTTCCCAGCCAATGTCATTAGTACAGTGACAGTGTATATTTTTGGCACTCATTACTGTATTAGTGTCACTGGCTCCCAAAAAGTGTCAAAAGTGTCAGTTTCAGATTGTCCACCGCAATATCGCAGTCCTGCTGTAAGTCACTGATCGCCGCCATTACTAGTATAAAAAATAAATAAAAATTCCATTATATATACCATAGTTCACAGACGCTATAATGTTCGTGCAAGCCAATCAATATATGCTTATTGGGATTTTTTACCAAAAATATTCAGCAGAATACATTGGCCTAAATTTATGAAGAAATGTGATATTTTAATTTTTTTTATGGAATATGTTTTATAGCAGAAAGCAAAATATATATATATATATATATATATATTTTTTTTTTTTTTTTTTTTTTCAAAATTGTCAGCCTTTTTTGTTTCCAACGCAAAAAAAAAAAAAAAAACCTAGTGGTGATCAAATACTACCAAAAGAAAGCTCTATTTGTTGGAAAAAGGGACATCAATTTTATTTGGGTACAGCATTGCATAACTGTGCAATTGTCAGGTAAATTAACACAGTGCCATATCGCAAAAAAATGGCCTGGTGAGGAAGGGGGGTAAATCTTCCGGAGGTCAAGTGGTTAATTGAACAAGTGGAAGTTATAAGCTGATTGGCTACTGTGCACAGCTGCACCAGATTTTGTTACAACGGGTATGTTTTTTCAAGATCATTATGATTATTAAGAGTAGGAAAAAATAACTGAATTTATTTGTGGAAATTAATTAATGACCTTTACATTTTGGCCATGGATACATTTTAAGGTAACCATACAAGGCCTGATTTGACCATGACATGCATTGATCTGATTTTTTTTTTTTTTTTTTTTAATTATCCCTTGCAGTAGGGTTGCACCCCCACTGCTCATTTTGTCTAGGGGAAAAGAGAAGCGCTTTTACACACCTAATCCTCCTCTCCCCCAGCAGATGGGGCTACCCTGTGCGCTAGCAGTGGACTATTCCTTGACATCATCACATCCAGTGCAGGGCTGAGGACCTTACATTGGGCTTGATGACATCAGGACCTTCAATTTTTAGAGCATGGGGGAGAAGACGCTGCAAGGACCGGTCTAGCAGCACAGAGGATTGGGTAAGTAAATATTCTTTTATGTGTCCCCGACCCCTAGACCTCAAGAAGTAACCTTTTGTGCAGCCCCACTGCAAGGGATAATTTTTCCCAGAGTTTGGCTTTAGTTTGATGTGCAGGAAAATAAGTGTAGGCTGTATCATGGATAAAACAATTAACTAAAAATTTCCAAACATTCTTGATTGTCAGTTACAAAAAAAAACACTGCCGAAAAGCAAAAAATTGTTAAATCTTCCGGCGGTCAAGTGAATATGCATGGTTCGCAGGTTTTTGCACCTAAATGAACCCCTCTGCTTCCATTGCCTGGAGCTTGGTACAGATGTAAAAAAGCTTCAAAATCACCAGGAATGCACTCTGCTTACACTCAGGTATGAATGCAGGCTTATCTAATAGGGTAACTGAACATTTACCTGGCTGCTTCTTTAGTAAATTAACCCCAGATATTTGCATTTGAAGAAGTAGCAACAAAGCACAACAATGTGTAGCAGTACAAAAAATGATGCAGTCTTTGTATGTAATAAGCAAGTATGTTTACCCCAAGAAACATAAATATATTCTATACAAATAAAAAAAAAAGGTTTTAAGCACTACCACCCAGATGTAATTGGTGATTGTAAACCTCAGGCATGAAATATGAACAAAGCAAATCATTTTATACTGTGTACCTGTCGCTATCCAAAGCACTGAGTGTGATTTCTGTCTGCTGTCTTGTTACTCTGTTATCTTCAATTTCTGACAGATTTTTCTGACTCCAAGAGACATTTAGTGATGGGGAGGAGAGCTCCAGCACACAGCCTGTGATTGATAGCCATAGCTATTCATGTTCCGTGTACTATGAGGGGTGGGGGGGGGGGTCTGTACCTTCGCTCCAGTCAGGGCTCACAGACCTCCTCACTGATGTCTGCAGTGTGAGACTTCAGATCCCCACCCCCTGCTTTTCAGAGCTGGGGGACAATGTGTAAAATGTGGCTTTGGAAGGCTGTAGAGGTGAAAGTGCTGCAGATAGAGAGGTACAACTTACAGAATGTAGGATGATTTGTTTAATCTCTGTGTATCACCTGATGCTAGTCAGTTCACTGGTTAAATACAAGAGTTTTCAACCACTTTAAACTAGGATATAATTTCAAGTTTTTATGGTCAACCATATTTGCAGCACTGGTAATGCTTGGGGTAGGAGGTACAGGTATAATATTGTATGCTGTTTGCATTTTTGCTAATGTGCAAAATCAATAGCTGATGTATTATAAGGAACAAGCACTAAAGAACCCCACTACTTAATCTATATACTATAGCAGGCAAATAATATTGATGCAGTTAGATATCAGCCTATGAAGTCAAGAATTCAATAAGAAAAATAACTTAATTGTATTGTATTAGCCCACTAATAAAATAACCAAATTAAATGTATTAGGATAAATATGTCTAATAACCGTGTTAGCCATTTTAATCTTTAAATTAAAAAAATCCAAGGACATTCTTTAAGCAGAATTACTGATAAACAGCTATAGTGAATATACAGTTAAAGAACACATTTGCTAGATTATGTGTCAAAAGATTTATATTTCTGTAGAGACCATGATTTACATAAATCCGCTTCAGGCCAGGCAGATAGAACATCATCCTATTTCAGCGTACACATTGCCATTGCTCAGCATCGTCACATCTGTGAGTCTAAAATATGTGTCATCTAGGAAGTATCAGAGTGATCTTTCTTACTATGCAGTGTGACAGACGTGTACAAACAAAGCAACAAAAAAAAGTTCAGATCGTTTGGCAGGTAAAAAGGTAAACATATTTTTTTTAGTTTTACATCTTCTTATGGATATCTCATTACTGAAAATAACCTACTCAATAATTTCAATATCAATAGTTTAAGAGGCCAACATCTTGACCCTGCTACATCATGGTTAGGTGTTGTCAGTTTAAAAGGCAAGTGCATACTCTTGTATTTTTATCTATGGGATTAGATTTAGGGCCGGTTCACATTTCTGCGAGTGCGCCGATCGCATGTAATTCGGAGCGCACTGCTCCTTCATTACATGCGATCGGAGGTGCGGATGCGAATTCAGCCATACACTTTGTATGGCTGAATTCGCACTGTATCCGCACCAAACACGCACATGACCCTTTTTTCCAGCCGCATCAGGATTGGATCGCACAGTGGTTCTTCTTCATATTGTTAGAACCATCAATATACTCCTTTAAAGTGTATCTAAGCCTCACCTTGTAAAATAATCCATTCAGTTGAAAATTAAATTGTGTATAAATTTTAAAAACTCTATAAATAAATACCTTTTTTCCCCTATTTTACATGTGATCACATCTCTAAGCTCCTTTTGTAGCTGAGAACAGAGAGCTGGGGGAGGAGAAACAGCACTACACTGATCATCCCATTGAATGGCTGTGCGGGGGGGGGGCTGTCAGGACAAGCCTGATTATTGGAGGAGAGCAGGCTGAGTTCCCAGCATAGCTAGGGAACTGGCCAGGCTGTGCTCTAATGTCTAGTGTAGTCAGTTGTTAATAGGAAAGCAGAGGGACTGGCAGGAACAGCAAATATTTTACACAAAAGAAGCAATACACAGGGAACATAAAACATTTTCATACAAGTACATGGTGCAGCAGTACAACAAATCAGGAATATAAGATGTTGGGTTTACATTCTCTTTAATTGCAATACTAATACATTAAACAATCAATGCAAAGAATTAGAGGAAAACAACAGAATGAGAAAGACTAGAGAGCTTTTCAAGAAAATTGGAGATATCAAGGGAATGTTTTGTGCAACGATGGGCACGATAATAGACAAAAATGGCAAGGACTTGACAGAAGCAGAAGAGATAAAGAAGTGATGGCAAGAACACACAGAATAACTAAACAAGAAAGATCTGAATGTCCCATATAACCACGATGATGACCTTGAACCGGATATCCTGGAGAGTGAAGTTGAGTGGGCCTTAGAAAGCATTGCTAATAACAAAGCTAGTGGAAGTGATGGTATCTCAGCTGAGTTATATAAAAGCCTAAAAGATAATGCTGTTAAAAGTGCTGCATTCAATATGCCAACAAATTTGGAAAGCTCAACAATGGTCACAGGACTGGAAGAAGTCTATTTACATTCTGTAGCGTAGCGTCAAAGAAAGCTCAAACTGCCATGCGATCGCGCTAATCTCACACGCTAGCATGATTATGTTGAAAACTCTGCAAGCTAGGCTTCAGCAGCATGTGAACCGAGAGCTACCACAAGTACAAGCTGGATTTTCTAAGAGGCAGAGGAACTAGAGATCAAATTGCCAACATTCTGCTTTATTGACTACAGTAAATCCTTTATTTGTTTGGATCACAACAGGATGTGGCAAATACTGAAATAAATGGGAATACCAGACTACCTCACCTGTCTTCTGAAAAACCTGTATGCAAGTCAAGAAGCAACAGTTAGAACGGGACGTGGAACAACAGGCTGGTTCAAAATTGAGAAAGGAGTGCAGCAAGGATGTATATTGTCACCCTACTTATTTAAACTTTATGCAGAGTACATCATACGAAATGCCAGAATCGACGAATCACAAGCCAGAATTTAAATTGCAGGGAGAAATATCAACAACCTGAGATATGCAGACAATACCACACTAATGTCAAAAAGTGAAGAAGAACTAAAGAGTCTCTTAATGAAGGTGAAAGAAGAGAGCGCAAAAGCTGGCCTGAAATTGAACATTAAGAAAACTAAGATCATGGCAACCGTTCCCATCGCTGCTCTGGCAAATAGAAGGAGAAGAAATGGAAACGGTGACAGATTATATCTTCCTAGGCTCCAAGATCACGGCAGACAGTGACTGTAGCCATGAAATTAAGAGACACTTGCTTCTTGGGAGGAAAGCAATTGTAAACCTACACAACATTATAAAAAGCAGAGACATCACCCTACTGACAAAGTGCCGTATAGTCAAAGCTATGGTATTCCCAGTAGTAACCTATGGCTGTGAAAGTTGGACCATAAGGAAGGCTAAACACCGAAGAATTATGCTTTTGAACTATGGTGTTGAAGACTCTTGAAAGTCCCTTGGAGACTTGCAAGAAGATCAAACCAGTAAATCCTGGGGGAAATCAACCCTGAATATTCACTGTAAGGACAGACCCTAAAGCTGAAACGCGAACATCTTGGCCCCCTTATGCGAAGAGAGGACTCTGAAAAGACCCTGATGCTGGGAAACATGGAAGGAAAATAGAGAAAAGGATGACAGGAAACAAGATGGATAAATAGCATCATCTTAACAATGAACATGAAGTTAAGCAAGCTCCTGGAGGCAGTGGAGGACACTAAAGTCTGGCGTGCTATGGTTCATGAGGTCTCAAAGAGTCGGACATGACTAAACGACGGAAGAAGAAGAATATATTAAAATCACATGGTCTTATATCGAACTTACAAGTCCAGTATAATAAACTAATAAAACTGTTTAGCTGTATCTGTAATGGAAAATTATACATCAGACATCCCACAGTGAGAATAGCCATGGGCTAGCATACATTTTCTTTTCAGTTCAGTTAAGTTCCAATTAAAAGTATGTTTTAAAAAGGTGTTTTTTTTTTGTTTTTTTTTAATATACAGTCATTATAAATGCATTGGAAAACACATGTCAAGCACAGGTCAAAGACATTACAAAAACATTACCTGTGCATCAAGATTGATTTCAACCATTTGTGTACTTTAGCCCAGATAGTCAAAGCATGGCAGAAAAGAGTTGCTTCAGTCACCTTTAAAGCATGTCTCAGACCTCCTTGAATCACTTCATATTGTCATCCTAAAAACACTACTCCTTTTCCACTAAATGCAGTCTCTAAATTGGTTAAAAACATACTTATTGTGTGTCGGGTATGTCCATTCCATCACCAAACCTAAGGGCTTTTGACTATGCAGGAGCTACAATTTTGCTTTAGTCTAACTTAATCAGTACAGTAAACAATCAAAGTAGCATGCTTTCAAAACATCCATAGGGCATAAATGATTAAGCATACACAAAAAAAGGAAAGGGAGGTCTTGGGTGGGGGCTTCTGGTCCATGATCCCAGGGTCCATGGGCTAGACTTGTCTAGTCTGAGCTCTGGGGTTCCCTCGATAAGCAACCTGCTTTCAAAGTAACTAAAGCCTGAACACTTGCATTTATGCCAGGACAGATATGTTTAGGGTGTGTAACTTACAATCTGGTGATGTTTAGTTGTAAAAGTAATTGAAATCTTTGATTTTTTCATCACTTTACAGCTGAGCGTGAAATTGTCCGTGATATAAAGGAAAAACTGTGCTATGTGGCTCTAGACTTTGAGAATGAGATGGCCACTGCTGCCTCCTCTTCCTCCTTGGAGAAGAGTTATGAGCTGCCTGATGGGCAAGTTATCACAATTGGTAATGAGCGTTTCCGTTGCCCAGAGACACTCTTTCAGCCATCTTTTATTGGTAAATATTAATGTGTGTTTTCTGGTACCAATTTCAAAACCAAAATGGTACAGTTTAGTAAAACTAACACTATATTTGTATAAATTTATTAGGTATGGAGTCTGCTGGCATTCATGAGACAACCTACAACAGCATCATGAAGTGCGACATTGATATTAGGAAGGACTTGTATGCTAACAATGTCATGTCTGGTGGAACCACCATGTACCCGGGTATTGCTGACCGTATGCAGAAAGAAATTACTGCACTGGCTCCAAGCACAATGAAGATCAAGGTAAATGATCTTAAAAAGTATTTGCCACAAAAACATTAAAATGTTTCAATCTTTCCTCCACTATGGCCCATTACATAAAACCTTTTCTTCTATTAATGTAGTGCAAAAAATATACATTAAAGGCGAAGTTCACCTTTTTATTTTATTTTTTTTTTTATTCCAGCTTACCTATGTAACAATATAGCATTAATGTACGTATTTTGCAAAAATAAAACAGTTTTACATCTCATTAGCACACACCCTGCATCATCTAACCTCAGCTGGTCAACTCCTTCCTGTGTCATGACCTAAAGTCTGACCAGGAAGTAAGGCAGAGGTAATCGAGCAGTGTGTTTAAACAGCTATGAATAGAGTGAGGTAAGCCTGTGTAGAATTAATGGAAAGCAGTTTTTCTGTAAAAAGTACATTGATGCTATATTGGTACATAGGGGAGCTGAAATTTAGAGGAAAAAAAAAGGTAAACAAACAAAGGTGAACTTAGCCTTAAATAAGATGAATGCAAAAGCTTACTGATTTCAAATCACCTTGATTATTGCATTTTTATGTAGAACACTGTGGTACAGTGTAGAATGATAAGGGTGGTCACTTTACAGAGTAGCAATTTGTTGCCCCTTTAACATGCTCCCTTTCTAACCACAGTTCAGGCTCCCATGCTCACAATTTCCCATCTATGCAGTGAACCCAAAAGTCCTCCTCTATGAGCACTCCTTGGTTCACATCTGTCAGTTTCTGCCCAGCTGTGGGAGAAGGAGAGGCAGATTGGAACAGTGGCATCGCTTTAGAGGTGTCGGGGGTGTGCACCGCACCTGGGTGACACCATAGGCATAGTGTCAGGGGACGCAATGGTGACCCTGCCTATTCTCCAGGTAGCATGTGCAGCCTTCCTGTCACTTGGATTTTCTTCTACTCAACAAGGGTTTCTAACCCCCGGCAAGCGTGCCAGACATCAACAAAGCCGGTCTGGGGTTGCGGCTGGCAACATAGTAGTGTCCCACTAACCTCACTCGGCTGAAGTGTTGAATATGGCTGGATCTAGGGGGTGGTGCACCTTCCCCCCCATGCATGCTGTGACCGGGTTGGTAAGCTCCTCCCCCTATCCTCGGACTGCAATTACACAGGACATGCATCAGAGCTGCTCCTACCCACACTGCACACCGTTGAGGTTGGATTCTTGTACAGACAATCTGCAAAGTCTGTAGCTGGCTGTTGCAGTCCTGATCTATGAAATCCTCAAACTGGAAAGGCAACAGAGCTGCAACAGGCAGCTACACACTGTGCAGATCAAGGCTGTGTCTAAAAGAATCCAACCTAAGCTGTGTGCAGTGTAGGGAACAGCAGCTCTGCTGAGAATCCATCCTCTGCCCTACTGACCCCTGTTCCATGCCCTGCTACCTTGTCCTAGACCATCCTAACTCCATTCTGTGCTTCGCTGACCCCTTTCCTATGCCCCCCCTGACCCCATCTTATGCCCCCCTGACCCCATCCTATGCCCTGCTGACCTCATCCTATGCCCCTCTGATGCCATCCTATGCCCCGCTGACCCCCAGTACTCTTCCCTACTGACCCCTTCCTATTCCCTGCTGATGCAGTCCAATGTCCGCTGACCCCTGTCCTATGCCCTGCTGATACCGTCCTATGCCCAACTGACCCCTGTCCTCTACTCTACTGACCCCATCCTATGCCCTACTGATGCTGTCCTATGCCCGCTGACCCCAGTACACTGCCCTGCTGACTCCATCCTTTGCCCTGCTAGCCCCTGTACACTGTCCTTTGCTCTACTGACCTGTGCCCTGCTTGCTGCTCTTGACCACCCTACTGAACCCTGTTCTCCACCCTGCTGACCCCTGTACACTCACATGCTTACCTCCCATTCTCTGCCCTACTGGCCTTTAAACAATACCCTACAAACTGCTGTCCCTATCATCTACCCGCTGACATTTTTTACACACATTAGACAGGCTAGATTTGGTCCTGGTGTTGAGTTAGACTCTTTGAGCTGCCTGTCCTTATTTTGGACTGAGAATTAACCAGCTATTAGCAAGTACTAATTTTACAGATGCCAGAATTGGGACTGATCTAAAGTGTTAAGGTATGAAGGTGTAGGAATTGGGTAATCTGTGGTGTGAAGGTGCAGGATTTGGGCTGATCTGACGTAATGATGCAGGAATTGAGTCTGATATGAGGTGTGAAGCTGCAGAAATTAGGGCTGATCTGAGGTGTGAAGGTACAGGATTTTATTATTTTCATATGATTTTTTATTCTAAGTTGATAGCTCCTTGATTTTTGTTAATAGGACTACTATTGCCATTATATACTGTGTTATATGGGAAAAAGATTATTGGAGGAGGGGGGTGACATCATGTTTTACCACACCAGTTAACACCAACCCTTGGAGACTTTTTGTCGCAAATCTATTTGGCGTCACTACAGGGACATGTTTCCATAAAACGGACTTGCCACAGTGTACTTACTATCACATAAAGGGCTTATCATCTCCCGTGTAACAAATCTACGTTTGAATATAGAAATGTGTTTACAAAATAATAAAATATAATGAAAAAAATAAAGGACAACATTGCCCCACCCCCATACATGCACACACAAACATATGTACACCTAGGATGCGTGTTTGTACATAAATGCCAATTGTAGTACATATACACTAAGGCCCCGTTCACATACAAGCGACGCTACTTCGCACCGCGACCTCCGAGGTCGCGGTGCGAGCAGCGCGACGCGACCTCGGAGCGGCCGCCACGGACTTCATAACATTGAAGTCTATGGCGGTCGCCTCCAGGTCGCCCCAAAGAAGCTCCGGACCCTTTTTCTAAGTCGGAGCGACTTGTGTCGCTCCTATTAGAACGGGTCCGCAGCTTCCCTATGGGAGGCGACCTACGGCAGGTCACAGGTCGCCTTAGTGTGAACGGGGACTAAGTCACTGTGCATGCCGAAGTCACAGGTAAGTATAATTCTGGACAAAATGTTAGATTAGGTTCAAACTGATAAACTGTAATGACTTTTAAAATATTGCCTATGATCAGTTATAAGCTAGGTTATTTTATATTTTTTTCCGCCCTTTTGCAGGCGCAGTCAGTTTTCAGACTTGTAATATTTGATATCTGTTTACTCAAAACATTCTTAACTTTTATAGGTTAAAAAAATAGGGATTATAGTGTGTTTTTGTGTACTTTTTTTTTTTTCTTATATTGTGAAAATAACATAATAAAATGCTGCAACAACAATTTTTTTATCCAGGTTCTTTGCTTTTAGAAAATATACAGTATGTATGGGGTGTTATCTTCAGATGCATTCAGCATGTGGGTGAAAAATGTAATAGTTTGTTCAATAGCAAAATGGATAAACATCTTTGTTTTGTCTCATAGATCATTGCTCCACCTGAGCGAAAGTACTCTGTTTGGATTGGGGGCTCTATTTTGGCTTCTCTGTCCACCTTTCAGCAAATGTGGATCACAAAACAGGAATATGATGAAGCTGGTCCATCCATTGTTCACCGCAAATGCTTCTAAATGCATTTTCTGTCTCAGTTCAAAAGGATTTATAAAATGTACAATATGCCAAACAGCCATGTAATTATACAGATAACAATACCTGTCATTTTTGCCACATTATGACTCTAAAATGTAAAGTGTACATAAATTATAATTTATTTATAGGATGTTTTACAATTTGGAAAACAATGAACTAAAGCAAAAGAATGTCACAATGCAATAAATGAGTCATGTATGTCACTTGTGTACTTATTAGCTACAGGGCCTCGTTTACACAGGACACATGCTTCTGTGTCCCCTGTGATGGTTGTTTTTACCTGCAGGTAACCCAGGGTGTGTTCAGGGACATGCACCTGTATTTAATACATACATACACATTGGGAGTCCCAATTGACTTGAATGGAACTACCCGTACAGGCATGCACAGGAACACCTGCATTGGCAACTCTAGGAACAGTATATTGGGGGGGGGGGCACATACGATACCACAGTCAAAACTGGGGGGGCACTCACAATTTTTACCACTAAATCATACCACTTAAAAAACTAAAAAAGTATATATAAATAAGTTTACAAAATGCGAGAGTAATGCAGTATGCAATGATGCCTTTTTATTGTACTAACCTATCTTCCTCAGGTATTGCTTCAGTCCTGAGAAAGGAAAACTCTCAAAAGCTTTATCTTTATGGTTTAAAGCAATTTTAGCAAACATTTTACGCAGTAATAACCCCTAGTATTGGTGCCAGTTTATGTAGTAGTAGCCTCTAGTATTGGTGCCAGTTTATGCAGTATTAGCCCCTAGTATTGGTGCCAGTTTACACAGTAATAGCCCCTAGTATTGGTGCCAGTTTACGCAGTAATAACCCCTAGAATTGGTGCCAGGTTATGCAGTAATAAAGCCTAGTATAGTATTGATGCCATGGTCTCAGCACGGAGGATGTAGGGAAGAATAGTGAGACCTGCTGAAATAAATGTGGGGTGGTTTAGGACCTCCCCTATTTATTATGAACATGCATTCTCCTGTCTATTCCTATAATACTCTATCAAAGGCTCTGATAATGTTACTGGATGGTATAATAACAATGCTAGCTATAAAGATAAACACACTGCTTAAATAAGCAAGGATCTAATTTATTATAAAGAAAGTAGGAATGCTAACCTATAACACTAAAAGGATACTACAGAGCATATAACACAAAACAATCACAGATAATACTTTACATATGGGCGTCCTCGGGGTTCGATATCGATAAGCTGGGGTCAAGCGCACAAGGGAAAGAATTCTAGCTGACGATTGCTTTTAAAGTGCACTCAGACACCACCCACATAAACACCCACTGTCTGCTTTTCCAATGACAATTCATAAGATTCCACCCTTTCTAATCAACAGGAAGTATCTCATATTTCCAGGAAGCATGTTATATTCTCCCACTAGGGGCGCCATCCGTCCACAAATCACTGTTTTTGACCCAGGTCATCTTCCAGTAACAGCTGGCCCTTGATGTTCGTATAACATCCTCAGGAGGTCTTATCTGAGGCTCCTCTACCCCCATACCTCACATGCGAGAACATCCTGTGAGGATATGAATTCCCATTTATGACTCCTTGTCAGGAATATCCTGCTGGGTAACCTTGCCCTGCTGCCATTCCAGGCCACGTGTAATCAGGTTTCAACCATCCAGAAATATCTGATATTAGAACACGTAAAACCACATGCCGCCTCCAACACCTGCCAACCACAGTGATTAAAGTGTTAAAGCCAGCTGGGACAGTGGTGCCGGTCTTAACACTTTTATCAACTTCATGGGAGATCTGTATGATTTCTCCCGCAGGTCTCCTGATGCGCTACAGTACAGCGCACCTCCCCATCAGGGACTCCTTCTCTCCGCCACACACCGTGGCAAAACTAAGTGGGAAGGCTGCTAAAGCGCACCTCTCCATCCGGGACTCATGCCTGTACAGGGGTGCCCAACCTTTTGAGGAGCAAGGGCCACTTTAGCGACTTGGTTGCGGGCCACAATGAGCGGAGCCGACAGGTCTGTGTCCACTCAGCATATGCAGAGCAGACATAAACACAGCCGCTCTACTCCATGGGCCCTCCAATCTGATCTGCCCAAACAGAAGGGGACAGATCCCCTTCTGTTTTTTTAAGTGGATCAGATTGGAGATAGGCAGGTGTAAATGCACACAAGTCCATTTACATCTGCTGCTCTATAGAGGTGAATAGAGGGTCCAATTGGGTCCACCTGAAAAACAGACAGCCGGCCCGATCAGACCGATCGTGTGAAAGGGGCCTAGGGCTGCTTTCACACAGATGCACTGCGGTTTACCTGCACCTCAACTGACCTCAATCTTCACTTTTTCTTTAGGATTCCTGCAGGTATCGCTGACTGCTGTTGTCCCCCAGGCAGCTATGGCTGGTGGCTGCCATTGGCTGTCCTGCAGGGCTGGTACTGCTGGCGGGTACTGATAGTTGGTACTGTTGGTGGGGCAGAACCTGCAAACAGTACCCACCAGCAGTACCAGTCAGCAGTACGAGCCAGCAGTACCCCGCGGGTACTGTTGGTGGTTACTGTTAGTGGGTTCTGCTGGCTGGTACCATTGGTGGTTTCTGCTGGCTGGTACTGTTGGAGGGTACTGCTGGTGGATACTGCTGGCTGGTACTGCGGGCAGGTACTGGTGGCTGGTAGTGCTGGTGAGTACGGCTGGCGTAACAGGGTACTCTTGATTGGTACTCTTGATTGGTACTGTTGATTGGTACTGTTGATTGGTACTGTTGGTGGGTTCTGCTGGTGGGTACTGCTGGCTGGTTCCCGGCCCACCATCCCCGAGCATCAGTGTAAAGAACGAAGAAGGTGCTAGAGGAAGCATGCGACTGCAGTAGAGAGCATAGCCAATGCTTCCTTTATCGCTCTTATCACAGGCGGAGTACATTTGGTATCACTCCGTCTGTGACATGAGCCGACGCTATACAGCAAGCATTGGCTCTGCTTCCGCTATAACAGGCTCTGTTTTTCACACTGATCCTGGTGGTTGGCAGGTCGTGAACCCGCACTCTGGACTTACCGGCCTGCCCACCATCCCAGTGCAGGAGGTGGCACTGGGATCCTGTTGGGGGGGGGCACAGTATAATGTTGGAGGTGGCATGGCCCCCCACTGCCCCCCCCCCCCCCCAGTGACGCCACTGAACACCTGTGCATCACTGTGAGAGTAAACACAGCCATCACATGGGGCACAGTTGCACACTCCCTGTGTGAAGAAGGCCTTAGTTCTGATTTGTAAATATTGTTATGGAGATCTGTGTACTTGAGCCTGCTTCTGCATCACACCCATGGTGCCCAACCCATTGCATCTGGATCTCATTGTTTTGTCTTATGGCACCAGCAGACAGTGGTCAGATGTTTTCCTGCCTACATGCTTACTTTCACCTGCATGTGACCTGCATCAATATGAGAAGTGTTCCTGTACTTACCATGTTGCTCTGCATCATGTGACCTGTCGCACAAGGAAAGCCTACGAATACCCCTTAAGCTGGATATACACAGACCGAAAATCGGTAGGTTCAGCAGGATCCGGCCGACTTTCGGTCCGTATGTACCGTTGACTGTTCAACAAAAGCCGGTCTAACAACTAGCTGTCAGTTTTTCATAATTGAACATGTATACCCTGCTTCAATCTCCACTGGATCCTGCATTAATCAGGAGGTCAGAGAACACGATCTCTATGAAATTGTATGTCCCCTAGAAAAAATGGTGCATAGATCAGCAGTTCCCACACTGCCCGAATGGTTTCACTGGCCTGATTTTAAGTTCTGGCTGCGGGTTTAACCACTTCCATACAGAGCAGTTAAACACCCTTCCTGCCCAGACCAATTTTCAGCTTTCAGCACTCTCACACTTTGAATGACAATTGCTCAGTCATGCTACACTGTAACCAAACAAAATTTCTCTAGCGCTCATTGACAGACGTAGTCCTCGGTGATACAGCACCTTCGGGTTATGTTGCCTCCACAGGAGCAGGACTAGACAGGAAATTAAAAAGCTCTGGCCACACCCTAGGGGCAGTCCCAGAGGGTATATCCTCTCTCTCTCTGCCTCAGCAAATCAGTTATTTTCTGTCTAGTTAGGAGTAAGGACCTAGATACCTTGTTGGGATCTTAGGTCCTGGCAAGATTTTTTTCTTAAAAGATTTTTTTAGACAGCTTTTTTTCTCCAGTGTTCCTGTGAGATCTTCAAGCAAGAAAGCTGAACTGGGCGACGGGCTGGATGTTGAGATCCGGTGGTCACCCCAGTTCAGCCTACGAGCGCGTGCAGGCCATAGCTCCGCGCTGGGTCGGCCGCGACAAAGTCCCATTAAAGGACTGACCCCGCGAGTTAAACGTCTCGCTGAAACGCCAAAGACCATGAGTCACGGTGTCCATATCGGTCGACAGCCCTCCCGCCCCGGTGGAGAGGGGTACTGTCAGGAGTTGGTGCCCGCCTGGTTCCGGTATGGTGAGTAGTATGTTCCCCCTTTTCCCCTGACGGGTCTTGTGGTGAACGCGGGCCCCTCTCTGTATGGTAAGATAGAGTCCCTCTCTATCCTATAAATGACACAGATCCTCCTACTTTGAGTGTGATTTTATGTGCAAAAAGCCAGGAGGCTTGGTTTGGGAGCTAACAATCTAATTGTATACATGTTAAAAAGATTGTAATCAGTGGCATTCTGGGAATCTTACGGTGATAAGAATAAGCTACCTACCAGTCAGAAGCCACGGACATGTAGACTGCCTTCCTAATCAGATCTCCAGCTATTAGCAGGCCTCCCGAATGGCCATGCGGTCCGCCAGGGCCGGTACCGCCAACCACGCCAAATCCCCATGCAGAGAGAGTGTTGTGTGCCCTGCAGCACACCGCTATTCAGTACAGGCCGCCGCCATTTTTTTTGCTGGATCGCACGAGCCGCCATTTTGGCGTAGCCTCGTGTCTCCAGCATGGGGGCGGCCATGTTTGAGGTGATCCAAACACCTCGTGGAGCTAGGGGAGGCGCCGGAAGGTGTGCAGAGGGGCGGAGCCGCCTCCTTTCTTCCTGGGCAGCCAGCCAAAAGACTTCCTGTTTGTCAAGACAGCGCTGTAACCTGTTGCAGTTAAACTCTGAGCATCAAGTGGTGAGCCTGGGGGTCTATCTCTCTCTCTCTCTCGATCGATAGGGATCCCTAGCAGGTAACACTAAGGGTTTTTTTGTGGCGCTGGGGGTCTGAAAAAAAAAAAAAAAAAAAGTTTTTTATTTTTGAATTATATTATCCAGGAAGTGACTGGAATTATCATGGACCCTGCCACACATATTCCCCCACCTGTTTCCCTCGAGGGGGCCACGGGACCCGCCGGTGCACAGAGTGTAGAGTCATTTACAGCAATCTTGGAGTCTATGGTGGCTCGGGTGGAGGCGGCCTGTCAGGGACGGGGGTCAAGGAAGCGACCCCCGCCTACCCCTATACTATCTGACACCTCTGACTCAGATTCAGAGATGGTCACTGCAGTTGCAGGTTCCTCTGCAAGGGCTGTTGTCTCAGGTAAAGCCCCCTCAGACAGTGAGGAGGACGTTTCTTCTCCCGCTATAATTCAGGAAGAAGCATTGGTGGACGCACTAGTTGTGGCAGTGCAGGAAACCTTAAAACTTGAGGCTTTACCGGCAGAGGCAACTGAAACAGAGATTCCTTTTGGTACTAATAAGCCCATCAAAACGGTGAAGGTTTTTCCTGTACCCAAGTGTTTCGGTAATCAGATTAAAGGAGAATGGGAGCATTCTAAACGTACCTTTACTATTTCCAAGCGTATTGCTAGACGCTATCCGTTTGAGGAATCCATCATTAAGAAATGGACGGTACCACCAGTGGTGGATCCACCTATTTCCAGGCTGAATAAAGCCAAGGTTATCCCAGTGGAGGACACTTCGTCCTTTAAGGATCCGGTGGATCGAAAGATGGAAGCAGAGTCCCGCACCATCTTCTCTCTGATAGGGTCAGCATTTAGACCAGTAATTGTTATTGGTCTAGTTTCCCAGACACTTACGGAATGGGCGAGAATGGTACGCCAAGACCTTAGGGGAAAAGATATTCCCCAGGAGACATCTGATTTGATGGAACAGATTATACAAGGGCTACAGTTTATCTGTGACGCAGCCTTGGACACTACTCCCTTATTAGGGCATGCATCTATGTCAGCGGTCATCCTCAGACGTGTGCTGTGGTTAAAATGCTGGTCAGCTGACCTAGGTTCCAAAAAGACCTTGACAAATCTCCCTTTTCAGGGGAATCGTCTATTTGGGGCCAACCTAGATGAAATCATTAAGGATGCCACTGGGGGCAAGAGCACTTTTTTGCCACAGGCTGCTAAAGCTAAGGGACCTCGCAACAAGCGAGGACCTTTCTTTACCGCCCATAAAGGGCGCCCGGCTGGTACAAGCGGGAAAGGCAAGACTCCTCCAGGAGGGTTCAAGAAGGGCTGGTCGGACAAGCAGAGGACCAACCCAGCCAAACCCGAAGCAAAGGAGTACACAGCCTGAAGGTGCGCCCCCACCCGGTTTCAGGGTGGGGGGACGTTTTCACCGGTATTCAGGACATTAGATCGAGCATCAACCACTACTACCGGTGCGATTCTTCCCTTCCAACATTTAAGTACTACAGGAAGCGGTAGTTACCGTTCCCTGAATAGATCTTTTCCTTTACCTTTTCCTAAGATTAGTCCCTATACCTCACAGGAATCAGATCTGGTTGACCAGATAGGCCAAGTAGCCTCTAGTCGGGTGACTTCGGTCCCTGAGGTTCAACCAGAAAAGATCACCCTTCCTGATAACAATCAGGTATCTGATAAATGTGTGGGAACAGAAAACGACCAGACTTTCTCAGATGGTCGGGGCCAGATACCTCTAGGGACGCCTGGTTCAGATTCTATCAGCGCCAGTGGTCCTAGAAATTCTAGGCTGGCCTCCTCAAGCCGGCCTGACCGACTTGGACATGCTAGTCGCAGATGTTCCGTGGGAACTTCGTCTCAGGGAGTGTCTGTGGTCTCAAGGACCAATTTACCATCATGCTTTACAGTCGCTGGTTTTAATGGCCTGGCCATTGAGACCCAAGTACTGAAGGACAGAGGTTTGTCTACTTCAGTCATTCCTACCCTTATTAAAGCAAGGAAAGCGACTTCCAGCAAGGTCTATTATCACACATGGAAGACTTATATTGCGTGGTGCGAATCTTTAGGATTTCCTCCACGTACCTATTCGGTGACTCGAATATTGGCCTTTTTGCAACAAGGGGTTGAGCAGAAGCTAGCCTTGAGCACCATCAAGGGTCAAGTTTCAGCATTAGCAATCTTCTTTCAGAAGCCTTTAGCTACCAAGTCCTTGGTGCGGAATTTCATCCAGGGGGTGCGGCACCTGGCTCCACCAGTCCGCGCGCCCTTACCGCCCTGGGATCTTAATTTGGTTTTGTCGGTTCTACAGAAACCTCCCTTTGAAAACATCAGGGAGATTCCCTTGCTTACTTTATCCCAGAAGGTGGCCTTCTTGGTGGCTATTACTTCTGCTCGCAGGGTGTCAGAACTGGCTGCATTATCATGCCAGTCCCCATACCTAGTGATTCATAGGGATAAGGTAGTACTTCATCCTAAGCCATCTTTTCTTCCTAAGGTGGTTTCAGATTTTCATCTGAATGAAGATATTGTACTACCTTCCTTGTGTCCTCAGCCCAAGCATCATCGGGAACATGCGTTGCATTCCTTAGATGTGGTTCGGGCAATCAGGGTATACCTGAAAGCTACGGAATCATTCCGTAAGACGGATTCACTTTTTGTGATCACGGATGGCCCCAGAAAGGGTTTGCCTGCATCTGCCGCGACCATTGCCAAATGGATTAGACAAACGGTGGTACAGGCTTATTCTATTAAGGGTCAGAGTCCTCCGTTCCCTGTTAGGGCGCACTCCACTCGAGCGCTCAGTACTTCCTGGGCCTTTCGCCATCAGGCGTCAGTGGTCCAGGTATGTAAGGCGGCCACCTGGTCGTCGGTACATACCTTTACAAAATTCTATAAAATTGATGTGACGGCATCGGCGGATGCCTCATTTGGCCGCAAGGTTTTGCAGGCCGCAATTTGAGGAGACCGGTGGTCTACCTCGAGGGTTTTTTCTGTTTGAAAAAAAAAAAAAAAATTTTTCTCTTTCTTTGTTGAGTCTCATCATTAAGGATGAGCATTGTAAACTTCTAGTTGGCACCGGTTGGGCCTTCTAGATTGGGATTTGATTTTCATTTTCCCACCCCTCATTTGTGATACTGCTCTGGGACGTCCCGAAGGTGCTGTATCACCGAGGACTACGTCTGTCAATGAGCGCTAGAGAAAAATGGATTTTTGTAAAATCTTACCGTAAAATCCTTTTCTCTTAGCTCATTGACAGACGTAGTCCCCGCCCCTCTGTTTTTTGAGTTGGGTTGGGTTAAAATCTCTAAAGACTGCTTTTTCACATAACTGATTTGCTGAGGCACAGAGAGAGAGGATATACCCTCTGGGACTGCCCCTAGGGTGTGGCCAGAGCTTTTTAATTTCCTGTCTAGTCCTGCTCCTGTGGAGGCAACATAACCCGAAGGTGCTGTATCACAGAGGACTACGTCTGTGAATGAGCTAAGAGAAAAGGATTTTACGGTAAGATTTTACAAAAATCCATTTTTTTATCATTTTTTTCACACAAATAGAGCTTTCTTTTGGTGGTATTTGATCACAACTGGGGTTTTTTTTTTTTCGTTATATATGTAAAAAAAGAGCAAAAATTTTGAAAAAAAAACACTTTTTTTTAGTTTCAAATTTTGCAAAAAATAAAAATTTCTTCATACATTTGGGCCAAAATGTATATTGCTACATGTCTCTGGTAAAATTAACCCAAATTAGTGTATATTATTTAGTCTGTGTGAAAGTTATTGAGTCTAGAAGCTATGGTACCAATTACTGAAAATTGATCACACCAGATGTACTGACTGCCTATCTCCTTTCTTGAGGCCCTGAAATGTCAGGACAGTACAAATACCACCCAAATGACCCCTTTTTGTAAAGTAGACAGTCCAAGGTATTTAGTAAGAGGCATGGTGGGTTTTTTGAAGTTGTAATTTTTTCCCACAATTCTTGGGAAAATGAAAATAAATTTTTTTTTTCTTTTTTTTCCCACAAAGTTGTCAGTTTATAAGCTATTTCTAACACATAGCATGTACGCAGCAAAAATTACACCCAAAAATACATTCTGCTACTCCTTCCGAGTATGGCGATACCACATGTGTGAGACTTTTACACAGCCTGGCCACATAAAGAGACTCCACATTCAACTAGCACCTTCAGGGGTTCTAGGAGCATAAATTACACACATCATTTTCGGACTACCTATCACACTTCTGAAGGCCCTAGAGCACCAAGACAATGGAAACACCCACAAAATGACCCCATTTTGGAAAGCAAACACTCCAACGTATATTCTATGAGGCATTATGGGTCTTTTGAACGCGTCATTTTTTTCCACAAGTTTTTGGAAAATGTGGGAAAAAAATTAAAACCTTTTTTTTTTTACACAAAGTTGTCAATTTATAGGATATTTCTAACACATAGCATGTACGCAGCAAAAATTACACCCAAAAATACATTCTGCTACTCCTTCCGAGTATGGCGATACCGCATGTGTGAGACTTTTACACAGCCTGGCCACATAAAGAGACTCCACATTCAACTAGCACCTTCAGGGGTTCTAGGAGCATAAATTACACACATCATTTTCGGACTACCTATCACACTTCTGAAGGCCCTAGAGCACCAAGACAATGGAAACATCCACAAAATGACCCCATTTTGGAAAGCAAACACTCCAACGTATATTCTATGAGGCATTATGGGTCTTTTGAACGCGTCATTTTTTTCCACAAGTTTTTGGAAAATGTGGGAAAAAAATTAAAACCTTTTTTTTTTACACAAAGTTGTCAATTTATAGGATATTTCTAACACATAGCATGTAAATAGCAAAAATTACACCCCAAAATACATTCTGCTACTCCTCCTGAGTATGGCGATACCACATGTGTGAGACTTTTACACAGCCTGGCCACATAAAGAGACTCCACATTCAACTAGCACCTTCAGGCGTTCTAGGAGCATAAATTACACATATCATTTTCGGACTACCTATCACACTTCTGAAGGCCCTAGAGCACCAAGACAATGGAAACACCCACAAAATGACCCCATTTTGGAAAGCAAACACTCCAACGTATATTCTATGAGGCATTATGGGTCTTTTGAACGTGTCATTTTTTTCCACAAGTTTTTGGAAAATGTGGGAAAAAAATTAAAACCTTTTTTTTTTACACAAAGTTGTCAATTTATAGGATATTTCTAACACATAGCATGTAAATAGCAAAAATGACACCCCAAAATACATTCTGCTACTCCTCCTGAGTATGGCGATACCACATGTGTGAGACTTTTACACAGCCTGGCCACATAAAGAGACTCCACATTCAAGAAGCAGCTTCAGGCGTTCTAGGAGCATAAATTACACACAACATTTTCGGACTACCTATCACACTTCTAAAGGCCCTAGAGCACCAAGACAATGGAAACACCCACAAAATGACCCCATTTTGGAAAGCAAACACTCCAACGTATATTTTATGAGGCATTATGGGTCTTTTGAATGTGTCATTTTTTTCCACAAGTTTTTGGAAAATGTGGGAAAAAAATTAAAACCTTTTTTTTTTTTTTTACACAAAGTTGTCGATTTATTGGATATTCCTAACACATAGCATGTATACAGCAAAAATGACAACCCAAAATACATTCTGCCACTCCTCCTGAGTATGGCAATACCACATGTGTGAGACTTTTTCACAGCCTAGCCATATAGAGGGACCCAGCATCCAAGGAGCACTATCATGCATCCTAGCCACTTGCCTAGGCCTATTTTTGACATTTGGTGTTTACAAGCTAAAATCAGTTGTTTTTACTAGAAAACTACTTAGAACCCCCAAATATTATATATTTTTTTTAGCAGAGACCCTAGAGAATAAAATAGAGATTATTGCAATATTTTTTATCACACCGTATTTGCGCAGCGGTCTTCCAAACGCAATTTTTTTTAAAAAAATTCACTTTTTTTAACTAAAAAATAAGAAACCAGTAAAAATAGCCCAATTTTTTTCCATAATGTGAAAGATAATGTTATGCCGAGTAAATAGATACCCAACATGTCATGCTTCAAAATTGCGCACGCTCACGGAATGGCGACAAACTTTGGTACTTAAAAATCCCCATAAAGGGACCTTTAAACTGGTTGCTAGGCAACAACATTTGCCGTAGCTCCGGTCCTCCAAGACCATAGAGTCGAGTGAGGGCAAGCTTGCCCTCACTCAACATCCTGTCCATGAGGATCCGGGACCGGATCGTTTTCCCCGCTGCCGGTGGGTCTGGTAAGCGGGGAAAAGGACTGGGACGCGGCGGGAGGGGGGGGGGTTCACCTCTTCCGCCATCCCGGAAGGGTGATCCCGCGGCGAATCCGCTGCTGGGACCACCCTTATCGGAAAGCCAACTGTCCACCGTTTAAAAAAATACCAGGGTTATGGCAGCTATCTGCTGCCATAACACCGGTTTTTAGGTTTAAACCGAGAACGTATATATACATTGGCCGGTTGGCAAGTGGCTAGGGACATAAATCACACACATAACTTCCTGACAACCTATCACATTGTTGAAGGCCCCTAACACATAGCATAATACATACCAAAATACATTCTGCTGAGCAAAGGATAAACAAAAAATTACCTGTGGTTTTAGCAGTGCAGTGGTTCAGGCAGCAGGCAGGAACATAGACAGCGACAGTGAAAGGATTGTCCAGGCAGCAGGCAGGAATAGTGTCCATAGTCAGTACAGGCAGCAGGCACAGATATTGTCAGCACAGCCAAAGCATTGGTCCAGGTAGCAGGCAGGTCAGCAGCAGAAAAAGGATTGTCCATGCAGCAGGCAGGAATACTGTCCATAATTAGTACAGGCAGCAGGCAGAGATATGGTCAGTACAGCCCAATTATTGGTCCAGGTAACAGGCACATGTTCCATAAAAAGTCCTGGGTCAGTGCAGGCAGGGATATGATCAGCACAGCCAAAGTATTGGTCCAGGCAGCAGGCAGGACCATGAAGCTTAGGGCCTCGGTCGGGAAAGAATGGGGACAGGGGTAGAGGCTTCTCCCACCCAAATCGCTTTGAAGCCTCCGGACTCCAAACCCTGTTCTGAGTTTACAAACCCAGAGAAATCCAAAAACTGGTTTTCTCATATCAGAACGCTATATTCTGAAGCCCCTCACAAAAGTGAGACCCCTGTGTCATTTTGAATCCCACTACTACAGTAGCAGGGCGAAGGATCAGTTTAAGTGGCAGGCAAAAAACATGGTCGTAACAGGCCGAGGTCAGTGCAGGTAAAAGGCAGAAATAGACGGTAGGCTAAGGCAAAATCCATAAACAATCCAGGGTCAGTTCACTTGAAAGGCAGAAACATGGCGGATAAACAATGCAGACGGCAGGCAGAGGCATCGTCGATAAACAGTCCAGGGTCAGTTCACTTGAAAGGCAGAAACATGGCGGATAAACAATGCAGACGGCAGGCAGAGACATAGTCGATATACAGGCCAGGGTCGGTTCACAAGGAAGGCAGTAATATGGTTGGTTGAGGCAGCAGGAAAATATTCAGCAGTGAAATATGGGCTAAAAGTTTAGGGCAGTGTGATATATTTTGAAGCATTCTCCAATGCAAAGGCCAGGTTGGGAGGGACAATCGGTACAATGGAAACTGGTGTCTTTCCTAATTCCTCTTTTGCCACACACCCGACACCTTTTTTGGCGTCGTCTTCCGGTTTGTGATGGTGGGATACGGAAAGGGAAATGGCGCTCATGAAGTCTGCTGACACAATCCGAACGAATGATTTCTGGGGGGGATCCTTGCTGGTAAATGAGGGCAGTGGCAATGTCTTCAATAAACTGGAGGAAGGGGATTGGTGTTGTTGTGGACTTTTTATAGGTGACAAAGGCATTGTACATGGCCAAATGGAAAAAGTACATTGCAAGCTTTTTGTACTAAAAGACGGTCTTTCGTGTCGGGAGATAGGGCTGCAGCATTTGATCGTTTAAATCCACCCCCCCCCCCCATGTACTTATTGTACTCGTGGATGCAAGCAGGCTTTTGAACGGAACCGCGTCGTCTTCGAATTTTCACTGAGCTGTCATCGTGGATGGTGGACATGAGGTAAACGTCCTTACTATCCCTCCACTTCAAAGCCATTACCTCCTCGTTCCTAAGGCTTGCGGATTCCCCAATTCGTAATTGAGTGGTGATAAGACTCTGCGGGAAGCCCTTCCGGTTTTTTCTTACTGTACCGCATGCCAGGGTTTTCTTCAGGTACAGGTGGCGGAAAAGGGGCAAACTGGTGTAATAGTTGTCCATATAAATATGGTACCCCTTTTGCAGCAATGGGAAGGCTAGGTCCCAGACAATCTTCCCACTTACTCCCATGTACGTTGGGCACTCAGGGGGCTGGAGCTCAGAGTCTCTGCCTTCGTACACGCGAAAGGCGTACACATATCCCGTTTTACTTTCGCAGAGCTTGTTTAGTTTTAAGCCGTATCTAGCCCTCTTGCTGGGAATATACTGCTTAAATGCCAGCTGGCCTGTAAAGTGGACCAGTGATTCGTCCACAGCGATCTTTTGGTCAGGGACATAGACTTCGGGGAACCGTCTAGAAAAGTAATAAATTAGGGGGCGAATTTTGTAGAGTTTATCGTAATTGGGATCATCTCGGGGAGGGCACTGGGAATTATCGTTGAAATGCAGGAAGCGCATTATAGCATCATAGCGGGACCTGGGCATGACTGAAGAATAAATTGGCATGTGGTGGATGGGTTTGGTGGACCAATAAGAGTGCAGCTCATTTTTTTTTGTTACCCCCATATTGATTGTAAGGCCCAAAAACACTTTGAACTCTTCCACTGTTAGGGGTCTCCATTCAAAAGGATGGGAATGATATGAGGTGGGGTTGTTCTCGATAAACTGTTGGGCAAAAAGATTTGTTTGGTCCACGATGTTTTGAAGGAACTCCAAAGGGAAAAATAAATTAAAAAAATCAATCAGAATAAAATTTTCGGTGTTGACCTGCAAACCTGGCTGTGCTGTGAAGGGGGGGATTGTAGCTGACCCAGAGCTAGAAGGCAGCCACAATGGGTTTGCCAAGGCATCCGGAAGCTGCATTTGGGCTCTTCTTCTTTGGGGCTGGTGTGAAATCCCAGTACTTGTACTGGGCGTTTCCTCCTGGGGTCCAGCGCCGTTGGCGTTTGCCGATTGGCCATTGGCGCTGCTGGTGTCTGCCTGATTTTCAGTGCGGCGTCTTCTAGGCCGAACTTCTTCCTCCTCCGATTCAGTGCCGGATGTAAAGCCTTCAAAGGGCTCAAATTCTGAACCGGATTCAGAAATTGTTTCAGCGTCGGAAGGTGAGAGCTCCCCGCTGCCGTCACTCATCATGGATATCATTTCACAGGCCTGTTCGACGGTGAAAACCCTTTTGGACTGTGACATGGTGGCTGTATGAAGGGTGACAGGTAATCGGGTACTTTGCTGGGCAGGTGACAGGTAGGTGATAGGTACTGATGGGTACTGATTAGTATTGATTCTGATAGGTGTTACTGATGGGTACTGATGATCAATACTGATACTGATAGGTACTGATGGGTACTGATGAGCAGGCGGCAAGTATTCGGGTACTTCAGGCGTCAGGTACTCTGATGAGCAGTTGGAAGGTACTCAGGTACTCTGATGAGCAGTTGGAAGGTACTCGGGTACTCTGATGAGCAGTTGGAATGTACTCGGGTACTCTGATGGGTAGGTGGAAGGTACTCAGGTATGCTGATGGGTAGGTGACAGGTACTCGGGTAACCTGATGGGTAGGTGACAGGTACTCGGGTACCCTGATGGGCAGGGAAAAGGTACTCGGGTACGCGGATGGGCAGGTGACAGGTACTCAGATGGGCAGGTGACAGGTACTCAGATGGGCAGGTGACAGGTACTCAGATGGGCAGGTGACAGGTCCTCTTTATTTGATGGGGGCAATCAGGGCACAGTAATTGTACAGTACTCTCACTGGTAACTCACTGTTAGCTGATCTCCTCACACTGGATCAGTGTGTGAGGAGAAGAGCCTGGTAACAGTGAGTTACCCTCATCTTTGTTGACATTTGTGACCGGCTGTGATTGGACACAGCCGGTCACGTGGTAAAGAGCCAATTTCATTGGCTCTTTACCAAGATCGGGGATTGGCTCTGTCCAAGGGATGAGCCTCGTCCCCGATCGCTGCTCTGCGCGCCCCCGGGGGCGCGCATTGCAGAGAGAACGAGCGGCTCGTGCTTGAGCCGCTCATGTGATCGGCTGTGATTGACACAGCCGATCATGTGGTAAACAGCCAATTTCTATTGGCTGTTTACCTCGATCAGGGATGGGCTATGTCCGCGGGACGAGCCTCATCCCTGATCGCGCCGCTGCGCGCCGCCGGGGGCGCGCACTGGCAGCTAGAACGGGCCGACGTCATATGACGGCGGCCCGGATCTAGACAACCACTTTGCCGACGTCATTTTACATGACGCGGTATGGAAGTGGTTAATATGGTAATGTTACATTTGCAAACAGAATCAGAACACAGGTCAGTGAAGAAAAATGTTAATTAGACTAGCTTCCTCTAGGTAAATGGATTGTTTTTTTTTTTTTTTTTTTCTTTCATGCTTTCTTAACTTTTCTGTGTGTTTTCTTTAGAAGAGACGTGCGGTTTAAAAAAAAAAAAACAATCATACTTGAGGTGGATGCAGCATCAGTCCGATGCTGCATCTGTCCCCTGCCGCCCTTACACCAAGAACTGAGCCATTCAAAAATTCTTTAGTGAGCAGAGAGTGGCGACTGCACCCTTAGGGTGGTAAGGGCGTGGAACTCTCTTCCACAGTTTGTGGTATCAGCAAAGACTGTAGAGAAGTTCAAAAAACTTTTAGATGTGTTCCTTAGCAAACAATGTACAGGGATATGGAAAACAGTAGTCATATTTACACACACACACACACACACACACACACACACACACACACACACACACACACACACACACACACACACACACACACACACACACACACACACACACTCAGGTTGAACTGGATGGACCAGTTGTCTTTATTCAACTAGACCAAGTCTGTAGCTCTTCTCCCACTGTGTGTATTTGCATTGTAGGGTTGGTTTACTAAATGCAAATAGACTGTGCACTTTGCAAGTGCATCTGCATTCATTTTCCCGAGAGCTTAGTGAATGTCGTGAAGCCTTACTTTGTAAAGTATAGCCAAACAGGTGCAAGGAAAATAAAATAAAGAAATGCATTTTTGCTTGCACATGATTGGATGACGGAAATAAGCAGGGCTTCACCATCTTCCATAAGCTCTGGGCAAAATGAGTGTGACTGCACTTGCAAAGTGCATAGTCAATTTGTATTTAGTAAATTAACCCCTAAAATATGCTATACAAGTATTTTCATTTTGGGGAGTGGAATAGAAACTGGCCAAAGTAATTAGTTTTATGCAGTTGGGCAGCTTGACCATGTATTGCAATATACAGTAAATACAGACACTCAAAGTGGAAAGACGAGTCAACTTAAAGCTGAGTTCCACACAAAAGTGGAACTTCCTCTCACATTTGGCACCTTTCAGGGGGGAGGGGGGGAACGGTACCTGTTTTTGACAAGTACCCTTCCCCACTTCCGGGAGACAGCGCAGCGGTGCCGTCCCTCCGAAGTTTTGTCCCCTCTCTACTTCCCCCCACCACCAAGCCAATGAGAATGCGCAGCGTGCTTCACACATGCGCAGTAGGGAATTGGCTGTGAAGCTGAAAGGCCTCATTGCCGTTTTCCCTTAGAGTGAATGGCAGCGGCGGCAGCCGATCTCAAAATTGGCTGGGGTGCTGACATCGCAGGCTCCCTGGACAGGTAAGTATCTATATAGTAAAAGTCAGCAGCTGACTTTTCATTTGTTTTTTCCACAGCTGGAACACCGCTTTCAGAAATCGTGATCACAGGTTAATTAGATTCAGTATAAATCACAGAAATAAGAAGCACAAGGATAATACAAGTACACTGAACTTCAAAAGAGCCATGGAGGAGTGGAGGAGTTATTGTCAACATTCCAACAATATAAGGAATGTATTAAGAAATGTAAGAGCGCTATCAGGTCAGCCAAAATGGACTAGGAAAGGCACATAGGGGATGAAAGTACAAAAAAACCCCAAGAAATATTTTAAATAAATTACCAGTAAGAAAGTGAGGCCAGAGCATATTGGCCCCATAAAGAATAATGAAGGGAATTTTGTTACAAAAGACAAAGAGAAGGCAAAATAATGCATTCTTCTCCTCAGTTTTCACAAAGGAAACAGGGGAATATAGTAACCAAGGCTGTAATGTTAATAATACGTCACAGAAGGCAGCTCCCCGTCTTCCTCTCCCGCCCCGGCCGCGCCACCGCCAGACCAGTGTAAGATCCTGGAGGCGATTACTGATTGCAAAGCCTCTCTTACTGCCAAACTGGAGTAGGTGAAGATGGACATCTCCCTCCTCCCCTGTCAGGACTTACAAAAGCTTAGGGGCTGCGTGTCAGAGGCGGAGGACCGCCTAAGCCGCATGGAGGATGATTTCCCCCCAGTGAGGAGGCCTCCCGTGATGTTGCCTATCTTCTGCAGAAGCAGGGTGATCTTGAAAATAGAGCTAGGAGGAACAACCTGAGTTTTATTGGCCTGCCGGAGGGTGTTGAGGGCACCAATCCAGCCACGTTTCTGGATGAGCTGCTAGTTAAAACATATGGCAGGGAAGCCTTCTCTCAGGCCTTCAGGGTGTTCATCGCCAAGCTCCTGAACTACAGGGACCGGGATGCTGTTCTTCGCCTGGCCAGGGAAATGGGCAATATACTCCTGGATAACCACCATGTACTCGCTTTCCCTGACTTCTCTGCTGAGGTGGAGAAGCAACGCAGCCGCTTCACGGAGATCAAGAGGCGCCTCCGGGTCCGCACCCTCAATTATACTATGCTGTATCCTGCCCGCCTGCGTGTTGTTGGTGAGGACTCTGCTGTAGCTTGGTTGGACCGCCTGCCGTGAGTACTGCCTGCACCCTACCTGGCTGGTTCTCTCTCCTGGATTCTCCCCTCTCTTTCTGCTACCCCTGACTCTTCTATGCTCCTTGGATACAACTGCCTTCATGCCTTGCCTGCTGTTACGGAATACTCTTGCTGCTGGCTCTGGGGGTCCTGTGTGGTGCTAAATATATAGGGAGGTTGTACTGCGCTTCAGGGATATTTAAAAAGATTTCTTCCATACAATAAATGTAAAAAACAAGTTTATAAGTGTTTCTATCATATGACCGCAAAACATGTGCAAATTAATATCACTTGGTATAAATAATCACATTCATATCTACCCAAGATAGCGAAGGAACCACACTCTTAGAGTTAAATATATCCTGCTGCCTATTTCCTATGTTGCCATTGCTGGATGCACCCATGCTGCCCTTGACAGGATTGGCTGTCCCGGAGTGACAGACTATCATCACCTATGCCCCTGCATTTTACTTACATTGGCCGGGAGGCCCCCTGACCTACCGGATACTGGACTTTAATGTGTTTGTTCACTGCTGAGTCCTGCCTTTGGAACCCCTCTTTGGAGATTATTCGCCCCCAATGCACTGGACTGTTGGCATTGTCTCTCCCTATGGGTGCCGTACTCCGCATACTGTTGCACGACTGTGCCCTTTGGCACCCTAAGGACGACCTACTCTGCTTGCTTACCTTGTTTTTGCTTTTTGTTCTGGGTTCTATGCTCACACAAGTTGGGGTATGTGTTGGGCTGGGAGGGACAGGAGGGTTGTTTTATTTGGGTCTTGTACTAATTGTGTGCCAATTGGGTATATGGCTAATCTACTGTGGCTATGGCTTGTTACTGCTTTACAAGTATTTTTCATGTATTTCTGTGCTAGCGGGGGCGCAACCTGAGTGAGTGTTATGCGACTGACCGGGCGGTGCGACTGTGAGTGTTGTGCGACTGTGAGTGTTGTGCGATTGTGAGTGCTGTGTGACTGTGAGCGTCAAGTGAGTGAGCAGAGTACCAGAGGGTGAGAAGGTAGAGTTAGGAAGCTAGGAAACAGCCACACCGGATAGACTAAAATTACTGAATCCCCATTAGATTAGATTAGTAGGTACAATGCCCGGCTGGTGTGGAGATGCGATTCGGTGTACATCTTGTGATATGTATGCGATCAAGGGCGAATACAAATGCACAAAATGTAAACACGTTGCTTCCCTGGAAGCTCAGGTCCTGAATCTAGGGATGCAGCTGTCAACACTGAGCCGAATGTCCATACCGAAGGAGAGCCGGGATTGTACCCGTCAGGCGCAGGCTGAGGCCTGCACAGAGGTGGGCGGAGTATTGGAGGTGCAGGCATCAGAGTAGAGAGGTGACAGGAGGGGTAGAAGGGGACAAGGCAAGGAGGCCGGTCCTGGGCTGGAGCACCCCAATAGATACGCCCCCGTTGCGTGATGTTGGGGAAACCAGTCAGGGACCAGCATTGCTGGAGCAGAGTGACACCCCTAGCTGCCAGGGGAAGAACTCCTCCAGTGAGGCCGGGAGAAAGGGAAAGGAAAGACAGGTGCTGGTGATAGGGGACTCAATCATTAGAAGGACAGACAGTGCAATCTGTCACAAAGACCATGAGCGCCAAACAGTCTGTTGTTTACCGGGCGCTCGGATTCGGCACATCGCGGATCGGGTGGACAGATTATTGGGTGGGGCTGGGGAAGACCCAGCTGTCATGATACACGTGGGTACCAATGACATAGGCAGAGGAAGATGGAGAGTCCTAAACGATTTCAGGGACTTAGAAGCTAAGTTGAGAAGTAGGACCTCCAAGGTAGTATTTTCAGAAATACTACCTGTACCTCGAGCCACACCACAGAGGCAGTGGGGGATTAGGGAAGTTAACAAGTGGCTAAGGAGCTGGTGTAGTAAGCAGGGTTTCGGGTTCCTGGAGAACTGGGCCGACTTCTCAGTCGGCCACCGGCTCTTTGGTAGGGACGGATTGCACCTAAATGGGGAGGGTGCAGCCGTACTGGGTGAGAAGATGGACATAAAGTTAGAGGGGCTTTTAAACTAGGTGATGGGGGGAGGGTACAGATGTAGAATTATCCAGTGGAAAGCAAGATCCAGAGGGCACAAATGGGGACATAAGCGGTAGGATGTCTACAGCTCCTAAACCCAGGGTGGGTATAGGGAAAAATCTCAAGAGCAGCCTAAAAACATCAAATGAGGATATATGTAACCAGTCAAAATTAAGAGGTTTATATACCAATGCCAGAAGCCTGGCCAACAAGACGGGAGAGCTGGAGCTGCTGATGTTTTAGGAGGACTTAGATTTTGTGGGGAAAACAGAGACTTGGTTTGACAGCTCTTATGACTGGATGGTGACCATTTAGGGGTATTCCCTTTATTGCAGAGATAGAGAAGGTAAAAAAGGGGAGGGGTATGTCTGTATATTAAGAACAGTGTACAGGTAAATATGAGGGATGATATTAATAATGTAGCTATGGACGAGGTAGAACTTCAAAGGGAAGGCACTGTGGGAAAGGTAATATTGGGCGTATGCTACAGTCCCCCCAACCAGAGGGAGGAGGGGGAGGCGGACCTCCTTTTACAGATAGGATTGGCAGCAAGGATGGGAAATGTCATTATAATGGGGGACTTGAATTATCCAGATATAGACTGGGCAGAAGGAACCGCGCATTCAGCCAAGGCTCGGCAGTTCCTAAATGTTTTGCAGGACAATTGCATGGGTCAGATGGTGAATGCACCGACAAGAAACAACGCGGTACTTGACCTACTGATTACCGACAATACAGACCTGCTCACGGATATAGAAATATGGGGCAACTTAGAAAACAGCGACTATAGGTCAATTAGTTTCAGTATTAATCATAGTAATAGGAAACATAAGGGTAATATAAGAACACTGAATTTCAAAGGAGCCGATTTCCCAAAACTGCGCTCTCTGCTAGAAAATATCAAATGGGATAGAACCCTGGGAACAAAGAACACGGAGGAAAAATGGGAGTACTTCAAGAGCATACTTAACAAAGGGATTGGCCAGTGCATTCCAAAGGGAAATAAATTTAAAAGAGCAAAACTAAACCCTGGGTGGCTAAACTCCAACATAAAAATGCGTATTAATGCTAAAAAAAAGGCCTTCAAAAAATACAAGACTGAGGGGTCATTGGCAGCATTCTAGCATTACAAAGAGTGTAATAAGAAATGTAAAGACGAAATCAAGGCGGTTAAAATAGAACACAAGAGACATATAGCGGAAGAGAGTAAAAAGAACCCTAAAAAATTCTTTAAGTATATAAACAGTAAGAAAGCAAGGCCAGAACACATTGGCCCCATAAAAGTCGACAAAGGAGATTTGGCCACAGAGGACAGGGAAAAGGCTGTAGTGTTAAATCATTTCTTCTCTTCAGTCTTCACAAAAGAATTGGGGGGCTACACTAACCCAGCTTGTAAGGCCAAGCTAAATAACACACCTCAGGAAGTACCCTTCTGGGTCCCTAGTGACAACACCTACACAAATTAGCCAATCATTTGTTACCTATTACCAATCACTATACCATATCTCCACAAGCCCGACCCAGGCTGCTCCCGAGGCCTCCCACTCGGATAAGGCAAATTATGTGTCAAGAACTGCCCTCCCGTGCTTACCACATGCGACGGTTTCAGACTTGGAAGCACCCATTTCAATCGAGGCCATCGCTTCTACCCCCAATGGCAAGAGTCCAGGTCCCGATGGCTTTAGTGCTAAGTTTTATAAAACATTCGGTCCCCTTCTGGCCCCTTTCCTGACAAGGGTATTCAACTCAATCTCTGGCGGTGCAGTCTTCCCGCCACAAACTTTAGAAGCCCACATATCCCTCATACCAAAACCAGGGAAAGATCACACATCATGTGCCAATTACAGGCCCATCTCTCTGATTGGAGTTGACCTTAAACCGTATGCCAAAATTTTGGCGAATAGACTGAAGCCGTTGTTGCCAGATCTTGTCCATATGGATCAGGTGGGTTTTGTCCAGGGCAGAGAGGCCAGGGACAATACCTTGAAAACACTTCTGCTCACAGATTATGCACGTTCTCAGGAGATTCCATTGTGCCTGCTGACAATAGACGCAGAGAAGGCCTTTGACAGGTTCGATTGGCAGTTCTTATGCTGTACCTTAGAGCAGGTTGGCCTAGGCCCAATGATGTTAACGAAGATCATGGCCCTCTACAATTCACCCTCTGCTAGACTCAGGTTAAATGGCTCCTTATCCCCCACTTTCAGCATACACAATGGAACATGTCAGGGTTGCCCTCTGTCCCCTCTCCTCTATGTCCTGGTGATGGAACACCTAGCGGTAGCGCTCCGCAGCAACCCCAATGTAAGTGGAATAACCACTGGCCCCATACATTCAAAACTGGCACTATTTGCTGACGACTTGCTGCTCTACATCACTTCTCCCCATAAATATCTCCCTGCAATTTTGACTGAATTTCGAGACTTTGGGCTCGTGAGTAATTTTAAGGTTAATCACTCCAAATCTGAGATATTAAATATATCCCTCCCTAAACCGACGCTTAAACATATCGCAGCTTCATTCCCTTTTAGGACCGGATCTCCCTTCATACCTGGGCATCAATCTCCCCTCTGACCCGTTGCGTCTCTTCTCTGATAATTATCTCCCACTATTAGCTAAAACCGTTTCCGACCTTTCGACGTACGCTTCAAGACGCTTGTCCTGGTTTGGAAGGATCAACGTCTTGAAGATGGATGTCCTCCCACGTTTTCTGTATCTATTCCAGACACTGCCTGTGCATGTGCCCGCATCCTTTTTCGACAAGCTACGAAAGGCACTCTCGAAATTCGTATGGTTGCATAACCGTCCCCGCCTAAAACACCTGACCCTCACACTCCCGAAGTCCAGGGGAGGCACTGGCATCCCGGATTTTGTGTTATACCACCGGGCAGCGACCTTGACACGTATGGTGGACTGGTTCCACAACGCCCCCACCAAACTGTGGGTACAAATTGAAAGCCATCTTACACCCTTTGATCTCAGGGCCCTCCCCTGGACACGGTCACACCACCATGAGCCTACCCCAGATACTAATGCCTTGACACACCAGACCCTCCGAGTCTGGAATGGTCTTAATAAATCGGGCCGCCTCTCGGACCCCGAAGGCCCTATGACACTCTTCTTTGGCACCCCAGCATTTTCCCCGGCGGCCTCATGTTCCAACTTCGGGCCATGGTCTATAGCGGAACATCGACGTGTATCCCAACTCCACCAAGCCGACCCATCCCTACTGTTGACCCCTGCTCCCAATATACCAGGAGGTGACTTTCTGGGATGGATGCAACGCCGCCAAGCTATCTCATACATACGATCTCTGCCCTCAGTACCTAAGGTCAGGGGGGACCCCTCAGAGTTTGAGGCTATCCTCCTACAGGATGTTCCACCCACACATACTGTGTCACTCTTGTATTCCTTACTCCTTTGGGCCCTTCGCCCTTAATCCCCGACCTATACTGCTACCTGGGAGAGGGATCTGGGACGGACCCTCTCCCCTAATGACTGGCACAAATTTTTTGCTCTGACCCATTCTGTCCCCGGCAACACGGGTACAGGAGAAGGGGTTTAAATTGCTCAGCAGGTGGTACAGATGCCCTTCATCTGCTACCCATATTGACCTTCTCCTGTCGGATAGGTGCTGGAGGTGCATGTCGGCCAAGGGTACGCTTATTCATTTCTGGTGGGAATGCCCACAAATTCACGGCTTGTGGATTGATATTATAGACTTATATTGCAGGCTGCAGGCGACTACTGTCCCCCCAACCCCGGAACTGGCACTGTTATCCTTGTTGCCCGGTTCTTTCCGATCAATTAAGAACGATGTCCTGAGGTTCTTCTTGGCAGCTGCTAGGATGGTGATCCCTAGACACTGGAAAACCAGGCCTTAGAGACTTGGAGAGCTTGTTGGCCCAGGAGACAGGTAGGGAGAAGCGCTCTTCTGCGCTCTGGAGATCCTGGAACATGTTCCGCTATTCGGATGACTTTAAATCATGGCTTGGGACTCCGGGTCGACCGGCTGACGGGGGGCAGTAGTGGGACGCGGGCGGTCCCTTTCACTCCCTTTCACTCCTTCCCTCTCACCCCTCTTTCCTTCTAAATTCCTGTGATATCTCTTTCTTTCTGATCAATACAAGTAAATTTTGCATACTGGGTTCCTTATTCACATATACTACTCACTACTTTGTTTACTGATGGATATATCACCTTTATGAGTATTAGCAAGGTTCCCATTACCCTGTAGAATATCCGTTGACCATTAATGTATGCTTCTGGTAGAAATATATTTAAGATACTCATTTCAAGTCCTGTCTTTACTCCTACTCTGGTTATGCAGACTACGTTTATATGGGTTGCTTTATGCTGAGCCAACTCCAAAGACACCATATAAATGCTGGGCAGTATAACACGCATATACGATTTTGTTGTGCAGACTGCTGTTCACTTTTTCTATACATAACATTGTTTTACACCTTAAATCTTTTTATATTACTACAGTAAGACTGATGTCTGTGATTTGTAAAGAGGGGGGAGCGGTGCTGACCCCAGGGTCTGTGATCGCCCCCCCCACTTACACTGATGTGATTTGTTACTACCGCATATCACTAATAAGTGTCATTGCTGAGATTTTGTAACCCTACATGTTCAACTGGACCTGTGTATGCTTTGATATGACATTATCCTCCTTCTCACTCCTTGTAAATCTTTTTATGTTTTTTCAATAAAATAAGATTGAACTAAACTAAGGAAGGTAGGTATTGACCATAAGGTGAGTACCTGGATAGAGAACTGGCTCCAGGGGAGAGTGCAAAGGGTGGTGATTAATGGGGAGTACTCGGATTGGGTGGGTGTGGAAAGTGGGGTCCCCCAAGGTTCTGTCCTGGGGCCAATCCTGTTTAATTTATTCATAAATGATCTAGAGGAGGAGATATCTAGTACAATCTCAGTATTTGCGGATGATATTAAACTAAGCATGCCAATATCTTCTATGCAGGATGTGGAAACCTTACCAGCGGATCTGAACAAAATAATGGGGTGGGCAACTACATGGCAGATGAGGTTTAATGTTGAAAAATGTAAAGTAATGCACTTGGGTGCCAGAAAGCAAGCTACTCACTAGGGGGGGGGAGGAACCTCTGGGGGAGTCTAGGATGGAAAAGGACCTGGGGGTACTGGTAGACAACAGGCTTGGCAGTTGCATGCAATGCCAAGCCGCTGCAAGCAAAGCCAATAGAATATTTTTATATGCATAAAAAAGGGGATTCACTCCAGAAATAAAGAGATTATTCTCCCTCTCTACAAGACTCTTGGCCAGCCACATCTGGAGTATGCTGTCCAGTTCTGGACACCGGTCCTCAGGAAGGATGTGCTGGAACTGGAGAGAGTCTAGAGAAGGGCAACAAAAATAATTAGGGGAATGGAGGACATCAGCTATGAGGAAAGACTACAGACATTGGAAAAAAACACAAGCGCTCTGAGGAGTAGGCGTACTGGGGTGGGATCAATGCTGGTAAAGGAAAAAAGCTTAGGGCTCTATATTAGTTCATGTAGAAGGAGACTTACATGGCCACGAATGTGTAAAAGATATATTCAAGTCCAAAATGCAATTAAAATAAAAATAAATATAAAAACAATGTCCCAAAATAAGAGTCAATGTATAAGGAGAGTGAGGAGTTCAATACTGCTGCAAGGGCTGGCTCCGAAACACAGGGAAGCCAATGCTGTGGGTAGATACAATAGAAGACAAAAACAGAGCGCCTCTAAGTGCAGTATTTAATAGATGGATGTGAACACAATAGTGTAAAAACTCACATGGTAATAGACATAGGTAGGCTTATAACAACTCCTGCGGTATATCAGGTGGAAGATGTTGATCCAAAGGTCCGGGAGAGATGAAATTCTGTGGCCTGTACGGTGTTCTCCGTCGACGGGAGGAAGCTGGCTGAAGGATTTTCCATCTTCCGGGTTAGGCTAGTGTCCAGGGACCAGGCTGGAATGCATACTTGTGGACCAGGGTAAAATCAGATACACTGAACTAGTACACAAAGTTCAAATCATAGCCCAAGATATTTTGTCCCATAACTGTCGCCTTCCCATCACCTGGATGGATACATTGAAACGAAATACTAAAAAGAAAGAAGATTTACTTATAAAGACCAAACTTCAAAAATATAGACGTAATATTGAGGACTACCAACAAAATAAAGTTTTCTCTTTGAAAGAGAAAAACGGATCCCACCACTTATGTCACTACAACCTTTGGGGTCTCGATCAAATTTATCTAGTTTTACATCGGGTCCCCCTAACCCCCCTCCATGTCAATATCACCGTCCTCCTAGACCACATAGGAGTAAGCCACCCACTCCCATTCCAAAAAAATCCCCACCAATCAGTAAACCTTCTAGGTGCCCTCCTCCCCCTATTTCTTCAACTAAAACATCTAATAGCAACAGCCACCAGCTTTTGTCTAACATCACCACTTCATAACCTCAGACAGATGTTCCTACGCAGATAGGAAATAGTCCACCTATGTTTTCTATTACATCGCATAGACCCCCATTGAATCCTCCTACTCAAGGATCAATGAGGCGGTTGGTGGGTAGGTTGACTTACCATTGAATGTCAGCCAGCCAAGCACTGGCATTGTAGGATTGCTGGAAATGGCCACAGACATTTCTGGCCTGCCTCCAGAAGATCTTGTACGTCTGGGTACCTGTTCAAGAAACGCTGCACCACCAAATTCAGGACATGTGCCAAGCACGGAACATGTGTCAAGTGTCTCTGTCGGAGGGCGGAGAGAAGGTTGGTGACATTGTCGCATACAGCCATTCCTGGCTCAACCTGACATGGGGTCAACCACCTCTGAGAGCTGACAGAATCTCTGCCCTTGTGTGGCTCCTGTCCCCTAGACAGACCAACTGAAGCACTGCATGACATCTTTCAGCCTGATTGCTTGCGTAGCCCCTTGAATGCTTAGGGAGCACTGCTGATTCAGAGGCCAATTAATCAGAAGAGGCCATAGAGGAAGAAGAAGAGGAGGGGGTGGAGCAGACAGATGTGGCAGAATCACCACCAATGTTTTGGAGGCGTGGTGGCAGAACAAGCTCCAGCACTGAACCCTGTCCTGCATCCTTCGCAGCTGCCAGCAGATTTACCCAGTGAGCCGTGAAGGAAATATAACATCCTTGACAATGCCTGCTGGACCATGAGTCAGCAGTAATGTGAACCTTCCTGTTGACCGCTCTGTGCAACGAGGCCACAACATTGCCTTACACATGTTGGTACAGAGTTTGAATGGCCTTAAGTGAAAATACATTTATTTTTGGAATCTTCCTCTGGGGTACAGCACATTCCGCAAATTCACAAAAGGGGGCAGAGTCTACCAGATGAAAAGGCAGCAGTTGTAGTAATAGCAATTTGGCCAAGCTAGCATTTAGACGCTGAGGATGTGGATGGCTGGAACAGTATTTTTTTTTTACGGTTAAGCAATTCGGGTAGCGAAATTTGCCTGCTGGTCAAATTAACAGGTGGTGTACTGGTAGCAGATTGGGTGCAAGTACCTGTGGCATCCATTGCTATACCATCATCCCACTCAGTGCAGATTTTTGAGAGGACTTGTGGTATGTTAGGGGTAGAGATGCCAGATGAGGAGTAAGGAGAAGTCTGCATTTTAAGATGATGTGGGTCTTTCAGGTGCTGTTGCCAATGGACTGCATGGCAGGTCGTCATATGTGTTGTCAAGCATGTGGGGCTGGTGTCCTGGCCACGCTTGATCCGCTTCAGACAGGGATTGAAAACAGCAGTGCTGGGGTCTGCTGCACGTGTTGAAAAAAACCCACACCAATTAACTTTTGGAAGTCAGTGGGGAATTAGCAGCGCCCTGCACCTGTGGAACTCTGTGGTGTGATGCAATAGGGTGGCTGCCCTTAAGCCAGCCCCTGGAGGACATCCTGCCTTGTTGGAGTTGTGCCGCCGTCTCCTCCTCAATTTCCTCCTCTATTCTCTCAGGCACCCAAGTACGGTCATTGACCTCATCAGCCCCTCCCTCCTTGTCACTGGAGCAAACTTGGCAGTATGCTGCAGCTGGGGGAACATGACTGCTAGTTTCTTGTCTGTCATTGTCACCTCCTCTCTCTAGGCTCATGTTATTCCCTTCCTCAACATTGGAACCAACATCGGAGTATTCAAAGTGCTGCACATCCTCCAGCATCATGTAATTGACACTATGATCGAATAACTCAGGTGACTTCTCCGTGCATGATAGTGAGGCTACGAAAAGAGTAGCTGTGGACAAGGAGCCTGTGGAATAGACTGTTTTGGCAGCTGCGGTGGAAGGCAAACTAGTATGAGCCTTGGTGACAGAGAATGAGGAGGAAGAGGACGGCTTCAATATCCACTCCACCAACTCTTCTGAATGTTGTCAATAACACAGCCAGCACCGGAAAAAAAGGAAAAGCGTGCCCCGTCTGCAGAGAATGTGCCATGTCCGTGACCACCACTTTTCACTGTGGACACAGAGGCTGCTTGCCCTCTTTTAGTGGTCGGTGAGCGTCTTTCTCTCCTTGTTGGCCTTTCGGACATTATGGGGATTTTTGGGGGGATTTTTATATAGAATGTGGGATGGAATACTTGGGATTGGGAGCAATACTTTTGTGCTTGGTGCACTATAAATTGTTTTATTATTCTTTTTTATTTTTTGGGGGGATTTTAATAACTTTTTTATTATAGAGTGTGGGAAGGGAATATGGTGCTTGGGTGCAATAATTTGGCACGTGGTGCACTATAAACTGTTTTATTATCGTTTTTTTTTTTTTTTTTTTTAATGAATGCAGAAGGAATAGCACCTACATCGCAAAAGGGAGGACAGCAATTATGCCCTAAATAAAATTAGTGCTGCTGCGGCACAAAAAAAACCCACTGCTGATTCAGAAGGAATAGCACCTGCGATGCAGAAAGCAATTATGCCCTAAATATTTTTTGTGCTGCTGTGCCACAAAATAATTTCAAAATAAAAAAAACCCACTGCTCACACAGAAGGAATAGCACCTATGACACAAAAGGGGGGACAATAATTATTCCCTAAATAAAATTATGTTGCTGCACCACAAAAAAATTCTGCTGATGCAGAAGGAATAGCACCTGCGATACAGAAGTCGTAACAGCAATTATGCCCTAAATATTATTCATGCTGCTGTGCCATGAAAAATATTCAAAATAAAAAACCCCACTGCTGACGCAGAAGTAATAGCACCTGCGATGCAGAAGGGGGGACAGCATTTATGCCCTAAATAATATTATTCCTGCTGTGCCACAAAAAAAAACACTAGTGACACAGAAGGAATTGCACCTACGACACAAAAGGGGGGACAGCAATTATGCCCTAAATAACATGAGTGCTGCTGCGCTACAAAAACAAAATCACTGCTGACGCAGAAGTAATAGCACCTGCGATGCAAAAGGGGGGACAGCAAATATTCCCTAAATATTATTAGTCCTGCTGTGCCACAAAAAAAAAACACTGCTGACGCAGAAAGAATAGCACCTACAACCAGTGGCGGATCCAGGGGGGGGGCATCGAGTCAATTGCCCCCCCGAGAAAATAGTACCAGGTTTAAGTTTACAGAGGCATTATCTAAATGCATCTGCAGGTACTTTATTTCTGCTTCCCCAGCTCCCAGGAGACCTAAAATATAATCCCTAAGCCCCATCAGTTCAGAGGGGCCCAGGATACTGTTTCATAGAGAGAGTTTTTTTTTTTATTTCCCTGCTCAGGTGGATTAATACCACCAGGAGCCGCATTTTGCGACATTAAAATGAAAGTTCCGACCAGGCGGAGTGATATCAGTCAGCAGCCTCATCACTGCCTGACTCCTGCAGCCAATGGGTGCAGAGAGGAGAGGGAGGGCTCAGGCTGAGGGGGAAGCCTGAGACACAGCAGCGTGCGTCTGTGTGTGTGAACACACTGAGAGGGACAGGTCTGCATAGCAGACAGGGGCAGTAAGGAAAACGTCTAGACTGCAATTAATTCATTTGTCTCCAAAAAGGTACAGTAACACACCCATCCCCCTTCACCTATGCCATGTCCTTGCTGCTGGCCAGCCACCATGAGGAATTATACAGCAGCTAAATGCTATCATCATCATTATCATCATGATAATCACACAGTACAGATGCATTGAGCCACAGCACCTGTATTGTGTGATTGTCATGATGATAATGATGATATAGAATGACAGTGAAAACAATCTTCCTGCCTCCTTTACACAGTGTGTGCTGCAGACATGAGTATAACATGCAGGGCTGTCATTTAATGGCTTTAGGATGCATAAAGTGTTGCATATATCCTTGTGCAGGCATCCCATTTTATTTCCACTGAGAGACACAGCCACTGTGTCCCAATATGTCATGCTTCAAGGTGTGCATGCAGGGTGCTTTCATGGACCTGCACCAGCATGTCATATCAGGACACTGCAGCCATGTGTCAGAATGCAAATAAATGGCATGCAGGCATGGGGATACATGGAACACTTTAAAACATTGTCACTGTTTTAACCACCTGCCGACCAGCCGCCACAGTTATATGGCGGCAGGTTCTCGCAAATCATCGTACCTGTACGGTGGTGTGCAGGAGTGATCCTGGGGGCGCGCGCGCCCACTTGCCAGCGGGGAAGCTGAGGCACAGGGCCAGCAGCTGCGATTGGCGCCGGGCACCTGCAATCGCTCCCTGTGAAGAGAGAACGACGGTCTGCAGTTGGAAACGCAGCAGACCGTTGTTGTCTCAGGAATCACTGCAGAGCTCCTGTGTTCCTCCTATTTAGGAACACAGGTCTCTGTGTTGGTATTACAAGCCCACCCCCACAGTTAGAAAGCACCCCCCAGGCTCACACTTAACCCTTTGATCGCCCCTGGGTAAACGCCTTCCCTGCCAGTGTCATTATTACAGTGACAGTGCATATTTTTAGCACTGATTACTGTTGTAATGTCACTGGTCCTCCCAAAAATGTCAGTTAGGGGTCCGATCTGTCTGCTGCAATGTCGCAGTCCCGCTAAAAATCGCAGATTGCCGCCATTACTAGTAAAAAAAATAAAAATGACAGTGCCCCTCCCGAGATTAGACTCTGGAACCGCCCCTGCCTACGACACAAAAAGGGGAAAAGCATTTATGCCCTAAATAAAATGAGCACTGCTGCGCCACAACAACAAAAAAACACTGCTGACGCAGAAGTTATAGCACCTGCGGCACAGAACAGGGAGTACTAATATTGCAGCGACAGAACCTGATGCTGCAAAAATAAAAAAACATCAATGGTAAAAAAAAAAAAAATGGGATCAGTGGGGTGACACAGGCATGTTGTATACAACAACATTTCAGTGGCCCCACTACACTGTGTTACACAAGAATCACAGCACAGTACTACACTGACTGCACTACACTGTGTTACACAAGAATCAGCACAATACTACACACTAAACTGACTGCAGTACACTGTTACACATGAATCAGCACAGCACTACACTACACTGACTGCACTACACTGTGTTACACAAGATGAATCAACTCCACACTACCCTGCACTGACTGCATTACCACTTAAGGATCAAGCCTATTTCTGACACGTTGTTTACAAGTTAAAATATGTATTTTTAGCTAGAAAATTACTTAGAACCCCCAAACATTATATATATATATATATATATATATATATATGTATATATATTTAGCAAAGACTCTGGAGAATATAATGCGGTTGTTGCAATATTTTTTGTCATGCCGTATTTGTGCAGCCGTCTTTCAAATGCAATTTTTCACTTTAAACATTTTGAACAGTTACCAGTTTAGAGTTACAGCATAGATCTTTTTTTAGAAGCATTGCTCTCGCTCTGGCGATCGTGGCAATACCTCACATGTGTGGTTTGAACACCGTTTACATTTGCAAGCGCGACTTACGTATGCATTTTCTTTCTTGCGTGATCTTACGGCAATGGGGGCACTTTAAAATTATTATTATTGTTTTTCCTATTTATTTTATTTAATTTTTTATTTTTTTCACGCTTTAAAAAAAAAAAGAAAAAATCGAATCACTTTTACTGCTGTCACAAGAAATGTAAACATCCCTTGTGACAGTAATAGCCAGGTGACAGGTACACTTTATGGAGGGATCGGGGGTCTAAAAGACCCCCAACTCCTCCACTGCACTGCACCACTGCACAAAATCTGCATTTTTGAACACCGACAGTTTTTTAAAATTTGTCGCCGTTAGCCGCTGAGTAAATTGGAGGGGGCGTCATGACGCCGCTTCCAGGTTAATACATCAGAGACCCGGTGGACGTTCCAGCTGGTTGCTCGGGTCTATCAGTGGGGTGGGTCGGGCAGAGCTGTGAAAGGCGGCGGGAGGGGGGGATGTCCGATCCCGCTCACTGGAATAACGGCCGAACGGCTCCTGAATAGGGATGGTCGAACTTTTGAAAAGTTTGGTTTGACCAGAACACCCGAATTTCCCGAAAGTTCGGTTCAGATTCCAGAACCCCATTGAAATCAATGGGACCCGAACTTCTGGAATCAGAAAACACCATTTTGAAGCCCTAAAACCCAATAAATGCCCCTAAAAAGTGCCTAGGGTTCTGGGTAATGCCCCAGGGACTATTAATCACACAAAAAAAAAGTTCTTAAAAATTGTCGTTTTTGATAGAGAGCCAATTATTGAAAAAATTATTGAAAAAAAAATGAGATTTCCTTGGATTTAGTGTCTGGGGGGGGGGTCTAAGTTTCAACTCTGTAGCATGTCCAGAACCAGAAAAAAAGATAATTTTCTTAGAATTTCAGTAGTGCAGGGATGGTGTTACCCTCCTTTCACACCTGGGCGTTTTTGTTTCAGGTGTTTATTGGGCATCTTTTGAGGCAGGCATGACATCTGAACTTCTGTATAGGGGTATATATATATATGTGTGTGTATATAAATATATGTGTGTATGTGTATATATATATATATGTCATGCCTGCCTCAAAAGAAGCCCAAAAAACACCCAATAAACGCCTGAAACAAAAACGCCCAGGTGTGAAAGGAGGGTAACACCATCCCTGCGCTACTGAAATTCTAAGAAAAAGTATCTTTTTTTTTTCTGGTTCTGGACATGCTACAGAGCTGAAACTTCCCAGGTACACTTTTTAGACCCCCCAGACACTAAATCCAAAGAAATCTCAATTTCCTTTTTTTTTCAATAATTTTTTCAATAATTGTCTCTCTATCAAAAACGACAATTTTTAAGAACTTTTTATTGTGTGATTAATAGTCCCTGGGGCATGACCCAGAACCCTAGGTACTTTTTAGGGGCATTTATTGGGTTTTAGGGCTTCAAAATTGTGTTTTTTTGTTCCATATTTATATACACACATATATATATATATATATATATATCAAAAACACCAATTTTTAAGAACTTTTTTTTGTGTGATTAATAGTCCCTGGGGCATGACCCAGAACCCTAGGCACTTTTTAGGGGCATTTATTGGGTTTTAGGGCTTCAAAATGGTGTTTATTGATTCCATAGTGGGATCACCCTGGCATAGCAGAGTCAGTTCACCCTAAACTACATTACGGTCACCCTGACATGGAAGAGTTCGGTCACCCTGGCATAGCAGAGTCAGTTCACCCTAAACTACATTACGGTCACCCTGGCATAGCAGAGTCCGTTCACCCTAAACTACATTACGGTTACCCTAACATGGAAGAGTTTGGTCACCCTGGCTTGGCAGAGTCAGTTCACCCTAAACTACATTACGGTCAACCTGGCATACCAGAGTCAGTTCACCCTAAACTACATTACAGTCACCCTGGCATAGCAGAGTCCGTTCACCCTAAACTACATTACGATCACCCTGACATGGAAGAGTTCGGTCACCCTGGCATAGCAGAGTCAGTTCACCCTAAACTACATTACGGTCACCCTGGCATAGCAGAGTCCGTTCACCCTAAACTACATTACGGTTACCCTAACATGGAAGAGTTTGGTCACCCTGGCTTGGCAAAGTCAGTTCACCCTAAACTACATTACGGTCAACCTGGCATAGCAGAGTCAGTTCACCCTAAACTACATTACAGTCACCCTGGCATAGCAGAGTCCGTTCACCCTAAACTACATTACGGTCACCCTGACATGGAAGAGTTCGGTCACCCTGGCATAGCAGAGTCAGTTCACCCTAAACTACATTACGGTCACCCTGGCATAGCAGAGTCAGTTCACCCTAAACTACATTACGGTCACCCTGGCATAGCAGAGTCAGTTCACCCTAAACTACACTACGGTTATCCTGACACTTAAAACTTTCCCTACAAAAAATAGATTATTGAATCTAACTATAGTGGTATATAGTACCCTAACTACACTGCATATCCCTTTCCTCACGCTAATAATTGCAAAATGACACTGGAGAAACACAAATGCTTCCGCTCTCTTCCACAGCCCCTGTATTACAGTGCTAGAGTTTTGGCGGGGCTATGTTATATACTGGGGGGCGTATTCACTCCTCATTGGGCTCTGGACCCCGTAGTCACTCCAATCACATTTTACTGATGTTTCTGGGCCAATCATGGGCTTATAAAGCCCAGTTCCTGTCCCATTGCATTTTGGGCGGTTCTGGTGGCCGAATTCCGAACTTTTACCGCAAAAAGTTCGGAATTAGACCGAATTTCGAACAGCCAATGTTCAGGTCGAACCGATGGTCGACCCGAACTGTTCGATCATCCCTACTCCCGAGCCACATCGGCTATTATCTTCTGAAAGCCAACCGCTGGCTCTAAAGAACGGTACCGGGATGAAACAAAAGTAGAAAATAATCAGAACCACAGTATAAAAATAACCACAAAAACTCTTGCTGCAAACATTCAGTGTGTACACATTACACCAGTGAATATACCATAAATTATTAATGTTGCGCCAAAGAAAAAGTGACCCAATTCATTAATAGTGATGTCGCGAACATAAAATTCGCCGTTCGCGAACGCGAACATCGGCGAATGTTCGCGAACCGGCGAACATTGCAAACCGCCATAGACTTTAATAGGCAGGCAAATTTTAAAACCCACAGGGACTCTTTCTGGCCACAATAGTAATGGAAAAGTTGTTTCAAGGGGACAAACACCTGGACTGTGGCATGCCGGAGGGGGATCCATGGCAAAACTCCCATGGAAAATTACGTAGTTGACGCAGAGTCAGGTTTTATTCCATAAAGGGAATAATCACCTAACATTCCTAAATTGTTTGGAATAACGTGCTTTAAAACATCCAGTGTGTGTATACGATCAGGTATGATGTTGTATCGCTCAGGTAGTGTAAGGGTTACGCCCGCTTCACAGTGACAGACCAAACTCCCCGTTTAACGCACCGCAAACAACCGCAAACAGACCAGAACCGACCAAAATGGGACAGGAACTGGGCTTTAAGGGTTAGCGTTAGGTTTAGTGTTAGGGGCTAGGGTTAGGGTTACAGTGAGATACTTAGGGTTAGAGTTAGTAACCCTACCCCTACGCCTCTAACCCTAACCGTCTAACCCTAAGCACTAAAAATAACCCTAACCCTAGCCCTAACCCTAACCCTAGCCCTAACCCTAATTCTAATTTTTTTTCTGGTTCTGGACATGCTACAGAGCTGAAACTTCACAGGTACACTGACACTGACACTGAATCACACAAAAAAAGTTCTTAAAAATTGTAGTTTTTTGTTAGAGAGCCAATTATTGGAAAAATTAAAAAAAAATAAAAATAAAAATGTCTTTGGATTTAGCATCTGGGGGGTCTAAAAAGTATACCTGTGAAGTTTCAGCTCTGTAGCATGTCCAGAACAAGAAAAAAATATGAATTAGGGTTAGGCTAGAGTTAGGCTTAGGGCTAGGGTTAGGGTTAGGGCTAGGGTTAGGTTTAGGGTTAGGGTTATTTTTATGGCTAGGCTTAGAGGGTTAGGGTTAAGGTTAGAGGGTTAGGGTTATGGTTAAAGGGTTAGGGTTAGGTTTAGTGTTAGGGGCTAGGGTTAGGGTTACGGTGAGATACTTAGGGTTAGAGTTAGTAGCCCTACCCCTACCCCTCTAACTCTAACCCTCTAACCCTAAGCACTAAGAATAACCCTAACCTTAGCCCTGACCCTAACCCTAGCCCTAACCCTAATTCTATTTTTTTTTCTGGTTCTGGACATGCTACAGAGCTGAAACTTCACAGGTACACTTTTTAGACCCCCCCAGACACTAAATCACACAAAAAAAGTTATTAACCACTTAAGCCCCGGAAGATTTTACCCCCATTCCGACCAGAGGGTATTTTGCGATTCGGCACTGCGTGACTTTAACGGACAATTGCGCGGTCGTGCGACGCTGTACCTAAACAAATTTGGCGTCCTTTTTTTCCCACAAACAGAACTTTCTTTTGGTGGTATTTGATCACCTGTGCGATTTTTTGATCACGCGCTATAAACAAAAAAAGAGCGTCAATTTTGCAAAAATAACAATATTTTTCACATTTTTTTATATGAAATTCCCCCCAAAAAAAATGTAAAAATCAAAATTTTTTAACATTTTCGGCCAATTTGTTTTATGCTACCTATGTTTGGTAAAAAAAATCGCAAAAAGCGTATTTTGATTGGTTTGCGCAAAAGTTATCGCGTTTACTAACAAAGGGAAAGATTTTTGTCATTTTTGTTGTTTTTTTTTTTAACGCGTAATGGCGGCGATCTGCGATTTTTTTTGCGGTACTGCGACATTGCGGCGGACAGATCGGATCCTTGACTGACATTTTTGACACTTTTGGGGTTACCAGTGACATTTCTACAGTAATCAGTGCTATATATATGCACTGTTACTGTAAAAATACACTGGTAGTGAAGGGGTTAACTTTATTTGGGAGGGAGGGGCTGTGTGTGTCCCTAGGGGCGTGCTTTCTACTGTGATTGGCTGTGGCTTCAGCTGTAAGGACACTGATCAACGGATCTACATAGTAGATCCATGTGATCAGTATCTTTGCAGCGAGGAGAATGACAGGCAGCTTGTTTACACAAGCTGCCTGACATTCTCCCTCTCCCCCGCCGATCGCCGAGTGACCGGCGGACATCGGGTCCGCTGGTCACACGCGCGGGGGGGTCCGTGACCACGCGGGAGCGCGCCTCCGGGGGCGGGCGCTCGCTCCCTAGACCCTCACAAGCAAGCAACGTAGCCCTACTTTTACACAATAGTATTCATTTTTCACGAACACTGGGGTGTTTAATCAAATTAGTTTGTAAGGTTTTACGCTATTGCGCTTTTACCTTTACTTACCTTTACCTTTACTTCCATGATCCTGTGACCATTGAGCTAACTGTTCACGTGGACCTGGATCTACTATCAAGGTGACAAGTTTATCCAAGGAAACCGCCTTTACCTTACCTCAATCTGGTAAGCTTATACCCTTTGGGGTTCCTGGTTCCGGATTACATCTTTTCTTTATGTTTGGACTGTATGGACTTTACATCTCCATTGATCATATCATAGCGCGACTTATTATTACAATATTCTACAGGGTGTGGTCACACTAGAAGTTGCTGCTGTTTCACTGTACTTTTCCTTTAGCGCGGTTAACATCTTTACATTACTATTTTTTTCTTGACCTTTTAACTGCTGCTTTAGGTTATATCCATATTGCAATGGATATTTTTGATTATCGAGCTTCTAGGCTGCTCAATACAGATGGAGTCTTTGAGGTCCTCTCTACTGAGGAAACGGATGTGAGTGGGCTCTTCATGAGGCTTAAGAACTTACTCATATCGGAAATTCATACACAATGGGACATAGCTTTCTTGGACACCTACATCAAGAAGACTATGGTCCCTAGGAGCCTCAGGTGGGAAGTGTGTCCCCAAGCCGGAGAGGTTGAGTTGGAGGACTGGTATAAATACTTCAATGAGGCAGGGGTGAGCTTCTTGCGTTTCTTGTCAGGTAGGAAAAGTGCCAAACTTTCCAGACTCGATGACGAAATCAAACTGGTCAAAGAGAAACTAGCACCCTATAAGGAAAGTGAAGAGTACAAATCTTCCTCAGCTGATCTCTTAAAAAATCTTGAAAAGGAAGAGAGAGATCAGAAAATCAAGAAGCGCAAGAAGTTCAATAGAGATCTCCAGGACTACCATTCTGGCGGTGTTTTTGATTGGCAAAAGCGGCTATTGGCAGAATTAAGTTCTGAGGAAGAGGTCATGGAGATCTCCACAGCTCAAACTAATAGAGCGGTATCAATCCCCTTACAACCAGTAAATAATACTAAAAAACCACAAAAGAAGGGCCCTCATCAAAATATGAGACGTTCTTCATATAAATCACCACATAGGGGATCAAACCCTAAAAAGGGTAAACAACCCTATAATCAATCTAAACCCAATGGTGCATATAATAACCAAGGTCATAATGCCAATTGGCAACAAGGTGGGAGAAATCAACCTAATGCTCCTAATCACCATCAAGGGAACTATACACATACTCCTGGTTACCCTAATACCCCACAATGGAGAAGGGGACCTTATAACCATCCAGAACCACCTTATTATTATAGGGATCATAGTTCGGATTATGGTTATCAACGTCCTCCTTATAATAGATATGACCATAGCCCCTCTAGACCTGACACTCATTGGTATGATCCACCTGCAGGACCAGGTAGGGGCCCAACGAGGGAGCCCTATTGGCAAAATAGATCTGATACCAGACAGGACAATCATCAGTACAATGTCCCAGTGGAAAATAGATTCTACCCTTTAAAAGATAATGAGGGTCCTAACAATAATCAACCCCTCTCCAATCAGAGTGCATCCCAGTGCCTGAGAGAGATAGTTTCTGATAATGCAACTTCTCAGAATTCTGCTGGTCAGAATTATCCGGGTTGGGTTTTTCCCAGGGCCACGCAAGGAACCAAGCGCCCCGCCGAGCCTCAAGAGGAAGCAGAGGAGGCAGGCGCATCAAACTTAAAAAAAGTAAAAACCTAGCAGGAGCGGGGGTGTTTAATTTAAGCAAGGTCGTATTATCAGAATCTGAGAAACGTTTATTGGATAAGGGCCTGAAATATGCTCCTCCGAAGCGTTTAGACAAGTTTCATACATATATGGATATCCATAAATTTGTAAGGAAACTAAACATTAAAAGATACATATTGAGTAATCCTGTAAAAGATAATCGTTTAGTTAGCTCTGAAATTCAACACTCCGGGCTTTCTAATGCTTCACTATTCAATCCACCGGGATCCCTAGCCCCATCACTGAGGGTATTTAGGGATGTGTTATTAAGAGATCTAGATAAGATCAAACCACACAACTCCTCCTTGTCTGCTGACCTACAAAAGGGATTAGATTCCTTGTGTGAAAATAAGGATCTGGTCATTAGGCCAGCAGATAAGGGCGGTGGGATCGCTGTACTCGATCGTAGCGACTATAATCAAGAGATGCAACGCATTTTAGGAGATAGTCAAACCTATGTCCCACTCTCTAAAGACCCTAAAGTCTCTTACAAAAAGACTCTTGAGGGTATTGTAACGAGGGGTTATGATCAAAATATCATAAATAAAAAAGAAAAGGCGTTTCTGATCCCCAAGTGCCCTCGCACTCCGGTTATATATTATTTACCCAAATTGCATAAGAGTCTAACTTCCCCCCCGGGTCGTCCCATTGTCAGTGGCATCGACTCTGTGACGTCCCGGGTGGGGAAGTATATTGACTCTTACCTACAGCCATTGGTGCAAACCACACCTTCATACATTAAAGACACGAGACATGTCATTGGCCTTCTGACAGGTTTAACTCCTAGTGACCACCTTTGGATGGTCACCGCCGATGTCTCCTCTCTTTACACAATTATCCCACACAATATGGGGTTGAACGCGGTCAATATGTATCTTAATAGAGATTCTGATTTACCATCAATTCAGATATCCTTTATTATGGAGCTACTTGAGTTCGCCACTCACCATAATTATTTTTGGTATAATGGGCAGTTTTATCGCCAGGTCACTGGGGTGGCCATGGGCGCTAAATATGCCCCGTCTCTCGCCAATTTGTTTATGGCCCAGTGGGAGGAGGACGTCATCTATGCCCATCGCAGGCCGCAAATACTGCTTTGGGCTAGGTATATAGATGACGTGCTCCTCCTCTGGGATGGCCACCACAGTGACCTGATATCCTTCTTGGAGTATTTGAATTCCAATGATCGGGGTATCCAGTTGAATTATGAGTGTAGCCAGTCCACTATTCATTTTCTTGATCTCACCATAAGCATTAAAGATGGACAATTTTCTACATCTACATACTTCAAAACTACCGACAGGAATTCATACATTCCTGTCGATAGTTGTCATTACGCACCTTGGCTGAGGGCTATACCCAAAGGCCAATACCTTCGTATTAGGCGTAACTGTAGTGAATTCCATGAGTTTCAAGCTCAGGCCCGTATTCTTACTGAGAGGTTTCTCGATAAGGGTTATAGTGAGGAATTTCTCAACGAAACACTTATGGAGGTTAGCCAATTGGATAGAACCCAATTACTGAACAATGAGTCTAAAACGGATAGAAAAAACTCTTCTTATAATTTACCTTTTGTTACTTCCTTTTCAAGTCAGCATATGACTATTAAAAATATTGTCAATCGTCACTGGCACATCCTTGGTAATGATCCAGTCCTGGGTAGTACTCTGTCGGATAAACCACGGGTGGTATTTAAAGGAGCTCCAACTTTGAGAGATAAAGTGGCACCCAACATTTTGGAACCACCAGCTCCCAGACCTACTTTTTTAAGTCAGTTGACTGGGTTTTATAAATGTAACAGGTGCCGTGTTTGTTCTTTCAGCTCTAACAAATGTAGATCAATTAAAGAATTTACGTCCACAGCTACAGGTAGAGTTCACGCTATCAAGCCATTCATTTCCTGCATGACCACCGGCATTGTTTACATGCTCCAGTGCCCATGCGGGCTTCAATATATAGGACGAACCAAAAGACCATTACAAGTAAGACTTAATGAACATATATCAAATATACTCAAAGGTTTTCCTAAGCATTCAGTGTCCAAACACTATGCCCTTGTCCATGATAAAAATCCCAGGAATACCTTATTCCTAGGGATAGACAAATTTGTACCCCATTGGAGGGGTGAACCCCTAGTTAGAGGTATCTCAAAACTAGAGATGAACTGGATTCATCGAGCCAAAACATATGTTCCCTTTGGACTCAATGTAGATATCGAAATAAATGCTTTCATAGATAACGCCTAAATTTAACATTACCCTTTATTCCCTCTTTTTCAATTATATTTTTATGTATTTATTAAAATCAATTTATTATTTATTATTGATTTTTTATCTAAGCATACTATCTGAATGTCAATACAATTGGACAACACCAACCAGCTATATTTGACATGTGTGTGACAGTTATTATAATTGTCAATATTATGTCGGGCCCTATTATTAAATAAGGGGCTGATTGAGTTGGATATAACAATATCTATGAATGAAAGGATTTTTTTGTTTACATCATTAATCCTTTGATATATAGCCTTCCTCCCTCTTTAATTATGATGGTCTGGATAGGTGCTGTCCAGTTGTAATCAATATGCTATTAAAATCTGTAATATCCTTAAATATCCACTAGATGGTGCCTTCATAGACCCATTCTAGGTGGATATGACGAATATCTGTTTGCTAATTTTTGTTTTATAATTTGAGCACAAAATTTAGTTGCCTTGTATGATGTTCTTCTGTATAAACCCTTTGTTGTCGCTATTTGCGGGTAGATATGGGGGTTATCGTTCCGGTTATGAATTCCCCCACTTAAGATGGCGGAATGATCCTCACCCTCTTCCGGTCAATAGAGATGATATCCTTAAATATCCACTAGATGGTGCCTTTATTGACCTATTCTAGGCGGATATGACGATTATTTGTTTGTTAATTTTACCCTATATCTTAAGTACAAAATATGGTTGTTTTGCGTGATGCTCCTCTCTATTTTGTATATGTATAAACCCTTTGTTGTTGCTATTGGCGGGTTGATGTGCGGGTTACCCTTCTGGTTATAAATTCCCCCACTCAAGATGGCGGAATGATCCTCACCCTCTTCCGGTCATTTAGCTCAAATAGATGGCGTCAGTACGCCGTCCGCACCTTTGAAAACGTCATCTGTGACGAAACGTCGTCGGGTCACGGCGTACTGACGTCATCGGATTGCGACCGGAGAGTGCGGGCGAGCGAAGCCGTCCGGCCGGCGGCTGACAAACATTGCTCCTCATTCCTGGTCTTGCTGTAAGTTTTTTGATTTTATTTTGTGAATAAATTTTTAATGGTTTTACGCTATGGGAGCCTCTCTTTTCTTTACGTGGGTGAACACTGACAATACCTCCGCCATTTGAGGAAATCAGCACCCCAGTTTGAGAGTCGGGTCCTTGGATGCTGGATCACCATACAGGCTTAACATTACCTGTATCTGGTAAGAGGCGACCCCTATTGGTTTATTTCATCATTGGCTCTGGGTTCACACTGAATTGTGATCTGCACGTTTTGCTATAATCCTTATTCCATATGGTAAGAGGCGAATCTAGCCATAAAGGTGGTGGTTCAACACGCAAATCTCACACTTTTTTGCTTTCCGTTTAAAGTTGTCCGGTAAGAGGCGACTTCAGCCACAACACGTTTTATATTTGGTTTATACCTCTATCACCTTTGGTAAGGGGTACCCATCATTATTTCAATTTTTGCATGTTTTTTATTCACTGTCATCAGTGAACAATTTTATTGGTGGAGGTTTATTCTTTTACACAATAGTATTCATTTTTCACGAACACTGGGGTGTTTAATCAAATTAGTTTGTAAGGTTTTACGCTATTGCGCTTTTACCTTTACTTCCATGATCCTGTGACCATTGAGCTAACTGTTCACGTGGACCTGGATCTACTATCAAGGTGACAAGTTTATCCAAGGAAACCGCCTTTACCTTACCTCAATCTGGTAAGCTTATACCCTTTGGGGTTCCTGGTTCCGGATTACATCTTTTCTTTATGTTTGGACTGTATGGACTTTACATCTCCATTGATCATATCATAGCGCGACTTATAATTACAATACAGTAGCCCTACGTTAGTTTGCCTGTGAGGGGCTGACCGCCGACGTAGATAGTCGTGCGGCGGTCGGCAAGTGGTTAAAAATTGTCCTTTTTGATAGAGAGCCAATGATTGGAAAAATTAAAAAAAAAATAAAAATAAAAAATGTCTTTGGATTTAGCATCTGGGGGGTCTAAAAGTGTACCTGTGAAGTTTCAGCTCTGTAGCATGTCCGGAACCAGAAAAAAATACGAATTAGGGTTAGGACTAGGGCTAGGGTTAGGGCTAGGGTTAGGGTTAGGGTTATTTTTATGGCTAGGCTTAGAGGGTTAGGGTTAAGGTTAGAGGGTTGGGGTTATGGTTAGAGGGTTAGGGTTAGGTTTAGTGTTAGGGGCTAGGGTTAGGGTTACGGTGAGATTAGTAGCCCTACCCCTACCCCTAGAGTTAGTAGCCCTACCCCTCTACCCCTACCCCTCTAACTCTAACCCTAAGCACTAAAAATAACCCTAACCTTAGCCATGACCCTAACCCTAACCCTAGCCCTAACCCTAACCCTAGCCCTAACCCTAATTCTATTTTTTTTTCTGGTTCTGGACATGCTACAGAGCTGAAACTTCACAGGTACACTTTTTAGACTCCCCAGACAATAAATCCAAAGAAATTTTTTTTTTTTTAAGTTTTTTTTTTTAAGTTTTCCAATAATTGGCTCTCTATCAAAAATGACAATTTTTAAGAACTTTTTTTGTGTGATTTAGTGTCTAGGGGGTCTAAAAAGTGTAAAAAGCTCTGTAGCATGTCCAGAACCAGAAAAAAAGATCATTTTTCAGTAGAGCAGGGATGGTGGGAACCCCTTTTACACCTATATGATCTTTTTTTCTGGTTCTGGACATGCTACAGAGCTGAAACTTCACAGGTACGCTTTTTAGACCCCCCAGACAATAAATACAAAGACATTTTTTTTTTTAAGTTTTTTTTCTTTTTAATTTTTCCAATAATTGGCTCTCCTTAATGGGGACGGTACAGCTCTTTTGGGGAGAAAGATGGCCACCAAGTTGGAGGGGCTTTTAAACTAGGAGACGGGGGGGAGGGCTCAGAAGTAGAGTCAGTCAGGAGGGAGCAGAGGACAGAAGGCAGCTGTAGTGTCAGCAGCGACAGTAGGTCCACAATGTCAATTGGCAGGTCTGTGTGGGAAAATCTCAGACCAAACAGGAATAAACATAACCGCCAATTGCGCTTAACTTCCGTAAAACTAAGAGGGGTATATGCTAATGCCAGGAGCCTAACTAATAAAATGGATGAGTTGGAAATGTTAGTACATGAGGAGGACATAGACCTTGTGGGAATAACAGAAACTTGGTTCGACCCCTCACATGACTGGCTGGCCAATATCCAAGGGTATTCGGTGTACCGGAAGGACAGGGTAGGAAAAAGAGGGGGAGGGGTATGTCTCTATGTCAAGAACAATATAAAGGTGATAGAAAGGAGTGACATTACGGATGGGATGAGCATGGATTTAGAATCTGTGTGGGTTGAACTCCATAGGGAAGGAGAAAAGGGGAAAGTAATTGTGGGGGTTTGCTATAGGCCACCTAACCAAGGGGAGGAGGTAGAGCTGGAATTTTTAGCACTAATGGGTAAAGTGGCAAAATTGGGATCAGTCATCATATTGGGGGACTTCAATTATCCCGACATTGACTGGGAAGAGGGGACTGCACACTCACAGAAGGCCCGTCTATTCACGGAAACCTTACAGGATAATTACATGTCACAGTTGGTGGATTCCCCTACCAGAGAAAACGCAGTCCTGGATCTATTGCTCACTAATGACCCAGACCTAATCTCGGAGGTAGGAGTCCAGGACAACCTGGGCTCTAGCGATCACAGGATGATCACATTTAGTATAAATAACAATATAACAAGGCAAGTGGGGAAAATAAGAACCCTAAACTTCAGAAGGGCAAACTTTTCAAAATTGTACTCATTGATGGAAAGGGTAAACTGGGACCAAACCCTGGGATACCTGACCACAGAGGAAAAATGGGAATGCTTTAGAAACATATTAAGCAAAGGCATCTTGCAGTGCATTCCTATGGGAAATAAATTTAGAAGAGACAAAGCCAAACCTGGCTGGCTAAACCGTAGCGTCAAAAAACTTATTAGGGGAAAAAAATTGGCCTTCAAGAAGTATAAATCAGAGGGCACAGTATCGGCTTTCGAGCAATACAAGGAGGCAAATAAGAAAAGTAAACAAGAAATCAAGATGGCTAAAATCAACTTTGAGAGACAAATAGCAGAGGATAGTAAAAAAAACCCAAAGAAATTCTTTAAATATATCAACAGCAAAAAAACTAAGGCAGAGCATATAGCACACATAATTAACGATGATGGGAGGATGGTTACAGAGGACACTGAAAAAGCAACCGTGCTGAAAGATAGGCCCGGAGCAAAAAAAAAAATAGGCGCAGGGCCTCATGATAGGGTTAATAGGGGACACAGGAAAAAGGAGGTGGGATAGGGTTAAATGGTGGGCTGTGGCTGGTGGTGCAGGAAGAGGATTGGATTAGGCCAGGTAGGGGTGGGGGCTCAGTGTGGTAACACTGGGTGGGGCTCTTTCCGGTCAAGCAGAATCGTGAGGATCAGCAGAGGAAGAAGGAGGAATCTGCTGTGCTGCCCCTGAGTTCACTCTTAAGATGGCGGACTTGGACTCTTTGCTCGGGAGGCTGAGGGAGGCTGCCGCTTCGCGCGGCTCCTCCTGGCTGCAGGCGCAGGTCTCCTCTATGCTTGGCGGGGAGCCTGCGGCGGCCGAGGATGGGCGTTCCCGCGCTCGGAGGTCACGGCCTCCGGAGCGTTACAGCCCGCCAGTGTCCCCACGTGCTGAGCGCCATTTCGGGAGCCCCCCTGTGGACCCTCCAGGCCCGCCGCTCTCCTGCCAGGACCGGCGGAACGGCTGGGAGGAATCCCCCTCGTCGGCGGAGCACGTCCGGGCGGGGCCCTGCCCGTTCTTCCTCGCCGGCCCCGCCCGTTCGCCGGAATGCAGCTGGATCGGCGGCCGCCCCGACTGGTGAGGACCGATCGATGGGGGCGGCTCAGCGTGGGAGACGGCCGTCGGCGGCCACCAGCCAGTCGGGCCGAGCGGCTGGTGGCTTAAGTCTGCAGATACCCCGGTCGGGGGTGGAGGCGGGAGAGTCGGACGTGGATGGCGGAGGATCGGGGCCTAGCGGGAAGAGGCCCAGGCGCGACGAGGCTGGACGGTCGTCAGGTCTGCGGCTGGGGGGGACTGGCGGTCGGCCTGGCCCCTCTGTGCTGGCTGCTCCTGCACCGGTGGAGGATCGGGACGATCGAGAGGAGCGATCGGAGGGGGAGCTGTCGGGCTCTGATGTCGGGGAGGTGCCGGTTCCTGTACCAGCGGGGGATGCCGGATCTACGGCGGCGGGGCCTAGCCCTGCCCGGCCTGGTGAGTCCTTTAATGTTCAGTCTTCCTTGTTGTCTGTGTTGCAGGCTTTGTCTGGGGGGTTGGGGACTGGGCCTGGCCGGGGGGGGGGTCGGGGGGACGCCTCTGGGGTCGGGGGTCCCATCTGTCCCGGGGGGCGCGCCCGCTGTAGCGGGCGCCGAGGTCGGGCTGGAGGGATTGCTGGCGGGGCTGCGGTCTCTGGTGCAGCGCTTTGAAGGGGTGTCGGCCGGCGGTTCTCCGACCGCGGCTTGGGGTCGGGGGACGGCCCCTCGCTCGGCGCCGGCGGGCGTGGGTGAGCTGGGGGCGGCAGCTGCGGCTGCCGCCCCGGAGGTGCCTGTCTCGGCGCCGGTCGTGGCGCCGCCCGCGCAGGTGGTGGGGGACAAGGCTGCGGATCCCAAGTCCACAGGGAAGGATGCGGTTCGGCTCGCGGATGCGGCGAAGTGTGAGGTTTATGTCTGCTTTGAGGGGCCCTTGGGGGCGCACCTCAAGCCCGAGGTCAGGGAGAAGATTTGGAAGGACGAATACGTGGAGATCTTCACGCTGCTTCCGTTGGAGAAGTTCAACCTGGATCGGGTGAAGCCAGAGGAATCCAAGAAGGAGGATGAGGAGCGGCGGCGCTACAGGTTGATTCCGCGCACGTTTAGCAATTGGCTGCAGGCTTTCGCCATCTTTGCGAGTGTGGTGGGGGAGAAGAGGCCGGAGCATTGCTCCGCCTTGTTCTGTTATTTGGACGCCATTGGCGAGGCGTACCGTGTTTATGGCGGGGTTGCTTGGCTTCGGTATGACGAGCAATTCCGCCAGCGCGAGGCGGTCCGCCCTGCTCTGCGTTGAGACCATAAGGACATTAGCCTGTGGATGCGCCTCATGACGTCAGCGCGGGCGTCGTCTTCCTTTTTTACAGGGACGGCCGGAAGTCAGAGTGCCCCGGGACAGCCGGCCGCAAAACGTCGAGGGTTTTGTTGGCAATTTAACGAGGGGACTTGCAAGTTCGGGCCCTCGTGCCGCTTTAAGCACGAGTGCTCCGGCTGCGGGGGCGCGCACCCCCTCTCCCGTTGTTTTAAGCAGGGCAAGTCACGCTCCGGAGATGCTCAGCAGAAGAGGGAGGACGCCGGTGATGGTGGAAAGGATGCGTCCTTTTCTAGGTAGGTATCCGGATCGGGCGGCTGCTCGCTTGCTGGAGGCTGAATTTTCGGGGGGTTTTGTTATTCCTTGCGCCATGTCCGCCGTTCCCCCGGTGGCGGACAATTTGCGGTCGACCCGGCTTAACCCCGGGGTGGTGTCGGACAAACTGGCTAGGGAGGTTGCGTTGGGCCGCATGGCGGGGCCTTTTCCTCGGCCCCCTTTGGCCGATTTGGTGGTCTCCCCTTTGGGGTTGGTGCCCAAGAAGGAACCTGGCAAGTTCCGCTTGATTCATCACCTGTCCTTTCCCAAAGGGGGGTCGGTTAATGACGGCATTGATCCTGAGGCCTGTGCGGTGTCTTACACTTCTTTCGATGCGGCCATATTTTGGGTGCGTCAGTATGGGCGGGGTGCGCTGATGGCAAAGATGGACATCGAGGCCGCTTTTCGGCTGCTTCCCGTCCATCCCCAAAGCTTTCGTCTGTTGGGCTGCCAGTGGCTGGGTTCCTTCTACGTGGACTTGTGCTTGCCCATGGGCTGTTCGATATCGTGCGCTTTCTTTGAACAGTTCAGCTCGTTTGTGGAATGGGTTGTGCGTGAAGTGGCGGGGGTAAATTCTGTCATCCACTATCTGGATGACTTCCTGTGTGTGGGCCCTCCTTCGTCTACGTTGTGCGGGGTTCTGCTGGCCACAGTGCAACTCGTGGCGGTGCGCTTTGGCATTCCATTGGCGGCTGATAAGACGGAGGGCCCTAAGACGGTGATTAGTTTTTTTGGGGATCGTAATTGATTCAGAGAACATGGAATGTCGCCTGCCCGCGGACAAGCTGCTGGATCTTAAGTCGGAAATTTGCTTGCTGGTGGGGAAGCGGAAGGTGCAGCTTAGGCGGCTGCAGTCTCTCCTTGGGAAGCTGGCCTTCGCGTGTAGGATTATGCCGATGGGCCGGGTTTTCAGCCGACGTCTGTCGGCGGCCACGGCGGGAGTGCGGTCGCCGCATCACTTTGTGACGTTGTCCGCGGATCATGTGGATGATCTGCGAGTTTGGCATGTCTTCCTGACGTCATTCAACGGGCAGTCACTTTGGCAACAAGGCCCGGTCAGCAGCTGCGATCTTGAGTTGTATACGGATGGTCGTATGGTGTGCAGAGCGGTGGCCGGCGGCGTGGAGCGAGGCTGGATTGTTGCGGAATTTGGTTCTGTTGGAACTTTTTCCGGTGGTGGTGGCGGTGGAGCTATGGGGGGCGGAGTTCAGGGACAAGAAGGTCCGGCTGCATTGTGATAACATGGGCGTGGTGCAGGTTATCAATCGGCTTTCCGGTTCGTCTGCGCCGGTAATCAGGTTGTTGCGCCACTTGGTCTTGCGTTGTCTGCAGTTTAATGTTTTCTTGTATGCTGTTCACTTGCCCGGGGTGGAGAATTCGGTGGCTGATGCTTTGTCTCGGTTTCAGCAGGTCCGTTTTCGGGAGTTGGCGCCGGAGGCGGACCGCCAGGGGGAGCCTTGCCCGCCGGAGCTGTGGCACATTGTGTCTGGATCGCCGCTGGTTTGCTCCGGAGGTCGCTGAGTGATGTCACGTGGGTTGCGTATTCCAAGGTATGGAGGGAGTGGTCGGTCCTGCTGGATTGGGTCGGGGCGGATGCGGTGAGTATGTCTTCTCCGTCTCTTGTGCTGTACTTTCTGTGCTTGAATTTCGAGCGGGGGGTGTCGGCGTCGGCCATCGGCCATAAGCTGGCGGGTTTGGCCTTCCTGTTTAAGGTTTGGGGCCTTCCGGATGTTACGAAAGACTTTGTGGTCCGCCAGGCTTTGAGGGGTTATAGGCGGGGTTCGCGTCGGCCTGATGGCCGTCGCCCGATATCGTTCGGGATGCTGGGGGAGTTGGTGCGGCAGGTGGGCTGCTCCTGCTCCTCTCCGTACGAGGCGTTGTTGTTCAAGACGGCCTTCGTTCTGGCCTTTTTTGGAGCGTTCCGCATTGGGGAACTGGTGAGTGCTAATAGGAAGTCTCCTGGGGGCCTTTTGGTGGGAGAGGTGAGTTGCTCCGCTGATGCAGTGGTGATTTTTCTTCGGAGGTCCAAGACCGACCAGGCAGGTAGAGGTACGTATGTTCGTTTGTACAGGGGGGGGGGGGTTCTCCCCTCTCCCCGGTGGCGGTGGTTCGGGAGTTTCTGGGGGCACGCCCCCCGGTTGGGGGGTCTTTCCTAGTACACCTGGACGGATCGTCTTTGTCTAGGTTCCAGTTCAGGGCGGTTTTGAGTAAGTGTTTGGCTGTGTTGGGCTACAGGCCCGGGGATTATTCTTCGCACTCCTTCCGCATCGGGGCGGCTACGAGGCTGCCAGGTGGGGTGTGGATGATTCAGTGTTGAGGCGTATTGGTAGATGGGAGTCTACCCGTTTCAAGTTGTACGTTCGTCCTCATTTGTTGTGATTTGTGGTACGTCGGGGGGCTCTGTTGTGTGTCTGGTTTTGTCATGTTTTCTTGCTGTTTCATTACAGAGGGAGCTGCATGCCTGATCTGGATCGTGGGGCATTCTTATGTGTTCTGGGGGGCCAGGAGGGCTGAGGTGCGGCCCAACGGGCGCCAATTGGGTTTTTCTCGGGAGGGGGTTGTCCGCTGGATTGGCTTGCCGGGTTTGCTCTGGTGCAAGGTCCTTCCGGAAGTGCATCGTTTTGCGCGGTTGGACCGAGCCCCGGGCGTCCTGGTACTGCACGCGGGGGGCAACGATCTGGGGGTCCGTTCCATGCGCCTGCTCATACGAGATATCAAGTTTGATTTTCTCAGGCTGCGCACCTCCTTTCCCGACTTGGTTATAGTTTGGTCGGACATTGTGGGGCGGTCCTCTTGGCGTTTTGCCAGGTCCGCTGCGAGTCTGAACAAGGCCCGTATTAAGGTGAACAAGGCTGTTGGCCGTTTTGTTTGCCGTAATGGGGGAGTGGTGGTCAGGCATGGGGAGCTGGAAGTGGACAGGTGGCGTTACCTGCGGAGTGACGGTGTGCACCTGAATGCTGTAGGTACCGACTTGTGGACTCTTGGGATTCAGGATGGAGTTCAACGGGCTCTGCGAGTGTGGCGGGGCTCACAGGTGTAAGGTGTCACACCTGTGAGCTGTGGCGGTTGGGGGTCTTTGGAGGCGGTAACAGGTTTTTTGGTCAGTGCATAGGGTGACCCATCTACGGTATGGAGCCCTATAGTGTATCCCGGTTAATAGGGGTTTAACCGGGATGTGTTAACAAAGGGTATCAGTGGAAAATGTGTTTGTTCCTGAGCTGGTGTCTCGCGGCTGGGGACCGTTGGGTTTTTGGATACTGATACCATTTTTTGAATTGGATTTTGGTGCCTCCCAAGACCAACAACCCCTGATTCTCTTATGTGTACTGGGGTATTTATGGTTTACTGTTTACAATGTTTTAAATTGGTTGTTAATAAAATGGCCTAACAGGCCACAATTTTATCCAAAGTCGTTGTCAGTATCATTTGTTTAGAAGGATTAGAAAGGGGTGGTTTATGCTAAGATCAGGAGTGGGCATCGGTCATACCCTAATCAAGATAGGCCCGGAGCAAAAAAAAAAAATAGGCGCAGGGCCTCATGATAGGGTTGATAGGGGACACAGGAAAAAGGAGGTGGGATAGGGTTAAATGGTGGGCTGTGGCTGGTGGTGCAGGAAAAGGATTGGATTAGGCCAGGTAGGGGTGGGGGCTCAGTGTGGTAACACTGGGTGGGGCTCTTTCCGGTCAAGCAGAATCGTGAGGATCAGCAGAGGAAGAAGGAGGAATCCCCGCCCTCCCGCCCTTTGAGTTTGGGATTTCGGAATGTGAACGTGGTGGATGTCGATTCGGATTTGGAGTTGGGGTTATGGGGGTACTGTTGTTGTCTGTGGCGGTTGGGGGGTCTTTGGAGGCGGTAACAGGTTTTTTGGTCAGTGCATAGGGTGACCCATCTACGGTATGGAGCCCTATAGTGTATCCCGGTTAATAGGGGTTTAACCGGGATGTGTTAACAAAGGGTATCAGTGGAAAATGTGTTTGTTCCTGAGCTGGTGTCTCGCGGCTGGGGACCGTTGGGTTTTTGGATACTGATACCATTTTTTGAATTGGATTTTGGTGCCTCCCAAGACCAACAACCCCTGATTCTCTTATGTGTACTGGGGTATTTATGGTTTACTGTTTACAATGTTTTAAATTGGTTGTTAATAAAATGGCCTAACAGGCCACAATTTTATCCAAAGTCGTTGTCAGTATCATTTGTTTAGAAGGATTAGAAAGGGGTGGTTTATGCTAAGATCAGGAGTGGGCATCGGTCATACCCTAATCATGCTTTTTTCTCGTCAGTCTTTACACAGGAAGCGGAGGGGTACACTGACCATGTCTGTATGGTTAGTAGTAATACACAGGACTTGCCACTATGGCTAACAGAGGGTGAAATCAGGGAAAGGCTGGATAAACTTAACACTAACAAATCACCAGGCCCGGATGGAGTACATCCGAGAGTACTCAAGGAACTCAGTAAAGTTATATCGAGACCACTGTTTCTGATCTTTGCTGACAGTATTAGGACAGGAGATGTACCAGGGGATTGGAAGAAAGCTAACGTGATTCCAATATTCAAAAAGGGCCAGAGGCATATCCCGGGAAATTATAGGCCTGTCAGTTTGACATCAGTAGTATGTAAACTTCTGGAGGGGATGATAAGGGACTATATCGTAGAGTTTGCTAAAGACAACAACATCATCAGCAGTAATCAGCACGGGTTTACAAATGGGCGTTCTTGTCAAACCAATCTCTTAACATTCTACGAGGAGGTGAGCTGTGAGATTGATAGGGGGAGACCAGTGGATGTGGTGTACTTGGATTTCGCTAAGGCGTTTGATACAGTTCCCCACAAGCGCTTAATTTATAAAATAAGGTCTGCAGGTATCGATAGCAGGGTTTGCTCTTGGATACAGAACTGGCTTAAAAGGCGTGTCCAAAGGGTAGTAATAAACAGCGCATACTCAGACTGGTCTGAGGTGGTAAGCGGGGTCCCCCAAGGCTCAGTCTTGGGACCAACCTTGTTCAATTTATTCATAAACAACATTGAGGTCGGGATCAGTAGTTCGATATCAGTTTTTGCAGATGACACAAAATTGGCCAGGGCAATAACTTCACAACATGAAGCAGATATCCTACAGAATGACCTGGACAAAATTACAGAGTGGGCAACGACATGGCAAATGAGGTTTAACGTGGAGAAGTGTAAGGTTTTGCACTTGGGGACTAAAAACATAAAAACACAATACACGTTGGGAGGGGAACCCTTGGGGGAATCAAAAATGGAGAAGGATCTGGGAGTCTTGGTTGATGATAGATTAGGAAACAGCATGCAATGTCAAGCAGCAGCTGCCAAAGCCAGCAGAACATTAGCATGCATAAAGAAAGGGATGCATTCCAGAGATAAGACTATAATCCTTCCACTTTATAAAACTCTGGTCCGACCGCATCTGGAGTATTCCGTCCAGTTCTGGTCGCCAGTCCTCAGGAGGGATGTGTTGGAGCTGGAGAGAGTCCAGAGAAGGGCAACTAAACTAATTAGGGGATTGGAGGACCTTGACTATGAAGAGCGTCTACAATCGCTCGATTTATTCTCCCTGGAGAAGAGACGTCTGAGGGGGGACATGATAGCAATTTATAAATATCTTAATGGGGATCCCAGCTTAGAAAAAAAGCTGTTCATTCGAAGGGATTGCATGAGGACTCGAGGGCATACAGTGCGATTAGAGGAGAAGCGTTTTAACCTCAGGCAACGCGGGGGGTTCTTTACTGTTAGGGCAACAAGATTGTGGAATTCTCTACCACAAGAGGTGGTTTCTGCGGGTAGTATGGTGGCTTTCAAAAGACTCTTAGACTTACATCTCAAGGATCAGAACATTCAGGGGTATGTGAGATGATTACAGCCACACACACCTACACAGGTTGAACTAGATGGACTATTGTCTTTATTCAACCTCGCCTACTATGTAACTATCAAAATTGACAATTTTTAAGAACTTTTTTGTGTGATTTAGTGTCTAGGGGTCTAAAAAGTGTACCTGTGAAGAGTGTACCTGTGAAGTTTCAGCTCTGTAGCATGTCCAGAACCAGAAAAAAAGATCATTTTCAGTAGAGCGGGGATGGTGGGAACCCCTTTTACACCTATATGATCTTTTTTTTCTGGTTCTGGACATGCTACAGAGCTGAAACTTCACAGGTACGCTTTTTAGACCCCCCCAGACACTAATCAAAAAAAAGTCACGCCTGCCACCGTATATATCAGTGGTCGGTGGGCAGTGGCACTGCAGTGGGCACAGTACACTCTGTGGACCTGACAGTCACTGGCACCCAGGCAACTGCAATTATAAAAAAAATATATATATTTTTACTTTGCAAGCTGCTGTGCCACCGTATATATATCAGTGGTGGGTGGGCACGCAGTGGCACTACAGTGGGCACAGTACACTCTGTGGACCTGACAGTCACTGGCAGCCCAGGCAACTGCAATAATAAAAAATATTTTTTTTTTTCAATTTGCAACAAGATGCTGTACCACCGTATATATATCAGTGGTGGGCAGTGCACTGCAGTGGGTACAGTACACTCTGTGGACCTGACACAGCACTCACTGCAATTATGACAGAGGAAAAAAAAAATTTTTTTAAAATGCAAGGTACTGTGCCTGTGCCACCCGAAATGAGTGTGGTGTGCACACAGTACAGTCTGTGGTGGGTCTGTGGCCTCTCACACACAGCGGGCAGGCAACTGCAGTGTACAATAGATATATATATATATATATATATATATATATATATATATATATATATATATATATAAAAAGAAAAAACTCAATTACCAGCCCTTAAAAGGGCTTTTGGGGACACTATATATATATATATATATATATATATATATATATATATATACATATATATATAAAAAGAAAAAACTCAATTACCAGCCCTTAAAAGGGCTTTTGGGGACACTAGATATATATATATATATATATATATATATATATACATATATATATAAAAAGAAAAAACTCAATTACCAGCCCTTAAAAGGGCTTTTGGGGACACTAGATATATATATATATATATATATATATATATATATATATAAAAAATTACACAAATACCAGCCCTTAGAAGGGCTTTTTGGGATGCTGTCAGGATGCTGTCCTTACAGCAGTAGTGGACCAAGAACACTAACTAGCAAGACCAGGAACACTGACTAACAACTGTCCCTAGCTATTAACAGCAGCAGCAGCAGCAGCAGCAGCAGCAGCTCTCCCTGCTCTCACTAACACACACTGCTTCAGAATGATCTAAGATGGATGCTGCCCTTGCTTATTTATAGGAGGTGGGAGGGTGTGGGAGGGAGGTATGCTGATTGGCTGGAAATGTGCCTGCTGACTGTGAAGTTCAGGGTCAAAGTTTGCCTCAATGATGTATTATAGGGGGCGGACCGAACATCGCATATGTTCGCCCGCAGCGGCGAACGCGAACATGCTAAGTTCGCCGGGAACTGTCCGCCGGCGAACAGTTCGGTACACCTCTATTCATTAACTAAATCAAATAAGATAAAGTATCACTTTAAGTGGTAGATCAATAATGTGAATCGTGCAAACAATTTTGCATTGAGACAAATCACAATAATAAATAATGAATAACACTGTGAAATTATTGATCACCAATGACAAATGATAATACAAAATGTGATTGCAAACAAACTGAGAGGAGACCCAAATAAAGTCCTTAAATGATAAGGAAAGGGTGCTCAAAAATGTCCCAATCAATATTTCAGTGCTGTGAATATTTCAGTGCTGTGTTCAACCAGTGAATTGGTGCTTCACACCACTCCAATTCATTAAGGTGCTCTCAGTGACTGGTTCTCTTTAACCACTTGCCGACCGCCGCACGACTATCTACGTCGGCGGTCAGCCCCTCACAGGCAAACTAACGTAGGGCTACGTTGCTTGCTTGTGAGGGTCTAGGGAGCGAGCGCGCGCCCCCCGGGGCGCGCTCCCGCTCCCGCGTGGTCACGGACCCCCCCGCGCGTGTGACCAGCGGACCCGATGTCCGCCGGTCACTCGGCGATCGGCGGGGGAGAGGGAGAATGTCAGGCAGCTTGTGTAAACAAACTGCCTGTCATTCTCCTCGCTGCAAAGACACTGATAAAACGGATCTGGTATGTAGATCCGTTGATCAGTGTCCTTACAGCTAGAGCCACAGCCAATCACAGTAGAAACCACGCCCCTAGGGACACACACAGCCCCTCCCTTCCAAATAAAGTTAACCCCTTCACTACCAGTGTATTTTTACAGTAACAGTGCATATGTAAAGCACTGATTACTGTAGAAATGTCACTGGTAACCCCAAAAGTGTCAAAAATGTCAGTCAAGGGTCCGATCTGTCCGCCGCAATGTCGCAGTACCGCAAAAAAATCGCAGATCGCCGCCATTACGCGTTAAAAAAAAAAACAACAAAAATGACAAAAATCTTTCCCTTTGTTAGTAAACGCGATAACTTTTGCGCAAACCAATCAAAATACGCTTTTTGCGATTTTTTTTACCAAACATAGGTAGCATAAAATAAATTGGCCGAAAATTTTTAAAAATTTTGATTTTTACATTTTTTTTTGGGGGAATTTCATATAAAAAAATGTGAAAAATATTGCTATTTTTGCAAAATTGACGCTCTTTTTTTGTTTATAGCGCGTGATCAAAAAATCGCACAGGTGATCAAATACCACCAAAAGAAAGCTCTGTTTGTGGGAAAAAAAGGACGTCAAATTCGTTTAGGTACAGCGTCGCACGACCGCGCAATTGTGCGTTAAATTCACGCAGTGCCGAATCGCAAAATACCCCCTGGTCGGAATGGGGGTAAAATCTTCCGGGGCTTAAGTGGTTAAACAGCTCACCTCGATGATAGACTCATAAAGAGTCATACAAGCAACAACGGTATACAGATAGACAGCATCTCTCTCCTCTTCAAAGCTCCAACCTCCCGTGAACCAGCCTCCACTTCCCGGTATCACTCAGGCAAAAGAAAGGGAGATGAACAGGAAGAGAACAGGATACCAAACTCCCAAGTCAAGTCGGAGGATCCTGTACCTCACCCTCGGATAGGATTGTAGCAGTCAAGTCAGAACCAGCTGACATCCCTGAGGTAGAAGATTCTAAAGAAGCCTTAAACCCTTTAGATCACGATGCAGAAAAATACACTACCCTTGAGTGTTTGGAAGAACCACAGCCTGGTTGTAGTACATGGGGACTAACTCCTGAACCTGAAATCTCAGATAGTATGAATTCAAGGCTTAAATGGGAAATCCGTCCACCTAAAAGACTGACATACAACACACTTGGAGAAAGCTCTGATCAGTTCATCCATACTGTTAATGCTCCAGTCAAGTTTCACCTGAGTTTGTGGTAGAGGATGACCCTGAACCACCCTCTGATAATGCTAGGTGGGCCACTAACATCTTACTGGCCTGTCACCAGAACAATCTAACTTTATCTGATGATTTATACAGTTTATTATTAGAAAATCCTTCTATCAGTCAGTTGTTTGCTACTGTAGGTTTTGGTTGACAAGTTTTACTGTTAAATAATAACTCTGTCTACTAATCAATAGACACTTTGCAGGGACAATATCTTGTTTTTGGAGATCAAAGACTTTCAGTGGGGGAGGATGTAGCCGGAAAGGGACTACTGTAATTTGGATATAGCAGACCTAATCTCCACCTGTCAGGATTCAGAAGCAGCTAGGGAGACCAGACATGTAGCTACACATGAAAACTGAGACCAAACAATGAAGATATCTGTCACGGGGTAACATGGCAGAGCCTGACGTAAGAGGAGTGGCTTACCGGGTAACTGGTGTGGCACAGGTTGACCAGAGGCGCGGAGTCTAAGTGTAAGTCGGTTTTCACCAGGGCCCCCGGATTCCCTGGGAGAGCCAGGAACAGGTCCAGGACCAATAGCCGGTAGCAGGTAAACAGATCAGGACGAGACAGGAGGATAGTCAGGACAAGCCAAGGTCAGGGCGGGCAGCAGGTAATCAGAATCCAAAGACAAGCCGGGTCAGGTAAACAGGAACAGCAGATATAACAGGCACAGGATACAGGAGAGCTGAAGACAACACAGCAAAGTGCAGTGCTGCTGAGATGTTTAAATAAGGCAGCCTGTTTGCCAATTATTGCAATTAGTCTGCTCTAGGTTAACCCTTTAGGTTGCAGACTCATGACAGCACATCAGTGTGCTCAGGAAGCGTTCCTAACAGCGCCTGCGCAGGGTATTGAGTCTCTGACATTGCCCCCCCCCTTAAGGGCAACCTCCGGGTGCCCAAAAGGTTCCTTTTGTGGGGATGGTTGCGGAAGAAATTCCGGATTAAGTCCTGGGCATGGAAATTCTGTACTGGTTCCCAGGAATTTTCTTCGGGCCGTAGCCCCTCCACTTAACCAGGTATTGTAGCTGGTTCCTCCGCCTTCTGCAGTCTAGGATGGCCTCCACCTCAAATTCTTCGTCCCCGTTGATGGTGACAGGAGCAGGTGGTTCCGAACTTCTACCAGGAAAGGAATCAGGTACTGCAGGTTTCAAGAGTGAAACGTGGAAGACTGGATGGATCTTGAGGGAATCAGGAAGCGTCAATTCGTAAGATGCCTCATTTAATTTTCTCCTCACAGGGAACGGGCCAATAAACTTGGGTGCCAGTTTTTTGGAAGGGCATGCCAATCGGAGATTGGTGGTGGCTAACCATACCAGGTTGCCAGGCTGGAGAACCAACTCACCTCTCCTTCTTTTGTCAAAGAACTCTTTATTGGAGGTCTGAGCCTTGGTCATGGCATCCTGTAAGATTTTGTTGTTCTCTTTAAGGAACTCCAAGATATCCCGGACTGCTGGCACTGTAGGTTCAGGAATAAAGCAGGGCAAGAAAGATGGGTGAAACCCGTAGTTAGCATAGAATGGGGACTGACCTGTAGCCGAGTGTTTGGCGTTATTGTATGCGAACTCTGCTGAAGTAAGTAGCGAGACCCAGTCATCTTGAACAAAGATGTTGAAGCATCGGATATATTGCTCGAGGGTCTTGTTGGTCCTCTCAGTCTGCCCGTTAGTCTGGGGATGGTATGCAGAGGACATTGACAGCTTGATTTTCAGTGAATCACATAAAGCTCTCCAGAAGCAAAATGGACACCTCTATCCGACACAATGTTCATTGGGACCCCGCGAAGTCTTACAATTTCTCTGATGAAGACCTGCGCCGTCTCAAGCGCGGAGGGTGTACCTCTTAGTGGTATGAAGTGAGCCATTTTCGACAGACGGTCTACTACCACGAAGATTGCAGGATAACCGTCTGATGGAGGAAGTTCCACGATGAAATCCATGGCAATCATCTTCCATGGTCTGTCAGGGACTGGTAGTGGTCTGAGCAGGCCCCATGCCTTATTTCAGGTTGCCTTGCTTCGTGTGCAAACAGTACAGGAGGAAACATATTGTTTACAACACTTCTCCAAGTCGGGCCACCAGAATGTGCGCTGCACAAGATCCAGGGTCTTATGGATCCGAAATGACCAGCCATCGGGTGGTCATGACACAGTCCTAGGATGGACACACAAGCACTTTCTGTAATGAAAATTTGATCCCCTCCCCATAGCAGTCCATTTTGGGTACCAGTATAGTTCCAGCAGGATGGGGAGCATTTACTGTGGCTTGTCTCAGAGCGGTAAGAAGGTCAGACTGTAATAGCAGAAAGTTACCTTGGGTTAAGATGGTGTCGGGTACAATGATTTCTTTAGAACTGTCGTACATTCGAGAGAGAGCATCGGGTTTCGTATTCTTGGAACCCGGTTGGTACGTTATATGGAACGTAAATCTGGAAAAAAAAAGTGCCCACCTTGCTTGGCGAGGTCTCAGGCGTTTGGCCGTCCTCAAATACTCCAGGTTCTTATAATCCGTGTAGATGAGTACAGGCATACCCCGTTTTACGTACACTCACTTTACGTACACTCGCGAGTACGGACATGCCCCGAGAGTGTACGTAAAGTGCCTCGCAAGTACGGACGTTCCGACATTCCCGCGCCGCGCAGCCGCAGTATACCCTGGAGTTGCGAGAGGCCAGGTTCCTGCCCAGAATACGCCCACAGACAGCTCGCCACGCAGCCGCAGTATACCCTGGAGTTGCGAGATACGCCCACAGACAGCTTGGAGTTGACCCCCAGCCATCCGCGAGTTGCCTGCCAGCCATCCCACAGCCTGGAGTTGCGAGTGAAGAGGCCAAGTTCCTGCCCGGAGTAGCCAGGCCCCAGTTACCGCCAGCCAGGCCCCAGTTACCGCCAGCCAGGCCCCAGTTACCGCCAGCCAGGGCCCAGTTACCGCCAGCCAGGCCCCAGTTACCGCCAGCCAGGCCCCAGTTACCGCCAGCCAGGCCCCAGTTACCACCAGCCAGGCCCCAGTTACCGCCAGCCAGGCCCCAATTGGTGCCAGCAAGGCCCCAGTTACTGCCAGCCAGGCCCCAGTTACCGCCAGCCAGGCCCCAGTTGGTGCCAGCAAGGCCCCAGTTACCGCCAGCCAGGCCCCAGTTACCGCCAGCCAGGCCCCAGTTGGTGCCAGCAAGGCCCCAGTTACCGCCAGCCAGGCCCCAGTTACCGCCAGCCAGGCCCCAGTTACCGCCAGCCAGGGCCCAGTTACCGCCAGCCAGGCCACAGTTACCGCCAGCCAGGCCACAGTTACCGCCAGCCAGGCCCCAGTTACCGCCAGCCAGGCCCCAGTTACCGCCAGCCAGGCCCCAGTTACCGCCAGCCAGGCCCCAGTTACCGCCAGCCAGGCCCCAATTGGTGCCAGCAAGGCCCCAGTTACTGCCAGCCAGGCCCCAGTTACCGCCAGCCAGGCCCCAGTTGGTGCCAGCAAGGCCCCAGTTACCGCCAGCCAGGCCCCAGTTACCGCCAGCCAGGCCCCAGTTGGTGCCAGCAAGGCCCCAGTTACCGCCAGCCAGGCCCCAGTTACCGCCAGCCAGGCCCCAGTTGGTGCCAGCCAGGCCCCAGTTACCGCCAGCCAAGCCAAGAGTTACCGCCAGCCAGGCCAAGAGTTACCGCCAGCCAGGCCAAGAGTTACCGCCAGCCAGGCCCCAGTTACCGCCAGCCAGGCCAAGAGTTACTGCCATCCAAGCCAAGTGTTACCGCCAGCCAAGCCAAGAGTTACCGCCAGCCAAGCCAAGAGTTACCGACAGCCAAGCCAAGAGTTACCGCCAGCCAGGCCAAGAGTTACCGCCAGCCAGGCCAAGAGTTACCACCAGCCCATAGTTGCCAGCCCACAGCCAGCTCAGAGTTGCCTGCCAGCCATCCCACGGTTGCCGACTGCCCACCGTTCACCCAAAAACCTGCCAACATACAGGTAATTGCACTGCTGTAAACATTAGAGCAAATGTACTGTACTCGTACGTTACCTGTACTGTGTATTTTTTTTTGGTAACACCTGTATCCACTGTTCTTTTGATTGTTACAGGTACTTTTCGTGTACAGCACTGTACATCAATAATGACAGATACAAAAAAAAAACGTCAATCTATTACCTTGGATATGAAGGCTAAAATTATTAAATTGTATGATGAAGGTGTACCTCAAGCTGAAATAGGCCGAAGGCTAGGCTTCACTCGGACTACAGTTAACACCATCATGAAAAACAGAGAAAAAATTCTTGCAGAAATTAAGAGTGCTACACCCGTTAACGCAACAACAATTCGAAAAAGAGATAGCATTGTTGCAGACATGGAGAGACTCTTAACACTTTGGATAGAAAATCAGACTACACGTCATGTTCCTGTAAACCAGGCAATTATACAAAGTAAAGCCTTAAGCCTATTCAATGACTTGAAGGCTAAGAAAGGTGAGGCAGCAAAGGATGCAGAATTTTTTGCAAGCCGTGGATGGTTTGATAGGTTCAAGAAAAGGTCTAACCTACATAACATTAAAATACAAGGAGAGGCAGCTGCTGCAGATACTGAGGCTGCAGAAAGCTATCCAACAGAATTGGCCAAAATTATTGAAGACGGAGGCTACTCCATGGATCAAATTTTTAATGTGGATGAGACTGGGCTATTTTGGAAGAAGATGCCTGCAAGAACCTTCATCGCAAGACAGGAAAAATCAATGCCAGGCTACAAGCCAGCTAAAGATAGAATAACCCTTCTGTTAGGTGGCAATGCTTCTGGTACCTTAAAGCTAAAGCCTTTGCTAATTTACCGATGGGAAAATCCGAGAGCTTTGAAGAACTACGTTAAAACTAGACTTCCAGTGCACTGGAGAGCTAACAAAAAAGCATGGGTAACTGCAACCCTTTTTGAAGATTGGTTTGACACCTGCTTTGTTCCAGAGGTGAAAGCCTATTGCAAGGACAACGGTGTCCCTTTCCACATTTTGCTGCTTGTTGATAATGCCCCTGGACACCCTCGAACGCTAGATGAGCTGAACCCTAACATTCGAGTGCAATTCCTACCACCAAATACCACCTCACTACTACAGCCAATGGATCAATGTGTCATAGCCGCCTTCAAGTTGAACTACTTGAAAAGAACATTCAGCAAGTGTGTTGCAGCAATAGACAAAGAAGAAGGTGATGGTAAAGAAGTTCTATCCAAATTCTGGAAAAGTTTTAACATCTTGGATTGCATTAAAACTGTAAGAGATGCTTGGAATGACATAAAGGAAACCACAATGAAAAGGGCCTGGAAAAAATTATGCCCACAGTTAGTTGATGATTCTGAAGGCTTTGAAGAACATGTAGCTAATGTTACTGAAAATATTGTAGAGATGGCAAGGCAGTTAGAGCTGGAAGTGGAGCCAGAAGATGTTGCTGAACTGCTTGCATCCCACACTGAGCCCCTCAGCAATGAAGATCTTCTAGAACTTGAAGAGGAGAGAGAAGAAGATGTGCAGGATGAGGTTGAGATCATTGAACAGCCTGAAGGCTTAACTACAAAAATTCTCTTTGAAGCTTTTCGTCATCTTGATAGCGCCATGGCTCTTTTTGAAAAGCATGATAGGGATTTTGAAAGAAGTTCCAAAGTCAATGCTAACATTTCAGGGGCTTATGCCTGCTACAAAGAAATCTACAGGGAAAAGAAGAGAGCAACACTTCAAACCTCCATAGACAGTTACTTTCCTAAAAGTCCATCAGCACGCACATCATCCACATTGACTGACAGTCATTTTGATCCTAGATCATCATCAACGGACAGTCCATTTTCACCTCTGACATCCCCATCAAGCCCTGCTTCTACTCTGATTGATCTTTGTAATACACCCACTTTGCCAGCAAGACAGTATCTCGCCTTTGAAGACTTGACTTGTGAAACAGAAAATTCTTGTATGCCTGCCAGTCCATTTTCAGCTCCGACATCATCATCAAGTCCTGCTCCTACACTGATTGCTATTTGTAGTACACCCAATTCTCCAGCAAGAAAGCGTCTCGCCTTTGAAGACTTGACTTGTGAAACAGAAGATACCTGTATGCCTTCCAGTCCATTTCCAGCTGCTCCTACTCTGATTGCTACTTCTACTTGTAGACCCAATTCACCAGCAAGAAAGCGTCTCGCCTTTGAAGACTTGGCTTGTGAAACAGAAGATACCTGTATGCCTTCATCATTCCTACTACATTAAACTCTCTCAGCTTCTCTGGCCTTGCGACAACAATCAAGATGGGGTAAGCTTACAATTTTTTTTTAATACTGTACTGTATTATGTTTATTTTAGTTATCAATGCATTATTTATATCAGTTATGCCTCTAAATGACTATTGGAATGTAGTACATGCATTGAGAAGTGAAAAAAAGGTATTGCTTCACTTTAAGTACATTTTCGTTTTACATACATGCTCCGGTCCCATTGCGTACTTAAAAGTGGGGTATGCCTGTATGGGATGTGCCGCCCCTTCCAATAGATACCTCCACTCCTCCAGGGCGGTCTTAATGGCAAGGAGCTCCCGATCCCCTACATCATAGTTCCTCTCCGCAGGAGAAAGCTTACGGGAGAAGAAAGCTACCGGATGAATCAGGTCCTTGAGACCTTCATGCTGGGAGATGACTGCTCTTACTGCGATTTCCGAGGCGTCAAATTCGAGGATGTAAGGCAGGACGGGATCCGGGTGGCTGAGGATAGGAGCAGAAGTAAACAACTCCTTCAGGGCTGTAAATGCGACTTGCGCCTTGGGAGACCAGTGGAAGCGGGTACCTTGTTTGGTGAGCAGGGTAATAGGGGCAATGATGGAAGAGAACCCCTTGATAAATTTCCTGTAGAAATTTGTGAATCCTATGAAACGCTGAATCCCCTTTTTATCCACCGGTGCGGGCCAATCCAGGATGGCGGAGACCTTCTGAGGATTCATTTTGACCCCTTCAGAGGAGATTATTAACCCGAGGAATTGGATACTCTGCTGTTCAAATTCGCATTTTTCGGGTTTTGCGTAGAGCCTGTGTAGCCGGAGTCGGTGGAGTACCTTTTTAACGTGTTCTCGGTGCTGGGCCAGGGAGGAAGAGAAGACCAAGATATCGTCCAGGTAGACAATAACAAAGATGTCCAGATAGTCTCTGAAGATGTCGTCGACGAAGTGCTGGAAGGTGGCCGGGGCATTGCAGAGCCCAAAAGGCATCACCAAATATTCATAATGCCCGAATCGGGTGCGGCATGCTGTCTTCCATTCGTCCCCCTCCCTAATACGGACCAAATTGTAGGCTCCCCGTAGGTCCAGTTTGGTGAATACAGAGGCGGTTCTTAGTCTCTGGAAGAGTTCAGGAATCAAGGGTAGGGGGTACCGGTTTTTGACCGTAATTTTATTTAACTCACGGTAGTCCACACATGGCCAAAGTGAATGGTCTTTTTTCTCCACAAAAAAGATCCCAGCTCCTGCCGGAGAAGTAGAGGGTCGGATGAATCCCTTCTCTAGATTCTCCGTCATATAGTCTTTAAGGGTACCCAATTCTCGTTCCGATAAAGGAAAGATACGTCCGAAAGGGATCTCGGCCCCCGGAAGCAATTCATTTGGACAATCATAGGGGCGGTGGGGGGGGGGGGGGGGTAAGGTCTCAGCCCCCTGTTTACTGAAGACATCCAAGTATTCGTGATAAGATAATGGGACAGAGGCACGTATCTCCTTATCAGTGTCCATACAGAGTAGGGTGCTAGGGCACTGTGGCGTACTGGCAGGCAATGATTCTGGCAGTAAGGGGACTGGAACTTGATGTCTCCAGAAGTCCAATTAATCTGCGGGTTGTGCGCCTGCAACCAGGGTAACCCCAGAATAATGGGAAACAAGGGAGAAGAGATGGCATCCAGGCACAACAACTCCTTGTGCCCTTCGAGAGTGGCCACAGGCAATGGAGGGGTTTCTTGGGTAACTGGCCCAGACTTGATGTGGGAACCCATCCGCTAGGAAGATGGAGAGTCCCTGCGACTTGGGTCGAAGCGGGATGCGTTGATGGGCAGCAAAGGTAAGGTCAATGAAGCAGCTGCATTCCCCCGGAATCAATAATAGCGGTGACCGGGATCGGGCCTTCTGGGAGCTGAAATGAGATAGAGAGAGCCAGGTGAGTGGTATTGTTGACAGAAACTGGATAACTTGAGGGGGATATAGAAAGACACTTACGCATCTTTGCTGGGCATGAGCGTACAAAGTTTTCAGCCTCTTCGCAGTACAGACACAGGTTGTTCTGACGTCGTCGTGAGCGTTCTTCTGTTGTTAAGGAAGGACGCATAAGCCCAAGTTGCATCGGCTCTGACGTATCCGATTCAGAAGTAACCGGAGCAGTGTTGCTGGAACGGGCACCAGAGGAGAAGGTGTGGACGGGATTAGGAACCCGTGGCAACATCCAGACTGGGCGGGTCTGCTGCGTGGACCTCTCTGCTCTATGCTCACGGAGCCGGCGGTCTATCTGTATGGCCAGGGTGATTAATGCCTCCAAGGTCTCGGGTATACCCACTCGGCCAGTTCATCTTTCAAGTTTTCTGAAAGACCCAGGCGGAACTGATGTTGCAAGGCTGCGTCGTTCCAGTGAGTGTCCGTACTCCAACGCCTGAAGTCAGTGACGTAATCCTCTACGGCTCTACGGCCCTGTTGAAGTGAAGTGAGCGCAGTTTCTGCGGTAGCAGTGCACTGCGGGTCTTCGTATAACTGCGCCATTGTGTTAAAGAAAGCCGTCATGGAGTCCAGCTGGTCACTGCGCTCTTCAAGCAGGTGGTGAGCCCAGGACTGAGGTTCACCTTGAAGCAGAGATATGATGAACCCCACTTTGGTTGCTTCCAAGGAGAAGGTTCGGGGTTGCAGGGAGAAGTACAGCTCGCAGGCATTGCGGAAGGCTCTAAACTTGCTCCGATCCCCAGAAAACCTTTCCGGCGTAGGGACCCTTGGCTCAGGAGGCAGCATCACCACCGTCGGACTGGAGGGATTCCCGGAGGGAGCCATGGAAGCAGCAGAAACTGTAGGGTCCGTGGAGGGGGTTAGGGACTGAACACGCCCCTCCAGCTGGGTATAGCCTTCTTGCAGGGACTTAACGGCTTGGGTAAGGGCCACAAGGTGCTGGCAGATGTCGTCCATAGGAGAGGCTCCTCTAGCAGGCTCAGTCATGGCTGTGTTGTACTGTCACGGGGTAACGTGGCAGAGCCTGACGTAAGAGGAGTGGCTTACCGGGTAACTGGTGTGGCAGGTTCACCAGAGGCGCGGAGTCTAAGTGTAAGCTGGTTTTCACCAGGGCCCCAGATGGTGGGGATGGATTTGGCTGCTTGCTAACACCAGGTCGCGGCCCCCCGGATTCCCTGGGAGAGCCAGGAACAGGTCCAGGACCAATAGCCGGTAGCAGGTAAACAGATCAGGACGAGACAGGAGGATAGTCAGGACAAGCCAAGGTCAGAGCGGGCAGCAGGTAATCAGAATCCAAAGACAAGCCGGGTCAGGTAAACAGGAACAGCAGATATAACAGGCACAGGATACAGGAGAGCTGAAGACAACGCAGCAAAGTACAGTGCTGCTGAGCTGTTTAAATAAGGCAGCCTGTTTGCCAATTATTGCAATTAGTCTGCTCTAGGTTAACCCTTTAGGTTGCAGACTCATGACAGCACATCAGTGTGCTCAGGAAGCGTTCCTAACAGCGCCTGCGCAGGGTATTGAGTCTCTGACAATATCCTTAAAGTGAGATTTATTTACAGTGAAACACACAAATAAGCATACACAGCAAACAGTGAACATAGGAAACTCCAAAAAACAAGAACCAACCCCAAAGACAAAAATAACGAATGAAGAACCTAGGAACTGACTATCTACAAATATTTACAATATAAGGGACAGGGGTAACAGGGAATACAGGGATGCAAGGAAGGGGGGAATCATGACTGGGTACTAGGGCAGAGAGCAGGAGCAAGGCAGAGGGGTATAGGATAGAAATGACTATGTACAAGGCTCTAGCAACAAGGAGACAATAAAAATAGTTATGCACTGAGAAAAGAGAGTAGCAGCCTTAAATAGCCACCTGGCATAGGTGTCACTGATTATTACAGCCTACTGGCTTCTGGGGGATACCTGCTGGTGTACACCTGGAACTGCAGCAATCAGCCCAGCGCAGCAGAGTGCTGCCAGCAGGTGACCTCAATCCTAACACCACTTCTGCAGACTGTTCCTGTTCCCTCTAGTACTGGGTTCAGATCATACTGCATCACACTTCTGAGACAGTGAAATAGAGCATTGTGGAATTGGTAGTCTCCTGTACAGCCATTACTGCATTGCTGAATCCTTTGAAAACTGCAGCTCCCAGCAAGCCATTCTCTCCAGGGGAGAATTATGGGAGAGGCTTCAAAAGGATCCTCAAAGCAGGCCCACGCTCTCTGCTTCCTGGGATTCATCATGTGACCACTGGCCTTGCCGCTCTACTGCAAGGTGCCACCAGGGCATCCTGTGACTTCTATCAGTGAGAGGGAGACAGCACAGCAGATAACAGCCTAGACTGCTGAATCCATCTAGCCGTTCCATCGCATCCAGCTCCTGCTGATCAGTGTACAGACCCCACATCGCTTCCTCAGTGTGTGACAACCATCCCCAGGATCTGGTGAGCGGGCTCATGCCCAAATCGTCCCTAGTCTGTCAGAAACATATCAATTTTGGACACTGCATGCAGACAACATAAACTGGATTATCAAGTGGAACTGACAAATTGCCATACCTAGCATTCCTCTGGTGATTATTAACCCTTTATGTTATACACTGAGGATTCCCTATTTAAACCCGAGCTCCAACGCTGCCGGTGAAGACAGCCCTCAGGTCAACATCTGGACTACTACCACCTTCTTGCCTTTATAGGGTAGAGTGACTGGTTCCAACAAAATTCAATTTCTCATTAGGATCAGAGTCTTTGTAGGCCAGCCCTTTTCTCTTTTAGTGGTAGCGTAATCAGTTGAAGTCACTCTGATAATCCTATTGCTAAGTGTCTATATTGCTTGTACATGGGAATGTTGCTGTTATTCACTGTTTTCTTTGCTATTTGTACTTATCAGTCTGCTGAGTGTTCAATTCAACTAAGTTTTCTGGTGTTTTCCCAGGGTTTTGCTGACTGATGCTCTCATACACTCCTTTTTGCTATCTAGGCAATACAATACAATATACTGTGAAACTCAGTTTCCATTGTGTCTGTGTTTCATTTAAAGGAGTCTACACTATGTCAGAACCTAGAGTTTCAGATGGGCTGGGAAGTTCCCAGGGTCAGGGCAGCACAGGAGGACAAAAAATATCTGACAACCCCCACAGGGTTGGCGCTACATAAGCTTCTAATGTTGGGCATAAAATGCCAAGACAGTTCAAACAAACCCCAAATGACCCCTTTTTGGAAAGTAGACACCCCAAAGTATTTTCTGAGAGGCATGTTGAGCCCATGGAATATTTTATTTTTTGCCATAAGTTTCTGGAAAATAACAAAAAAGTAGTCACTTGAATGATATATTGCTCACACATACCATGGATATACAGTATACCCCCGCTCCATCGCGGTTCAGTTTTTGCGGTCCCGGTATATTGTGTTTTTTTATTTTACTATATAAATCATTAAAAATGAAATATTTTTGTGTTTTCCATAGCTCTTGTTATGTCTCTCAGTATCTTTTATGTGTTTAAATGAGTTTCTATTGTTTTAAAAGTGTGTTTAAAGACCTTAAAATGCTTTAACACGTACAGTGACAGTAAAAAAAAACATACAATGCATTTTAATAGGGTTTTTCTATTTTGCGGATTTTCACTTTTCGCGGCTGGGTCTGGAACGTAACCCCCGCAATGGAGGGGGGTTTACTGTATGTGGAATTACACCCCAAAATACATTTCGCTGCTTCTCCGGAGTATGGGGATACTACTTTTGAAAGACTTTCTGGCAGTTTAGCTGTGTACTGGACTCCGAAATGCAATAAGCACCCTCAGGCTTTTAAAGGCCGTTATTTCCTCATGTCACTCCTTACTACTTATCACAGTTTCGGAGTCCCTGAAATGCCAAGAGAGCCCAAACCCCTTTTCGGAAAGCAAACACCTCAAACTATTTGCTGAGAGGCATGTTGAGCCCATGGAATATTTTATTTTTTGCCAAAAGTTTCTGTAAAATGAGAAAGATATTTTATTTTATTTTTATTTTTTTTTAAACAAAGTTGTCACTTAAACTATATATTGCTCACACATACCATGGGTATACAGTATGTGGAATTACAACTCAAAATACATTCTGCTACTTCTCCTGAGTATGGAGATATAGCATGTGAGAAACCTTTTGGCTGTGATTGTCAGGAGAAGAAGAATTTATTTTGGGTTGTTGTTTGGTGGGATGTTAAGGTAATAACAAAGAATTTACAGCTAAATTCAAAAAAAGTTTTTTTTTTTTTACCATTTTTGTTTTTCTTTGATAATTATTTTTTAAAAAAAGCAAAAAACAGGAGATATCTGTTACCATTTACCACCAAATGAAAGCCCAATTTGTCCTGAAAAAAACAAGGTATAATCCACCTGGATATGCAAGTAGTTGCATTCATATAGACAGTTTTACTATCACATGTTAAAGTTGCAAAATTATGTTCAGGTATTAACCACTTGCCGACCGCCGCAAGTATATATACTGCGGCGGTCAGCCCCGGCCAGGCAAAGTGACGTATATATATACGTCACTAGCCTCCGCCGCTCTGGCGCACGCGCGCGATCCCGCGGTCCCGCCGATGACTCGATTGGGTTCAGAACCGATCAGTCATCAGGTCCAGGCCAATCATTTTTGTCCTGGACCTGTTGATCGGTCCTGCCCAATCAAGTGACACTCTAAGCCTGTGAAATGTAAACACAGGCTTAGACAAGATGTGCCCTCCTCTCACATCGTCCTTTTTGGATCCAGCGTGAGAGGAGAGCACATCTAACTGTGAGTATTGCACCAAGCACACCCACACACAGCTAGATAGGCACATTTAACCCCAGATCGCCCCCCCCCCAATTAACCCCTACAGCCCCTGACACAACACACACTGTATACAGCATATAGCATTTTCCTATATATCTGTATACGTGTGATTTGTGGTCAGGTGTAGCGCTTGCGACCCCCCCTTTTCCACTTAAATTACCCCCCCACCCCCCAATAAAGATTTAACCCCCTGATCCCCCCTGACCCCCCCTGATCACCGTCAGTTAACCCCTACCCCGCTGTCACATTCAACACTAATACAAACGTAATATACAGTGTTTTTGTATTTTTGTATTAGTGTGATTGTGATCAGAATTAGCACAGGCGACTAAGTTTCTGTCCCAAGAAGGTTTAGGGTCCCCGCCACCCCTCCAATAAAGATTTAACCCCCTGACCCCCCCCTGATCACCCCTACACCCCCTGCCACAACACACACGTATACAGTATATAGCATTTTGCTATATACCCGTATAAGTGTGATTTGTGGTCAGGTGTAGCGCTTGCGGCCCCCCCTTTTCCACTTAAATTACCCGCCACCCCCCCAATAAAGATTTAACCCCCTGACCCCCCCCTGATCACCGCTAGTTAACCCCTACCCCCATCACATTCAACACTAATACAAACGTAATATACTGTGTTTTTGTATATTTGTATTTGTGTGATTGTGATCAGAATTAGCGCAGGCGACTAAGTTTCTGTCCCAAGGAGGTTTAGGGTCCTGCCACCCACCCAATAAAGATTTAACCCCCTGATCCCCCCCTGATCACCCCTACACCCCCTGCCACAACACACACTGTATACAGTATATAGCATTTTCTATATACCCGTATAAGTGTGACTTGTGACCAGGTTTAGCGCTTGCCACCGTTTCTTTTATCCGTAGGATACCCGCCACCCCCTCCCAATAAAGATTTAACCCCCTGATCCCCCCCTGATCACATCCAGTTAACCCCTTCACCCCTGTCACATTGCACACTAATACACACATAATATACTGTTTTTACTGTATTTTGTATTAGTGTGATTGTGACTTGGGGTTTGCATTAGCGAGTTAGTGTCTATCCCAAAGGAGGTTTAGGGTCCCTGCCACCCCCCCCAGATCCCCGGCGCATAGTTAGAAATAACCCCTTGATTACCACACACACACACGCACGCACATACACTTCCATTACTAGTATAGTATTTGAACAGATCAATATCTGATCTGATCAGAACTATACTAGCGCCCACATAGTTTAGGGTTCCCAAAACACTGTGTTTGCACGGTCAGCACTGATTCCTGCCAGCACCTGCGTTTAACCCTTTCACCCAGGCAAGTGTAGTAATCAATAGATTACTGTCACTTACAAAAAAACACAACACACAAAACCGCTGTGTTAGCAGAGTCAGGCCTGATCCCTGCTAGCATTAGCAGTTTTTTTGGTAGCGCTTGAAATAGTCCTTGACAACCAGGTGCTTTTATTACCTGTGAGTCAACACCACTGTACAGGTAAATTTAGTTACCAAAATGACCAAACGTTTGTACAGTGGTGAAGAGGCTTATAGTATGCTGGCCGTGTCATCTGATAGCGATGGGGAAGCTACAGTGGTCGAATTACTGTCAGTATACGAACCAGATGACAGCAGCGGCTCCCTGACAGATAGCTCCGACGACAGATGGGTCCCTATTAGACCCAGGCGTACCCGACCCCATTCTGGAGTTGTTGAGATGCAGGAATCGCAGGGTGCTCGTATGGAGCAGAGTGTGTGTACTAGTGCCGCTCATCCTTCTGGCGACCTGGCAAGCGCCAGCGGCCTAGTACACCCTGGACCTAGTACAACCAGCACTGCAGTATCATCTGGTGACGTGGCGAGTCCCCTAAATGCAGTTGAAGCTGGTGCGGTGGCTAGCACAAGTAGTGTCCCGCAGCCACCGCGTATTCGTAGACAGGCCCGTAGAGCCCATAGTGCCCTCCCTGATGCGCTGGCATATCCCAATTGGCAACCCACTGATTCTACAGCGCCAGTACTTCCCCCATTCACTGCCCAACCTGGATTCCACGTGGAGACAGCTGGTTTTACGCCCCTGAACTTTTTTGAGCTGTTCTTCACGGAAGATCTTTACAGATCTATTGTGGATCAATCAAATTTATATGCACGACAATTCATAGCCGCCAACCCAAATTCGCCCCTTGCCAGACCATTCGGCTGGAAACCTATAACGGTTTCCGATTTTAAAATCTTTCTGGGCCTTTCCCTCCACATGGGCATAACTAAACAGAGTGAATTGCGGCTATATTGGTCCACTAGCCCAGTTCACCATATGCGCATGTACTCTGCCTCCATGTCCAGGGCGAGATATGAGCAAATTCTGCGATTTATGCATTTCAGCGAAAATGAAATCTGTCATCCTCGGGAAGACCCTGAATATGATCGGCTCCACAAAATTCGGCCCCTCATAGACCACTTCAATCAGCGGTTTGCAGCCTTGTTTACCCCCGAACAAGTTGTCTGCGTTGACGAGTCCCTGATTAAATTTACTGGCCGCCTTGCTATGAAACAGTACCAAGCGTGCCAAGTACGGGGTCAAGCTGTATAAATTGTGTGACAGGGCCACAGGTTATACAGTTAGTTTCCGGGTCTATGAGGGAAAAGATAGCAGTGTGAAGCCCCCGAACTGCCCAGACTACATAGGGAGCAGCGGTAAGATTGTTTGGGACTTGGTGTCACCCTTATCCGGAAAGGGGTACCATTTGTACGTGGACAACTTTTACACAAGCGTGCCACTATTTAGTCACCTTCTCGATTTACAAATTGGCGCATGTGGCACCGTGCGACCTATTCCCTGGGGCTTCCTCCAACGGCTTGTAAATTCCTGTCTTAGTCGGGGGGCGAGAGCCTGCTTGAAAACGGACAAATTGCTTGCGGTGAAGTGGAAGGATACACGGGATGTTTATGTTCTGTCCTCCCTTCACGCAGACACGACGATCCAAATCCCTACGGCAACTGGCATTATGGAGAAACCCCTCTGTGTCCACGAATATAACCTTAATATGGGAGGGATGGACCTTAACGACCAGCTTTTGGCGCCGTATTTAGTTGCCCGTAAAGCCAGACGCTGGTACAAAAAAGTGTCTGTTTACCTTTACCAATTGGCTATGCTGAACGCCTTTGTCCTATACAGGGCGTCAGGATGAACTGGATCCTTCCGGGAATTCCAGGAAGCGATCATCCTTGCCTACCTGTACCCAGGAGGCATGCCTGCCCAACTTCCCCTTCCAGATGCAGTGAGCCGGCTGCATGAGAGACATTTTCCTTATGTCCTCCCGAGTACCCCTACCCAAAGACACCCCCAAAGAAGATGTCGTGTCTGCAGCAGGGCGGATGTAGGAGTGACACCCGTTATTATTGTCCCAAATGTCCTGACCAACCTGGTCTCTGCATCGGGGAATGTTTCGGGCGCTACCATACACTAGTGGAGTTTTAGTGTAGGGTACAGCACGACACAGTGTATGGCACACAAACACAGGGTCTCGAAAGATGTTGGATGTCCATCGACATTTTGAGAGACCCAAGCTAAAAGATCGCAGTCCCAAATCAAGGAACAGTTAGAAAGAAAAATAAAAGGATCCAAAAACTGTTGTTGTGTCAGTCATTTTATATGTTCTTCTACTCTTCCTACTGTACTTTGTACTTTTAATGTCCTTTGTTTGTTTTTTCATTCTTTTGTGACCTGTTTCTCTTGCAGGTACTCGTTGGCTGCCACGACATTGATTTTATATATTCTGACACAAACAGCGTTTGCGCTCAGCATATATGGATACCTTTGCTGGCAGCAGCTGTGATGATTTTCTGATTTCAGCACTGCAGTTAAAATCCTATTTTGGTATACGTGGATAGTGTCGTGTATACCCATCATTAAATTCAGTGGGTGGTTGTTTGGGCGGTTAATGATGAGTAATACTACGCATTATTCCTGTGCTGATTTCTGATAGGTTTTCTTTTTTTCATTCAGCCCACAGGCTGCATGAAAAAAAAAAAAAACCTATATGCCAAACAAGGACCAGCAATGTACTGGTACGTTGCTGGACTTTGAGTGGTTATACCAGGATGATGCCTGCAGATTTAGGCATCATCTTGGTATCGTTTTTTACAGCCAGCGGTCGGCTTACATGTAAAAGCAATCCTAGCAGGTAATTGGCCGCTAGACTGCTTTTACATACAGTGGGAGGGGACTGCCCCCCCCCCCCCACCGCCGCCTTCCGCAGCCTTCCGTGGTTTTTCTCGGGCTCTCCTGTCCCACCGGTTAACCCGAGAGTGCAGCCGGTGGTTCAATTATCTAACCATAGAGCTAATTGGAGATGAGAATGGCTCCAATCATCTCTATGGCCTAAGATACCGGAAGCTACGAGCATTTCATGACTTCTATTTCGCCAGAAATAAACAGGGCCATTGGGAAATTGGGAAAGTATTTTATCACACCAATTTTGGTGTGGTCAGATGCGTTAAGGTCAGAGGAGAGATCTAGAGTCTAAAAGACCCCATTTTTAAAAAAAAAGAGTACCTGTCACTACAGATTGCTATCATAGGGGATATTTAAATTCACTGTGATAACAATAAAAATGATTAAAAAAAAAAAAAATTAAAGGAAAGGTGTCAAAATAACATAAAAAAGCAGAAAAAAAAATCAAGCCCCCCCCCTGTCCCCCAGTGCTTGCGTGCAATGGCGCAAGCAAGCGTTGGTCTAGTGACATATGTAAACCGCAATTGCAGCATGCATGTGAGGTATCGCCGCGAACGCCAGGTCGAGTGCAGTAATTATTGCAGTAGACCTCCTCTGTAAGTCTAAAGTGGTAACCTGTAAAGACTTTTAAAGGTTTTTAAAAATGTACGTACTTTGTTGCCGCTGCAGAGGCGTGCGCAATTTTTAAAGCATGTCATGTTTGGTATCTATGTACTCGGCATAAGATCATCTTTTAAATTTTACCAAACAAATTGGAATCATATAGTGTATTTGTGCAATAAATTAAAAAAAATATATATTTTTTTCGCAGAAATTGGGTTTGGAAAATCTGTGCGCAAATACCGTGTGACAAAAAAATTTGCAACATCCACCATTTTATTCTATAGAGCCTCTGCTTTAAAGAAATATATAATGTTTGGGGGTTCAAAGTAATTTTCTAGTAAAAAAAAAATATTTTTTCATGTAAACAAAAAGTCACAGAAAAGGCTTGGTTTTCAAGTGGTTAGAAGAGTGGGTGATGTGTGGATAAGATTGAGCATAAAATGCCGGGACAGTTCAAACACCCCCCAAATTACCCCTTTTTGAAAAGTAGACACCCAAAGTGATTTGCTGAGAGGCATGGTGAGTCCATGGAATATTTTATATTTTGCCACAAGTGTCGGGTAAATTATTATTTCTTTTTTTTTTTTACAGAAAGTTGTCACTAAATGATATATTGCTCACGCATGCCATGGGTATATGTGAAATGACACCCCAAAATACATTCTGTTGCTTCTCCTGAGTACAGGGATACCCCATGTGTGAGACTTTTTGGCAGCCTAGCTGTGTACGCGACCCCGAAAACCAGTCTACATCTTCAGGTTTTCTAATGGCGTAAATTGCTGATTTTACCCCTGACTACCTGTCACAGTTTCAGAGGCCCTGAAATTTCAAGATAGCACAAAACCCCCCCAAATAACCCCGTTTTGCAAAGTAGACACTCCAAGCTATTGGCTGAGAGGCATGGTGAGTCCATGGAATAGTTTATATTTTGCCACAAGTTTCGGGAAATTTATTATTATTTTTTTTTTTACACAAACTTGTCAGTAAATGATATAATGCTCACACATGCCATGGGTATATGTGAAATGACACCCCAAAATGCATTCTGCTGCTCCTCCTGAGTACAGGGATACCCCATGTGTGAGACTTTTTGCCAGTCTAGCCGCGTACAGGACCCGGAAAACCAATCCGCACCTTCTGGCTTTCTAAGGGCGTAAGTTGTTGATCTCACTCCTTACTACCTATCACACTTTTGAAGTCCATAAAAAGCCAAGATGGCACAAAACCCCCCCAAATGACCCCATTTTGCAAAGTAGACATTCCAATCTATTTGCTGAGAGGCATGGTGAGTATTTTGCAGCTCTCATTTTTTTTGGAAAATGAAAAAAAAAAACAGGAAAATGCATTTTTTTTTCCTCTTTTTTTCAATTTCCAAAACTTTGTGACAAAAAGTGTGAAAACACTCAAAATGCCTCTTTGCAAATAGCTTAGGGTGTCTACTTTCCGAAAAGGGGTCAATTGGGGGGGGGGGGGGGGGGCTGTGCTGTCTTGGCATTTCATGGCCTCCGAAACTGTGATAGGTAGTCAGGAGTGAAATCAACAATTTACGCCCTTGGAAAGCCTGAAAGTGGGGATTGGTTTTCGGGGACCTGTACTCGGCTAGACTGCAAAAAAGTCACACACATGAGGTATCCCTGTACTCAGAAGAAAGCAGCAAAATGTATTTTGGGGTGTCATTTCACATATACCCATGGCATGTGTGAGCAATATATCATTTACTGACAACTTTGTGTAAAAAAAAAATAAAAAAAATATATATATATTTCCCGGAACTTGTGGCAAAATATAAAATATTCCATGGACTCACCATGCCTCTCAGCAAATAGCTTGGGGTGTCTACTTTCCAAAATGGGGTCATTCGGGGGGGGGGGGGGGTTGTGCTATCTTGGAATTTTAGGGCCTCCGAAACTGTGACAGGTAGTGCAGAGGTGACATGAACAATTTACGCCATTAGAAAACCTGAGAGTGTTGATTGGCTTTCGAGGTCCTGTACACAGCTAGGCTCCCAAGAAGTCTCACACATGGGCATCTCCATACTCAGGAGAAGCGGCAGAATGTATTTTGGTGTGTCATTCCACATATACCCATGTCATGTGTGAGAAATTTATCTTTTAGTAACAACGTTGTGTAAAAAAAAGAAATAAAAAAAAAAATTGTAATTTTCCCAAAACTTGTGGCAAAATATAAAATATTCCATGGACTCACCATGCCTCTCAGCAAACAGCTTGGGGTGTCTACTTTCCAAAATGGGGTCATTTGGGGGGGTTTTGTGGTATCTTGACATTTCAGGGCCTCCTAAACCGTTATAGGTAGTGAGAAAATGTAACGAAAAATGTACGCCCTTTGAAATTCTGATGGTGGTGATTGGTTTTCGGGCTCCCGCACACTGCTAGGCTCCCAAAAAGTCTCACATATGTGGTATCCCTGTACTCAGGAGAAGCAGCAGAATATATTTTGGGGTGTAATTACACATATACCCATGGCATGTGTGAGCAATATATAATTTCAATGACAACTTTGTGTAGTCATTTTTCAAACACCTGTGACAAAAAAATGAAATATTCAATGAGCTCAACATGCCTCTCAGAACATTCCTTAGGATGTCTACTTTCCAAAAAGTGGTAGTTTGGGGGGGGTTTTGTACTGCCCTGTCATTTTAGCACTTCATGAAATGAGATAGGCAGTCAGAAATTAAAGCTGCGTAAATTTCAGTATTTACACCATAGTTTGTAGACGCTATAACTTTTGCGTAAACCAATAAAAATACGCTCATTGATTTTTTTTTTATCAAAGACATGTAGCTAAATATATTTTGGCCAAAAAAAATGATATAAATTTAGTATATTGGATATTTTTTAAAAGACAAAGTTGAAAATGTAATTTCTTTGCAAAATTTTCGCTTTTTTTTATTAATATCGCAAAAAATAAAAAGCTCAGAGGTGATCAAATACCACCAAAAGAAAGCTCTGTTTGTGGGAAAAAAGGACGTACATTTTGTTTGGGTACCACATTGCATGACCGCACAATTGTCAGTTAAAGTCACAAAGTGCCAAGTTGAAAAAAGGGATCTGGTCAGGAAGGGGGTAAAATCTTCCGGGGCTTAAGTGGTTAAGATTTATTTTACCCTATGTCAAAAAGGGGTTAAAATACCTGTCTTTCATTCCCTAATGCTGCGTCATCTCTCCTACCGGGCACAGTGTGGAAGTTTTCGTTTGCCCGACCTGCCTGTAGCCAGTGAGGGGAAGCAAAACCCTGCCCCCTCATTACCCAATGCCATTAAAGCGGAGCTTCATCCAAGAGGGAAAGTTCTGCTTTAAAATCCAACCGCGCCAGCCACCCCCCAGCCCCCCCATTTGGCAGTTTTTTTTTTCAGGGGGAAACGGTTGCCTAGTTTTGACAGGTACCCAGTCCCACTTCTGCTGGGATTGCCTAGGCGATGTGAGTGGGAGTTCTCCTCTCCACCTCCCACCCACAGTCTTCTGGGACACATCCAGTGGCGGCCGGTGTGTTGGGGGCGCAGGGGCGCCGCCCCCCCCTATCCATGCGTCCGGCCCCTAATCTACATGCGGGGCACCGGACGCATGGAGTTCAATGGGGCTTTTTTTTTTTTTAGCCATGTGATTAGAGCCAGAGGCTCTCACAGGCTAAAAAAAAGGGTGGACCCAGGGCGCAGAGCAGTGCGCCCCGAGCCCACCCAGTTGTGGGACAATAGCGAATGAAAATTCGCTATTGTCACACGGATCCTCCTCCTGGCCAATCAGGAAGCGTATCCGATACGCGCTTCCTGATTGGCCGAAAGGCAAACCCCATGCCATTGGCTGGGGAGGAGGCGGGAGCACTGAGTGAGGACTCAGGAGATGTCGCCACGCCAGGGAACTGAAGCCGCGAGCCGCCGCTGCCGACCAGACATCTGCCTGGCAAGGAGTCACCCAGCGGCTGCAGTGTACAGCCTGGATAGCGACCCACCGAGCCATGATCTGTCCACCGACTTCTCCTGTGTATGGGGGAGTGCATATTCCGGGGGGCACAGTGTGACATCGGGGAAGAGGAGGGGGGGCAGTGATGATGAGGTCTGTGTGTGTGGGGGAAGACACTGATGATGGGGGATGATGTCTGTGTGGGGGGGGGCAATGATGATGGGGGATGATGATGTCTGTGTGTGTGTGGGGGGGAGACACTGATGATAGGGGATGATAATGTCTGTGTGGGAGGGGGACACTGATGATGGGGGATGATGATGTCTGTGTGGGGGGGCACTGATGATGGGGGATGATGATGTCTGTGTGGGGGGGACACTGATGATATGGGGTGATGATGTCTGTGTGGGGGGGGGGGGCACTGATGATGGGGGATGATGATGTCTGCATTGAAAGGGGGCACGCTGGCATCTCTGCATTGAAAGGGGGCACGCTGGTCTCTGTGCATTGAAAAGGGGCACGATGATCTCTGCATCGAAGGGGGCATGCTGATCTCAGTGCATTGAAAGGGGGCACGCTGGTCTCTGTGCATTGAAAGGGGGCAAGCTGGTATCTCTGCATTGAAAGGGGGCACGCTGGTCTCTGTGCATTGAAAGGGGGCACGCTGGCATCTCTGCATTGAAAGGGGGCACACTGGAATCTCTGCATTGAAAGGGGGCACAATGATCTCTGCATTGAAGGGGGCACGCTAGTCTCTCTGCATTGAAAAGGGGCACACTATACCTTAATTACTGAAGGCCCCTTTCACACTTTTGTGACCTCAAAGTCACGCAATATTTTACAGCGTTTTTTGCAGCAAAGCAATGCCTATTACATTTTTCTGTTTGCGCCCCCTCCCCAAGAATTTTGAGCACCAGCCGCCACTGGACACATCACAGGTCCCAGAAAACTGTGGGACAATTCACAAAGCGCAGCGTGGCTCATGCATGCGCAATAGGCAGCTGACTGTGAAGCTGCAAGCAGCAAAGCTGGCTGCCCACAGTTAAGTTGTAAAGGCAGAAGGTTTTTTATCCTAATGCATTTTATGCATTAAGATAAAAAGCCTTCTGTGTATAGCAGCCACCCAGCAGCCCCTAATATTTACCTGAGCCCCATCTCTATCCAGTGATGTCCACGAGTCCCTCGGCTGTCCAGGACTCTCCCTCATGATTGGCTCCCGCTGCTGTCATACACACTTAGTTAGCCAATCAGGAGAGAAAGGGGGTGGGACTGAATGGCAGCTTCATGTCTGAATGGATACATGGAGCTGCAGCTGGGCTTGGGTGCCCCCCTCAGCAAGCTTCTTGTTATGTGGGCACTCGACAGGGGGAAGGGGCCAGGAGCAGCGAAGGGGGGACACGAGAAGAGGAGAATCTGGGCCAGTATAACTGGAGGTAAGTATAACATGTTTGTTATTTAAAAAAAAAAAAAAAACACAAGACTTTACAATTACTTTAAGATGCCCAAAGTCTAGGGAAGAACTACTAGCCCAGATGATTACGGCACTGGATCCCTGGACAGGTAAATGTCCTGTTAACCACTTCCCACTTCCATTACTTTGCCGGGAGGGCGTCATAGCGCAGGCAGCGTTCTCTGTGATAGCTAAGTCCTTAGGACTCAGCTAATCCCAGATCAGTGTAAAAGGCCAATCACAGTAGCCCTTTTTCCACATGCACAGCTGTGTCCAATGAAAGCTGATCACGATGATACACAAGCTGGTGATTGGCTTTCCTTTCCTTATGCTATCAGTGCAGTCTCATCTGTGCCACCTCATAGATGCCCACCAGTGCCGCCTCATCAGGGCCACCTATCAGTGTAGCCTCATCAGCGCACATCAGTGAAGGAGAAAAAAATTACCTGTTTGCTAAATTTTATAACAAACTATGAAAAATGTTTTTTTGTTCTTCAAAATTTTCAGCCTTTTTTCTTTTGTTTAGCAAAAAAATGTAAAAAAAAACAGCGCTGTTTTAATACCACAAAAAGAAAGCTCTATTTGTGTGAACAAATTGTAAAACTTTCATATGGGTACAGGGTTGTATGACCGCACAATTGTCATTCAAAGTGTGACAGCACTGAAAGCTGAAAATTAGTCTGAGCAGGAAGGGCTAAAAGTGCTCAGAAGGCAAGTAGTTAAAAAAAAGTCTGCAGCTATTGGATTTGCATAGTTGCCAACATTTCCAAAAAATGTTTAGGGACACTTTGTTTTCTGTATGTCCAGAAAGCCAGTGTAGGGGAAGTAATATGTTAATTACATAGTGGAGAATGTGGTAATGTTCAATAGGAAAGGTAGGTAGGGCAGTGTGCAGACGTCAGTAGTATGTAGGGTAGTGTAAAGAGGTCATTAGGATGTATTGCAGTGTACACAGGCCAGTAGTATGCAGGGCAGTGTACAGAGGTCAGTAGCATGTAGGGCAGTGTACAGAGATTAGTAGTATGTAGGGCAGTGTACAGAGATTAGTAGTATGTAGCGCTGTGTACAGAGGTCAGTAGTATGCAGGGCAGTGTACAGAGGTCAGTAGTATGTAGCGCTGTGTACAGAGGTCAGTAGTATGCAGGGCAGTGTACAGAGGTCAGTAGTATGGAGGGCAGCTTCCAGAGGTCCATAGTATGTAGGGCAGCTTCCAGAGGTCCGTAGTATGTAGGGCAGCGTCCAGAGGTCCGTAGTATGTAGGGCAGCTTCCCCTCGAATGGACAGACTCAAGTTTTCATATAGCAAAGCAGAGATGGTCAGAGACTGCAGACATAGTACAGGATATGTTCAGAGACTGCAGGAGTACTACATGACAGGGTCAGGGACTGTAGTAACAGGAGAGGGTCAGAGACTAAAAACACAATACAAGAGATGGTCAGAGACTTCAGGAGTACTACAGGAGAGGGTCAGAGACTGCAGGCGTACTACAGGAGAGGGTCAGAGACTGCAGACATGATACTGGAGATGACTACAGACATACTACAGGAGAGATGGTCAGAGATAGTAAAAGAGATGTTCAGAGACTGCAAGCGCACTACAGGAGAAGGTCATAGACTGCAGGCATACTGCAGGACAGAGTCAGAGACTGGAGACATGATACAAGAGATGGTCAGAAACTGCAGGCCTACTTCAGGTGAGGGTCAGAGACTGCAGGCATACTACATGAGAGGGTCAGAGACTCCAGGCATAGTACAAGAGCTGATTAGAGACTGCAGGTGTAGTGTAATTGTTAGGGGGTGGAATAATTGGCTGTTAGAGGGAAGTGGAGGTCAGCTGACTGCGTGCCAGGAAATGGTTGGTTGCGACTCAGGAGAGTCTCAGCCTTTATGAGACCTGAGGGTAAGCAAGAGACAAGTGTCAAGACATTCCAACTGTTTAGATACATAATCCATATATATATATATATATATATATATATATATATATATATATATATATATACAGTATATATATATATATATATATATATATATATATATATATATATATATATATATATATATAGTATATATACAGTATGTATATATATATATATATATGTATGTATATGAAAAAAACAAAAAGGAAGAGACTCCACTATCACAGCTATGACATACAGACCACCGCAACAAAAAAAAATAGACCCCCCTCATCACAGCCATACGCATGAGATGGAGATCACCCCAACCACCGGTCCCCCCCAAAAAAATAAAAGGAAACTCCCCCATCACAGCCATCCCCGTTAGATACAGAACACCTCACCCGCCGCTTCCCATATAAAACAAAAAGAAAAGGCCCCCCATCAGCCATTGGTCCCCATACAGACCATCCACCACCACAAAAACAAACAAACACCAAGCGACCCCCCAGCCACAAAGACTCTCCCCAGATCAGATGAAGCAGGCTTGACAAAGTGGATGGAGCAGCTGGAGCAGGCAGTCACTTGGCAAATTATTATCTGAGTTCTCTGCTGGCTCTGGCCTCCTCAGTCCTCTGTCTTCTCGGGTCTCCGCTCTCCCCTCCTGTGTCTGTCTCTGGTCCGCACGTGCTCTGATAGTCGCAGTGTGTGTGTCCAGGCTGTGTCGTGGCCTGTTTGCTGTGTAGGTCAGCAGCAGCCTCCTATACCTCTCCACATGCTCCCGTAAACTGATCAACTCAAGGCAGGCTGGCGTATTTACCCTTGGCTGTCAACGCCCCCTCACTAGGATTGACGAAGAGGTAGAAACCACCTACCTTCCTGAGTCTGTATGATTAATGCTCTGTGTTATTCCTGCACTGCAGTTTTGTGCTTTGCTATACTGTGAGTGTCACTGGCTGAACTAACGTTTTTTTTCCCGGGATTCTGCCCAGGACATCTGTCAATTTTTAGTAAATGTCCCATGCAGTTTAGGACTGTTGGTAACTATGGATTTGTAGTTGCTGACTTTTTTTTTTAGATATTTTTTTTTTTTTGAAAATCTTTTTATTGGTATAAAACAGAGAAAACCAACAACACAATACAATAAAACAAAATCAACATTGGTGCATTCAGTCAATTACATGGCACAGAAAAAGTAAACACAACACTGCCATTCACAATACTATTGCGTAGGTATACAGCGTTCACAACCAGCATATCCAAAGAAAAAGAGGGAAGAAACACACCCTCATGCGGAGGCAGCAAACCATTGAAGAGCGGGGTGGCAGGCCCGAGAGTTCAAGCTCACTCCGGGCATGCCAGCAGGGCAGCCGAGGAGCCCTCCAGCCACCGCAGCCAGACGCGGTCATGTTTTTTGGGGCAGCCCCTATGAGCATATGTGTCCCGGTATAGAGGGATAACCCCATCCACAAGATCTCTCCAGTGCTGGAGCGTGGGGGGAGCCTGCCTACACCAATGCAAAGCAATGTTTTTCCGGGCATAGAAAAGTAGGAGGCCCAAGAGGGTGCGGTCTGCTACCCTGGGCACCAGGTCATCCAACAGTCCCAGGATGCCAAGCCGGGGGGAGGGCTCCAGGTCCATCTGCATAAGTGCAGAAGACACGGAAAAAATACGAGACCAATAGGCTGAAAGTCTCGGACAGGTCCAAAAAACGTTAAAAAAATCTCCCGGAACACCCCCACAGCGCCAGCACTCCGGGGACTGTGTAGGATAGATTCGGTGCATGCGATGCGGGGTGAGGTAGGCCCTGTGCACAATTTTAAACTGGACCAGGCGACCAGTCCACCGAGTCCAAGTCCGGGACATCCCGGGCCCAGCGAGAGTGGAGGCCCAAGAGCTCCGGAGAGGAGACCCGGAGGAGATGGCGATGTAGCACCGAGACCGCTCGAGAGGAGCAGTCGCAACGTAGGACCCGCTCTAGATCCGGCTGCACCAGCTGGGAACTCTCAGGGGGAAACTGGGCCCTGAAGGCGTGGGACAACTGTAGATAGTGGAAGAAGTGCGAGGGGGGGATATTGCGGTCTGTAACAAGACATGTGAAGGACGGAAGGGTCAGGTCAGGCGTGAGGTCCGAGACCTTCTTTATGTTGTACTTAGTCCATCGCACTGGGTCAGGGAGATTGTACAAGTGGGGCAGGGAGGGGTTCTGTAATGTTCCGGTACCTTTGGTACCCTAAATTACACTTTCCACAAGTGTATGCGCCCTACCATTTACTTTTGGAAAGGTGCGCATACACCTTTAAGACTGGAGCTGTCATCACTCAGCGCCGGACTAGAAGGCTATTTAAGGCGTCGGTTCTCACTCACATGTGTTCGTTCAAACACCCTTATCTGGATGCTAACCTTGCTTGAAGCTTCCATGCTTGCAAGCTTACTTCGCTGATGGAACCTCGCTGCGCTGATCCCTGTATCCCGCTACTGGATCATCCGCCTCTCCTGAACCACCCTTCGGCTGTATCGCTAATAGTGCTAAGTACCCCACAGGGGAATTCTCTATAAACTTATACTAAGCTTACACTATCTAGCTCTGCATAGTAGAGACTGTTTATCACATCTGCATAAACTATATTGCTAGCTCTTGAGACTACTGCTACTTTTCTGCACTGGGTTGATCTCTTTTGTATGTCCACCTGCTATTCTATCATCTGCTATCATACAACATTGCTAAACCTTCCTGCATCCATCTGCTACTGTCTCACCATCAAGTGTCTATCACCTACCACCTCCACTCAACCTATCCCTCAAACTTCATCATTGTGTTACCACATACATAAAGTCACTCTAAGAACCAGCTTGCTAATTGTGTGTATTTACTGGCTGAAATAAGACCTTCCACACATGATGAGTCATTGAGGTTGGGAATGGTATCTCAGCATATCTCTTACATGACTGCTGACGTGGAACTATTTCTGCAGCTGAAAATCCACACCATATAAAAACGCAGGAGCGTTACAGGTTCCTCCACAGAGGGGCGCTCGGGGAGGACGCGGTGCTCGGATAAGACTCCAACAGGAGCCCCTGGCGCCACGCCCGAAGCGTCATGCGCATGGAGGTAGTCAACTCGTAGGGGGCCCGAGGCCCACGAAACAAGAGAAGGGACAATGCCTCCGTTGAACCCAGTACCGCGGCCTCCACCACCACTGCGGAATTAGAAGCCTCCGGAGCCAGCCACCAGACAGCCGTGACCAGCTGAGAGGCCAAGAAATATTTGTGACAATCGGGGAAAGCCAGTCCCCCCTGGGAGAGAGGGCGCATAAGGGTGGCAAATTTATATCTGGGGGGGGCGGGGGCCCCACAAGAAACTGGAGAACATCTTGTTCAAGGCAGTGAAAAAGGACTTCGGGATCCACTGCGGAGAGTGGCGAAACAAATATGTCAGTTTAGGTAGGAGTTTCATTTTTATCAAATTGATCTTGCCTAACAGGGAAAGAGGGAGGTTCTCCCACTCCTTCAGCTTGGCCCTAAGTGCAGCTACAGCCGGATCCAGGTTCAGGGTGATAAAATCAGCAGGGTCCCGCGAGACCCGGACCCCAAGATAAGTGAAGCTGTCAACCCACTGGAGAGAGACATCTGACACACACCCACTCCTGGCCCCGGGATCGATTGCCAGCAGTAGGGATTTGGACCAGTTAACCTTGAGTCCCGTCACCTCGGAGAAGGCATTCAGGATCCTGAGGGCACCCCAGAGAGACGGTCCAGCATCGTTAAGAAATAAGAGTAGGTCGTCAGCGTACAGAGCTACCCTCTCCTCCAACCACGCCACCTTCAGGCCCTTAACATGTGGGGAGATCCGAAGGGCCTCCGCCACGGGCTCCATGGCTATGGCAAAAAGGGCCGGGGAGAGAGGGCAGCCCTGCCGCGTGCCCCGGGACAACTGAAACACTGAGGACAGCCTTCCCCCGAGACGAATGGCGGCTCCGGGGGAGGCATAGATGGTTTGCAGCCAGCGTATAAATAAAAGCGGGAAACCCATTCTCCAAAGTACTTCCCATAGGAAGAGCCACTCCACTGAGTCGAACGCCTTCTCAATGTCGAGAGAGGCGACGACTCTGGAGCCAGAGTTGGTGTGATTGGCCTGTAAATTTGTAAAGAGCCTGCGGAGGTTAATGTCCGTGGACCTGTGAGCCATGAAGCCCGTCTGGTCCTGGTCGACAACGGAGGGGAGCAGGGGTTGTAGCCTAGCCGCCAGTATCTTCGTGAGAATTTTTAGGTCGTTGTTAAGTAGAGCAATCGGCCGATAGGAGGCGCACAATTTTGGATCTTTAGGAAATTTGTGAATTAGAATTATATGGGCCTGCGCCATGGAGGGGGGGAGAGCCCCCTCCGCCAGACAGTCATTAAACAGGGCGGCCAGCAGTGGCGCCAGCAGGTCCAGATGGGCCCGATAAAATTTGATCGGAAGCCCATCCGGGCCCGGAGCCTTCCCCCTGGGAATAGAGCGGATCACCACTCTCACTTCCTCCTCCGTGATCGGCCGGACCAGACCGGATCGTTCATGATTAGACAACCAACCCAAAGCAATCGGATCTAGAAGGGGGTACAGGTCCTCCGGGAGGAGGCCCGGCGGGAGGGTGGTAGTGTACAAATGGGAATAAAAATCCCTGAATTCCGACAGAATCGCCTCGGGAGAGGTGAGGACCTCCCCTGTCGAGGAGATGAGCTCGGGCACCAGTGTCAGTGGATTGTCTTGCTGAGAGAGTTGAGCTAACATGCGACCATTCTGGTCCCCCTGTTCAAAACAACATTGCCATGAGTGGTACAGGGATAGCCTGGTGAGCTCCGAGAGGTGAAGCTGGAGGTCCCGACGGGACGCCTGAAGCCCCTCAAAGTTCACTGCCGAGGGGTCCTGCCCATAGCGGACAGAAGCCTCCTCCGCCGCCGTCTCCAGCGCCACCGTGTCAGCGGCCAACTGTGTGCGTACCGCCTTGATTGAGGAAATATAATGACCCCTAGTAAATGCCTTGAACGCATCCCACACCACAGCAGGGGAGGATGTGCCAGCATTAATGTCCCAATACTCCCGCAGCACCGGAGGGGCCTGTCGCGAGACATCCGGCTGATCTATCCAGTGTGCGCCTAAGCGCCACATAGATCCATCGCGGGTCAACCCAGAGCGCAGCGTGACCAGCAAGGGACTATGATTAGACATACCACTCGGGAGATATGCCACCCCCTCCACATCCGACAGGACAGACGGGCCAGCAAAGGCAAGGTCGATCCTGGAGGAGGTCTTGTGCGTAGCGGAGAAACAGGAGTATTCCCTTCGCTCAGGATGTTTCCATCGCCAGGTCTCCCGGACCCCCGCCGCCTCCGCCCAATCAAGGAGGTCGCTGGAGAACACTTTGGGCGGAACCGGCCTGTCCAGATCGGGGGAGAGGATGGCATTGAAATCTCCAACAATTAACAGTTTGGCTGGGGCGTAAAGGGACACCTTTTCAAGCACAGTGTAAAGGACTTCGGTCTTAAAAGGTGGGGGTACATAGACCCCCACCACAACGTAGCGCTGCCTCCATAGGGTGAGTACCAGCACGACAAACCTGCCCAAGGGGTCCGTATGGACGGCCTCAACCTCATGGGGCAGGGTCTTACGCACCAGCACCGACATTCCCCTGGCATAAGAGGAATAAGATGCATGGAAGGCCCGCTGGACCCAGGGTTTCTTGAGGGCCTGCAGTCTGCCACCCACCAGATGTGTCTCTTGTAGCACTAGGATAGAGGGATTGTGGGACTTAACATATTGAAATAGCTGCGCCCGCTTAAATTTGTTATTCAGGCCGCGGACGTTCCATGAGAGGATTGAGAAGGTAGAGGGCTTAAGTGACGCCATAACTAGGTACAATAGGCATAAGAGGGCCAGCCAGCCCGCAGGCTAGCAGACACAGCTGGTGAGTAGCAGCGTAACAGAGAGTAATGCACCAAACAGCAAAACACACATTTAACAAAGAAAAAAAGAAAAAACAGAAATACACAGTGAAGCATACAGCACGTTTCCCAGAGCCGGAACGGCTCACCCTATCGTGCCCCGGACACCCCATAAAACGCAGGGGAGGCAGGGGGACGATCTTGACCCAAAAACCAAACAGAAAAAACATTTTCGCAGGCTGCTAACGGTGCAGCCTTCCCGAGCAGTCTTAGCAAGGTGGGGAGAGAACAAAAAGTGAAGAGACCCAGACTCCCTTCTGGGCCGGGAAATCTCAGTCCAACCAGTACAGAGAAAAACTTAGCAGGTAAAAGGAAATCAGCAGCACTAGGAGAGGGATAACTCCAGTGAATAGGGACATCCATCCAGGTGTGGAGAGAGCAGGGGGGGAAGGGCAACATGGCGGTAAGATGGGGACCGAACAAACAGGCTAGTCCGAGGAGGCAAAGTCAGCAATAGAGCGGTCCAGGCAAAGAAAAAAGAAGACAGGGGGGGGGGGGAGCACAGGAGAGGCGCCCGGCTGCAGGGGGACAGGGAAGTACAATACTTGCGACAGTTCAGGAGGTCCACGGGCAGCCGAGTGATCATCCAGGTCAACGAACATCCAGCCAGGCAGCAGCCGCCTCAGGGGAATCAAAAAACCGAGCGCGGTCTCCATCAATGACTCGCAGGCGACTGGGGTAGAGGAGGCTGTACTTCAGGCCCTTGTCCCGAAGTCTTTTCCTGATGTCGGTGAACCGGTGCCGTTTGCTCTGGACCTCAGGCGAGTAGTCAGGGAAGAACATCAGCTTGGCATTCTCGTAGCAGACCTCCTGCTTGGCCCTGGCTGCAGCAAGGATCTGGTCCCGGTGTCTGTAATTGAGGAGGCGGAGGAGGAAAGGCCTCGGAGGGGCGCCCGGCACTGGGGGAGTCGGGGGGACCCTGTGCGCCCGCTCCACCACGAACGTCGGCGGCATGGCGGGAAGGCCCAGCAGTGAAGGCAGGAACGATTCAGCAAATTCCGCCGGTTTAGCACCCTCCGCCCGCTCTGGAAGGCCCAAGATGCGGACATTGTTGCGACGGAGGCGGTTCTCCGTATCCACCGCTTTGTCCTGCTTTTTTTAGATATTTTTATTGAAAATTTTGCATACGACAAAAATTAAAAACCAACAAGACAGAACAAAAACAAATTAGAGCAACATACATTCAATTTACACTGATTACAACAGCAACCAAACTGTGCCTTCCATATCATATGAGTAATAGGCCTGTCACCGAGAAGTCTGCCGGTGTGGTAAATAGCTCAACCGAAACATGCAGGAATGTCAATAGCAAGAAGGTATGTGTTTGTTCATATCAACAGGAGATCATCCACCCCTCAGCTTATAGTTGCTGACTTTTAATCATTTTTTCCAGAGTGGAGAACGTTTTTAAGTGGCAGGTCAATACTTGTGACTTTCAGCGTGGGTGGAGTTCAGCAAAGTACACCTTCGTCTGGGTAGGCAAAAAATCCTTGCACCTTCCCTGTCATAACTGATCACATGTGCACCACTAAGGCAATTACATGCAGACAGATGCCAAGGTGGGAGCTTCCTTTGCTGAAAAGGATAGGAAGGTTTCCGCTTTAGGAGGATACACATAAGTAAACTGGCTTGGAAGGAGAGGTCCAAAGCTTAAAGTACAATTTGGTGTAATCTGCCTGCATTGTGCAACACCATAAAGTTGTTCGTTTTTAACCACTTCCCGTCCGCCATATAGCAAAATGACGGCCGAGAAGTGGTTTCTCTATCCTGACTGGCTGTCATATTACGTCCAGCAGGATTGACCTCTCTGCTCAGAGCGGCGATCCGTGGTACGGTGTGTCACTCTGACACACTGCATCTCCAATCCCGGGAAAGAGCCTAATGGCGTAGGCTCTTTATCATGTGACCAGCTGTGTCCAATCACAGCTGGTCACATAGTAAATAGGAAGTGCCGTTGCAGTAGAGAGGAGGGTCTATCGGCAGCTCTCCTGACAGGGGGGTCTGTTCTGGTAATCAGAGCATTGATTACAAATGCAGACCCTTGGGGGGATGCCACTAGAGCCACCAGGGATTGCCCACCCATGGCCACCATTGATGCTCACCCATGTGTCCACCAGGAATTACCACCTATGGCCACCAGGGCTCAGGGACCCTTTCAGTGCCCTCCTCATCAGAGCTGCCCATGATTGCCATCTATCAGTGCCACCCACCAGGGCCCATTATTGCACATCAGTGCCATCTATCAGTTCCCATCAGTGCCCACCAATGCTGCATATCAGTGCCCATCAGTGCTGCATATTTGTGCCTCATCATCAGTGCCACTCCATCAGTGCCTCCTCATCAGTGCCTGTCAGTGCGGCCTGAGCAGTGCTCATCAGTGCAGGAAAAAACGTATCTATTTACAAAATGTTATAACATAAACAAAAAACTTTTTTTTCTTTTTAACTTTTTGGTCTTTTTTTATTTTGGTCTTTTTTTATTTGTGTAGAAAAAAAAGAAAACACCTTGCAGTGATCAAATACCACCAAAAGAAAGCTCTATTTGTGGGGAAAAAATGACATAAATTTGGTTTACAGTGTACAGTGTTGCATGACTGCGCAATTGTCATTCAAATTGCAACAGCGCTAAAAGCTGAAAATTGGCCTGGGCAGGAACATACCTCCCAACCGTCCCGGAAACCGCGGGACTGTCCCGCAATTTGGAGTGAGTCTCGCAGTCCCGCGGAGCCAGGCTGAAGTCCCGCAAAATCATCTGGCCGGCCATCCCTTCTCCCCCCTCCTCCTCCCAGCTCCGCCCCCGTTTTCGGCTCCTTCCTCTCAGCGCCGGGATCGCTGCAGCGGGAAACAATTAGAGGAACTTGTCTGTCAGGGAAAGATAACTCTGCGGCCGCCTGACACAGACTGTAGTGCACTTTTTAACTACCGTCTGTGTCAGGCGGCCGCGGAGTTATCTTCCCCTGACACATTACAGGAAGTGCTGGTGAGAACAGGACCTGCAGGCTGCGGGAGGGACTCGGGAGCAGCCCTGGAAGACTCGGTACAGACTCGGGAGCAGCCCTGGAAGACTCGGTACATGCCCTGTGAGAGGCAGAGGCTGGGCGGGATTGCCGTGTGCCATTGTAGAGGGGAGTTTGTGAGACTCAGACTACAATATCCAGCATGTCTATGGAGGAGGAGCTCTCCCCCCACCCTTTCTCTTCTCCCCTCCCTCCCTTCCCATCCTTTACCCCCCTCTGTCCTCACTTCCTCTCTGTCCTCCCCCCTCCCTCCCTCTACCCCCCCCCCTCTCTCCCCCCCTTCCTCTCTCTGCCCCCCCTCTCTGTCCTCTCTCCCCCTCCCACCCCATCTCTGTCCTCTCTCCCTCCCTCTCTCGGTCCTCTCCCCCTCCTCTCTCTCTGTCCTCTCTCCCCCGTTCCTCCCTCTCTCTGTCTTCTCTCCCCTCCCTCTGTCTTCTATCCCCCCCTTCTGTCTTCTATTCCCCCCCGCCTTCTATCCCCCCCGTCCCCCCCCTGTCCTCTCCCTCCCTCTGTCATCTCTCCCTCCCTCCCTCTGTCATCCCTCCCTCCCTCCGTCATCTCTCTCTCCCTCCGTCCCTCTGTCATCTCTCCCTCCCTCCGTCATCTCTCTCTCCCTCCCTCCCTCTGTCATCCCTCCCTCCGTCATCTCTCTCTCCCTTTGTCATCTCTCCCTCCCTCTGTCATCCCTCCATCATCTCTCTCTCCCTCCCTCCCTCTGTCATCTCTCCCTCCCTCCCTCCGTCATCTCTCTCTCCCTGCCTGTCATCTCTCCCTCCCTCTGTCATCTCTCTCTCCCTCCCTCCCTCTGTCATCCCTCTGTCATCCCTCCCTCCCTCTGTCATCCCTCCCTCCCTCTGCATTGAAAGGGGTCACGCTGGTTATTCTGCATTAAAGGGGTCACGCTGGTTATTTTCCATTAAAGGGGTCACGCTGGCCATTCTGCATTAAAGGGGTCACACTGGTTATTCTGCATTAAAGGGGTCACGCTGGTCATTCTGCATTAAAGGGGTCACGCTGGTCATTCTGCATTGAAAGGGGCCACGCTGGTTATTCTGCATTGAAAGGGGTCAGGCTGGTTTTTCTGCATTGAAAGGGGTCAGGCTGGTCATTCTGCATTGAAAGGGGTCACGCTGGTAATTCTGCATTGAAAGGGGTCACGCTGGGTATTCTGCATTGAAAGGGGTCACGCTGGTTATTCTGCATTAAAGGGGTCACGCTGGCCATTCTGCATTGAAAGGGGTCATGCTGGTCTCTCTGCATTGAAAGGGGTCACGCTGGCCATTCTGCATTGAAAGGGGGCATGCTGGCCATTCTGCATTGAAAGGGGTCACGTTGGTCTCTCTGCATTGAAAGGGGTCCCGCTGGTCTCTCTGCATTGAAAGGGGGCACGCTGGTCTCTCTGCATTGAAAGGGGGCACGTTGATCTCTCTGCATTGAAGGGGGGCACGGCATGCTGGTCATTCTGCATTGAAGGGGGGCACGGCATGCTGGTCATTCTGCATTGAAAGGGGGCACGCTGGTCATTCTGCATTGAAAGGGGGCACACTGGTCATTCTGCATTGAAAGGAACACGCTGGTCATTCTGCATTGAAAGGGGGCACGCTGGTCATTCTGCATTGAAAGGGGGCACACTGGTCATTCTGCATTGAAAGGAGCACGCTGGTCATTCTGCATTGAAGGGGGGCACGGCATGCTGGTCTCTCTGCATTGAAGGGGGCACACTCTACCTTGATTACTGAAGGCCCCTTTCACACTTTTGTGACCTCAAAGTCACGCAATTTTTAACAGCGTTTTTTGCCGCAAAGCAATGCCTATTACATTTTTCTGTTTGCGCCCCCCAAAAGGGGGCATTTGGGTTGGATGGAGCTGGGGTGGGCATATGGGGTGAATGGAGCTAGATGGGGGGGTGGATGGAGCTGGGGTGGGCATTTGGAGTGTTTGGGATAGATAGTGCTAGGGTGGGCATTTGGGGTGAATGGAGCTAGGGTGGGCATTTGGGGTGGATAGAGCTGCTGGGGGCATTTGGGGTGGATGGGGGGGGGGGTGTATGGAGCTGGGTGGGCATTTGGGGTGTATAGAGCTGGGGGGGTGGATGGTGCAGAGTCCGACCCCTGCATTCTGTACATTACATACTCCTGTCTCCTACATTCTGTACATTACACTCTCCTGTCTCCTGCATTCTGTACATTACATACTCCTGTTTCCTGCATTCTGTACATTACATACTCCTGTCTCCTGCATTCTGTACATTACTTACTCCTGTCTCCTGCATTCTGTACATTACACTCTCCTGTCTCCTGCATTCTGTACATTACATACTCCTGTCTCCTGCATTCTGTACATTACATACTCCTGTATTCTGTACATTACATACTCAGGGCCAGATTAACGTAGGGGCTATTGGAGCTGCAGCTCCAGGCCCCTACCTTTTTATATAGGCCCCGGGTTGGCCATATTCACTGTTACCGCTCTTCTGTCACTTGTAAACACAGAAGTCTGGCTTCTATGCTCGCTTCCCCAGGCAGCTCCCTCAGAACCTCCCCACACAGCACGAAGGCCGGACAAGGAGGGACAGTTGCCGATGCATGGATGTGTTTATGGGCTTCAGAGACAGCATCCCATGTTGAATTAGGCATGCATGGCTGCACCCTTCCTCCTCTGGGTGCATGCCAAGGCACGGCCCTTAAGGCCCTTCAAAATCCTCAGCACCAAGCCCATGATGCTCTTAATCCGGCCCTGTACATACTCCTGTCTCCTGCATTCTGTACATTACATTCTCCTGCACTATATACACAATACTGTACATTATATACTTCTCACCAAAGTCTTCATTGTCCCAACAGTTGCTGGTTGCTATGCAGTCTCTGACTATTTTAATGAAGTTCTTCTATAAGGTAGGCTGAGCAATCAAAGCATATTTTATGAGTACTAGGAAGTCTGGGATTTGTTTACCCTATCCCTTAAGCCCCTCCCACTACTAAGCAATTGGCCACACCCACAATTTGCAGCGGCGCGCACAGCGCGCCACAGGTTTTGTTTCTCTTTCAGTGTCCCTCATTGCAAAGTTCAAAAGTTGGGAGGTATGCAGGAAGGGGGTGAAAGTGCCCGGTATTGAAGTGGTTAATGATTAAATGCTTTTTTTTTTTTTTTGTAGAGATATGTAAAAATCTGACCAACTCATGTAAATTTCCAGTCTACCAAAGGACAACTACAATCCGCCATTAATCCCCGGCGTTTACACGAAACTCTAAACTTTAGCAGCTTGGTAACTGCTCAGAAAGTGACAGTCACGTGGTGGTGCTGATCACATGACTTGTGTGCGCAGAGAGTTACAGCGCAATCCCTGAGACTCACACCGGTAGTGAGAGGTGGAAGAGAGCGGCGGGCGAAGCTCCGTAGTGAAAGTGGTGTGGAGGAGATGGACAAGTTGCGCAGAGTGTTAAATGGGCACGAAGATGAAGAGCGCGGACTCACAACCCAGGTAAAGGTTCCTTACGTTGTAGTGCACAATATCTGAAAACTACCATGAGCCGCCGCCGGGTTGTCTCGTATTGTTTCTGCATACATATAGGTATGTTTTGCATGGTTTTCCTTCTTAAATGTAGTTCACCTGGAATTAAGAAGGGGGCGGCAATAAAGGTTTTTGGGGAGGGGCTATTTAGAAGTATTTCCGCACTTCCAGTGAGATCACAGTGGGGTGTGGTTAGGTTAGCCAACTAACTGGAACTGCAAGTGCTGTTGCAGGTTAAAGCCCACTTTAACCACTTTTACCTTCATTTTTTCTGAGATCTAGCACTGCGTTACCCCAAATAAAATGTATGTCCTTTTTTTACCCCTTAAATAGAGCTTTCTTTTTTTGTGCTATTTATTTGATCACCTCTGCGGTTTTTATTTTTTTGTTCTATAAACAAAAAGACACAATTTTTTTGAAAAAAGAAATGTTAAAAATCCAATTTCTTCATCAATTCAGGCCAGTATGTATTCTGCTACATATTTTTGGTAAAACAAAATTCCAATAACCGTATATTGATTGGTTTGCACAAAAGTTATAACGTCAACTAACTTATGAGAATCTTTTTTTTACTAGTAATGGCGGCGATCAGTGACATATTGCGTTTACTGAGTTGGACACTGACACTCTTGCACTTTTGAAGCTTTTTGGGGACCAGGGACTAATACAGTAATCACTGTCATTGTACTAATGTGATGACACTGGCTGGGAAAGGGTTAAACATTAGGGGCGATCAAAGGGTTAACTGTGTGCCCAGCTACTGTGTTTATGTACTGTGTGACACTTTTAGAGCCCATTCACACTGCTGCGACTTGTCAGCCTGACCAGTCGCGGTCGGTCGTGGTCCATTGAGTAGTACCGGAGCCGTTCTAATAGGAGCGACACAAGTCGCTCCGACTTAAAAGGGTCCTGTACTACTTTGGGGTGACCTCGGAGCGACTTGCATAGACTTCAATTATGTGAAGTCCCTGCAAGTCGCGGTGCACGGGACTTCACAGGTCGCCCCCCGAAGTCATGTCGCCTCAGTGTGAACCGGCTCTTACTAGGGGAAAGCAAGGAACCATGTCCCTGCTTTGCAGGAACTTAGGATACATGCCTTCTGTGGTGGATGATCGGCAGGTGTTGGCAGACATTGGACATCCGTTGGTCCCTGGTGTACCGACCTGGAAGTGTCAGATCACGTACTAGATACATCATCCGCCTCAGCAGTGACATCCTTGCTGGCGGCAAGTGGGTAAAATGATTCTAAAGGCTTGTTTTTTTTTTTTGACCTAAATAAAATAAAGAGGAGTTTTATACTTACCGGTTTCATCTGTCCCTCATTTTGGTCTGATCTATATAGTTGTATATAAAAGGCACTTATCTTTCAAAAAGTATTTCCCAGTGCCCTTCATCCAATTCTAAATTGCTGAGATTGTAAATTTCAACAGTCAGTATAAAGGAATAGTATTGGTTTAAAAAAAAAAAAAAAAAGCCCTTGTGGGTTTAACCACTTGCCGATCGCCCGCCCACCCGCTCGCTGCAGATATACGGCAGCAGACTGGCTCAGCTGCACAAACTGCCGTACCAGTACAGCGGTTTGCGGGAGCGTTCCTGGGGCCAAACAAGGCAGTGGGGATGCCAATCCACGGGGCCGGCGGCCGCGATCGCTCCCCACTGAGAGAGAATGACGACCTGCTTTTCTCTTTGAAATTAACACAGAGCGCCTGTGATCCTCCTATGATCCTGTGATCCTCCTAATTAGGATCACAGGTCTCTGTGTTCATGTCACAAGCACCTCCCCATACAGTTAGAAAACACTCCCCCTAGGCTCACACTTAACCCTTTGATCACCCCTGGGTTAACCCCTTCCCCGCCAGTGTCATTATTACAGTAACAGTGCATATTTTTTAGCACTGATTACTGTAGTAATGTCACTGATCCCCCCCTAAAGTGTCAAAAATGTCAGTTAGGGGTCCGCTCTGTCTTCCGCAATGTCGCAGTCCCGCTAAAAATCACAGATGGCCACCATTACTAGTAAAAAAAAAAAAAGACAAATCTTTCACCTAGTTTGTAGACGTGATAACTTTTGCGCAAACCAATCAAAATACACCTACTGGGATTTTTTTTTACCAAAAATATGTAGCAGAATGCAAATTGGCCTAAATTTGAAAAAATTAGATTTTTACATTTTTTTTTTTTTTTTGGAATGTGATATAGCAGAAAGTGAAAAATATTGTTTTTTTTCAGAATTGTCGCTCTTTTTTTGTTTATAGCGCAATAAATAAAAATCGCAGAGGTAATCAAATACCACCAAAAGAAAGCTCTATTTGTGGAAAAAAAAGACATAATTTTTTTTTTAGGTACATCATCGCACAACTGCGCAATTGTCCATTAATGTAATGCAGTGCTGAATCGTAAAAAATGGCCTGGTCATTAAGGGGACAAATCCTTCTGGTCCAGAAGTGGTTAACTAATGCTTTTTTTTGTTTGTGTAATTCTCCTTTCAGGGGGTGTGGTAGGGGTGTGTCCTATGCTTTTATACTTTTGTTAATTGGTGTCCCCCTATTCCCATCTCAAAATGTTGGGAGGTATGCCTTGCCGCCTCTTCTTGGGTCACCAGTCGGCACTCCTCCTCTTCTCCATGTGCCCCCATAGCAAGCCGCTTGCTGGGGGGGGGGGGGGGTAAACACATGGGTAGTGTGTGTGTCCATAGACAATGGCTCCTGTTGCTCAGAATCTGTCTTGTGAGATGAACAGAGACCAGCGCTGCTGCAGACTGGCAAGGTGCTGGAGTGGGACATTTTTTTACCTTAATAACCAGAGAGTGCATTAAAGCATAACTCCACTTTTTTTGAGAAAAAAAAAATTTCCCTTTGGGTGATCTACAGTGCCTTACGAAAGTATTCAGCCCCCTTGAACTTTTCAACCTTTTGCTACATTTCAGCCTTCAAACATAAAGATATAAAACTGTATTTCTCTTATGTCCTCCGACAGTCGCCGCCACTTCATAATCTTCACTAATGGGGTAATTGACCTTTTCTCCGCAGGAGTAGCTAGGCAACAAGATTTGTTAATATCAAAGCTTTTAGCATATCACACCCCTAGGGGGTGGTCCCCTCAGTCAATACCTCCCTGCTTCCAGCATTCTCAACTCAGTTTTCAATTGCCTAGCTTAGGAGTAGCTGGCTGATCCTGTGCTGGGGCTTTCAGTCTCAGCCTTCTATCCTCTTTTTTGATTTTATTTTGAGTATTTTTCTCTTTCTTTTACTTAGCTGTTCTTTTTCTCAGCATTAGTTTAGTTTCTTCGGATGAAGATGATCGTGCGGAGCTGGGTCTCGGACTGGCCACCCTGGATCCCAGGGCTCAGGGCCAGGGGTTCCCCAGCCTGCCATCGAGCGTTCAGCTCAGGTTTCCCTGGCATATTGAACGACCCATCCCTTTTCGCTGCAGGGATGCTGCCTGTGAGGTGGCTACCTCACCGGACGCCATTTGCGGTTTCGCACCGCAGTTCCACTGCGTCCTGGCTGCGACACTCCCTGTCCTCAGTACAGCGGTTTGGTCGCTGGAGAAGGCTCCCCACGCCATCCGGAATGGTAAGTGCACTTCTATGTGGGGACCTGTCGGTTTTGGGTGTCAGTCTGTGACTGTGTGACCCGCATGTCTGTATATGTGCTGAGCTCCCTGTCAGATTCCTGTGTGGAATAGCTGCCTTTCTGTGGGCTGCGGGGGGGGGGGGCTCTCCCACTCTGCTGTGTGAGATGTATGGGGCAGACTGGGCTCTGACATGCTGTGCGGCGACCGCTACTGTGCGGCAATCTATGGTGACCGGCCCTGTGTGGTACAGCGCGATGTTTTGGCGCCAAACGCCGCCATTTTGGCGGCGATCGCTCATACAACCACATGTCGGCGCCATTTTCTCATTGCCTACAATGCCTCAGCCGAGCGGCCATGTTTGTGAAGCCTGCATAGGCTTTATAGGGCGGTCAGTCATTGCATCACTTCCTTTTGCTCTGGAACAGCGATCGGTGGCAGCGGCCTGTGTGGTCTCTCCAGGTTTTTACCTTCCTTATCCTGTATTTCCTTGCTCAGTGTTCCTTATCCCTGTGGGGGTCGGTACATACAGTAGTGTGCGGTGGGCTGCGCTCGCCGCGGTCTTAAAGGGGCAGTCCTTCATTTCAATTATTACTGGGGCATGGATTCTCAGGATTGCAAGTTTCCTCCCACCTTGGTGGGGGGCCAAGGGGCTGCTGCATCCCCCGAGGGGGCTGATCTGGCTGCTATTGTGGCGAACTTGGCTTCTCAGGTGCAGATGCTAATGGCTGATCGATCCGCAAAACGGCCCAGATTGTCTATTTCCTCTGATTCAGAGGGCGATGGGGCTGCTATGGCTGGGGTGCCCTTCTCAGGGTCTCGTTATCTCTGGACCTTGTGGGGTCTGAGGGGGAGGCTGAGGTAGGAGTTGATAATTCTCCCCCTGGCTCGCCTGAAGAGCTTGCACTGAACCATGTCCTCCTGCTTTGATGTCCTCTTATGGGACGCAAAGGAAGCGCAAAACAGCGCAGGTTTTTCCCTGCCCTGCGGAATTTCAACGCGCTGTTGATGAGCAATGGCGCAATTTAAAGAAGCCCTTTACTGTGCCAAGTAGGTTCAAGCTACGTTATCCATTTACACCCACCACTGATGAGCGTTGGTGTGTGCCGCCTCAGGTGGATCACGCGGTGGCAGTTTTGAATAAATCTACTGCGATTCCTGCTGAGGATACCCCGGTGTTCCGGGACCCTAGGGACAGGAGATTGGAGTCTCTTGCCCGTCATGCTTATACGGTTGCTGGTTCTATGCTGAAGCCTATTTTTGCTTCTATTATGGCAGCCCAGGCTATTGCGGATTGGACGCAGGTGCTCAGGCGCACCCTGGTGGCTGACTCTGCTCCGCCGACAACATTGGCTATGGTGGATCAAATTCATCAGGGTGTCATGTATTTGTGTGATGCGGACTTGGATTTAGTCCCTTTGGCTGCACGCCTCTCAAGTGTAGCGGTGTTGAACCGTCGCCTGATATGGCTTAAATGTTGGTCGGTTGACCAATCATCTCGCAAGACTTTAGCTAATTTGCCCTACGCGGGATCTTTCCTTTTTGGCGAGTCTTTGGATACTCTGATAAAGGGAATTTCCGGGGGTAAGAGCACTCTCTTACCCCACTCTCAAAAGAATAAGTCTGTTCACGGTAAGAAGAATACCTCGTTTAGGCCCTCTCAGGGGTCCTTTCGTGCCTTTCGGTCGCAATACAAGGGCAAGCCCTTCAAGGGCCAAGGCCCCCAGAAGAAGCCGTGGGCAGGTAAGCAGAAGTCCGGCCAGTCCGGGTCCGCTGCCCATGCCAATTCGGCCTGAAGGGGCGCCCTCACCCGGTTCTGGGGTGGGGGGACGTTTGCTCGGTTTTCTTCAACCCTGGCTGGCCCGCATTCGGGACAGGTGGGTTCAGGAAATCGTTCGATCTGGATACAAGATCGAGTTTCTCTCTCGGCCGGAGAGCAGATTTTTCCCCTCAAATCTTCAGCTGTCTCCGGAGCGTTTGCAGGATCTGCACCTGGCGGTGCGGGACCTGCGGGCCCAGGGAGTGGTGGTTCCGGTGCCTCATCGGGACAGATTTCGGGGGTTCTACTCCAATCTGTTCACTGTGCCCAGAAAGGAGGGCAAGGTACGTCCGATTTTGGACTTGAAAGCTCTGAACCGCTTTGTGCGGGTTCGCAAGTTCCGCATGGAATCCCTGCGCTCGGTGGTGGCTGCCCTGGTTCCGGGGGAATTCATGGCCTCCATCGACTTGAAGGATGCGTACCTTCACATCCCCATTTTCGAGGGTCACCAGAGGTTCCTTCGATTCGCCATTGCGGAGGATCATTACCAATTCGTGGCGCTACCCTTTGGTCTCGCTTCGGCTCCGCAGGGTTTCACCAAGGTGCTTGCGCCGGTCCTGGCTTTGAGAGCCCAGGGCATCTCTGTCTTTGGGTATCTGGACGATATCTTGATTCGGTCTGCAACCAGTCAGGGTCTGGTGAAGGACCTGTCCATCACGATGCAGACTCTGCAGGAGTTCGGTTGGACGATAAATTTTCCAAAATCAACGCTGTGTCCGTCGGTTCGTCTTCCCTACCTGGGGATGATCCTGGACTCTGTTCAAGCGAAGGTCTTCCTGCCGGAAGACAAGCTCCAGACACTTCAGGACGAAGTCAGGTCCCTCAGGGACACTCAGTGCTCGTCTCTCCGGACATGTATGAGGTGTCTGGGATTGATGGTCTCGGCTTTCGAGGCGATTCCCTTCGCCCAGTTTCACACGCGGGATCTTCAGGCGGAGATCCTGGCCAAGTGGGACGGGCGTCCGCAATCTCTGGATCTGCGGATTTCGTTGAGCCGCCTCACCCGAAGGGGTCTTTTGTGGTGGCTCCAGTCCCCGGCGGTGTCGGGGGGGCAAGTCCTTTCGTCCTTTGTCGTGGACGGTGATCACCACGGATGCCAACCTGTCGGGCTGGGGTGGTGTTCTGGGCGTTCTGTCAGCCCAGGGAACTTGGTCGGAGGAGGAATCCTCCCTTCTGATCAACATTCTGGAATTGCGAGCGATAAATCTCTGCCTTCTGCATCGGTCGGACGGCTTCAGGGCCGTCCGGTTCGGGTGCAGACGGACAATGCCACAGCGGTGGCCTACATCAACCACCAAGGGGGCACCAGGAGTGCCTGAGCGGCTCGGGAAGTTGCCGACATTCTGTCTTGGGCCGAGACGCACGTCCCGGCGATATCTGCAGTTCACGTTCCGGGGGTGGAGAACTGGCGGGCGGATTATCTGAGTGGCCAGGCCCTGGACCAGGGGGAATGGTCCCTTCACCCGGATGTCTTCCAGATGTTGTGCGCGAAGTGGGGTTCCCCAGATGTGGACCTGTTCGCGTCTCGTCTAAACAACAAGGTGGAAAGGTTCGTGGCAAGGACGCGTGATCCTCGGGCAGATGCCTCAGACGCGTTAGTGGCGTCCTGGCATCAGTATCGCCTGATTTATGCCTTTCCACCGATTTCAGCTGCTGTCCAGTCTCCTTCGCAGGTTGGCCTCGGAACCACACACGGTGATTCTGGTGGCGCCAGACTGGCCTCGCCGGTCTTGGTACGCAGACCTCGTGAATCTGGCGGTTGACGCTCTGTGGCGTCTGCCACTTCGAGAAGATCTCCTGTCTCAAGGACCGATATTCCATCCTGCTTTACAGTCGCTGGCTTTTACGGCCTGGCTGTTGAAAGCCAGGTCCTGAAGGATAGGGGTCTCTCCCCTGAGGTCATTCCCGCTTTGATCAAGGCTAGAAAAGCCTCTTCGGGGAAGATTTACTACCGTACTTGGAAAGCGTATTTTGCCTGGTGTGAGTCCAGGGGGTATTCCCCTCGCTCATATTCGGTGTCGAGGGTGTTGGCTTTCCTTCAAACGGGCGTGGACCAGCGTTTGGCGTTGGCCACGATTAAGGGTCAGATTTCTGCGCTGGCCGCTCTCTTTCAACGTCCTGTGGCGTCTAATTCTTTGGTTAGCACCTTTGTTCAAGGGGTGCGACACTTGGCCCCTCCTCGGAGGGACCCTTTACCTCCATGGGACTTAAACCTTGTTCTGTCCGTGTTACAGCATGCTCCCTTTGAGAAGATCAGGGAGATCTCGTTGTCTCTGTTGTCCAAGAAGGTTGCCTTTTTGGTGGCAATCACTTCGGCTCGCAGGGTGTCGGAGCTGGCGGCCTTGTCCTGCAGCTCTCCCTACTTGGTGATTCACTTGGATAAGGTGGACCTAACCCTTCTTTTCTTCCGAAGAGGATCTCGGAATTTCACCTCAATGAGGACATTGTCTTGCCTTCGCTTTGCGCGAAGCCTAAGCATCCAAAGGAGGTGGCCTTGCATTCCTTGGATGTTGTTCGGGCGATCAGGGTTTACCTGTCATCGACAAAATCCTTTCGCAAGTCGGATTCTCTATTTGTCCTTCCAGAGGGTCCTTGGAAGGGCATGGCGGCGTTGGCTGCGACCATCGCCAAATGGATCAGACAGACCATTGTGCAAGCCTATGCTTTGAAGGGGAAGGTTCCTCCTTTCCCTGTGAAGGCGCACTCTACCAGGTCTCTGAGTACGTCTTGGGCCTATCGTCATCAGGCTTCTGTGGCCCAGGTGTGTAAGGCGGCGACTTGGTCTTCGGTTCACACCTTCTCAAAATTTTACAAAGTGGATGTTCAGGCATCGGCAGATGCTTGCTTTGGCCGTAAAGTTCTTAGTGCTGCAGTGCCTTAGGGTCCCTTGTTTAGGTCCTTGGCTGTTGGGGTGTTTTACCCCTAGGTTACTTGTTCTTTCCTGGGTTGTTGCTCCTGTTGGGCACGTTTTCCTGTTGCCCAGTTTGTTCTCTTACTTTGGTATGGTTCCTTTCTCTGATGTGGGTACTGCGTTGCTTTAGGCGCGGCTGCGTTTTTCCACCCCCTCATGTCTACACTGCTCTGGGACGTCCCCATTAGTGAAGATTATGAAGTGGCGGCGACTGTCGGAGGACGTAAGAGAAAACTGAATTTTTGTAAAATCTTACCGTAAAATTCCTTTCTCTGAGTCCTCCGACAGTCGCTGCCCCTCTTTTGGGGTTTGTTTATGTACTCTACTGCTATGCTACTGAAACTGAGTTGAGAATGCTGGAAGCAGGGAGGTATTGACTGAGGGGACCACCCCCTAGGGGTGTGATATGCTAAAAGATTTGATATTAACAAATCTTGTTGCCTAGCTACTCCTGCGGAGCAAAGGTCAATTACCCCATTAGTGAAGATTATGAAGTGGACGGCGACTGTCGGAGGACTCAGAGAAAGGAATTTTATGGTAAGATTTTACAAAAATTCATTTTTTTTTTTGTGAAGAATCAACAACAAGTGGGACACAATCATGGCGTGCAAAATTATTCAGCCCCCTTAAGTTAATACTTTGTAGTGCCACCTCCTTTTGCTGCGACTACAGCTGTAAGTCGCTTGGGGTATGTCTATCAGTTTTGCACTTTGAGAGACTGAAATTTTTGCCCATTCCTCTTTGCAAAACAGCTCGAGCTCAGTGAGGTTGGATGGAGAGCGTTTGTGAACAGCAGTTTTCAGTTCTTTCCACAGATTCTCAATTGAATTCAGGTCTGGACTTTGACTTGGCCATTCTAACACCTGGATAGGTTTATTTGTGAACTATTCCATTGTAGATTTTGCTTTATGTTTTGGATCATTGTCTAGTTGGAAGACAAATCTCCGTCCCAGTCTCAGGTCTTTTGCAGACTCCATCAGGTTTTCCTCAAGAATGGTCCTGTATTTGGCTCCTTCCATCTTCCCATCAATTTTAACCATCTTCCCTGTCCCTGCTGAAGAAAAGCAGGCCCAAACCATGATGCTGCCACCACCATGTTTGACAGTGTGGATGGTGTGTTCAGGGTGATGAGCTGTGTTGCTTTTACGCCAAACATAACGTTTTGCACTGTTGCCAAAAATTTCGATTTTGCTTTCATCTGACCAGAGCACCTTCTTCCACATGTTTGGTGTGTCTCCCAGGTGGCTTGTGGCAAACTTTAAACTAAGGCTGCAACTAACGATTATTTTAATAATCGATTTAGTTGCCGATTTATTTTTTCGATTAACTGGATAAAATCATAAAAAAACTCAATATGCCTTTTTTTTCATTTATTTAAAATAATAATGAACAAACAGTGTTAGTGCCGGTTCACACTTGTGCGGTTTGCGAAATCGCATGTAATTCGGAGCGCACTGCTCCTAAATTACATGCGATCTCATGTGCGGATGCGAGTTCAGCCATACACTTTGTATGGCTGAATTTGCAGCGCAACCACAGCAAACTCGCACATGAGGCTTTTTTGAGCTGCCTCAGAATCGGATCGCACAGTGGTTCACATTTGTGCGATCTGATTCTGTGCAAACTTGCAGATCGCACTGCAATATGCAATTGCAACTGGGGGTGTCCTTAACTTTTAATTTGCACCCCCCTGTGTAATAGGTGTGAACTGCCAGATGTGCGGATGCGATGCGGGAACACGCTGCATATTCGCAGCGTTCCCGCATCGCACAAATGTGAACCGGCACACTGCCATATGCGATACGATATGCAGGGGGTGCAAATTAAAAGTTAACGACACCCCCAGTTGCGATCGCATATTGCAGTGCCATCTGCAAGTTCGCACAGAATCGGATCGCACAAATGTGAACCACTTACCACTGTGCGATCCGATTCTGAGGCGGCTCAAAAATAGCCTCATGTATGGCTGAACTTGCATCCGCACATGAGATCGCATGTAATTTAGGAGCAGTGCGCTCCGAATTACATGCAATCTCGCAAACCGCACTGTGTGAACCGGCACTTATACCAAAACTTTTTTTTTTTTTTTAAATTAAGCTGCTATATACTGTAAATAATATAATAAATGCTTATCTAGATAAAAGAGTTAATATTCCTTATAAGGTGCAATATTATAATAGAAAAATAAGTGATTAAAAATGTCCATATAACACATATAGGGGGTCTTTCTTTGCTCCCTATTTCATATGTGTTATATGGACATTTTTAATCACTTATTTTTCTATTATAATATTGCACTTCATAAGGAATATTAACTCTTTTATCTGGATAAGCTTTTATTCTGTTTTTTGGCAGGCTGCATTGCATGGAATGGACACTGTAACTAGTACTAAGCTCGGCACTCACATTTTGCTGCTTCTCCCTCAGCTCGATATGACTCACTCCCTCACTGACTCAGCAAAAAGGGAGGGACGAGGGAGGGGGGAGGTCACGGAAGTGCCGAACTATGAGACAGACAGTGAGTGCACACTGCAGCTTCACAGAGCGGACGGAGCTCGCTGACAGTCGGGGAATGATAAGAATGCAGCACAACTAATCGACGGAGCAACTAATCGATAATGACAATCGTTGACAACGATTATAATTATCGATTTAGTCGATTAGTTGTTTCAGCCCTACTTTAAACTACACTTTTTATGGATAACTTTACGAAATGTCTTTCTTCTTGCCACTCTTCCATAAAGGCCAGATTTGTGCAGTATACGACTGATTGTTATCCTATGGACAGAGTCTCCCACCTCAGCTGTAGATCTCTGCAGTTCATCCAGAGTGATCATGGGCCTCTTGGCTGCATCTCTGATCAGTCTTCTCCTTGTATGAGCTGACGGTTTAGAGGGACGGCCAGGTCTTTGTAGATTTGCAGTGGTCTGATACTCCTTCCATTTCAATATTATCGCTTGCACAGTGCTCCTTGGGATGTTTAAAGCTTGGGAAATCTTTTTGTATCCAAATCCGGCTTTAAACTTCTCCACAACAGTATCTCGGACCTGTCTGGTGTGTTCCTTTTTCCTTATGATGCTCTCTGCGCTTTAAACGGACCTCTGAGACTATCGCAGTGCAGGTGCATTTATACGGAGACTTGATTACACACAGGTGGATTCTATTTATCATCATTAGTCATTTAGGTCAACATTGGATCATTCAGAGATACTCACTGAACTTCTGGAGAGAGTTTGCTGCACTGAAAGTAAAGGGGCTGAATAATTTTGCACGTCCAATTTTTCAGTTTTTTATTTGTTAACAAAGTTTTAAATATCCAACAAATTTCGTTCCACTTCATGATTGTGTTCTAATTTTTGTTGATTCTTCACAAAAAATTACAGTTTTATATAGGGATGCACCGAAATGAAAATTTTGGGCCGAAACCGAAAATGCAGGATGCCCTTGGCCGAAAACCGAAAATGACTTTTTCCCCAAAATTTTTTTAAAAATGGATAGAACAGGGGCATACACCAAAAACAGGCAGCGACGTACACCTGTCGCTGCCACCCTGTCACAGTATATGTACTGTGATGGGTTGGCAAGAGGTTAATTTAATTACCAATGGTATTTGTATTATGCAGCCTGAGGGGTTAATGTATTGTCACTGCTGGTCACTCATCTACTAGTGACCGACCAGTGGCAGGTAATTAACCCCTTTGTGCTGCATTAGTGCAACCAGTATCAGTGCAACCAGTGTTAATTAACACTTATACTGGTTGCACTAATGCAGCACAAAAGGGGTTAATTACCTGCCACTGGTCGGTCACTAATAGATGAGTGACCAGCAGTGACAATACATTAACCCCTCATGCTTCATAATACAAATACCATTGGTAAGCTGCCTCAGCTCCCCCCCCCCATCTCCCCCCACCCCCACTGCCTCAGCGTTCCCCCTCCTCGGGTGTCCTGCATTCAAAAGTCCCGCCTCTGGCCGGCGGCACCGCCTCTCAATGACGTCCCTACTAAGATCTGTGCATTATGAATGGACATACCAGGCGGGGCGAGCGGCCGCTATAAAGAGAACTAATGTGATCCTTCACTGTCAGCTCAGCACGTCTATGTGTGAATGAGAACAGAACTGAGCGGACACCGGGCGGGGGGGCGGGCGAAGCGGCCGCTATTAGCTGTAACTATGTGAGAGCTTCTCTTCCTTGTCAGCGGAGATACATGCCTGTCAGTGAAGAGAAGCAGTCACAGCTAATAGCGGCTGCTCCGCCCGCCCCCCCGCCCGGTGTCAGTTCTGTTCTCATTCACACATAGACGTGCTGAGCTGACAGTGAAGGATCACATTAGTTCTCTCTATAGTGGCAGCTCGCCCCGCCCCCCCACCTGGTATGTCCATTCATAATGCACAGATCGTAGTAGGGACGTCATTAAGAGGCGGACGGCCGGCCAGAGGCGGGACTTTTAAAACCTGCCCTGCCCTGCGCCCTCCTCCTTCCCCACGGCGGCCATATTTATTTTCGGCACTGTTAACCCGTTATCGGCCGAAATGAGATTTCGGTGGCCGAAATGAGATTTCGGTGGCCGAAATGAGATTTCGGTGGCCGAAATTTCGGTGCATCCCTAGTTTTATATCTTTATGTTTGAAGCCTGAAATGTGGCAAAAGGTCGCAAAGTTCAAGGGGGCCGAATACTTTCGCAAGGCACTGTATGTACATTGTAGGGCTGCAACTAACGATTAATTTGTCTGTCGACTAATCTATCGATTATTTTTACGATTAGTCGACTAATCTAACGATTATTTAAATTTTTTGTTTTTTTGCTTAATTTAGTGTTTTTTTGATTAGCTAATTAATCCTGTAATTAATACAGACCCCTCAGTAAGCCCCCCTCCCACTACAGACCCCTCAGTAAGCCCTCCCACCCAGTACAGACCACTTAGTAAGCCCCCCTCCCAGTACAGACCCCTCAGTAAGCCCTCCCATCTAGTACAGACCACTTACTAAGCCCCCCCAGTACAGACCCCTCAGTAAGCCCTCCCACCTAGTACAGACCACTTACTAAACCCCCCTCCCAGTACAGACCCCTCAGTAAGCCCTCCCACCTAGTACATACCACTTACTAAGCCCCCCCAGTACAGACCCCTCAGTAAGCCCTCCCACCTAGTACAGACCACTTACTAAACCCCCCTCCCAGTACAGACCCCTCAGTAAGCCCTCCCACCCAGTACAGACCACTTAGTAAGCCCCCCTCCCAGTGCAGACCCCTCAGTAAGCCCTCCCACCTAGTACAGTATGTACTGGGTGGGAGGGCTTACTGAGGGGTCTGCACTGGGAGGGGGGGGCTTACTAAGGGGTCTGTACTAGGTGGGAGGGCTTACTGAGTGGTCTGTACTGTACAGACCACTTGGTAAGCCCCCCTCCCAGTACACTAGTACAGACCCCTCAGTAAGCCCTCCAACCTAGTACAGACCCCTTAGTAAGCCCCCCCTCCCAGTACAGACCCCCCAGTAAGCCCCCCTCCCAGTGCAGACCCCTCAGTAAGCCCTCCCACCTAGTACAGGGCTTACTGAGGGGTCTGCACTGGGAGGGGGGCTTACTAAGGGTCTGTACTGGGTGGAAGGGCTTACTGAGGGGTCTTGCACTGGGAGGGGGGGGCTTACTAAGTGGTCTGTACTGGGAGGGGGGGCTTACTAAGTGGTCTGTACTGGGTGGGAGGGCTTACTGAGGGGTCTGCACTGGAAGGGGGGCTTACTAAGTGGTCTGTACTGTACAGACCACTTAGTAAGCCCCCCTCCCAGTACACTAGTACAGACCCCTCAGTAAGCCCTCCAACCTAGTACAGACCCCTTAGTAAGCCCCCCTCCCAGTGCAGACCCCTCAGTAAGCCCTCCCACCTAGTACAGACTGTACTAGGTGGGAGGGCTTACTGAGGGGTCTGCACTGGGAGGGGGGCTTACTAAGGGGTCTGTACTGGGTGGGAGGGCTTACTGGGGGGTCTGTACTGGGAGGGGGGCTTACTAAGTGGTCTGTACTGTACAGACCACTTAGTAAGCCCCCCTTCCAGTGCAGACCCCCCAGTAAGCCCTCCCACCTAGTACAGACCATTACAAGCCAGTGTAGCGCCGCAAATGTGACAGGTCTAAGTAGCTGGGTGATCGGGGGAGGATGGCGAATGTGTGTTGCGGCAGAAGCTGTGGCAGTACAGGGAGTACAAGGGTGCTGGAGACGGTCAGTGCTCACCTCTCGTCTCCGATGGAGCTTGGCGGGGGAATTATGCACTTGCAGAGCACTAATAAGAAAATCTGCTTGGCCTGCATCACTTTAACCACTTAACGCAAACCGGAGTAGGTCTACGTCGGCTGCATTTAAGTGGTTGTACCGGGGTGATGCCTGCAGCTAAAGGAATCACCCCGATACCATTTTTTTAGAGCCGGCGGTCAGCTTTGCGGCGGTAATGACCGATGCTTGGGAGCCACTCAATCCTTACCCCAACGAGCGGGAGGGGACGCCCCCCCTTAACCGCCATCCGTGGCTCTGCCTGGGTCTCCTGTCCCATCGTAAGACCAGAGCAACCAGCCGGCGCGTCCGCCGGCTGGTTGGAGTCCCGATAAAAGCCGGATGCGGCTTCGATCGGTTCTCCGATGACGTAACCCGGAGGCGGCGTCCATGACGTCACGTCTGGGTTACTTGGCTGCTAAAGGCGCTGAATTTAAAAAGTGACAGTATTCAAAAATGCAGTTTTACATGGAAGTGTAGTGGAGGGGTTTGGGGTCTTTTAGACCCCCGATTCCCTCCATAAAGTGGTCACTGCCTATTGCTGTCACAAGGGATGCTTACATTGCTTGTGACAGGAATAAAAGTGATCAGATTTTTATTTTATTTTTTTTAAAAAATCTTTGCTAAAATCAAAAAAATAGGAAAAAAAATATTTTTTAGCCGCACCCGTCGCCGTGAGCTTGCGCATGAATGAAAACGTATACGGAAATGTCAGGTATCGCTGCGATCGCCAGAGCGAGAGCAATAATTAAAAGCGGTTGTAAACCCTAAAAAATAAAAAAAAAAATAAAAAAAAAAAACCTGCAAGACAAAGGCATAATGAGCTAGTATGCATCGCATACTAGCCCATTATGTGTAACTTACCTTAGAACGAAGCCCCCCCATATATCAGAGTGTGCAGGATTTCCCTTACAGTGTAACTCTGACATAAACAGGAATGCTGCAGATCTTGATTTAAGGGGGAACTCTGATTTAAGTGGGTGCTCTGGTGACCAGAAACCGCCTTATATCAGAGTCCACTGCATTCCCCTTTACATCAGAGTTCCCTTTTACATCAGGGTCTGCAGAGTTCCCCTTCGCACTGTAAGGGGAAAATCCTGCAGAGTCTGATGTAAAGGGGAACGCCAGGAACTCTGATGTGGGGGGCAATCTGGTGACTAGAGACCACCTTCCACAGAGTGAATACATTAAGATATGGGGGGGGGTTACTAATATAGAGGGATCTTTATATCAGTGCCCCCTTACATCAGTGACCCCCCCCCATCAGACTGGTCTGGTGGCGCTGTCACTGACCTTCTCTCACATCTGACTTCTCCCGTGACCCCCATCCCGGCGGCCCTCTCACTCTTGACTCCTCTCCAGAGTCCAGACTCCCCTGCAGACATGATAAAAGACAAGAGATGGTCAGAGACTGCGGACATGGTACAGGAGGTGGTCAGAGACTGCGGACATGGTACAGGAGGTGGTCAGAGACTGCGTACAGGAGGTGGTCAGAGACTGCGGACATGGTACAGGAGGTGGTCAGAGACTGCGGACATGGTACAGGAGGTGGTCAGAGACTGCGGACATGGTACAGGAGGTGGTCAGAGACTGCGGACATGGTACAGGAGGTGGTCAGAGACTGCGGACATGGTACAGGAGGTGCTCAGAGAAATGCATCGGGAACACAGAACTTGTGGTGTGAAGTGATTTCAGCGATTTTGCTGACTACACGAGGCGCAGCTGAATCTACTTCTCTGAGCGACAAAATACTGTACAATGGCAGTGTTTGCGATCCCATGGACAATCCTTATAGATTTATCTGCTGATGGGTGAGGAGGAAATGGCCTGGGTCAGTGTCACCAGCCTAGGATGTCATCTGGATCCCCTGTGAGGGGACAATGAATGAACACTAATAGGGGGACCTCATTGTAGGATACAGAAGGGTCACCACTTTAATGTATTTTTATCTCCTATGGGACACTCGGGAGATCAGATCGCAGGGGGTGATTGAGTCCTGGGACAGGAGGTCATCCTGGGTGCTGTGAGATGATGACAGACAAGGTGACATCGCTATGTACTATGTGTCAGCCAGAAGCACAACTGTTTGCAGGTGTCGTAAATGTATGACATTCATCAATAATTTTATCTTTTGGGACAATACCATTGAAAGTGTGTATAATAATTCAATAACTAAATTTAAAATGGCAGCTGCATATCGACATGTCACTATCCAGAACAGAGACGAGAAGCCAGTGATTTATACTACAAGGACCTGACATCAATTTGAATATACTCTTAGGAATATTTGTTAAAACATTGCACTGCTGCAATTTAGAAGCAAGCTTGAAGAAAAGCTGCAAAATAATAATACTCCTATGATTTGAAAAGGGAACGAAAAAAAAAAATGCAATTCAATATTCAAGAAATAACATTGTATTTTATGACTGCAGATCTACAGTAAAGGTATCTTTACCTGTAAAGATTACACAGAAAATATATTATTTACACTTTCTTGGGGGGAAAAAAAATCTATATAACTCATTCCAGCGATCACATCTCCCGATGTGCCTCTTCCACTGTGTAGTTTTATCTCCTATGGGACACTCGGGAGATCAGATCGCAGGGGATGATTAGTCCTGGGACAGGAGGTCATCCTGGGTGCAGTGACTGAGATGGTGACAATTTAACAAGGTGACATCGCTATGTACTTGTCTTACTGTGCCTGTGCCGCGCCGCCTGTGTACTGTGTGGAGAATACAGCTAGCTCCGAGTCCTCTCCTCAGCTCCACCCGCCCGCTCGGCTCCTGCAACGATATGGCGGGAGCGGGAAATTCCAGGGAATGCGCCATGACATCATCACTGTGACTCCCGTGACCATCCTGAGTGGGTCACGATAAGTAAGCGCGCTGCACTGCACAGCTTCTGCCAGACCCGCCCCCAGCATTGGGCCCGCCCTGCCGGCCGAATGCAGCATCGGATCACTCAGAAGATCGTCTTCTCGGAAATCTCCGGAACTGCGCATGTGCAGTTTCAAGCTAAGCCGTTCACAGCCATTTTTACGGGCACTTTTCCCCTGCTACGGGCATTTACGGGCAGGAGAAAAGTGCCCTGTGTTTACGGACTGTCCGTAAATATACGGACGGTTGGCAACACTGGTTTTACAGGCAGTGGTCCTGCCCTAACGTAGGCCAGTATGGATTCCTTTATTATCCTCTCATATGTAGGCCGTCCTGGAAGGGTGAAAGGAAAAAACTTACCGCTAGTGTACTGGTAACTGCCTTTCTCTTAATCCTTCCAGGACGGCCGGCCTACTTCCCGCCCAAAGGTGGTGGTGAGTTAAAAATGTGTGTGTGTGTGTGTATGTATATATGTATATGTGTGTGTGTGTGTGTATGTATATATATGTATATATATATATATATATATATATATATATATAATGTGTTGTGTGTGTAGCTGTATGTTATTGAATAACTGTGTCCCTTGAAGGTTCGGTTGGAAAGCTACTTTTCTATTACTGAAGCTCAAGGATGGGTGGGACCTTTTTAACAGCTGCAAATTAGTTGTATTTCCTGTGAGGTGGAGTCACAATCTCTCATATGTAGGCCGTCCTGGAAGGATTAAGAGAAAGGCCGTTACCAGTACACTAACGGTAAGTTTTTTTTCAGAATTGTCACTCTTTTTTTGTTTATAGCGCAAAAAATAAAAATCGCATAGGTGATCAAATACCACTAAAAGAAAGCTGTTTGTGGGAAAAAAAAGAGCATCAATTTTGTTTGGGTACAGCGTCGCACGTACACGCAATTGTACGTTGAATTAATGTAGTGCCAAATCGCAAAATATAGCCTGGTCATTAAGGGGGAAAATCTTCCGGTCCAGAAGTGGTTAATGTCGTTGGGCGGAAGCGACGTATGATGTCGCTTCGGTCCTCTAAGTCCATAGAGTCGAGTGGGGGCCATCTTGCCCTCACTCGACTTCCTGCACAGCACCTGAGAGGACTGGATCGTTTTTCCCGCTAGCGACGTAAATGCACAGTGGGCGGTCCGGAAGTGGTTAAAAAGACAGCCCAAAAACGCTTAAAAAGTTGTAGAAAAAACGTGCAACAAAACACCCCAAAAAACTCATGTAGCTAGACACCTGGAATTCTGGCTTATGCAATTGCAGTCATACCTGACTGCGGGGACCCCTAGGGATCAGATACTGAAATCCTTTCCACTGCTGTTTTAGGCAGTGGGTTTTTTGGTGGACGCTTCATAGGAGTCTGTTGAGATGGCTGCTAGATCTTTAGCTTTTATCAATTCTGTAAGAAGAGCCTTGTGGCTCAAAACAGTCTCTTGATCTCGGGAGACTATCTCTTTGGTCCCTGAACTCTAGTTATAAGAGATGCTTAAACGCACTGCAGATAAGAAGAAAGCGTTTCAAGAGAGTAACAAACAGAATTTCAAGAAATGTTTTTGTGACCTGCAGGAGAAAGAAACTAAGCTCCAAAAGCACTGGTCAGGCCCCAAAGGCAAGGGTAAAGGAGGGATCTTGTTTAACCCTGCTCAAAAGCCTGCCAAATCACAATAACTCTTGTACCTCGGTGGGGAAATGATTGGAGGATATCCTCACACAATGGGCTTCAATCCCCTCCAGTTGATTCATTTTAGATCTGATCGGGAACGGTACAGGCTGGAGTTAGATTTCTGTCCGCTGTCAAGTTTCTTAGTTACCGGCCTGCCTTGGGATTGGGAAAAGGTGAATGCCTTGTGTCTTAACGCCATTCCCTCTGGCAGAGTGGTGTTGAGGGTTTTTCTTCCACGTGTTCATGGTAAAGAAGCCCTCTGATAAGTTACAGTTAATCTTGAACCTTTGACATCTCAAACAGTTATTAAGGTACAGTTAGTTAACAGTTATTAAGGTCAGGAACCTGATGAATCCAGAGTGCTTTTGGCATATACCCATACCTCCGGCTCACCAGAATTTCCTGAGGTTAGCAGTCAAGATAGGGATGATGGAAATTTACCATTTTTAGTGCTGAGTGCTGCCTTTTGGGCTATCCTCGGCTCTACGGATCTTCACAGAAGTCCTAGGCGTCCTCTCACTTAAGGCTGAAATTTGTCATGGTCATCCCTAATTTGGACAACCTCCTTTATGGTAGCTGATTCTCCACAAAAGCTTGCTGTGGATTTTCAGTTCACACAGGAATTTCTTCAAGCCCTAGGTTGGTTCATCTACAGGGACAAATCTTGATTAGAGTTGAGCGGACACCTGGATGTCCGTGTTCGGCGGGTTCGGCCGAACTTGGAAAAAAAAGTCCGGGTCCGTGTCCCGGACTTTTTCCGAACTTTACCCGGACACCGAACCCCATTGAAGTCAATGGGGACCCGAACTTTCAGGCACTAAAATGGCTCTAAAACACCAATGGAAAGGTCTAGAGTGCTGCAAATGGCAGCAAAACGTAGTTATGAGCATGGCAAGTGCTCTGCAAACAAATGTGGATAGGGAAATAACTTAAAACAACAGAAAAATAAAACAATTTTCTTCATCTGTGAAGGACGAGGCCCATATGGAGTAGGAGGGAGGTTGAGGTGGTGGTGGATGTGGCGGTGTAGGTGGAAGCGGCGGTGGAGGAGGACGAGGTAGACAACACTGCTTTTTTTCAGTCATTTTAAATGAGGGTACACCCCAAAACAGTGAGAAAGATCAAAAATATAACAATGGCTGGTTAAGGTCGGTATCCATCTCTATTCTGCACAAGGTACGGAAAAGTCCTGTGGGATCCATGCCTGGTTCATTTTAACCACCTTCCACCCGGGCCATAGTACATATATGGCCGGGTGGGAGTCTTGTCCTTCTGAATGGATGTTCCGGAACGTCCTTCAGAAGGAGAGAGATCGCGCCGCCGCGGGCACGCGCAGCGGCGCGATCTCGATGTGCCTGTGTCCCTAAGACACAGAGCAACAAGACTCGGCAGGAGGGCCCTGTGATTGGCCCTCCTGATCACATGATGGCTGTGACCAATCACAGCTGTCATGTAATGTCAATACAGCCATTGTAACGGCTTCGATCTCTTCTCCTCCTGACAGATCCTGTCATTGTGAGGAGAAGGAGAGGATCAATTCTGCAGCCGGGGTGATCAGTGAGTATTTCTAATTACACTGATCACAGGGGGGGTCTGTGCTGGTAATCAGATGATTGATTACCAGTGCAGCCCTGGGGGGAGGGGATGCCACTAGAGCCACCAGGGATGCCCACCATGGCTACCAGGGATGGCAAACAGGGCTCAGAGAGCCTGCCAGTGGTGCCCCCCCTATCAGTGCTGCCCACCAATGCCATCTATCAGCGCAGCCCACCAGTGCCCGTTATTGCCATCTATCAGTGCCGCCCACCAGTGCCCATTATTGCCCATCAGTGCCGCCTATCAGTGCCTATCAGTGCCCACCAATGCTGCATATCAGTGCTATCTATCAGTGCCCATCAATGCTGCATATCAGTGCCACCCCATCAGTGCCACCCCATCAGTGTCTCCTCATCAGTGCCTGTCAGTGCGGCGTCATCAGTGCTCATCAGTGCAGGAAAAAACGTATCTATTTACAAAATTTTATAACCTAAACAAAAAAACTTTTTTTTTTTTTTTTCAAACTTTTCGGTCTTTTTTTATTTGTGCACCAAAAAAGAAAAAACCTGGCGGTGATCAAATATCACCAAAAGAAAGCTCTATTTGTGGGGAAAAAATGACATAAATTTGGTTTGGGTACAGTGTTGCATGACCGCGCAATTGTCATTCAAAATGCAACAGCGCTAAAAGCTGAAAATTGGTCTGGGAAGGAAGGGGGTTTAAGTTCCCAGTATTGAGGTAGTTAATGAACGTGAGCTTGTCCACATTGTCTCTGGACAGGCGGCTGCGCTTGTCTGTGATAACGCCCCCAGCCATGCTAAATACACGTTCAGATAATACACTGGCTGCAGGGCACGCCAGCACCTCCAAGGCGTAAAGGGCAAGCTCAGGCCATGTGCCCAATTTGGAGACCCAGAAGTTGAAGGGGGCAGACCCGTCATTCACTACATGTAGGCGTGTGCACACATACTGCTCCACCATGTTGGTGAAATGCTGCCTCCTGCTAAGACGTTCCATATGAGCTGCTGGTGCTGCTGTTTGTTGTGGCGTGCTGACAAAGCTTTTCCACATTTCGGCCATGCTAACCCTGCCTTCTGAGGTGCTGGCGGTGCCCTGGTTGCGTTGGCGAACCTCTTCTTCCTCCTCCTCCTCTGCCTTGGCCTTGTGCTTCCACTGTGGCCCCGCTGTCAGGTGGGAATGCCAGCAGCATTGCGTCTACCAGCGTGCGCTTGTACTCGCGCATCTTGCGATCGCGCTCCAGTGAGTGAATTAAGGACGGTACGTTGTCCTTGTAACGGGGATCCAGCAGCGTGGCCACCCAGTAATCAGCACAAGTTAGAATGTGGGCAACTCGGCGGTCGTTGTGGAGACGCTGCAGCATGTAATCGCTCATGTGTGCCATGCTGCCCAGAGGCAACGAAAGGCTGTCCTACTGTGGGAGGTGTATCGTCTGTGTCCTCTGTATCCCCCCAGCCACGCACCAGTGATGGCCATGAGCTGGCCTGGGTGCCACCCTGCTGTGAACATGGTTCCATCTCCTCCTCCATCTCCTCCTCCATCCTCCTCATCCTCCAGAACTGTGCCCCTGCTGGACAATTGTGTCCCTGGCGTTTGTGTGTGCAGGAACCCACCCTCGGAGCCCCTTGCGAATGACTGCCCTGAAAGCCTTGGAAATGTTACCTCTTCATCCTGCTCCTCCTCCTGTGCCACATCCTCTTCCATCATCGCCCGAATCGTATTTTGAAGGAGGCATAGAAGTGGGATAGTTAAGCTGACAACGGCATCATCGGCACTGGCCATGTTGGTGGAGTACTCAGAACAGCGCAACAAGGCACACAGGTCTCGCATGGAGGCCCAGTTATTGGTGGTGAAATGGTGCTGTTCCGCAGAGCGACTCACGCGTGCGTGCTGCAGCTGAAACTCCACTATGGCCTGCTGCTGCTCGCACAGTCTTTCCAGCATGTGCAAGGTGGAGTTCCACCCTTGTGGGCATGTCACATATGAGGCGGTGAGCGGGAAGGCCGAAGTTATGCTGCAGCGCTGACAGGCGAGCAGCAGCAGGGTGAGAACGCCGAAAGTGCGCACAGACGGCCCGCACTTTCTGCAGCAGCTCTGACATATCGCGGTAATTTTTAAGGAACCTCTGCACCATCAAATTCAGCACATGCGCCAGGCAAGGGATGTGCATCAAACTGGCTAGACCCAGAGCTGCTATGAGATTTCTCCCTGTATCGCACACCACCAGGCCGGGCTTGAGGCTCGCTGGCAGCAACCACTCATTTGTCTGCTGTTCCATGCTCCTCCACAACTCCTGCGCGGTGTGTGGTTTTTTTCCCCCCAAACAGGCAAGTTTTAAAACTGCCTGCTGTCGTTTACCCCTGGCTGTGCTGAAGTTGGTGGTGAAGGTGTTACGCTGACCGGATGAGGAGGCGGTAGAGGATGAGGAAGCGGAGTAGGAGGAGTTAGGAACAGGAGGCAAACTGAAGCGCCCTGCAATCCTCGGTGGTATGAAGGACATGCGCCAAATTGCTATCCGCCTCAGGCCCATCCGCCACTGCATTTACCCAGTGTGCCGTTAGGGAGATATAACGCCCCTGACTGTGCTTACTGGTCCACGTATCGGTAGTTAGGTGGACCTTGGCACAGATGGCGCTGCGCAGTGCACACCTGATTTTTTTTTCCCCCACTTGGTTGTGCAGGGAAGGGATGGCTTGCCTGGAAAAGTAGTGGCGGCTGGGCACGACGTACTGTGGAACAGCCACCGACATAAGGCTTTTAAAACTGTGCGTCTCCACCAGACGGAATGACAGCATTTCAAAGGCCAAGAATTTTGAAATGCTGGCATTCAGGGCCAGGGATCGCGGGTGGGTAGGGGGGTACTTCCTCTTCCTCTGAAGTGTTTGGGAGATGGAAAGCTGAACGCTTCCACGGGACATTGTGGAGATGGTTGGTGACTCAGGTGGTGGTGTCGCTGACAGATCGTCTGTTTGCGGGGTGGCAGGTGCCAGTATCACTACAGAGGTGGATGGAGAGGCCGAGACTGCAGCAGAAGAGGAAGCAGGAGGAGCCAGAGACCTTTTTGAAGTTTTGAAGGTGTCTACTCCACTGCAGCTCGTGCTTTGCACTTAGATGCCTGATCATGCAGGTTGTGCTCAGGTTGAGAAGGTTTATGCCTCGCTTCAGGCTCTGATTGCACAGGGTGCAAACCACTCGTGTCCTGTCATCAGCACATTTTCTGAAGAACTTCCACGCTAGAGAACTCCTTTGACCTGGCTTTGGTGCGCTCGGTCCCTTGCTGCGTTGGGCAGTAGCAGGCGTAGTGTCTAGGGCACGGCCGCTCCGCTTCTGCACCCTGCTCCCTCTTCTGCTGTGCTGTTGGCTCTTTGCGACCACCGCCTCTTCCTCCAAACTTCTCAGGTCACCTGCATGACCTTCATTCCATGTGGGGTCGAGGACCTCATCGTCCTCCACATCATCTTCCACCCAGTCTTCACCCCTGCCCTCCTTGTCGGTCTCCACAATTCTGAGTGCTGCAGCAGTTGGCACCTGCGTTTCGTCATCATTGGAGACGTGCTGCGATGGTCATTCCATGTACTCATCTTGAGAAATAAGTGGTTGGGCATCGCACTCGATCTCTTCCACTTCTGGGGCAGGGCTAGGTGGATGGCCCTGGGAAACCCTGCTGACAGAGTCATCAAAAAGAAGAGACTGCTGCATGACTTGGGGCTCAGACTGCTTGCCTGATTTGCAAGGGGGTGAGGTGAAAGACGGTTGGACATTGGCTGCAGGTGCCAACTCTTGACCTTTCTGCAGTAGACTGGGTGGGAGACAATGTGAAGGAACTGGAGGCACGGTCAGCAACCCAATCTACTATCGCCTGTACTTCTTCTGGCCTCATCACTTCTAGAGGCGCATGATGCCCTACCAAATACTGCTGCAGGTTCTGTCGCCTACTCACACTTGAGGAAGGTGTTTTACTTGTGCGTGTAGCTGGCACAGATCGACCACGTCCTCTCCTTGCAACAGGAGCTCTACCAGCAGCACCACGACCCAGGCCACGGCCCCTATTTGACGGTCTCCTCATATTTCTGTAATTTATGATCTTGCCCTAGAAAGGTGTTTATTGAATAGCGGAACAAAACAACAGTATCGCACGGGTGTATCTCACAGTCAAATATGCAAACTAAGCCGCAATTTTATTTTTTTTACCCCAAAAGGGTGTATATTGAATAGCGGAATAGAAAAAAGGATATAAAACGGTGTATCTCACACGTACAAACAGACTAGGCCCCGATTACAATTTTTTGTACCCTAAAGGGAGGATGAGGAAGAGGAGTAGGAGTTCGGAACAGGAGGCAAACTGAAGCGCCCTGCAATCCTCGGCGGTGGAAGGAGATGCGCCAAACAAATTTAAAAAGGTGTATCTCACACGTACCGATACAGACTATGCCGCAATTTAATTCTTTTTACCCCAAAGGGTGTAGATTGAATAGAGGGATAGAAAATATATCAAAAGGTGTATCTATCTCACACGTACAGACCCAGACTAGGCCCCGATTACTATTTTTTGTACCCCAAAGGGAAAATGAGTAGGAGGAGTTTGGAACGGGCAGGAGGCAAACTGAAACACCCTGCAATCCTCGGCGGTAGAAGGAGATGCGCCAAACAAATTTAAAAAGGTGTATCTCACATGTACCGATAAAGACTATGCCGTAATTTAATTTTTACACTCCAAAAGGGTGTATATTGAATAGCGGAATAGGAAAAATTTTACAAAACGGTGTATCTCACACGTACAAACAGACTAGGCCCCGATTACAATTTTTTGTACCCTAAAGGCAGGATGAGGATGAGGAAGAGGAGTAGGAGGAGCTCGGAACAGGAGGCAAACTGAAGCGCCCTGCAATCCTCGGCGGTGGAAGATGCGCCCCAAAAGATTGGAAGGTGTATCTCACACGTACCGATACAGACTATGCCGCAATTTAATTCTTTTTACCCCAAGGGTGTAGTTTGAATAGCGGAATAGAAAATATGATATCAAAAGGTGTATCTATCTCACACGTACAGACCCAGACTAGGCCCCGATTTACTATTTTTTGTACCCTAAAGGCAGGATGAGTAGGAGGAGTTCGGAACAGGCAGGAGGCAAACTGAAGCACCCTGCAATCCTCGGCGGTGTAAGATGCGCCCCAAAAATTGGAAACATAGAAACATAGAATGTGTCGGCAGATAAGAACCATTTGGCCCATCTAGTCTGCCCAATATATCTGAATCCTATGAATAGTCCCTGGCCCTATCTTATATGAAGGATAGCCTTATGCCTATCCCATGCATGCTTAAACTCCTTAAACGGAGGAGGAGTAGTTGGAGTTTGGAACAGGCAGGAGGCAAACTGAAGCACCCTGAAATCCTCAGCGGTGTAAGATGCGCCCCAAAAATTAAAAAGGTGTATCTCACACGTACCGATACTGACTATGCCGCAATTTAATTCTTTTTACCCCAAAGGGTGTAGATTGAATAGCAGAATAGAAAATATGATATAAAATTGGTGATTTTTTCAATAGCACATGTGAACACAGCAGTGTCTTATGTCAGTCAGCTCTGCTGCAGGCTATGAAGGGAAAAAAAAAGAAAATTCCCCTTTTTAAGTTTGTAATTTTTAAATAGATTAGTACAGACTATGCCACAATTTAATTTTTTTTAACCCAAAAGGGTGTATATTGAATAGTGGAATAGAAAAAAAGTGTATAAAATTGAAAATCACTCAATAGCACATGTGAACACAGTGTCTTATCACAGTCAGCACTGGAGCAAAAAGGATATGAAGGGGGAAAAAAAAAAAAAACCCTTTTTAACTTATAGTAAAATAGATCTAAGATGAACGCTGCACATAACTGACTGATAAAAATTGATTTTTTTCTCCCTCCTCCTCCTCCTCCTCCTCAGTGGGCTCAAGTGAGGGCAAAAAGATTGTGTTCACTGCACCACCCCCCACACAGCAAAATCAATGTATACTGTCCCTGCCTAATCTCTGCAGCCTGGCCCTAATATGCTCGATAAGATCGTTCACTGCACCACCCCACACACAGCAAAATCGATGTAGAACACTGACCCTGCCTAATCTCCAGCCTCGCCCTAATATGCTCGATAAGATCGTTCACTGCACAACCCCCCACACAGCAAAATCGATGTAGAACACTGACCCTGCCTAATCTCCAGCCTCGCCCTAATATGCTCAGTAAGATCGTTCACTGCACAACCCTCCACACAGCAAAATCGATGTAGAACACTGACCCTGCCTAATCTCCAGCCTCGCCCTAAAATGCTCTAATAACTCTCCCTGCCAGCACTCCGACCTGTCCCTGCATTCTTTTCGGACACAATTTTTCACAGAATCACTGTCTGTCCCTAATCAGCAGCCAGCACGTATGATGTGTGCTCTGTCCCTACACTACAGCAGAATGATGCAGCACGCTGGGGCTCTCGAACTTATAAAAACATGGTCACATGCTTCAGATGGCCAATCACAGCTACTAATACATTAGTAGGCATCGCTGGGATGGCTTAAGGCACACCAGTTAAAACGCTTGTTGATTGGCTGTTGAAAGCCCGCCATTAAAAGCGCGCCATTACATACAAAACAGGAAATAAAATGATCGAACACGGATTTTAAACCCGAACATACAGTAAAGTTTTCGGGTCCGTGTTCGGGTAACAAAAATCCAATTATTCGGTACGAACACGAATAATACAGTCCGTGTTCGCTCAACACTAATCTTGATTGATTCCGGGTCTGGAGTGATTTTTCTTGGGTATGTTATTTCCTAGATGGAAAAAACTGAATTTTTGTAAAATCTTACCTGTAAAATTCCTTTCTCGGAGTCCTCCGACAGTCGCCGCCTCTTCATATTCGTCACATATGGGGTATTAGACTTTGCTCCGAAGGAGTAGCTAGGCAACAGAATATGTTAACATTAAAGCTTTTAACATATCCCACCCTCAAGGGGTGGTCCCCTCAGTCAATACCCTCCTACTTCCTGCAACCATATCTCAGTTTCAGTGGAATAGCAGTAGAGTATACCAGGGCTTGACAAATTTGCCTGAAATCTAGGAGCCAGCTAAAAAAGTTAGGAGCCAGTTTTTTTTTTTTTTAAACTAACAACCAAGCTTTATTTAATAAAACTGATACTAAATTTACACATAAATACGACTAGAACCCCACTCTCCTATATAGCGCAATTGGATGGAAACAGACTGTCTGTCTCTTTCCATCCGATGCCATCTGATCGGATCCACGGGATGGATAGAAAATAGAACCACCATCCGTCTGTTTTTGGCGGGCAGGGTCAGATGGCAGCAGATTACTGCTCCATAGAGGAGACTGAAGGGTCTGATCAGGTCTGCCTGAAAAACTGACAGGCGGACCTGATCAGACAGCCAGTGTGAAAGGGGCCTTTGGCTGTGGCACGGCGATGAGGAAAAAAAAAAAAGATATATATATATATTTATATATATATATATATTTTTTTTTAATAAGAATTGAAGAAAAAAAAAGAAAACATTTTTTTTTTTTTTTTTTTTTTAATAATTAAAAAAAAAAAGAAAAAATTATTATTTTTTTTACATTTAAAAAATAAATTAATAATAATAACCACACTCCCTGTCCACTTACCTTTAAGCAAAGGTAACTGGACAGAGAGATGAAGCCTTAAAAAACTTCCCTCTCTTCTCCTCTTTGGAAGGAGAAGAAAAGGCATTGAGAACATGCATTACTCCCGGCCACCACAAGAGGGCGCCAGTTCCCCTAGCTTCTCATCTCACAGAAGAAGGCCGAAAAGCCGGGGACTAAATTTCTGGACGGCGTGGAAGTCCGTGAACTCGAAGAGGAGGTGGGGGGCGCAAAAGGGACAGGACAGCTCAAGCAGGGCACCCCAGGCGCCAGGTCGCTAATTCTAGTCGCAAATGCGACCTGGCGCCCGGGATTTGTCGAGGCCTGGAGTATACAACCAAACCCCAAAAGAGGGGCGGGGGCGGCGACTGTCGGAGGACTCGGAGAAAGGAATTTTACAGGTAAGATTTTACAAAAATTCAGTTTTCTCTTACGGCCTCCGACAGTCGCCGCCTCTTCATATTCGTCACATATGGGGACGTCCCAAAGCAGTGCAAACATGAGGGGTGGGAAACGCATCCGCGCCGAAAGGCAACGCAGTCTCCGCATCAAAGAAAGGAACCTTACCAAAGGAAGGAAACCAGCTGGGCTACAGGAAAAATAATTGCTCAACAGGAGCAACAACCCAGGAAAAGACAAATAACCAGGGGATAAAAAAACTTATCCCAACAGCCAGAGGTCCCCAACAAGGGACCCTAGGGAATTGCCGCACTAAGAACCTTGCGGCCAAAGGAAGCATCCGCCGATGCCTGAACATCTACTTTGTAGAATTTCGTGAAAGTGTGCACGGTCGACCAAGTCGCCGCCTTACACACCTGGGCTACAGAAGCCCCATGACGACAGGCCCAAGACGTACTCGGAGATCTAGTAGAGTGCGCCTTCACAGGCACAGGTGGAACCTTCCCCTGTAAAGCATAGGCCTGTTCAATGGTCTGCCTGATCCATTTGGCGATGGTAGAGGCCGACGCCGCCATGCCCTTCCGAGGACCCTCTGGAAGAACAAACAAGGAGTCCGTCTTTCGAAAAGACTCAGTCGATTTAAGGTAAACCCTTATCGCCCGAACAACATCCAAAGAATGTAATCTCACCTCCTTTGGATGTTTAGGCTTCGCGCACAGCGAAGGCAAGACAATATCCTCATTAAGATGGAATTCCGAAACTCGCTTCGGAAGAAAAGAAGGATTAGGTCGCAAGACCACCTTATCCAAATGAGCAACCAGATACGGAGACTTGCAGGACAAAGCCGCCAGCTCCGACACTCTGCGAGCCGAAGTGATCGCAACCAAAAAGACCTTTTTGGACAACATAGACAACGAGATCTCCCTGATCTGTTCAAAAGGAGCACGTTGTAACACAGAACGAGATTCAAGTCCCAAGGGGGCAGAGGATCCCTCCTAGGAGGAACCAGATGCCGCACTCCCTGAACAAAAGTGCCAACCAAGGAGTTGGAAGCCACGGGACGTTGAAACAGAACGGCCAGCGCAGACACCTGACCCTTTATCGTAGCCAGCGCCAAACGCTGATCGACACCCGTTTGAAGGAAGGACAGCACTCGGGAAACCGAGTACGTGCGGGGTGAAAACCCCCTGAACTCACACCAGGCAAAATAGGCCTTCCAAGTACGGTAATAAACCTTCCCCGAGGAAGACTTCCTCGCGTTGATCAAGGTATGAACGACCTCTGGGGAGAGACCCTTCTCCTTCAGGACCTCGGTCTCAACAGCCAGGCCGTCAAAGCCAGCGACTGTAAAGCAGGATGGTATATGACAAGCTAGACATTGAAACTGAGATATGGTTGCAGGAAGTAGGAGGGTATTGACTGAGGGGACCACCCCTTGAGGGTGGGATATGTTAAAAGCTTTAATGTTAACATATTCTGTTGCCTAGCTACTCCTTCGGAGCAAAGTCTAATACCCCATATGTGACGAATATGAAGAGGCGGCGACTGTCGGAGGACGTAAGAGAAAGATGATTTTCCTCCCAGAAGAAAAGTTTTAGAAGATAGACCATAGAGCTGCATGATTAATCGTTTAAAAAAAAATCTTGATTCACCCCCCCCCCCTCCCCGACAATCTTATTTCAGCATTTCCTCAAATCATACAGTGCAGAGCCATTTTCTGCTCACTCACAGCTGTAAAAAAAAAAAAAAAGAGCCTCTGGCAAATGTTTATCATTATTGCAAAGCACTGGGAGATAACTATAAACACATTTATTACAATGTATCATTTTGTTCTTTTAGATCAAAGGAATGAACTTCAGTCTGTAAATATAGGCAGTTTAACCACTTAAAGGGAAATTCCAGTCAGAAATGAAATTTTTCCTATGTTATCTTTATCTTTGATATTATTCATTATTTGGCTAGCTGCTTGTGTAGCTTAGAAAGTCTCATCTAAACTAGACAAACAGCTTCTTCCTGTTTTTCACCAACAACGCTATCTCCCTTTTTCTGAATTTGCTAAGCTGTCTTTCACTTCATGAAAAGGTTGTCGGTCTTTCTTAAACAGGTATGCCTAGACCTGTCCAGCATCACCCCCATCCCTCCTATCCTTCACATGATCTCCTGTCTTCATTGCCTCATTTAGGCTAGCAGCTTTTCGAGAGAGAAAAAATATATATGAAAGAAATGAGGTAAAAGGAAAATTTTTGGAAGTTAAGGATACAAATTCATTTCTATTGCTCATTACATGTGAGTAATGAGTTTTAGGCTCCGTTTCCACTAGCGTGACTTGTCATGCGACTTTGAACTTCATAAAGTCGCATTACAAGTCACAGCCCATTGATTTCAATGGCACCCCTTCCCATCTATGCCACTTTGAAAATCATTGACTTTGAAAAGGTGCCTGCACTACTTTAATGTGACTTTGATCCAGAGAGTGTAAAGTTAGATCAAAGCTGCACTCAAAGTGGCACTCTAAATTGCACAACTTAATAGTCGCACTAGTGGAAACGTAGTGACTTTGAAGTGTGACTTTACACTCTGGATCAAAGTTGCATCAAAAATTGCATCAAAAATTGCATCAAAGTAGTCGAGTACCTTTTCAAAGTCGCTGATTTTACAAGTCCCATTGATGGAAATGGGTGCCATTGAAATCATTGGGCTGTGACTTTTCATGCGACTTTGTGTGTCCAAAATCGCATGACAAGACACACTAGTGGAAACGGAGCTTTGGTCTATGTTTCCACTATTGCGATTTAGAGTGCTGCTTTGATGTGACTTTGATCCAACTTTACACTCTATGGATCATTGTTGCAACAAAAGTTGCATCAAAGTAGTGCAGGTACCTTTTTCAAGGTCACCGATTTTCAAAGTCTCATGGATGGGAACCTGTGCATTGAAATCAATGGGCTGTGACTTGTCATGTGACTTTGTGCGTCCAAAATCACATGACAAGTCACACTAGTGGAAACGTAGACTTGGTGTGTTTGCCTGTACTATTCCTTTAATGTATAGTGATCATTGTAGACTGTGAGCTGAGACCCCAGAGCACTTCCAGCTACACTGACAGTTCTTCTCCCCCCTTCCCCGCTGTGTCCTGCTTCCTTCTTCCATGGTGGTCTTCATTCAAAGCCCAGCACAGCTATACTGTATATGTGTACTCCTCCATCCTGTGTGGATGGCTTTTTTTTAATTCTTAACCACTTAAGCCCCGGAAGATTTTACCCCCTTCCTGACCAGGGGGTATTTTGCGATTCGGCACTGCGTGACTTTAACGGACAATTGCGCGGTCGTGCGACGCTGTACCTAAACGAATTTGACGTCCTTTTTTTCCCACAAACAGAGCTTTCTTTTGGTGGTATTTGATCACCTGTGCGATTTTTTTGATCACGCGCTATAAACAAAAAAAGAGCGTAAATTTTGCAAAAATAACAATATTTTTCACATTTTTTTATATGAAATTCCCCCCAAAAAAAAAAGTAAAAATCAAAATTTTTTAAAATTTTCGGCCAATTTGTTTTATGCTACATATGTTTGGTAAAAAAAATCGCAAAAAGCGTATTTTGATTGGTTTGCGCAAAAGTTATCGCGTTTACTAACAAAGGGAAAGATTTTTGTCATTTTTGTTGTTGTTTTTTTTTTTAACGCGTAATGGCGGCGATCTGCGATTTTTTTTTTTTTTTTTTTTTTTTTTTTTTTTTGCGGTACTGCGACATTGGGGCGGACAGATCGGACCCTTGACTGACATTTGTGACACTTTTGGGGTTACCAGTGACATTTCTACAGTAATCAGTGCTATACATATGCACTGTTACTGTAAAAATACACTGGTTGTGAAGGGGTTAACTTTATTTGGGAGGGAGGGGCTGTGTGTATCCCTAGGGGCGTGCTTTCTACTGTGATTGGCTGTGGCTTGAGCTGTAAGGACACTGATCAACGGATCTACATACTAGATCCGTTTGATCAGTGTCTTTACAGCGAGGAGAATGACAGGTGGCTTGTTTACACAAGCTGCCTGACATTCTCCCTCTCCCCCGCCGATCGCCGAGTGACCGGCGGACATCGGGTCCGCTGGTCACACGCGTGGGGGGGGTCCGTGACCACGCCTCCGGGGGCGCGCGCTCGCTCCCTAGACCCTCACAAGCTAGTGACGTAGCCCTACGTCACTTTGCCTGTGAGGGGCTGACTGCCGACGTAGATCGGCGTTAGGCAGTCGGCAAGTGGTTAATTTTCTCATGAATTAGGGTGTACAATGCATCCTTACTGATGAGAGAACACTGAGCAGGAACCTATGATCAGCTCCTCCCACCCTGTATTCTCCCACTGGCTACACAGGAACAGTGTCCCTGGGAGGATGTTACTAGCTTTCAGTAACCACACCCACTTGCTGCTCTTGGACTTGGCAGGAAGCGGAATTGAAGTCGATCGCTTGCAGGCCTTCGCTCCGCGCTGGGTTCGCCCGCGACATTGTCCCACTGGACAGGGACTGGCCCCGCGAGTTAAACGTCTCGCCAGGACGCATACAACAGGGTCTAGGCTTATGTCGTAACGTTCTTAATTAGCCGACAGCCCCCTCCACTCCGGTGGCGTGGGGTCATGTCAGGAGATTGTGCCCGCCTCTGTTCTCGGTATGGTCAGTAAATGTTCCCCCCCCCTTTCCTGGCGGATTGTGGGGTGGACGCGGGCCCCCTCCCTGGGACCGTCAGACCCTCACACTCCTGGGTTTCCCTCTGTCCTGTTGTGACTCACGTGGGGGACTGTTTGGGTCTACCTGAGGCTGGGGCCTAGTGTGCAGGCCGCATGGGGGGGGGCGGGGGGTGCGGCGCTCGGGTTGATCGTGCGAGGGGGGCCTCGGTCGGTTCCTGCAGGGCTGGATGGTGTAGGAGAGCTGGCAGGGGGTCTCCCTGTGGGGTCCTGTTGCGTGCTGGCTGCAATTTTGTTGTAGCCTTGTCTGCTTCTATGGCGGCGGTCATCGTGGTACACCCATTTTCGGCCATTTTGCTGTAAATTTTTTTTGCTGTTAAGGCCGATGGGAGTGCCTGGAGGTGTTCTTTTGCTGGAGGGGCCCCTCCCTTCATCCCAGGCAGCTTCCTGGCTCACTCCTTTCTCTGAGCCACCGCTGGGACCCTCCTAATGGGGGGGTTAAATCCGATTGCTATCTGGGGACAGTGAGTTACTGAAGGTAGTCTCTCTCTTTGGGGGGTTAATTATCTTGTGCCTGACCTCCAGGGGGGGGAGGGGGTGTAGCTTCTTTTTCTTTAAAATAAAATATCCTTTATGTAATTTTTTTGCAATTTTGCTGGCGGATTCCTCAGATTCCATAGTTATAGTTACATAGTTGTTGAGGTTGAATAAAGTCCATCCAGTTCAACCTGTGTAGGTGTGTGTGGCCATAATCATCTCTCATACCCCTTAATGTTTTGATCCTTGAGATGTATGCGGCTGAATAGCTTTTTTTCATGCTGAGATCACCATTGAGGTATTCGTAAATTGCTATCATGTCCCCTCTCAGTTGTCTCTTTTCCTGCACGCCATGTGTCTCCACCAGACCCACCAAAGGAGGCTGCAGGGCCTTCCGGATCTCCACTGTCCATCAATGCATTTTCAGCGGTTCGGGAAGCATTTGGGCGCCGGGTGGAGGTAGGAGGTGCGCTGAAACGTTTCTCCACCTACCCCTGCCTTATCTGATGCCTCAGATTCTGAGTCTGACTCAGCCGTCACAGATGTGGGTCTCCCTGCCGGGTCTAGTACCTCGCGCCCAGTCTCCTCGGATAATGTGGTTGACCCTTCTACCTCCCTTGCCGCGCATGGTATAGGCGCTGGTGGATGCACTGGTTGTTTCGGTGCGTGACACCCTGCAATTTGGAGGACGCAGCGGCGGCTGCGCCTAGGGCGCAGGTGGCATCTTGCACTCACATGCCATCCGGAGCAGCTTATTTTGCTGGCATGCTCATGTATGATGGGACCATCTGAGACGTTCCCCTGGGGTGTCTAAGCGGCTGCTAGACGTTACCCTTTTGAGGAGTCTCTGGTACAGTGGACTCTTCCACCTATGGTGGATGTACGGTCTCTAGGCTGAATAGGACTACCGTTGTTCTGGTGGAGGAATCCCTGTCCTTTAAGGACTTGGGGGATAGGATGGCGCGGGCTGTGGCTCGCGATCTGTACTCCCTGGAGGGGTCTGCACTGGGAACAGTGTCCTTGATTGCCCTTGCCACGCAGACTCTGCCTGATGGGTGGAGTTCCAACGCCGTGACTTTGAGGGGCAAGTCCCTCCTGCCTTGGAGGAGCTGTTGGACCAGCTGGTGCAGGCGAGCAATTTGTTTGCAAAACCGCGCTGGACGCGGCTCCTTTTTATCGGGTCACCTGTCGGTTTCAGCGGTGGTTATCCGGCGTATACTTGGCTGAAGTGTTGGTCTGCAGATCAAACTTCTAAGAAGGCCTTAACGGATCTCCCCTTTCAGGGGGATCACCTGTTTGGCGCTGCCCTGCTTTTCGGCTCACAACAGTTTCTTCGTCCCTCGGGGACAGTTGATGTGGCGAAGTCCTTCAAGACTTCCTTGGGTGGTTCCGAACGACCCTAGTCTGGCAAACAAGAGATCGGTAATTTCCAGACTTGTGGACAAGGCTTACTCAGCCTGACGGTGCGTCCTCACCCATCTGTGGCGTGGGGGGGGGGTCGTCCTTGCCGGTTCTCGGACCTACGGCTGGCACGGATCCCAGGCAACTGGGTTCGGGAGGTCATGCGGTCCAGTTGCAAGATCGAGTTTCGATCCGTTTTTTCAAGTGAGGTTTTTCTCTTCCAATGTACGGCTGTCCCCGGATTGCTTGCAGGCGCTCTGTGGGGCAGTTCAGGCTCTGGTTCAACAAGCTGGACCCTCTGGCCCTTTCATGGTTCCGTGCGGATCAAAACTTCCTGGCGCTATCGGTTCGCACGATGGTGGCTTCCTTACATCAGGGGGATTCCTGGCCTATATAGACATCAAGATGCCTACCTTCACATTCAGTTGTGTTCAGGACACCAAAAGGTTCTCTGTTTTTGCCGTTGGGAATGATCTCTATTGGTTTGTGGCGTTACCCCTTGGTATCGCTTCTGCTACTCGGGTCTTCACAAAGGTGTTGGCTCCGGTCATGGCGCTGTTGCGGCAGCGGGCGTATCAGTCCGGGTTTCCTGGCCGATCCGCTTCTCCATGTGCAGTCCCCCTACGGTGCTGACAAACGAGTTTGAAAGTCATCATGAGATGAGAACTCGGGAGGAGACCAGGTGGGTTCTGAACCTTCAGAAGTTATCCCTGGTCCCTTCCGTGAGTGGACTCGTCCTCAGTCAGGGGGTTTCTCCCTCCGGGGAAAAAATTCTTGGAACTTCAGACTGCGGTTCCAACTGTTCCTGTCCAGCACATGGGTCGTCCCTTCGGACCTGCATGTAAGTGCTGGGACTGATGGTTTGCATCTTTCGAGACGGTCCTTTTCGCTCAATCGCTCTCATGGATCCCCCAGAAGCCATTCCTTCTTGAATGGGACTAGAATCCAACTCTCTAGACTTTCTGATCCAGCTGAGCCGGGTGACCAGGGAGTCTTGCTCTGGAATCCTTCCTCCCCTTTTTAATGGACGATTGTCACCGTGGTTACATGGCTGTCCAGGTGGGGAGGAGTCCTCAGTAGGTTTTCTGCTTCGGGAGTATGGTCCCTGGAGGATCCAGGTTACCCATCATTGTCCTGGAGCTGAGAGGGATCCGGTTTTGCCTAGTTCACTGGATCGGGCACCTACAGCTGTCCAGTGCACATTCAATTGACTACGCCACGATCGTGGCTTATGTCATCACCAAGGGTGTCCTTGCGGCCTTGGAAGTGACAGGCATTCTTTGTTGGACGAAGCGCCTTGTTCCAGCTCTCTCCGCTGTTCCCTTTCCAGGTGTTAAATATTGGCAGGCGGATTGCCTCGGTCTAAAGGCCTTGGATGCAGGGGAATGGTCCCATGCATCCGGAGGTGTTATAGCAGTTGTACCTTCGTTGGGGCAATCAAGACTTGGACCTGTTGGCATCACATCTACTGGATAGTGCAGAGGTTTGTGGCCCGCTCCCGGGACCCTCTGGTGGCACTATGGGTTCTGTCATAGGCAGAACATTCGGAAAGTTCAACATGAACGATGCTATGAGAAGTTTAGCATGGTTGCCTGCGCAAGGCTGACGTTGGCGTGGTCGTGTGAGAGTGCCAAGGTTATTATCAGCTGCTGTCTGCCTTTCCTCCTCTCAAGTTGCAGCCAATAATTCTTCGCAGGATCGAGGCGGAAGGGATCCTGGTCTCGTGGCGCCGAGCTGGTACACTGTCCTGGTCAGGTTAGCCCCAGACGCTTCATAGGAGGCTTCCTCTAAGGGAGGATTTATTGTTTCCAGGGCTAATCTTCCATCCGGCGTTAGGGTCGCTGACTTTGCCGGCTTGGCTTTTGAAAGCCAGGTGCTGAAGGACAGGGGATTGTGTGCTTCAATGATTCCCACCCTGCTTAAAGCGTGGGAAGGGACTTCTAAGATTTTTTTTATTAATACGAGAAAGTTGTATATTGCGTGGTGTGAGTCTCTTTGGGTTCCCCCTCGCTCTTACTCAGTGGTCCGGATCTTGGCTTCCTTTAATGGGGAGTTGCTCATAAATTAGCCTTGAGTACTGTCGAGGGTAAAGTTTCGGCTTTTGCAATTTTCTTCCAAAGGCCGTGACCCCCCGTTCCCTGGTGTGTAACTTCTTCCAGGGAGTGCGACACTTGGTACTTCTAGTGTGACCTCCGTCACCAACTGGGGCCCTTGATGGTGCAGTCGGTTCTTTCAGAACCTCCATTTGCAAGTATTCAAGGGTATCCCCTGCCTACCTTATTACAGAAGGTGGCCTTCTTGGTTGCTGTCACCCTGCACAGGGTGTCAGCACTGGCGACATTGTCCTGTCCCCCCTTTATGTTGGTTCATGGAGACAAGTGGTACTTCATCCGGATCCGTCCTTCCCTCCTAGGGTGTTTTCTAGTGGTCACTTGAACGAGGACATTGTATTACCATCTTGTGTCCTAAGCCCTTACATCCTGCAGAATGTGCATTGCATTCTTTGAATAGAGTTGGGGCATTCAAGGGGTACTTGGCGACTACTGAGTCTTTTCGTAAGTCAGGCTCAAAGTCTGTACTTACAGATGGCCCATGAACGTGACTGCCTGCGTCTGCTGCGACTGTTTCCAGATGGCTTAGACAGACGATGGTGTAGGCTTATTCAATCAAGGGTCAGCTCCTGCCTTTCCCTGTTTCGGCGCATTCTACTCGAGTGCCTAGTGCTTCCTTGGCTCTTTCGCCATACTGGCATCCGTGCTCCGGGTTGTAAGTCAGCTACCTGGTAGTCTGTTCACACCTTTACCAAGATGCCTCTTTTGGCCCAAAGTTTTTTGCTGGCTGCTGTCTGGAGGGCTTTTGGTCTTCCTTGAGTGTGTTTACTGTTTGTTTCAGGTGGGCCTCATCTTTTGTTCTGCGAGTCCTATTTTGTCTGGTTGGCTATGTTTGGCCTTGGGGACTTGTTCTTTTCTGCTGTTCCCACACCTCATTTTATGGCATGGTTTTGGGACGTCCCTTCTGATATGGATCAGAGAACTGCGTCCGTCAATGAACGATAGAGAAAACTGGATTTTTGACTTAACGTAAAATTCTTTTCTCTTAATTGACGGATGCAGTACCCCTCCCTCTATTATGAGTTGGGTTGGTGTTACTTTCTGACACTGCTTTGATACAAAACTGACATCCTATGCAGGAAGAGAGAGGGTGTACCCTCCGGGACTGCCCATAGGCGTAGCCAGAACTTCTTTCTGCCTAGTGTCCTACACCTGTAGGGGGCAGTATAACCCTACTGATATGGATCAGAGAGAACTGCGTCCGTCAATGAACTTAAGAGAAAAGGATTTTACGGTAAGTCAAAAATCCAGTTTTTTTTTTTTTTTTTACATTTTGACACATGAGGCTGAACTCTGCTTACATTATTAATTCCAGGGGAGAATTTAGGGTATTTGGCTGTATTTCCAATTTAACCACTTTCAGACCGCAGGATTTGCTGCTCAATGACCCCCAAAATTCATTCTGCTGCTTCTCCTGAGTACTGGGATACCACATGTGAGACTTTTTGGGAGCCTAGCTGTGTACGGGATCCCTTCAGGTTTTCGAATGGCGTAAACTGTGCATTTTTCTTCCGCACTACCTGTCACAGTTTGAGAGGCCCTGAAATTTCAAGATGGCACAAACCCCCCCTCCCCCCCCAAATGACTCCATTTTGAAAAGTAGACACTCCAAAGTATTTGCTGAGGGACATGGTGAGTCCATGGAATATTTTATATTTTGCCACAAGTTCCTGGAAAAGTATTATATTTTTTGTTTTTTTACACAAAGTGGTCACTAAATGATATATTGCTCACACATGCCATGGGTACATGTGAAATGACACCTCAAAATACATTCTGCTGCTTCTCCTGAGTATGGGAATACCCCATGTGTGAGACTTTTTGGCAGTCTAGCCGCGTACAGGACCCCGAAAATCAATCCCCACCTTCAGGCTTTCTTTCCAAGGGTGTAAATTGTTGATTTTCACTCCTCACTACCTATCAGTTTCGGAGGCCATGAAATGCCAAGACAGCACAATCCCCCCCCCCCCCCAAATGACCCCTTTTTGGAAAGTAGACACCCTAAGCCAGGGCTCGACAAACCCCGGGCGCCAGGTCGCATTGGCGACTAGAATTAGTGACCTGGTGCACTGCAGGAGGTGTCCTGTCCCTTTTGCGCCCCCCACCCCCTCCCCGAGTGCGCGGACTACCACACCATCCGATAATTGAGGCAGCGGATTTTCGGCCTTCTTCAGTGAGAGACGCTTCCAATGGGGAACTGGCACCTTATTGTGGTGGCTGGGAGTTTGACAAGCAGTGACTAATGGCTCTGTTTCCCCTGCCTGTTCTCAATGCCTGCCCATTGTCCTTCCCAAGAGGAGATGAGACGGAAGTTTTTGCAGGCTTCATCTCCCTGTCCACTTACCTTTGCTTAAAGGTAAGTGGACAGGGAATGTGGTTGTTATTATTTTTCTTTTTTTTCTAATTATTTAAAAAAAAATATATATATTTTTCATCATCTCCCTGCTATGCCACAGTCACACAGCCGAAGGCCCCTTTCACACGGGCTGTCTGATCAGGTCCGCCTGTCAGTTTTTCAGGCAGACGTGATCGGAACCTTCAGTCTCCTCTATGGAGCGGTAATCTGCCACCATCTTATCCTGTCCGCCAAAAACAGATGGACGGTGGTTCTATTTTCTATCCATCCCATGGACCGAATCAGATGGCATCAGATGGAAACAGACAGACGGTCTGTTTCCATCCGATTGCCCTATAGAGAGCGGGGTTCTAGTCGTCTTTATGTGTAAATTTAGTATCAGTTATTTTTTTTTAAATAAAGCTTGGTTGTTAGTAAAAAAAAAAAAAAACTGGCTCCTAACTTTTTTAGCTGGCTCCTAGATTTCAGGCACATTTGTCAAGCCCTGCCCTAAGCAATTTGCAGAGAGGCATGTTGAGTGTTTTGCAGATCTCACTTTTTGTCACAAAATTTTGAAAATTGAAAAAAGAGGAAAAAAATGTATTTATTTTTTTTTTTTCTTCATTTTCCAAAATAAATGAGAGCTGCAAAATACTCACGATGCATCTTAGCAAATACCCTTGGGTGTCTACTTTTAGAAAAGTGGTCATTTGGGGGGGGGGGGGGGGGGCGTTTGTGCTATGTTGGCATTTCATGGCCTTCAGAACTGTGATAGGTAGTGTGGAAGTAAAATAAGCAATTTACGCCCTTAGCCTGAAGCCGGTGATTGGTTTTCGGGGTCCTGTACGAGGCTAGACTGCCAAAAAGTCTCACACATGGGGTATCCCTGTACTCAGGAGAAGCAGCAGAATGTATGTTGGGGTGTCATTTCACATATACCCATGGCATGTATGAGCAATATATCATTTAGTGACAACTTTGTGTAAAAAAATAATAATAATAATTTTCTTGAAACTTGTGGCAAAATATAAAATACTCCATGGACTCAATATTCCTCTCAGCAAATAGCTTTGGGGGGGGGGGTCTGCTAGGATCGCTTTTATATGTAAACCTACCGCTGGCTGTTAAAAATGATACCAAGATGATGCCTAAATCTGCAGGCATCATCCTGGTATAACCACTCAAAGTCCAGCAGCGTACCAGTACATTGCTGGTCCTTTTTTGGCATATATTGTAGGTTTTTTTTTTTTTTTTTTTTTTCATGCAGCCTGTGGGCTGAACGAAAAAAGAGAAATCTCTGCAAGAAAATTGTGTAGTACACCCACCATTAGCCACCCAAAACATCCTAACCCACTTTCTAATGATGGGTATACATGACAAATTCCATGTATACCTAATTGTTTTTTTAACTGCGGTGGTGAAATCGCCTCCTACAGCGCTGCCATCAGAGATTTCCATATATGCTGAGCGCAAACGCTGTTTGTGTCAGAATATATAAAATCAGTGTGGCAGCTGATAACCAGTTTGCCTTGCAGGTACACTTAACAATAGAATAGAAAGAAAAGATTTACATTGGTACCTGACAAGTAAAAAATGGTTACCAATGAAAAACAGTAACAAAGTACAGTAAAGGTAAAGTAGGAAGAGTAGAAGAGCAGAGTAAGAACAGGAAAATAACTCAACGACAACTATTTTTGGCTTTTTTTATTTTTTTATTTTTATATTTTTTTGTAATTTTTTTTTTTTTTACTTTTTTTTTTTCTTCAACTCAACTGCAACATTCCAGGTTAGGGTCTCTCAAAATGACGATAGCCATAGAACTTCTTTCGAGACCCTGTGTTAGTGTGCCCTACACTGTTTCGTGCTGCACCCTACACTAATGCTCCACTAGTGTGTGGTAGTGACGGAAACAGTCCCCGATGCAGAGACCAGGTTGTTCAGGACAGTCGGGACAATAATAACGGGTGTCACGCCTAAATACGCGCCTGCTATAGATACGACATCTGCTTTGGGGGTTTCTTTTGGTAGGGGTACACGGGAGGACTTGTGGAAAGTGCCTCTCATGCAGCCGGCTCACTGCATATGGTAGGGGAAGTTGGGTAAGAGCACCTCCTGGATACAGGTGGGCTCCGATGATCTCTTCCTGGAATTATAGGAAGGCTCCAGTTCATCCTGATGCTTTGTATAGCACAAAAGCGTTCAGCATAGCCAATTGGAATAAATAAACAGACACTTTTTTTTGTACCAGCGTCTGGATTTATGGGCAACTAAGTACGGCGCCAAAAGCTGGTCGTTAAGGTCCACCTCTCCCGTATTAAGGTTATAGTCGTGGACACAGAGGGGCTTCTCCAAAACACCAGTTGCCGTAGGAATTTGGACCGTCGTGTCTGCGCGAAGGGAGGACAGAACGAAAACATTCCATGTATCCATCCACTTCACTGCAAGCAATTCATCTGTTTTCAAGCAGGCTCGACTAAGACGGGACTCTACAAGCCGTTGGGGGAAGCCCCGGCGATTAGGTCGCACGGTGCCACATGCGTCAATTTGTAATTCGAGCAGGTGACTAAATAGTGGCACGCTTGAATAAAAATTGTCCACGTAAAAATGGTACCCCTTTCCGAATAAGTGTTGACACTAAGTCCTAAACTATCTTGCAGCTGTTCCCTATGTAGTCTGGGCAATTGGGGGGGCTCCACAATGCTATCTTTTCCCTCGTATACACGGAAACTGTTTAGCCTGTGGCCCTGTCACACAGCTTATACAGCTTGACCCCGTATCTGGCACGCTTGCTGGGGAGATACTGCTTGATAGCAAGGCGGCCAGTAAACTTAATTAGGGACTCATCAACGCAGACAACTTGTTAGGGGGTAAACAAGGCTGCAAACCGCTGATTGAAGTGGTTTACGACAGGCCGAATTTTGTGGAGCCGGTCATATTCAGGGTCTCCTCGAGGACAGCAGTTCATTGTCGTTGAAGTGCATGAACAGCAGAATTTGCTTGTATCTCGCCCTAGACATGGAAGCGGAGAACATGCGCATATGGTGAATTGGGTTAGTGGACCGATATAACCACAACTCACTCCTTTTGGTTATGCCCATGTTAATGGAAAGGACCAGAAAGGTCTTAAACTCGGAAACCGTTATTGGTTTCCAGCCAAATTGTTTTGCGAGGGACGAATTTGGGTTGGCGGCGATGAATTGACCAGCATATAAATTGCTTTGGTCCACAATAGATCTGAAAAGATCTTCCGTGAAAAACAGCTCAAAAAATGAAGGGGAGTAAAATTGGCCGTTTCCACGTGGATTCTGGGTTGGGCAGTGAATGGGGGAAGTACGGGCACTGTAGAATCAGTAGGCTGCTGTTTTGCGTGCGTTTCTAGCAACGTTACTTTGCGGTACAACCAAGGAAAAGAAGTTTGCAGCCATGGAGTCCCGTTTGCTTTCGCACATGGCACAGAGAAGTCAGTCCTCGCTTCATGGATGTTTCGTTTGAGACTGCCTTCTTGCAGCTTTGAGCAGTCATTTAGACTTGTGATTAAGGAATATACCATCCCCCCAAACCAACACCATTTGTCCTGAGGACAAAAGGGCTGTTTATCCATTGTACAGTGACTTTGAAGGGGGGGGGGGGGTTAGGCTCGGCCAAACTTCCTTCCAAATTTTTACAAAAGAGAGGTTTCTCTAGCGCTCATTGACAGACGTAGTCCTCGGTGATACACCACCTTCGGGTTATGTTGCCTACACAGGAGCAGGACTAGACAGGAAATTAAAAAGCTCTGGCCACACCCTAGGGGCAGTCCCAGAGGGTATATCCTCTCTCTCTCTCTGCCTCAGCAAATCAGTTATTTTCTGTCTAGTTAGGAGTAAGGACCTAGATACCTTGCTGGGATCTTAGGTCCTGGCAAGATTTTTTTCTTAAAGGATTTTTTAGACAGCTTTTTTTCTCCAGTGTTCCTGTGAGATCTTCAAGCAAGAAAGCTGAACTGGGCGACGGGCTGGATGTTGAGATCCGGTGGTCACCCCAGTTCAGCCTACGAGCGCGTGCAGGCCATAGCTCCGCGCTGGGTCGGCCGCGACAAAGTCCCATTAAAGGACTGACCCCGCGAGTTAAACGTCTCGCTGAAACGCCAAAGACCATGAGTCACGGCGTCCATATCGGTCGACAGCCCTCCCGCCCCGGTGGAGAGGGGTACTGTCAGGAGTTGGTGCCCGCCTGGTTCCGGTATGGTGAGTAGTATGTTCCCCCTTTTCCCCTGACGGGTCTTGTGGTGAACGCGGGCCCCTCTCTGTATGGTAAGATAGTCCCTCTCTATCCTATAAATGACACAGATCCTCCTACTTTGAGTGTGATTTTATGTGCAAAAAGCCAGGAGGCTTGGTTTGGGAGCTAACAATCTAATTGTATACATGTTAAAAAGATTATAATCTGTGGCATTCTGGGAATCTTACGGTGATAAGAATAAGCTACCTACCAGTCAGAAGCCACGGACATGTAGACTGCCTTCCTAATCAGATCTCCAGCTATTAGCAGGCCTCCCGAATGGCCATGCGGTCCGCCAGGGCCGGTACCGCCAACCACGCCAAATCCCCATGCAGAGAGATTGTTGTGTGCCCTGCAGCACACCGCTATTCAGTACAGGCCGCCGCCATTTTTTTTGCTGGATCGCACGAGCCGCCATTTTGGCGTAGCCTCGTGTCTCCAGCATGGGGGCGGCCATGTTTGAGGTGATCCAAACACCTCGTGGAGCTAGGGGAGGCGCCGGAAGGCGTGCAGAGGGGCGGTGCCGCCTCCTTTCTTCCTGGGCAGCCAGCCAAAAGACTTCCTGTTTGTCAAGACAGCGCTGTAACCTGTTGCAGTTAAACTCTGAGCATCAAGTGGTGAGCCTGGGGGTCTATCTCTCTCTCTCTCTCGATCGATAGGGATCCCTAGCAGGTAACACTAAGGGGCTTTTTGTGGCGCTGGGGGTCTGAAAAAAAAAAAAAAAAAAAAGTTTTTTATTTTTGAATTATATTATCCAGGAAGTGACTGGAATTATCATGGACCCTGCCACACATATTCCCCCACCTGTTTCCCTCGAGGGGGCCACGGGACCCGCCGGTGCACAGAGTGTAGAGTCATTTACAGCAATTTTGGAGTCTATGGTGGCTCGGGTGGAGGCGGCCTGTCAGGGACGGGGGTCAAGGAAGCGACCCCCGCCTACCCCTATACTATCTGACACCTCTGACTCTGATTCAGAGATGGTCACTGCAGTTGCAGGTTCCTCTGCAAAGGCTGTTATCCCAGGTAAAGCCCCCTCAGACAGTGAGGAGGACGCTTCTTCTCCTGCTATAATTCAGGAAGAAGCATTGGTGGACGCACTAGTTGTGGCAGTGCAGGAAACCTTAAAACTTGAGGCTTTACCGGCAGAGGCAACTGAAACAGAGATTCCTTTTGGTACTAATAAGCCCATCAAAACGGTGAAGGTTTTTCCTGTACCCAAATGTTTCGGTAATCAGATTAAAGGAGAATGGGAGCATTCTAAACGTACCTTTACTATTTCCAAGCGTATTGCTAGACGCTATCCGTTTGAGGAATCCATCATTAAGAAATGGACGGTACCACCAGTGGTGGATCCACCTATTTCCAGGCTGAATAAAGCCACGGTTATCCCAGTGGAGGACACTTCGTCCTTTAAGGATCCGGTGGATCGAAAGATGGAAGCAGAGTCCCGCACCATCTTTTCTCTGATAGGGTCAGCATTTAGACCAGTAATTGTTATTGGTCTAGTTTCCCAGACACTTACGGAATGGGCGAAAATGGTACGCCAAGACCTTAGGGGAAAAGATATTCCCCAGGAGACATCTGATTTGATGGAACAGATTATACAAGGACTACAGTTTATCTGTGACGCAGCCTTGGACACTACTCCCTTATTAGGGCATGCATCTATGTCAGCGGTGATCCTCAGACGTGTGCTGTGGTTAAAATGCTGGTCAGCTGACCTAGGTTCCAAAAAGACCTTGACAAATCTCCCTTTTCAGGGGAATCGTCTATTTGGGGCCAACCTAGATGAAATCATCAAGGATGCCACTGGGGGCAAGAGCACTTTTTTGCCACAGGCTGCTAAAGCTAAGGGACCTCGCAACAAGCGAGGACCTTTCTTTACCGCCCATAAAGGGCGCCCGGCTGGTACTAGCGGGAAAGGCAAGACTCCTCCAGGAGGGTTCAAGAAGGGCTGGTCGGACAAGTAGAGGACCAACCCAGCCAAACCCGAAGCAAAGGAGTACACAGCCTGAAGGTGCGCCCCCACCCGGTTTCAGGGTGGGGGGACGTTTTCACCGGTATTCAGGACATTAGATCGAGCTTCAACCCCTACTACCGGTGCGATTCTTCCCTTCCAACATTTAAGTACTACAGGAAGCGGTAGTTACCGTTCCCTGAATAGATCTTTTCCTTTACCTTTTCCTAAGATTAGTCCTTATAACTCACAGGAATCGGATCTGGTTGACCAGATAGGCCAAGTAGCCTCTAGTCGGGTGACTTCGGTCCCTGAGGTTCAACCAGAAAAGATCACCCTTCCTGATATCAATCCGGTATCTGATAAATGTGTGGGAACAGAAAACGACCAGACTTTCTCGGATGGTCGGGGCCAGATACCTCTAGGGACGCCTGGTTCAGATTCTATCAGCGCCAGTGGTCCTAGAAATTCTAGGCTGGCCTCCTCAAGCCGGCCTGGCCGACTTGGACATGCTAGTCGCAGACGTTCCGTGGGAACTTCGTCTCAGGGAGTGTCTGTGGTCTCAAGGACCAATTTACCATCATGCTTTACAGTCGCTGGGTTTAATGGCCTGGCCATTGAGACCCAAGTACTGAAGGACAGAGGTTTGTCTACTTCAGTCATTCCTACCCTTATTAAGCAAGGAAAGCGACTTCCAGCAAGGTCTATTATCACACATGGAAGACTTATATTGCGTGGTGCGAATCTTTAGGATTTCCTCCACGTACCTATTCGGTGACTCGAATATTGGCCTTTTTGCAACAAGGGGTTGAGCAGAAGCTAGCCTTGAGCACCATCAAGGGTCAAGTTTCAGCATTAGCAATCTTCTTTCAGAAACCTTTAGCTACCAAGTCCTTGGTGCGGAATTTCATCCAGGGGGTGCGGCACCTGGCTCCTCCAGTCCGCGCGCCCTTACCGCCCTGGGATCTTAATTTGGTTTTGTCGGTTCTACAGAAACCTCCCTTTGAAAACATCAGGGAAATTCCCTTGCTTACTTTATCCCAGAAGGTGGCCTTCTTGGTGGCTATTACTTCTGCTCGCAGGGTGTCAGAACTGGCTGCATTATCATGCCAGTCCCCATACCTAGTGATTCATAGGGATAAGGTAGTACTTCATCCTAAGCCATCTTTTCTTCCTAAGGTGGTTTCAGATTTTCATCTGAATGAAGATATTGTACTACCTTCCTTGTGTCCTCAGCCCAAGCATCATCGGGAACATGCGTTGCATTCCTTAGATGTGGTTCGGGCAATCAGGGTATACCTGAAAGCTACGGAATCATTCCGTTAGACGGATTCACTTTTTGTGATCACGGATGGCCCCAGAAAGGGTTTGCCTGCATCTGCCGCGACCATTGCCAAATGGATTAGACAAACGGTGGTACAGGCTTATTCTATTAAGGGTCAGAGTCCTCCGTTCCCTGTTAGGGCGCACTCCACTCGGGCGCTCAGTACTTCCTGGGCCTTTCGCCATCAGGCGTCAGTGGTCCAGGTATGTAAGGCGGCCACCTGGTCGTCGGTACATACCTTTACAAAATTCTATAAAATTGATGTGACGGCATCGGCGGATGCCTCATTTGGCCGCAAGGTTTTGCAGGCCGCAATTTGAGGAGACCGGTGGTCTACCTCGAGGGTTTTTTTCTGTTTGAAAAAAAAAAAAAAATTTTTCTCTTTTTTGTTGAGTCTCATCATTAAGGATGAGCATTGTAAACTTCTAGTTGGCACCGGTTGGGCCTTCTAGATTGGGATTTGATTTCCATTTTCCCACCCCTCATTTGTGATACTGCTCTGGGACGTCCCGAAGGTGGTGTATCACCGAGGACTACGTCTGTCAATGAGCGCTAGAGAAAAATGGATTTTTGTAAAATCTTACCGTAAAATCCTTTTCTCTTAGCTCATTGACAGACGTAGTCCCCGCCCCTCTGTTTTTGAGTTGGGTTGGGTTAAAATCTCTAAAGACTGCTTTTTCACATAACTGATTTGCTGAGGCAGAGAGAGAGAGGATATACCCTCTGGGACTGCCCCTAGGGTGTGGCCAGAGCTTTTTAATTTCCTGTCTAGTCCTGCTCCTGTGGAGGCAACATAACCCGAAGGTGGTGTATCACCGAGGACTACGTCTGTCAATGAGCTAAGAGAAAAGGATTTTACGGTAAGATTTTACAAAAATCCATTTATCATTTAGTGAGCCACTGTTAAATATGCAATTTCCACAACACTCCACCCCTTGGCTCACAAATGACATAATGCCTCCAACTTTACATAAAGACATCTAATAATTCTCCCACTCCCTGGTTTATCTTAAATAAAACACAATGGGGGAACTAACTAAAATACAACCCCCTCCTATAACTATGAAGGTATTTCAGTCTTTGGCTAAGAGTTCATTAGAAAAGTCCAATCTAACGTTCTTTAGAAAACAAGTCCAGGCTTGTAATACATCAAAAGGCCTTGCTCTCCATAGCTCTTGCGGTCTTCCATCATTCTGTTCATCATGTAACCACTTTCTCTGGTCTTTCTATGGATCAAATCGGAGACAGCCTGTGGAGTGGAAAACAAAGCGGATTATCCGTTCCTTCTAATAATACATATACAGTAGATCCCGGCCCTTCAGCTACAATCTCTCCTCTAACTGACTTCTTGCCTGGATCTCTGACCAACACTTTTCCACCTGCCTGTATCCACTTCTGACCCTCCCAAAGAACATCAATAGGGAGGAGAGGAAATATACTGATATTTCCTAGAAGATCACTGCTGTTTATTTTGGAAGGTTTGATATTATAGAGCCTCACCTTCCACTCTTGCTGGGAAGTATCCACTAACCAATCAGAGTCCCAGCCACTGTCCTGAAGCTCATCTGCCAATGCAAATATAACTTCAAACCTTCCTGCCAGATTCCCTCTCATTCCTAGATAGGCTTCACCTTCAGATACTTCACTCTTGGTTTCTATGTCATGGGAAGTAGTAACTTGGTACCTGTTAAACCCTGTTCTTTCAGGAACCTTGTGTAAATACTGAACTCTGCACTCTAGCTGTGGAATCTGCACCCCAGCCCCAACCATCCTTTCATATGGTGTGCTTTTGGCTAGTGGCCTAGAATTTAACATGACTGCCTGTGTTAGTACCCGATCCCACCCCCTTAGTGTACGTGTGGGTGTAAGTTTCCGTATCTGGTCCTTCAATAGCCCATTGGTCCTTCAATAGCCCATTGTATCTTTCAATCAAACCAGCTGCCTGTGGATGGTATGGGATGTTGCACAACCAGTACACTCCAGAATCTTTGGCCCATTGCTGTACTGTTGATCCGGTGAAGTGTGAGCCATTATCACTTTGGACTTGTTTGGGACAGCCATACGCAACAACAATTTTCTGTAGCAGTTGAAGTGTTGCGGCTTGATCTGCACGTTTGCAAGGATGAACTAACAAAAGTCCTGAATTGGTGTCCACCGCAGTGCAACAATACCTCAGTCCATTGTTTCCCCGGGGCAGGGGACTGATGAAGTCAATCTGCCAAATCTCTGCAGGCCTCTCTCCCCTCTTAATCGACCCGGTGGAGTACTTTTGCAATGGCCATTGTCGCACTTCTCCACACACTGTACAGTTGCCTATTACAGTCCTTATCATGTCCATTGATATGGGCAATCCTCTTTGCTGTGCCCATTCATATGTGGCTTTCTGCCCCAAATGTCCAGATTGCTTGTGGGCCCAGTTGGCCAAGTTCATCAAGACAGGATCAATTGGCACAACTGCATTCACCTTGGCAATTTCGTCTGCCACTCTGTTATAGTTCTCAAAGTCTGGGACCAGGGGCACATGTGCATCAACATACCCCACTTTTATGGTGCAGGAGTGAGCTTCCTTCCAGATGAAGTCCCAGACTTCCTTGCCTCCCCACACCACCTTTCCATGAATCAACCATTCATTGGACTTCCACGTGGGCATCCAAGTTGTCAGTCTTTTAAAGACCGCCCAGCTGTCAGTGTAGATAGTGACATGGGAAGAAAGATCCTCCTAAAGAGTCATCACTACAGCTTTCAACTCTGCATACTGACTGGACCCTCCAATTCCGGTCTCCTGCAGGACTGTGTCTATACTCGGGTTGTAGGCTGCTGCTGTCCATTTACGACCAGATGAGGTGACTATGGCTGAACCATCAGTGAACCATGCTGACTCCTTCATCTTATCTGACAGAGACTCAAAGGGTGGAGCCTCGTGAATGGGGGATGACTGCAGCACAGGAATTTCTTCTTCTGTATGGGTGCTGGTAAAAGTGACAAGCCCAGCCAACTGTTTTGAAATGTCTCTGACATCCCCAGCTGCAATACCCCCTCTTTCTTGAAGGGACCACTTCCATTTCATCAGTGTTTGGTTCTGGGCTACAGCTGCCCTAGTGGTTAGTCCATTATCTCTCACCCATCCTGCTATTGGCAATGCAGTATGGATGGTGACTGTGTCCTTTCCTGTAATGGTCTCTACATGTTGAAGTGCTGTGTAGGCCCCAGACAGGTACTTCTCTAGGGGCGTGTATCTCTTCTGTGCCCCTGTAAGTTGTTTGGACCAAAATCCAATGGGTATTGCTCTCAGTCCCTTCTTTTCATTTGGCTGCCACAGACTCCAAGATATTGTACCATCCTGCTCAACTACATCCAGCTGAAATGGTACTCCTTGTCTCACAGGTCCCAATCCTTGATGCTGCAAAATGGCTTCTTTAGCAGCCAGGAATGCGGTCCGCTGCTCTGAACCCCATGTGAACTCAGTCTTTTTTCTTGTGACATTGTATATAGGCCTCAGAATCAGTCCAAGATGTGGGATGAATGATCTCCAGAATCCCACAACTCCAATGAACTTCTGTGCCTCCTTTTTGGTAGTAGGTGGTAACAATGCCTGGATAGTTTGCACAACTGTCTCTGGAATTTTCCTCTGTGGCCCAGTCCACATCATTCCCAGGAATTTCACCTCTGTGGCAGGTCCTTGGACTTTGTCTCTGTTGATAGCCAACCCTCTGTTCTCCATGTGCTGTATCAGCAGGTGCAGTGCTTCCGTTACATCTTCCTTTGTTCCACATTCATGATGTCATCAATGTAGTGAAACACAGCGACTTTCAGATTTAGGGTGCTTAAATCTCGGGCAATCAGTCCATGACAAATCGTTGGAGAATGAAGGTATCCTTGAGGAAGGACAGTGAAAGTGTACTGGCGGCCATTCCACACAAAGGAAAACTGGTTCTGACACTCTGGGTCTATTGGAATCGAAAAGAAAGCATTAGCCAGGTCTATCACAGCATGATATTCTCCTGCCTCTTTAGCAATTTTCTCAATGATTGAGATCATATCCGGTACAGCTGACTTTAATGGAGGTGCCACTTTGTTTAGACCTCTGTAATCCACAGTCATTCTATATGTCCCATCAGGTTTCTTTACTGGGAACACCGGAGATGAGAATGGACTTACAGCAGGTCTAAGGATCCCTACTCCTTAACAGTTCATGAATAGTCTCCCTAATTTCTTTGTGGCCTCCAGGAAGTCTGTATTGCTTGAGACAGACTGGCTTCTCTGGTGGAGGAATAAAGACAGGGGTCCATTTTGCATGACCTCTGACCACAGCCTTCACCGCCCTGACCAGATACGTTTTATCAGGATACCCGAATGTGAATGTACCTTGTTCAGTCTGAATAGACTGACCTTGAAGTACATCCATCCCAAGAATATTTTCAGGTAACTGATAGCAAAACATTTGTCCAAAATCCTGGTCCCTTGCCAATAGCCAATTTCACCCGTGTCCTAACTGCTGGTGTGGTTTGCCTTCCCAAACCTTCTACATAAATCAATTCTCCTTTGTGATGGGAAGGATATCCTTGCAAAAGTGTAACTTCAGCTCCAGTATCCACTAAAGCCATGACATGTGCAGGAGGAGACGACTTCCCCCCACCATACAGTGACAGGTGCATATGGGCGTCGGTCTCCTGCTGTCACTGTTCTTATTGCTATTACAGGAGACCCACCTTCCCTTCATAAAGGATAAGGGACCTCCCAATCCCCTTTTTCTAATTCTCTCTAACTCCTCCCCAGGATAAAGGGATTTGGGTTTGGGTTCATGTTCAGTTTTGGTAATGGGTTTGGGACTAACAGGAGGGGTCTGTTCTGTTGTCTCTAAATCTAGGCTGATGTTATCTTCACTAGGAGTAGTGTTTCTAACCCTGATAGTTTTCCCCACTAAATGTTTCCACCGCTTCAAAATTTCTGCAGTAGAGATGCCATCTATCTCACTTTTAGGTACTCCTGCCTTTAATAGGTCCACCCACATTTGTTTCCTAGAGATAACTAGCCTGGTTTTCTCTTCACCTCCTGTCTTCTCTCCCACATTCCCTTTCTTCTCTTTAAAAGTCCTTTTCAGCCTGTTCTCTGCCTGTCTGACCTTATCTACTGCCCTGACAGGTTTTGTTTTATTCTCCTCTAGCTCCCCCAACTGGCTTAAAAGGGTTGTTGCTTCATGAATTTTGCTGTTTAAACCCAGGCCTCCCAGCAAAGACAATAAAGGAGCCCTGAGATTAAATGGTGCAGACTTCATTAGCTTAGAGCGCAGAGCAGACGTGAAGGGTTCCAAATCTGGACCCATCCATTCTGGAAATGTATTTAATACGGTTATACAACCCATCTCACGTAACCTGGAAATACCTTCTCCTAATGTTCTCCACGAGTAGGTATTTTCCAGGTCACTAGGATTAGTGTATACTCGAACTATACCATCTCTCACGAGGTCTAAGAGTGAACAATTCACAATAAACTCTCGGGCTTTTCGCATGGCCTGACGCAATTGTGGATCATGGGTTAACACTCCCAAAGCCACTGCTTCCTTGCCTGACAAAACAACACTGTCCGCCCCTTCATCCCACAAACGTAAGAGCCAACTCAATAGGGGTTCCCCGGACCTTTGTATTGTTTTGCCAGCTCATGGAGTTCAGTTTGTTTAAACTCCCTGACTTCTTCAAATTCAACATCTCTGGGGTTGCGATAATGCACCTCCCCATCTGCCATATCCTCTATCCTCTCTATCAGGTTGCCTTTTCCTATGCTTAGTAATGAGAGGTCTGGCACACTTTTTCTTTCCCATTGGATGATCATCATCAGAAACATCAAATTCTATCTCCTCATCCTCACTATCATTGGAGGAGACATCCTCACAATCCCAGTTTTGGGATCTGACAATGGCACGTACCCTGGCTTTACTAACAGGTTTACGTCCCTTTCTTTTCCTTAAGGCATTAATTGATTTGGTCATGAGGGCTGCACACCGCTCTTGCAAATCATCAGCCCTACTAGCAGTTGAACGCACACACTCTGAAGCAACTGCTAGCTGGTCTTTCAATAACTTAACTTCTGCCTCTGCCTTCTCCCTTCTCTGTGATTCTGTATAGAGAGCATGAAGAAAATACCAGCCCACTGTGGAAACTGTCCTCTTCTCTGCTTTACTTAAATCCAACCCCTTAAGGCTAAAATCTACAAAATGATCTGAGATTTTATCACCCGAAGTCTTATTCAAAGGAGAAGCATACTTTGCAAATTCTTTAGCAAGAGACTCCCACTCATTGTCTCTGGCCCAGATAAGTAAACTGCACATTTCCTTCTGGACACCAGAAACCTCTGCAGCCTTGCTTTTCCTAAACAGCTTACGCAGCATTTTTTACCTAGCACAAGCTACACAACACACCACAGAAAACAGGTCTGTTTCAGTTGAATCTATAGCGCAAATCGCGGACGAGCCCCAAATGTTACTTTGCAGTACAACCAAGGAAACTTAGACCTTTGTGGTGTATAAATGTGCTTTTACTATGCAAAAACAATCTGTACATACAAAACTATTACAATATTTAGGAGCATAATACAAGACTAGCAGATACAGATAAAGATAAAGCAAATATACTTAGCTAAAAGAAGTTTGCAGCCATGGAGTCCCGTTTGCTTTCGCACATGGCACAGAGAAGTCAGTCCTCGCTTCATGGATGTTTCGTTTGAGACTGCCTTCTTGCAGCTTTGAGCAGTCATTTAGACTTGTGATTAAGGAATATACCATCCCCCCCAAACCAACACCATTTGTCCTGAGGACAAAAGGGCTGTTTATCCATTGTACAGTGACTTTGAAGGGGGGGGGGGGGGGTTAGGCTTGGCCAAACTTCCTTCCAAATTTTTACAAAAGAAAGGTATCATTTAGTGAGCCACTGTTAAATATGCAATTTCCACAACAGCTGCTAATTAGGATATGCCAGCGCATCAGGGAGGGCAGTATGGGCTCTACGGGCACGTCACCAAATGATATTGCAGTGCTGGTGCATTTGTAAGGGTAACCCCAAAACTCATGGGTTTCAATAACATTTTGACTGTTGAAGACAGATTGAAAATTACATTTATTTAGACAAACAAACATATAGATAAAATGACATGTTTGGAGAGCAAGTCAATCACATTACATTCTGTTGGCTTAATGAACATTGCTCTATCTGACTAGGGTTCCTAATACAATTTATACTTTCTAGAGTGGGTGGAACCTAGCTATCTAGTTTTCTGTAAAGTCACATATGAGTCTTTAATAACTTCCATTGATATGCGGATGGACATTTTAACATAGACGTGTCCCTTCCAAATTCTTTAATTGAACAGATCTTCAAAGACTTGTTAACTTGTTAACTCTTTTCTGACATGGTCAGTATGCTGTAGGCCTCTTCACTAGTGTACCTCTGTTGGACATTTTAGCAACTAAATTTACAGGTACACTAGTGTGACTCACAGGTAAAAAGCACCTGGTTGTCAAGGACTATTTCAATCACTACCAAAAACTGCTAATGCTAGCAGGGATCAGGCCTGACTCTGCTAACACAGCGGTTTTGTGTGTTGTGTTTTTTGGAAGTGAGAGTAATCTATTGATTACTGCACTTGCCTGGGTGGCGTGGGGTGGGGTGTGTTGGCGGAGGGGCTAAACGCAGGTGTCGTGGCCGATCCTGCTAACGCTGAGTTTTGGGAACCCTAAACTATTGGGGACGCTAATATAGTTCTTATCAGATCAAAGATATTGATCCGTTCAGATACTATACTAGTAATGGAGGTGTGTGTGTGTGTGTGTGTGTGTGTGTGTGTGTGTGTGTGTGTGTATGTGGTAATCAAGGGCTTAACTAATATTTCTAACTATGCGGCGGGGATCTGCGCTGTCCTAGACTAATGCTAACTGTCACCTGTGACACTAATAATAGTGATCAGAAAAAAAACTGTACACTATAAAAGTGACACTGTGTCAGGGCAATGAAGGGGTTAACTGGGGGTGAACGGGGTTTTAAATCTTTATTGGGGGGGGGGGGTGGCAGGTATCCTAAGTCTAAAAGTAACGGTCGCAAGCGCTAAACCAAGTCACACTATTACAGAAATATAGACAAATGCTATATACTGTCTATAGTGTGCAATGTGACAGGGGTGTGTAGGGGTTAACTGGGGGTGATCAGGGGCTTAAATCTTTATTGGGGGGAGGGGGGTAGCGGGGTCCCTAAACCTACTTGGGGCAGAAACTAACTCGCTAGCGCAAACTGAAGTCGAAAACTGAGTTTATTTTGCAAAGCTTTAAATGTTCAAAATATTGGCCCACATCGGCCGATACCGATATGCATTGGCCAAAATATCCGTATCGGTATTGGCAATGAAAAACCAATATTGGTCGATCCCTAGTACAGAAACTGTTCCCATTTGAGAGGCTTCTAGTAAATCAGTAGTCGTTTGCCACTGAATACCACTATACTGGTTAAAAGTATGCTCACCCTTTTTTGTATCTACTGATTAGCAGTTAAAGTCCCTCCTTAAATCCAAATTTGAGTTGACTAGTCTTGCCCTCCATTCTGAGTTTACAGTGACTTTATTCTATATCCAACAAGAGTGTCAGAATAGATGGATTCCCTCCAAAAGAGATTCTTGCAATGCCGGTGTAGTTTCCTGTTTCAAAGAGTGGCTGGAGCCTTGTGATTTTGTTGCAAGCATCTAAACTTGTGTCTTGTATGGGACTGATATCTGTACAGATGGTGCAGAGTTTGGCTGTGTGGTTGGGATGCTGATGTTAGTCGAAGAAGTATATGACCTGAATACCCTTTTGGAAGATGTACTCTCTTTGGCCCTGCTCTTGACACTGTGATAAGCAATGTCATGCTTCGCAAGAGTATACTCCTGCCTCAGCACATGATGTCTGTGGGAGGGGTCATAAGAATCCTCCTTCATCTCCTGCAACGGTAAGTACTCGTAGGCCCTCAGAGCCTAACTCCCACTCAGCCCGTAGGTCTCAAAGCCCAAAGTCAACTAACCCTTCTTAATAGCCTCCTTCATAAAGGTGGAGGGCTGTGTGTACATCCATCCAGACAGATAATTAGGTAGTTTACCTCTTGCATTTGGGTGCTGAGGGCACTCCTTTTAGCCTACACAATAACCACTTGTGTCTGGCAGCTCCTTCAGTTGCCACTTCCTATGTTTCTTGTGTTACTGAAACAATGTAGTTTCCCCAGTGCCCTGGGTTCCTTACACTCATTGCCCTTATCAAAGTGGACACATGGCTACTGATTGTACCCCATCTGAACTCACTCTTTTATTCAGGAGATTCCTATCTCCCTGAGTACTTTTAATTTCCTTGTGAATAAATGGTACCCCTCACCATCCCTCCTGTCCAGAAGAACTCCCTAACCTACAAGGTCGACTTGTGCCAGTTCTGGCTGTCCCCTACCCAAACAAGGACCTGGTGCCATATTGTCCTTTTCAAGGCAACGGCTTCTTCTGAGGGCCCTGGACCGTATGTCCACTCTAGTGCCTTTTCCTGGCATCTTCATTGTGGGATGCCCAGACGACCTCCCTTGAAGAGGGTCAGCTTTTTGGGCTCTTTTTGTCATCTACCAGATGAGGCATTGCAAATCTATGTCTCTTGTAGCGATCTGTCACTGGTGAGAGAAGCTGTCAGGGAGTTAATTCCTTTTTCCCACCATCAGAAATGCAGATGATGTCAAAAGACCCCCTTTCAGCATATTCTCTTGTTGGCTCTTGGTCTTTCTCTGCCCCCTCTCTCTTGTGTTATGGTCCTTGGCTCTGGGCAAGACAAACAGGTTTTCTCTATCGCTCATTGACAGACGTAGTCTTCTTGATTCTCAAGAGCTGGGTTATGTTGTCTCCGCAGGAGTAGGACTAGGCAGAATGACAAAACGTTCTGGCTCCACCCTAGGGGCAGTCCCTGAGGGTATATCCTCCCTCTCTCTGCTACAGGGAATCAGTTTTTTTCTGTCTAGTCAGGAGTAAGGACCTAAGTTCCTTGCTGGGATCTTTTGGTCCTGGCAAGACTTTTTTTCTTTAAGAAAAAGACATTTTTTAGGTAGTTTTCTCCAGTGTTTTTTTCCTGTGAGATCTTCAAGCAAAAATGCCGGACTGGGCGACACTTGTGGTCACCCCAGCCGGCCTACGAGCGCGCGCAGACCATGGCATTGCGCTTGGTCGGCCGCGACATATTCAAGTAAGTATGCGGGGCCGGGCGACGGGCTGGATGTTGAGATCCAGTGGTCACCCCGGTTTCTGCCTAAGAGCGCGTGCAGACCAGTGCGCTGAGTCGGCCGCGACGGAGTCCCAGTAAAGGGACTGACTTTGCGAGTTAAAAGCTCGCTTGGACGCCAGGTACCAGAGAGTCGAGGCGTCCACAAACCCCCACCCCGGTGGAGAGGGTATTGTGAAGAGAGGGTGCCTGTCGGTTCGGTATGGTGAGTAAACGTTCCCTTTTTTCCTCATTATGAGGCAGTATATATTATGGGCCCCTCCATATATGGTCAGTATATATCTGATACTTACAAGTCCCCCTTGTAATACAGCATGTGTTTGTGGGAAGTGGACTTGGTTCAAGAGCTAACACTCTACCCAGCAGACTGTAACATTACAGCAGACATAGGAGGTATAATCCTACCTTATGTGCAGTGTATCTCTGTAGATCCATATGTCACCTCTTAGCAGAGTGCAGGTGGATGTGCTGGGAAGACGATATCGGCGGTCCGCCGCCATTTTGCCGTAGACCGAATGCATGTATGTCCTCAGGTCACGCCGGCCGCCATGTTTTTGGAGTCTTATGTCTCTTCTATGGGGGCGGCCATGTTTTGTGAGCCCAGCTACCTCGTGGAGGGCTGGGAACGCCGGAAGGCGTACACAGGGGGCGGAGCCACGCCTTCTGCCCGGGAAAAAGCAAACAGCTCCTTCCAGTCTGTGTAAGACAGACGCTGACTGCAGTTTGTTGGAAACTGCACTGCATCGGTTGGTGAGCCTTGGGGGTCCCTCTCTCTCTCTCTGGGATCGAGAAGCAGGTACTCTGAGGGGCGCTATTGCGCTAGGGGGAGACACACAAAAAAAAAAGAAAGTTTTTTTGTTTTTGCTGGCAAAGGTGTCCTGTATGAACATGGACCCTGCCACTCATGTATCTCCTCCGGATCCCCTCGAGGGGTCTGCGGGATCCTCCAGCACCCCATTGACAATTGAATCTTTGTCAGCTATTATGGAAACTTTTGTGTCCCGGGTGGAAGTGGCTTGTCAGGGACAGGGCGCAAGAAAGCGACCCCCGCCTAACCCCTTATTATCTGAAACTTCGGATTCAGACTCTGAGCCTATTTCTGCAGTTGCAGGTACTTCATCTGGTATTGGTGTCTCGGGTCCTGTCTCTTCAGACAGTGAGGAGGATGTTTCGGCATCCGCCATAGCCCGAGAGGAAGCGTTGGTAAACGCACTCATTGTATCTGTTCAAGAGACTTTAAGGTTACAGGGTATTCCATCAGAAATAGCTGAAACTGAGATCCCTTTTGGGACTAAAAAGCGCATCAAAGTGGCGAAGGTTTTTCCATTGCCCAAATGTTTTGGCAATCCAATCGAAGAAGAATGGCGTCTGCCAAAACGCACTTTTAATATTTCTAAACGCATTGACAGGCGTTATCCGTTTGAGGAAACCCTTATTAAGAAATGGACAGAACCACCTGTGGTGGATTCACCTATTGCTAGATTGAATAAAGCCACGGTTATTCCTTTAGAAGACGCTCCGTCTTTTAAAGATCCAGTGGATCGCAAGATAGAAGCTATGTCTCGCACCATGTTTTCCTTGATTGGATCAGCTTTCAGACCAATAATTGCTATTGGTCTGGTTTCGCAGGCTGTAACTGAATGGACCAAGTGGTTACGCCGGGACTTAGAAGAAGTCCCTCAGGCGGTATCAGATTTGTTGGAACAAATGATACAGGGGTTACAGTTTGTATGTGATGCGGCGTTAGACGCCACTCCATTAATGGCGCGAGCATCAGTCTCAGCAGTGGTTCTCAGGCGTACACTGTGGCTAAAAGGTTGGTTAGCCGACCAAGGTTCCAAAAAAGCATTGGCTAATATCCCCTTTTCAGGAGAGCGTCTATTTGGAGCCAACTTAGATGAGATCATTAAGGATCTCACCGGTGGAAAAAGCACCTTTTTTACCGCAAAATTTTAAAGGTAGAGGAACTCGTCAAAGACGAGGGCCTTCTTTTTCTGCTCACAAGAGGTTTTTTCGTCCAGCGGGTGAAAAAACTAAGTCCTCCAAAGCTCCTGCAGGAGGCGTCAGGGGTCGTTGGTCGGGCAAGCAAAAGCCCGCCCCCTCCAGACCTGAAGATAAACCATCCAAAGCCTGAAGGTGCGCCCCCACCCATAACTGGGGTGGGGGGACGTCTTCGCCGGTTCCCGGATCCATGGCTTTCCAGAATCCCGGACAAATGGGTTTGCGAAGTCATAAGGTCAGGGTACAAGATCGAGTTTCGATCTCTCCCACCGGCGCGATTCTTCCCTTCCAATATCCGTCTATCCGCAGATCGTTTAGAAGATCTGCGGAGAGCAGTCACAGATTTACTACAACAAGGAGTGGTAGTCCACGTTCCTTGGACAGAACGGTTTCAAGGGTTTTATTCAAACCTGTTTACAATACCCAGGAAAGAGGGCAAAGTGCGTCCAATTCTGGACTTAAGAGCACTCAATTCTTTCGTCAACATAAGAAGATTCAGAATGGAGTCCATTCGCACGGTAGCAGCCTTCCTGCATCCAGGGGATGTCCTAGCGTCCATAGACATCAAGGACGCCTATCTTCACATTCCCATTTTCGCAGGACATCAGCGTTTTCTACGCTTTTCCGTAGAGGAGAACCACTATCAGTTTGTGGCGTTACCTTTCGGTCTCGCCACGGCTCCGCGGGTCTTCACAAAGGTGTTGGCCCCAATGTTGGCACTTCTGCGCCAAAGAGGTATATCGATTCTAGGTTACCTAGACGATCTTCTGCTTCATGCAGAGTCTCCTCAGACCTTGCTACAAAACATAGAAATTACTATGATTTCTTTACAGGAATTCGGGTGGCTGGTGAACCAGCAAAAGTCATTTCTGGTTCCCACCCAGAGGCTCGAATATCTGGGTCTAATTCTAGACACAGTCAGGACGAGAGTTTTCCTTCCGGTAGGGAAACTTCGAAAGATTCAATCAGCAGTCCAGTTGTTACTGTCCAACAGCTGGTCTTCCCTTTGGACGTGCATGAGGGTTCTGGGGTTGATGGTGGCTTCATTCGAAGCAGTCCCATTTGCCCAGTCCCATACCCGAATTCTTCAGCAAGAGATTCTTCTCAGATGGAATCGGAATCCGGAATCCCTGGACAATCAGATACGATTGAGCAAACAGACCAGAGAGTCTCTGGTTTGGTGGCTTCGGTCTCCAATGCTCAGCCAGGGAAAGTCATTTCTGCCAATATATTGGACGATAGTGACCACGGATGCCAGTCTATCCGGATGGGGAGGAATTCTTGGTCAGTTATCTGTCCAGGGACTTTGGTCCCCGGAAGAATCCAGGTTACCGATAAATGTATTGGAACTGAGAGCGATCAGACTTTGTCTGATTCACTGGACCGAGCAGCTCCAGGGCAGCCCGGTTCGGATCCAGTCGGACAATGCCACGGCCGTGGCTTATGTCAATCATCAGGGGGGCACCAAGAGTGTCCGAGCGGCCAAAGAAGTGGCTTGCATTCTTCGCTGGGCGGAACGATTTGTTCCAGCAATCTCTGCGGTGTTCATTCCGGGGGTGGAGAATTGGCAGGCAGATTATCTCAGCCGTCAGACCCTGGATCAGGGGGAATGGTCCCTCCATCCAGACGTTTTCCACCAGTTGTGCCTACGGTGGGGCACCCCGGATGTGGATCTGTTGGCATCACGATTCAACAGGAAAGTTCAGAGATTCGTGGCTCGCTCCCGCGATCCTCTAGCAGAAACCGCAGACGCACTGATCGCCCCGTGGGGGCAATACCAGCTAATATATGCCTTCCCTCCTCTCGCGTTACTGCCATGACTTCTTCGCAGGGTAGAGGAGGAAGGAATCCCAGTAATCCTGGTAGCTCCGGACTGGCCTCGTCGAGCTTGGTACGCCGACATGGTCAGACTGGTGGCGGACGTCCCATGGAGACTTCCTCTCAGGGAGGATCTACTGTCTCAGGGACCGATCTTCCATCCTGCTTTACGATCGCTGGCTTTATCGGCCTGGCTATTGAGACCCAGGTGCTGAAGGACAAAGGTTTGTCAGCTTCAGTTATTCCTACTCTAGTTGAAGCAAGGAAAGCGACTTCCAGAAAGATTTATCATCGCACATGGAAATCCTACATTGCATGGTGTGAACCTTTGGGGTTCCGTCCTCGGTCTTATTCGATTAGTCGAATATTGGCTTTTCTGCAACAAGGGGTTGAGCAGAAACTGGCCTTGAGTACTATCAAGGGTCAGGTCTCAGCATTAGCCATCTTCTTTCAGAAGCCTTTGGCTACTCATTCCTTGGTGCGGAATTTCATCCAGGGGGTGCGACATCTGGCTCCGCCAGTGCACGCGCCGTTACCCCCCTGGGATCTTAATTTAGTGTTGTCGGTTCTTCAGAAACCTCCCTTTGAAGATATTAGGGAGATTCCTCTACCCACGTTGTCCCAGAAGGTGGCCTTCTTGGAGGCTATTACTTCTGCACGCAGGGTGTCAGAACTGGCCGCATTATCTTGTCGTTCACCATATCTGGTGGTTCATAGAGATAAGGTGGTTCTTCGTCCGAATCCATCCTTCCTACCAAAAGTGGTTTCAGAATTTCATCTGAATGAAGAAATTCTATTACCTTCCCTGTGTCCTAAGCCCAGTCATCCTCGGGAATTTGCTTTGCACTCCTTGGATGTGGTCCGGGCGATCAGGGTATACTTGAAAACGACAGACTCGTTTCGCAAGACGGATTCACTTTTTGTGATCCCAGATGGACCCAAAAAGGGGTTGCCTGCATCTGCCGCGACCATTTCCAGATGGATCAGACAGACGGTAGTGCAGGCTTATTCTATTAAGGGTCGGGAGCCCCCGTTCCCTGTTAAGGCGCACTCCACTCGGGCACTTAGTGCGTCATGGGCCTTTCGCCATCAGGCGTCAGTGGTCCAGGTGTGCAAGGCGGCTACCTGGTCGTCGGTGCATACCTTCTCTAAACATTATAAAGTTGATGTAATGGCATCGTCTGATGCCTCTTTTGGCCGCAAGGTTTTGCAGGCCGCAATTTGAGGAGACCAGTGGTCTACCTCGAGGGTTTTTTTCCGTTGGAAAATTTTTTCTTTAGCCTCATTCTTTGTTTATAATGAGCCTTTAAAACTTCTAGTTTGGCACCGGTTGGGCCTTCTAGATTGGATTTGATTTTGTCAATCCCACCCCTCATTTGTGGCACTGCTTCTGGATGTCCCAGCTCTTGAGAATCAAGAAGACTACGTCTGTCAATGAGCGATAGAGAAAAATGGATTTTTGTAAGAACTTACCGTAAAATCCTTTTCTCTTAAGCTCATTGACAGACGTAGTACCCGCCCCTCTATCATTGAGTTGGGTTGGGTTAAATTCTCTGTACTGCTTTAAACAGAACTGATTCCCTGTAGCAGAGAGAGGGAGGATATACCCTCAGGGACTGCCCCTAGGGTGGAGCCAGAACGTTTTGTCATTCTGCCTAGTCCTACTCCTGCGGAGACAACATAACCCAGCTCTTGAGAATCAAGAAGACTACGTCTGTCAATGAGCTTAAGAGAAAAGGATTTTACGGTAAGTTCTTACAAAAATCCATTTGTCTCCACGGATCAGGTAGTCAATCTCTTTGGGTGTACAGATTGGTCTCTACCTCCTGTCCTGTGGGGACTGGACTTGCTGGGGTGTCTCAATGCCTGGGGCTTTAGTCTAGTTGCCCAGATGCTTTTTTGCTTCACTGGGGGATGTTACGGTGAGGTGGCTTCCTGAGTTGGACTGTTTTGGATATTACCTTAGTGTTGCAGGATCTTTACCCCTGGAAAGGTATGGGAGTCCTCTTTGTGGCAGGAAAAGTGGCCTGGTTCCTACACAGTCTACCACTCTCAATTGCATTGTCAGCTTACACTTTTTAAAATGGCTGTGACTGGAACTCTGTGAGCGTTCTCCTGCCACCTTGACCAAGTCTTACCTTTTTGTTCTGCAGCGTGTATACTGTATATAATGATAAACTAGCAAGGCTATATTTTTTCCATTTGTTAAAATGTTTTCTCATCCCTGTATTTTCACTGCTCTATGAACAGGTGCTTTTTCATGGTGTGCTTGATCAACATTATTGACCCCTCATACAAGGCTGAGGGGTCATTGGTCGCATTCAAGCATTACAAAGAGTATAATAAGAAATATGAATGCAAAATCAGGGTGGCTAAAATAGAACACGAGAGACATATAGCGGAAGAGAGTAAAAAGAACCCCAAAAAATTCTTTAAGTATATAAACAGTAAGAAAGCGAGGCCAGAACACATTGGCCCCATAAAAGACGACAAAGGAAATTTGGCCACAGAAGACAGGGAAAAGGCGAAAGTGTTAAATAATTTCTTCTCTTCAGTCTTCACAAAAGAATCGGGGGGCTACACTAACTCAGCTTGTAATGCTAAACTAAATAATACACCCCAGGAAATACCCCCATGGCTAACAGAAGATAGACTTAGAACTAAACTAGAGAAACTTAACATAAATCACTGGGACCGGACGGCTTGCACCCGAGGGTTCCTAAAGAGTTCAGCCAGGTGATTGCCAGACCGTTGTTCTTGATCTTTAAGGATAGTCTACTGATGGGTATGGTGCCAGCTGATTGGAAAAAAGCCAAAGTGGTACCAATATTTAAAAAAGGGCCGAGATATATCCCGGGTAACTATAGGCCGGTCAGCCTAACATCAGTAGTCTGCAAGATTTTGGAGGGGATGATAAGGGACCATATACAAGACTTTAGTAATGAAAACGGTATTATTAGTAGTAATCAGCATGGTGTAAGATTCTGGTACCTTTGGTACCCTTATTGCCCATTTTCCTTTTCATATTGCGTCCCACCTTTTTAGTTAGGTGGAACGCATATACCTTTAAGCCGTATGACATCATCACTGAGCGCCGCTCTGAGCGGCTATTTCAATCGCCGGCTATTCTCTTTACCTGGAACAGACCGGAACCTCGATACTGATCCCGTATCTCGCTACCGGATCACTCCCTCACTACCGGACCCCTCTACTTACTAACCTTACTAGTGATAAGTACCCCACAGGGAATTCCTCCATAACAAACTTACACTATCTACTTCTGCACATTAAGGACTGTTACTATCTATGCATTACTAATTCTATCATCTGCACTGTTACATAGATTGCTAGCTCTTGAGTCTACTACCATCTATCCTTGCACTGGGTTAGTCTCTCCTGTATATCATCTGCTGTCCTTACCACCTATTACCATACATGATTACTAACCTATCTGCATCCTACCTATTACTGTCTACTACTCTCCTGAACATTACTATCAGGTGCTTATCATTGCTATCACTGCTCACCCCTGTCCCTTCAGCACATCACCTCTATACTGTCATATACATCCTATCACTCCAGGAACATCTTATTGAGTGTGTGTATATCTGTATGCTGAAGCAGGCGGGTCCACAGTGATGAGTCTGGAGAGTTGGATCTGGTAATTCAACACATCTCTACATGACTACTGAGTGGAGATTCTGCAGCTGCAAATCCAGCTTACTATAAAAACGCAGGAACGTTACACATGGATTCATGAAAAATCGTTCTTGCCAAACCAATCTATTAACCTTCTACGATGAAGTGAGCTGCCACCTAGATAAAGGTAAGCCTGCGGATGTGGTGTATCTGGACTTTGCAAAGGCCTTTGACACCGTTCCCCACAAACGCTTACTGTACAAACTAAGGGATGTAGGTATGGACCATAGGATGAGTACCTGGATGGAGAACTGGCTCCAGGGGAGAGACCAGAGGGTGGTGATTAATGGGGAGTACTCGGATTAGGCAGGTGTGGAAAGTGGGGTCCCCCAAGGTTCTGTCCTGGGACCAATCCTGTTTAATTTATTCATAAATGATCTAGAGGAGGGGATATCAAGTACAATCTCAGTATTTGCGGATGATACTAAACTAAGCAGGCCAATATCTTCTATGCAGGATGTGGAAACCTTACAAGCGTACCTGAACATAATAATGGGGTGGGCAAGTACATGGCAAATGAGGTTTAATGTTGAGAAATGTAAAGTAATGCACTTGGGCATCAGAAACACGAAAGCAAGCTACTCACTAGGGGGGAAACCTCTGGGTAAATCTAAGATGGAAAAGGACCTTCACTGTCAGAGCAGTAAGGATGTGGAATTCTCTTCCACAAGCAGTGGTATCAGCAGGGAGCATAGTTTTGATAGTTTCAAAAAAACGATTAGATGGGCACCTTAAAGACAACAACATACAGGAGTATACAATGTACGGTTAACAGCAAACACACACACACACACACACACACACACACACACACACACACATCATAGGTTGAACTGGATGGACTGATGTCTTTTTTCAACCTCACAAACTATGTAATTACTTTGCAAGTCTCTGTGTTAAAAAAAAAAAAGGGGGGGGGGGGAAGGGGGGGCGGTGGGTTATGACTTCAAATAGGAAGTAAAATGTATTTCTGCAAGTAACTTTTTTTTTTTTTTTTTTTTTTTTTTTTTTTGTTGCTTGCCAAAGGATTGCCACCAACTTCAGAAAGGTAAAGCTGTTCGTTAAAAATGAGATTGCCAGGTTAGCAGTAAATTATAGGTTAGGCTGGCCATACATTATACAATGTTCTTATTCAATTTCATGAAGGCTCCTTTCACACTTGCGGACCGTTCATTTCATTAGTTCAGTCATGTGAAAAAGGATGAAGGTATTCATCAGGTTTTCATCAGTGCTCATCAGTTATTCATCCGTCTTTCATCAGTGATCATCAGTGCTCATATGTTTTTTATCAGTTTTTTTTTTTACATCCATTACCAATGTAAAAACGGATGAAAAACTGACCATTTGTCAGTTTACATCCGTTTGTCGTCCGATTTGTTTTTTAACAGAAGAAAAATGGAGCTTTGATCAGTTTAAAAAAACGGATGATGACGAATGCGGGTGTAAACTGATGTAAATGGATGATCATCCATTTACACTTGTTTTTCCATAGAGATGCTTTGATGTCCAATTTTCATCCATCAACAGATGGATAAAAAAGAACAGACCGCATGTGTGAAATGGGCCTTAGATTTACCTTCAGCTATGTTGTGCAAGGGCCTGTCTGATTGCATACAAATTGAACATGTTTATATTTAAACTCTTATTATATGGTCTTGATAAATTTAAAGGAAAATAGTACAAGAAAATTGTATAATGTATGGTGCTAGCTACAGTGGCATGAAAAGGTATTCATACCCTTGGCAATTTTCCACATTTTGTCACGTTACAACCACTTAAATGTATTTTAATTGTGATTTTATGTGGTAGACAAACACAAAGTGGCACATAATTGTGAAGTGGAAGGAAAATGATAAATGGTTTTCAAAACATTTTACAAATATCTGAAAAGTGCCGTGTGCATTTGTATGTAGCCCCTTTTACTCTGTTACCCCAAACTAAAATCTAGTAGAACCAACTGCCTTCAGAAGCCACCTAATCAGTAAATAGAGTCCACCTGTGTGTAATTTAATCTCAGTATAAAAACCGCTAAGTTTTGTTAGAGAACCTTGTGGATAAGTTTAAAGCAGGGTTAGGTTAAAAAAAATATCCCAAGCTTTGAACATCTCATGGAGCACTGTTCAATCCATCATCTGAATATTGAAAGAGTATAGCACAACTGCAAACCTACCAAGACATGGCCATCCACCTAACCTGACCAGCTGGGCAAGGAGAGCATTAATCAAAGAAGCAGCCCTTAGTAACGCTGGAGAAGCTGCAGAGATCCACAGTTCAGGTGGGAGAATCTGTCCAGAGGACAACTATTTTTTTTTTTTTTTTAAGGTAACTTTTGTTAAACATAACAAAGAACACAATATTCCAACATAGGGAAAAAGACCAGGAACAGATTGTTTTATTTTATCTATGTCACAGTCTCCGATCAGATGCCCACGTAGGGCGCAAGGTATACATGTCAGGTATGATAAAAAGAACAAAAGGAACATGGAAAAAGCAATATTAAACAACCTGGGGGGAGGAGGGGAGGAGGAGGGGGGGTTGAAGGGTAAACAAGTATGGGGAGCCATGAATACCACATATAAAAAAAATAGAATAGAATAAAAAAATGCCACCTCTTAAATAGAATCAGTGGCCGGAGAAGTCAGAGGACAACTATTAGTCGTGCACTCTACAAATCTGGCCTTTATGGAAGAGTTGCAAGAAGAAAGTCACTGTTGAACGAAAGCCATAAGAAGTCCCGTTTGCAAAAAAAAAACATGTGGGGGACCCAGCAAACATGTGGAAGAAGGTACTCTGGTCAGATGAGATGAAAATTTAACTATTGGCCTAAAAGCAAAACACGATGTGTGGTGTAAAACGAATGCCACACATCACCCTGAACATACCATCCCCACCGTGAAACATGATGGTGGCAACATCATGCTGTGGGGATGGTTTTCTTCAGCAGGGATATGGAAGAAAATACAGGGTAGTCTTAGAAGAAAACCTGTTAGAATCTGCAAAACACTTGGGATTGGGGTGGAGGTTCACCTTCTAGCAGGGCAACAACCCTAAACATACAGCCAGAGCTAAAATGGAATGGTGTAGATCAAAGCATATTCATGTGTTAGGATGGCCCAGTCAAGTCCAGACCTAAATCCAATTGAAAATCTGTGGCTATTGAAAATTTGAAAATTGCTGTTCACAGACGCTCTGTATTGAATCTGACAGAGCTTGGGAAATGTTACTGTCTAGATGTGCAAAGCTGGTAGAGACATACCCAAAAAGGCTTGCAGCTGTGATTGCAGCGAAAGATGGTTCTTCAAAGTATTAACTCAGGGGGACTGAACACAAATTCACACCACACTTTTCATATATTTAGTTGTGAAAAATTTTGAAAATCATTTATCATTTTCCTTCCCCTTCACAGTTATGTGCCACTTTGTGTTCGTCTATCATATACAATCCTAATTAAATACATTTACGTTTTTGGTTGTAACATGACAAAATGTAGAAAATTTGAAGGGGTATGAATACTTTTTCAAGACACTGCAGATAGTAGCCAGGTAAATTAGAGATTTAGGATTCACCATTTATTGACTAACCGAATGTAGTTTGCGGTGCAAGCTTTCAAAAATGATAGTGCTTATTAAGAACGTGTTTTTCTCAAACTTGCACTATGGTTTATTAAACCAAACAAATATATAGACTGCAATTTCACTCTTCTGCAGTTCAATACAAGTAACATACTTTGACCCATTATTTCCCTTCAGAAATGTATGTCGTGAAATTCTATGCATTTCAAACTGTAATTTAAAGAGTATTGTTTTTATGTTTTATTTTATCAGCAAATTCTCTGACAATGACAAAATCATTCGTAATTTGTGTTTTAAGGTTTTGGATTCAACATCGCTAGGTTTTGGCACACGCGTGAAGTGGTTTGCAGTATGCTTTACATTGGGAATTGCATTTTCAATTCTAGTAAGTAAAAGTCAGACTAATGACAGCGCAACAAATTTTCATTTAACCCTGTTGCAATTGTGGGATAGACCATTCTATTTGCTTTTTTGTGTTTTTTTTTTTTTTTTTTTCCCTGCATCTTAAGTTCATACCACTGGATTGGCGTAATGCCAATGTGATACCTACATTAAAAAAGGATCAAAGTCTTTGGTGAATAAGCCCTGTTAGTTTAACTTCTATAGTTAGGAAGACACTGGAGAGTTTAAAAAAATACCACATAGATGAGTTTTTGATAGAAGAAAAACACATTTAAGCATGAAAATTCTTATATAAGCAAGGCACTGTATATAAGCAAGTGTCCAGTGAAGATTCGTGACAGATATTCACAAATAATTGATTCCCAAAAAAACTGAAAAATTAATAAGCAAGTGTCCAGTGAAAGTTTGTGGAAGGTGCTCCTTAATTCAAAATATCCAAGTGACTTGTATGCACAGTGAATAAGAGGCGTCTGTGAGAATGCCCACTTGGAGGGGCGAAACGCGTCAATGTGGATTCAGGCCTTTTCAGAAAAACGTCACTTCCTGGGTTTGGAACACAAGCAGAAGTGCGGTGGAACGCACGCCGCTGTGTCCACATCAGTACAGCACCATCGGCCATCAGGAGCTGATTTACCTATATGTGATTTTCTTCTCATTATATTGTAAGTGTATTTCTTTCATTTTGATGCAATTAAAGTTCGAACATACTACACTATTTGGCTATTCTTTGTCTCCCTTCCTTGAGCATTGGTCGTTGAAGGTATTGAAGAATCTGCACCCACCAGACTTGCCAGCCAAGCCTTTCAGACCCCTGTGCAGTACTGTCCAGGGGTCCACATTGTCTGGTAAGTGAATCTCACCTGGGGGGCGTGAAACAAGTTCACTGTGCACACAAGTCGTTTGGATATTTTGAATTAAGGAGCACCTTCCACAAACTTTTACTGGACACTTGCTTATTAATTTTTCAGTTTTTCTGGAAATCAATTCTTTGTGAATATCTTTCACAAATCTTCACTGGACACTTGCTTATATACAGTGCCTTGCGAAAGTATTCGGCCCCCTTGAACTTTGCGACCTTTTGCCACATTTCAGGCTTCAAACCTAAAGATATAAAACTGTAATTTTTTTATGAAGAATCAACAACAAGCGGAACAAAATTTATTGGATATTTCAAACTTTAACAAATAAAAAACTGAAAAATTGGGCGTGCAAAATTATTTAGCCCCTTTACTTTCAGTGCAGCAAACTCTCTCCAGAAGTTCAGTGAGGATCTCTGAGGCCCCGTTCACACTGGGGCGATCCGACTTGGGGGGGGCGACCTCGGAGCGGCCTGCACGGACTTCACAACATTCCGTTCCACTTCATGATTGTGTCCCACTTGTTGTTGATTCTTCACAAAAAATAGTTTTATATCTTTGTTTGAAGCCTGAAATGTGGCAAAAGGTCGCAAAGTTCAAGGGAGCCGAATACTTTCGCAAGGCACTGTAAGAATTTTTTCATAATTCCTCACCCGTTCAAATTTTTTGCTTTTATCTATATATATATATATATATATATAATATATATATATATATATATATATATATATATATATATATATACAGGTCCCTCTCAAAAAATTAGCATATTGTGATAAAGTTCATTATTTTCTGTAATGTACTGATAAACATTAGACTTTCATATATTTTAGATGCAAGCCTTTTATTGTTTTAATATTGATGATTTTGGCATACAGCTCATGAAAAAACAAAATTCCTATCTCAAAAAATTAGCATATTTCATCCGACCAATAAAAAAGTGTTTTTAATACAAAAAAAGTCAACCTTCAAATAATTATGTTCAGTTATGCACTCAATACTTGGTCGGGAATCCTTTTGCAGAAATGACTGCTTCAATGCGGCGTGGCATGGAGGCAATCAGCCTGTGGCACTGCTGAGGTGTTATGGAGGCCCAGGATGCTTCGATAGCGGCCTTGAGCTCATCTAGAGTGTTGGGTCTTGCGTCTCTCAACTTTCTCTTCACAACATCCCACAGATTCTCTATGGGGTTCAGGTCAGGAGAGTTGGCAGGCCAATTGAGCACAGTAATACCATGGTCAGTAAACCATTTACCAGTGGTTTTGGCACTGTGAGCAGGTGCCAGGTGGTGCTGAAAAATGAAATCTTCATCTCCATAAAGCTTTTCAGCAGATGGAAGCATGAAGTGCTCCAAAATCTCCTGATGGCTAGCTGCATTGACCCTGCCCTTGATAAAACACAGTGGACCAACACCAGCAGCTGACATGGCACCCCAGACCATCACTGACTGTGGGTACTTGACACTGGACTTCAGGCATTTTGGCATTTCCCTCTCCCCAGTCTTCCTCCAGACTCTGGCACCTTGATTTTCCGAATGACATGCAAAATTAGCTTTCATCCGAAAAAAATACTTTGGACCACTGAGCAACAGTCCAGTGCTGCTTCTCTGTAGCCCAGGTCAGGCGCTTCTGCTGGTTCAAAAGTGGCTTGACCTGGGGAATGCGGCACCTGTAGCCCATTTCCTGCACACGCCTGTACACGGTGGCTCTAGATGTTTGGTGTTGGACGGACAGTTGTTCGGATCAGAAGTTTTCTCCCTTGTTTCTGGGTGATAACGGAAACTGCTGCTCCTGTGTCTACATCCATCTTGAGTTTCTTTCCTTCCACGGTTACCTCTACAGTTATTGCTGAGGATGCTGAATGCATATGATGTATGTCCAATCTGTGGAGCACTTCCTCATCCTCTGATTCCGATGACAAAGTATATCTTCCCACCATATATGCCTTTGTCCTGGTGTTCAGAGTTTGTTTATTTTGCACCTTCTAACTAAGTTTCAGATGGCCTGCCTTACCACAATTATGACAGAGCTGATCCTTAAACCGGCAGACTTTGTGATCATGGTCTGTATTCCCACAACGGTAGCAAGCTGACTTCTGGGTTGGTGAGGTTCCATATTTACAGTTAGCTGCAGTTGGCTTGAGTGCTGTTCTGAACTTCCTCTTTAACCTCTTCCCTTCTGCTCTGGGGGTTCACTGCCTCTGTATCTTTCACAGCCATTTCCATCACTGAAGCTATCTCAATTGCCTTTGTAAGGGTAAGATCTTTCTCTGTTAACAGTCTCTTTAGGCTAGACTCACTATTTAGTCCCATGACAAACTTATCCCTCAGTGCAGTTGGGAAGTACTCCCCAAAAGAACAGGTTGGGGCTAGTCTGCGAAGGGTGAGCACATAAGCCTTAATATCTGCACCTGGCTGCTGCTGCCGCTGATGGAACCCGAATCTCTCTGCAATCTCTAGTGGTTTAGGCTGGAAGTGATTTCCTAACAGTATCAGGAGCTCTGCCAAAGTCTGTTTCTACTCCAGACTCAATCCACTGCTTCCGCAGGTCCCCCAAGGTCTGGAATCGGTCCTTCTCCACAATCTTCCTCAGGGTCCGGTCACCTCTTCTCGTTGTGCAGCGTTTTCTGCCACGCTTTTTCCTTCCCACAGACATCCCACTGAGGTGTCTTGATACAGCACTCTGGGAACAGCCTATTCGTTCAGAAATTTCTTTCTGTGTCTTACCCTCTTGCCCTAGGGTGTCAATGATGGCCTTCTGGACAGCAGTCAGGTCCGCAGTCTTACCCATGATTGTGGTTTTGAGTAATGAACCAGGCTGGAAGTTTTTAAAAGCCTCAGGAATCTTTTGCAGGTGTTTAGAGTTAATTAGTTGATTCAGATGATTAGGTTAATAGTTCGTTTAGAGAACCTTTTCATGATATGCTAATTTTTGGAGATAGGAATTTCTGTTTGTAATATTTTCTAATTTTATTAGCTGGTAAAACCCGTCCCCCCTGTTTTCAATGGGAGGTTTTTTCTTAACGAGACCGGGAACTAAAACGGAAGATGCTGATTTCCTGGAGTCCGGTGTTCCTTTGCACAGTATCTCACAAAAGTGAGTACATCCCTCACATTTTTGTAAATATTTTATTATATCTTTTCATGTGACAACACTGAAGAAAGGACACTTAGCTACAATGTAAAGTAGAGAGTGTACAGCTTGTATAACAGTGTAAATTTGATGTTCCCTCAAAATAACTCAACACATAGCTATTAATGTTTAAATCGCTGGCAACAAAAGTGAGTACACCCCTAAGTGAAAATGTCCAAAGTGGACTCAAATTGTCAATATTTTGTGTGGGCACTATTATTTCTCTATCGCTCATTGACGGACGCAGTTCTCTCTGATTTATATCAGTAGGGTAATACTGCCCCCTACAGGAGTAGGACACTAGGCAGAAAAAAGTTCTGGCTACGCCTATGGGCAGTCCCGATGGGTACACCCTCTCTCTTCCTGCATAGTATGTCAGTTTTAATCTGCGTAGTCATGTTTGTGCTCACAGATGGCCCAAGAACAGGGCTGCCTGCGTCTGCTGTGACTATTTCTAGGTGGATTGGACAGTCGGCGGTGCAGGTTTTTTCAATTATGGGTCAGGTCCTGCCTTTCCCTGTTTCGGCGCTTCTACTCAGGTGCCTAGTGCTTCCTGGGCTTTTTGCCATACAGGCATCTGTGCTTCAGGTTGCAAGACGACTACCTGGTCGTTTGTTAACACCTTTACCACGTTTTATAAGGTGGATGTGCAGGCATCTGCAGATGCCTTTTTTTCGCCCGCAAGGTTTTTTGATGGCTGCTGTTTGGAGGAGGGCTTTTGGCCTTCCTTGAGGGTGTTTACTGTTTGTTTTTAAGTGGGCCTCTTCTTTTGTTCTGATGAGTCCTATGTTGCCTGGTCGGCTATGTTTGTCCTTGGGGACTTGTTCTTTTCTGCTGTTCCCACCCCTCATTTTATGGCACTGCTTTGGGACGTCCCTACTGATAGGAATCAGAGAGAACTGCGTCTGTCAATGAACGATGGAGAAAACTGGATTTTTGTCTTACCGTAAAATCCTTTTCTCTTAAGTTCATTGATGGACGCAGTACCCGCCCCTCTATTTTGAGTTGGGTTGGTGTTCCTTTTCTGACACTGCTTTGATACAAAACTGACATCCTATGCAGAAAGAGCGAGGGTGTACCCTCCAGGACTGCCCATAGGTATAGCCAGAACTTTTTTCTGCCTAGTGTCCTACTCCTGTAGGGGGCAGTATTACCCTACTGATATGAATCAGAGAGAACTGTGTCCGTCAATAAACTTAAGAAAAAAGGATTTTACAGTAAGTCAAAAATCCAGTTTTTCCAGCACTGTCTTAACGCTCTTGGACATGGAGTTCACCAGAGCTTCATCGGTTGCCACTGGAGTCCTCTTTCACTCCTCCATGACGACAAGACAGAGCTGGTGGATGTTAGAGACCTTGCACTCCTCCACCTTCAGTTTGAGGATGCCCCACAGATGTTTAATAGGGTTTAGGTCTGGAGACATGCTTGGCCAGTCCAACACCGTTACCCTCAGCTTCTTTTGCAAAGGCAGGGGTCGTCTTGGCGGTGTGTTTGGGGTCGTTATCATGTGGTATACTGCTCTGCGGCCCACTCTTTGAAGGGAGGGGATCATGCTCTGCTTCAGTATGTCACAGTACATGTTGGCATTCATGGTTCCCTCAGTGAACTGTAGCTCCCCAGTGCCGGCAGCAGTCATGCAGCCCCAGGCCATGACACTCACACCATGCATAAAAATCTGTACTGGAAGAGGCCAGTGAAAAAAGAGAGCCTTTTGAGACCCTAACAGACAGCAGCGCACTGTCTCTATTGCCACCGCACACAAACCCGCATATTTTTCCAAGACCATAGGAGCACCTTCCCCACAGCTAGCGCCCTACTGGAGTAGAAGAGGAAATACAGGAATATATGCAGCGGTGATCCATCCCATATGTCCCCTATATGTGACAGTTTGGACAGAAGGACAAAAAGGAACTGAGAAAAAAGGAATTTTCTCTTGCGTCCTCCCGACAGTCGCCGCCCACTCATACAGTCTTCACCAATGGGTATTGACCTTCGCTCCGCAGGAGTAGCTAGGCATAAGACTTGTTAGTAACAAAGGCTTTTAGCATAGACACACCCCTAGGGGCTGTCCCACTAGTCAATACCTCCCTGCACCAGCATTCCCAACTCAGTTTCATTTTGCCTAGCTCAGGAGTAGTCAGGCTTTCCTGTGCTGGGGCTTCAGTCTCAGCCTTCTACCCTTTTTTGATTGTATTTTAAAGTGGTTTTCTTTGCTTTACTAGCTGTTATTGTACCAGCTTTTAGATAGGAATCTTCGGATGAAGAAATATCATGCGGAGCTGGGTATCGGACTGGCCGCCCTGGGTCTCCAGGGCTGAGGGTCAGATGGATCCCCAGCCTGCCATCGAGCGTTCGGCTATGGTTCGCCCTGTCGTTATGAATGACCCATCCCTGTTCGCAGTAGGGATGCAGCCTGTGAGGTGGCTACCTCACTGGACGCCTTCTGCGGTTTTGTGCTGCGGTGTCCTGCGTCCCGGCTACGGCACTCCCTGTCATATGAGGACGGTGGTTTTCCGTTTGTGGAGGCTACCCCACGCCATCCGGTACGGTAAGCACCTTTTCTATGTGGGGGCCTCTGTCTGGGGTGTCAGTCTGTGTACTGTGTGTCCCCCCATGTCTGTGTATGTGGGCTCCCTGATGTGATCCCTGCGGGGTTAATGTTTAATCACTGCTGTGAGGTGGGGACCCCTCTCTCTCCTGTATCACCTTGTGTGTTTTGAGTGCAGACATGTATGTGCGGCGACCGCTGCGGCTGAGCGCCGCGCGGTCCGCCATTTTTGCTGGGGGCGACATGTTGGCTTCACCCAGGGCCTTGTGCAGGGTTGCAGTGCGGTGCTTTTGGTGCCAATCGCCGCCATTTTGTGTGTGGCAGGTCGCTCGATCCGAGCACATGTCGGCGGCCATTTTCTAGAAGCCTCCATTGATTTCTATGGGCAGCCATTTTCCCTGAGCCTGAAGCAGTGTTATAGTTCAGCCTTCTTGACCTCACTTCCTCTTTCTCTGGAACAGCGATCTGTAGCAACGCTCTGCGAGCTCTGCAGGTGATCTCTCCTTGCTTTTCTGTGCTATCCTTCCTAACTCAGCTGTTTTCTGTCCCTGTGGGGATCGGTGCAGCTGCGCTCGCCACGGCGCTTAAAGGGCCAGTGCCTTTTGTTCCAAACTTGTTTTTGGCATGGATTCTCGGGATTGCAAGTTCCCCCCAGCCCTGGTGGGGGACCCCGGGTCTGCTGTACCCCCCGCTGTGGTGGCATCTTTGGTGTCACAGATGGAGGTGCTGATGGCTGAACGTTCTGCAAAAGAGAGGGCCAGGTTATCTATCTCCTCTTATTCAGATGGTGATGTGGCTGCTGTGGCTGGCATGCCCTTTTCAGGGTCTCGCCCATCTCTGGACCCTTTGGGGTCTGAAGGGGAGGCAGAGGTTGAAGGAGTTGATACGTCTCCCCCGAGCTCGCCTGAAGAGCTTGCGCTCATGGATGAGCTGATCTCTTCTATCAAAGTTCCTCCTTTGGGACACATAGAACCCGCGAGTCGGCGCAGGTTTTCCCCTGCTGAATTTTCTTCACGCTGTGCATGAACAATGGCGCAGTTTAAAAAGGCCCTTTCGGTGCCTAGTCAGTTTAAACTGCTTTATCCTTTTGCGCCCTCCACTGAGGAGCGCTGGTGCGTGGCGCCCCAGGTGGATCACGCTGTGGCCGTGTTCAACAAGGCTACCCTGGTTTCCGCTGAGGATACCCCGGTTTTTCCGGGACCCTCTGACAGGAGGTTGGAGTATCTTGCCCGCCATGCTTATATGGTGGCGGGCTCTATGCTCAAACCTATTTTCGCTTCTGTCATGGTGGCTCAGGCGGTGGCGGACTGGACTAAGGTGCTCAGACGCACCCTTGTGTCTGATTCTGCCCCGCCAGCTACGCTGGCTTTGGTGGACCAGATTCATCAGGGGGTCATGTATTTATGCGATGCGGCCTTGAATGAGGCCCCTTTAGCTGCACGCCTGTCTAGTGTCGCGGTGCTTAACCGTCGACTGATCTGACTGAAGAGTTGGTCGGCTGACCAATCGTCACGGAAAACGGTGGCTGATTTTCCCTATGCTGGGTCTCGCCTTTTTGGCGAGGCTTTGGATACTTTGGTGAAAGGAGTCACTGGGGGCAAGAGCACTCTGTTGCCCCAGAATCAGAAGAACAAGTCCTTTCGCGGCAAGCGGGGCCCCGCACTTAGATCCTCTCAGGGGTATTTTCGTGCCTTTATGTCGCGGTCCAAGGGCAAACCCTTCATAGGCCAAGGTGGCCAGAAGCAGCCCTGGGCGGGTGAACAAAAGTTCGGCCAAGCCGGCTCTGCGCTCCATTCCGCTTCTGCCTGAAGGGACGCCCTCACCCGCTCCTGGGGTGGGGGGACGTTTGCACGTTTTTTCCTCCAGCCTTGGCTGTCCCACATTCAGGACAGATGGATTCAGGAAATCGTTCCATCAGGATACAAGATCGAATTCCTTTCTCGACCGGCGGACAGATTTTTTCCCTCCAATCTTCAGCTGACACCTGGGCGCTTGCAGGATCTGCATCAAGCGGTGCAGGATCTCCTGGCCCAGGGGGTGGTGGTTCCGGTGCCTCACCGGGACAGGTTTCGGGGGTTTTTACTCCAATCTGTTCACTGTGCCCGGAAAGGAGGGCAAGGTACGTCCGATCCTGGACTTGAAAGCTCTGAACCGATTAGTGCGTGTTCGGAAGTTTCGCATGGAATCTCTGCGCTCAGTGGTGGCTGCCCTGAGCCCCGGAGAATTCATGGCCTCGATCGTCCTGAAGGATGCGTACCTACACATCCTCATTTTCGAAGGTCACCAGAGGTACCTTCGGTTCGCCATTGCGGAGGACCTTTGCCAGTTCATGGCGCTACCTTTTGGTCTCGCTTCGACTCCACGGGTCTTTACCGAAGTGCTGGCGCCTGTTCTGGGCCTGTTGAGGGCCCAGGGCATTGCGGTCTTGGGATATCTGGACGATCTCCTGTTAAGATCGAGTGCCAGGCAGGGCCTGCTGAGCGACCTGTCCACTACGGTACAGACGCTTCAGGAGTTCGGTTGGACCGTCAACGTTCCGATGTCGATGCTGTCTCCTTCGGTTCGCCTTCCCTGTCTGGGAATGGTTCTGGACTCTGCTAAAGCAAGAGTGTTCCTGCCGGAGGAAAAGCTCCGGGCACTTCAGGAAGGGGTCAGGTCCCTCAGGGACACCCGTTCCGCATCACTCAGGACCTGTATGCGGTGCCTGGGGTTAATGGTCTCGGCTTTCGAGGCGATTCCCTTGCTCGGTTTCACACGCAGTCTCTCCAAGCAGAGATTCTAGCCAAGTGGGACAAGCGTCCTTAGTCTTTGGATCTGAGGGTTTCATTGAGCCGCCGAACCAGAAGGGATCTTCTGTGGTGGCAAGTCTTTTCGTCCGTTGATATGGACGGTGGTCACCACGGCTGCCAGTCTGTCGGGCTGGGGTGGTGTTCTGGGCTACCTGTCTGCCCAGGGAACTTGGTCGGAGGAGGAATCCTCCCTTCCGATCAACGTCCTGGAATCGAGGGCGATAAAGCTTTGCCTTCTCCAGTGGTCGGAATGACTTTGGGGCCGTCTGGTTCGGGTACAGACGGACAATGCCACTGCGGTGGCTTGCATCAACCACCAAGGGGGCACCGGGAGTGCCCGAGCGGCCCGGGAAGTGATCGACATTCTGTCTTGGGCCGAGACTCGCGTCCCGGCGATATCGGCAGTTCACATTCCGGGGGTGTAGAACTGGCAGGTCGATTATCTGAGCCGCCAGACCCTGGACCAGGGGGAATGGTCCCTACACCCGAAATTCTTCCAGATGCTGTGCGCGAGGTGGGGATCCCCAGATGTGGATCTGTTCGCGTCTCGGCTACACGACGAGGTGGAAAGGTTCGTGGCAAGAACGCGCGATCCTCGGGCGGATGCCTCGGACGCGTTAGTGGCGCCTTGGCATCAGTATCGTCTGATGTATGCCTTTCCTCCAATTCAGTTGCTGTCCAGGCTCCTTCGCAGGTTGGCCTTGGAACCGCATGCGGTGATTCTGGTGGCACCGGGCTGGCCTCGCCGGTCCTGGTATGCGGACATCGTTCATCTGGCAGTCGAGCCTCCGTGGCGCCTGCCACTGCGGGAAGACCTTCTGTCTTAAGGACCGAACTTCCATCCTGCCTTACCGGCCTGGCTGTTGAAAGCCAGGTCCTGGGGACGGGGGTCTCTCCCCTGAGGTCAGTCCTACTCTAATCAAGGTAGAAAAGCCTTGTCTGGTAAAGTTTGTTACCGTGCTTGGAAAGCGTACTTTGCCTGGTGTGCGTCCAGGGGGTTCTCCCCTCGCTCATACTCGCTGTCGAGAGTATTGGCTTTCCTTCGGACTGGTGTGGACCAGCGTTTGGCGCTGGCCACGATAAAAGGCCAGGTTTCTGCACTGGCTGCTCTTTTTCAACGCCCTGTGGCGTCTCATTCCTTAATTCGCACCTTTTGTTCAAGGTGTGCGTCATTTGGCCCCTCCTCGGAGGGAGCCCTTATCTCCGTGGGACTTGAACTTGGTTCTGTCCGTGTTGCAGCGTGCTCCCTTTGAAAACCTCAAGGAGATATCGTTGCCTCTGCTTTCTAAAAAGGTTGTCTTTTTTGGTGGCGCTCACTTCGGCTCGCAGAGTGTCGGAGTTGGCGGCATTGTCCTGCCCCTCTCTCTACTTGGTGGTTCACAAGGATAAGGTGGTCTTGCGACCTCAACCGTCCTTCCTCCCTGAGGTGGTCTCTGACTTTCACCTTCACGAGGACATTGTCTTGCCTTCGTTCTGTGCGAAGCCCAAGCATCCTAAGGAGGTTGCTTTGCATTCCTTGGATGTTGTCAGGGCGATCAGGGTTTGCCTGTCGTCCACTGACTCTTTTCGCAAGTCGGATTCCCTCTTTGTCCTTCCTGAGGGACCTCGGAAGGGCATGGCGGCGTCTGCGGCGTCCATTGCCAAATGGATCTGACAGACCATTGTACAGGCATATGCTTTGAAGGAAGGGTTCCACCCTTCCCTGTTAAGGCGCACTCTACCAGATCTCTGAGTACGTCTTGGGCCTTCCAGCTTCAGGCCTCTGTGGCCCAGGTGTGCGAACTGCGACTTGGACGTCCGTGCACACCTTCTCTCAAAATTTTATGAGGTGGATGTTCAGGCATCAGCCGATGCCTCCTTTGGCCGCAAGTTCTCAGTGCGGCAGTGCTATAGGGACCCTTGTTTATGGGTCCTTGGCTGTTGGGGTGTTCAACCCCTGGGTTACTTGCTTTCCTGGGCTGTTGCTCCTGTTGAGCGCATTTCCTGTTGCCCAGATGGTTCTCTTACTGTGTGTAAGGTTCCTTTCTCTGCTGTGGGTACGGCGTTGCCTTTTCTACGGTTGCGTCTCCCACCCCTCATGTCTACACTGCTTTGGGACATCCCATTGGTGAAGACTGTATGAGTGGGCGGCGACTGTCGGAGGACGTAAGAGAAAATGGAATTTTTGTAAAATCTTACCGTAAAATTCCTTTTTTCTGAGTCCTCCGACAGTTGCCGCCCCCCGCCCCTCTTTTGGGGTCTTATGTACTCTTATTGCTATGCCTAGCTACTCCTGCGGAGCGAAGGTCAATACCCATTGGTGAAGACTGTGTGAGTGGGCGGCGACTGTTGGAGGACTCAGAGAAAGGAATTTTACGGTAAGATTTTACAAAAATTCCGTTATTCAGGTACTTACTGCCTACTTTGTGAATGACATTACCAGTGTCCATGCACTTTTAAAACTGCCCTAGGATTTGGATCCCACCGTCCCCTCCTCCCCTTAGACTTTCCAACGGACCAACATTGGAACTCTAATATTTACCATCAAGGTACTACTTGTATACTTGCCAGTTGAACTATTGGTCATTTTGGGACCGTATTGCAAAGAGTACTCCAACACATATCCAGCTCGAGTCCTCAGGGGTTAGGCACTCTCATCCATTCCCTCTGCAATTACCACATACTATTATTTAAATTGGTTGATACGGCGATATGCAATGTGGAATCTTTGACAGTGCCATAAACTTCCAGGCGTCCGGATCAAAATTGCTATCCACAATCCATATATTTTTATTATTGTTTGTTATAACACTGAAGTCATTATACTGTTCTTTTGTCTGAACTTTTTGACAGGATTACTGCACTTGTTAAAATGAACCATACCCAATTAATGGGCTTTTAAAACACTTTTTATAAAGAATAAACACATTTTTTGTATCATATCCCTCTGTGTTCTAATTAGTTCACCCCAAAGGCTCTCTTTTTTTCACTGGCCTCTTCCAGTACAGTTTTTTATGCATATGTTATAGAGCCAGGGGTTGATCATCCACACTAAGGAGACTTCAGAGATATTTTATCTAATTCTTTAGTTAGACCCTTCCTCCTTTTTTTTCTACATGACACTCACACCACCACGCTTGACTGTAGGCAAGACACACTTCTCTTTGTACTCCTCACCTGGTTGCCGCCACGCACGCTTGACACCATCTGAACCAAATAATTTTATCTTGGTCTCATCTGACTACAGGACATGATTCCAGTAATCCCATGTCCCTAATCTGCTTGCCTTCAGCAAACTGTTTATGGGCTTTCTCGTGCATCATCTTTAGAAAAGGCTTCCTTCTGGGATAACAGCCATGCAGACCAATTTGATGCAGTGTGTGACGTAAGGCTGACTCCCCACCCCTTCAACCTCTGCAGCAATGCTGGCAGCACTAATACGTTTTTTTCCCAAAGACAACCTCTGGATTTGACGCTGAGCACCTGCACTCAACTTCTTTGGTCGACCATGGCGAGGCTTGTTCTGAGTGGAACCGGTCCTGATAAACTCCTGTATGGTCTTGACCACCATGCTGCAGCTCATTTACAGGGTCTTGGCAATCTTCTTATAGCCTAGGCCATCTTTGACATGGAGCTTAAAGGTATCCCATACCGCCAAGGCGGACGCTGTATTGTCATTGGTGTGGAAGTATTTCTTCCATTCAGCATCGAGATCCTCTCCCTCTGGAAGAAGGGTTAGCCAGAAGGGGTTCAATCTCCAATTGGGCAGTGGACGATTATAGTTACATAGTTACATAGTATGTGAGGTTGAATAAAGACAATAGTCCATCCAGTTCAACCTGTTTAGGTGTGTGTGGCCGTAATCATCTTGCATACCCCTGAATGTTCTGATTCTTGAGATGTATGTCTAAGAGTCTTTTGAAAGCCACCATACTTCCCGCAGAAACCACCTCTTGTGGTAGAGAATTCCACAATCTTCTAGCCCTAACAGTAAAGAACCCCCCTCGTTGCCTGAGGTTAAAACGCTTCTCCTCCAGACGCATTGTATGCCCTCTAGTCCTCATGCAATCTTTCCCGACTGAATAGCTTTTTTTCTATGCTGAGATCACCTTCGAGATATTTATAAATTGCTATCATGTCCCCTCTCAGGCGTCTCTCTTCTCCAGGGAGAATAAATCAAGTGATTGCAGACGCTCTTCATAATTAAGGTCCTCCAATCCCCTAATTAGTTTAGTTGCCCTTCTCTGGACCTTCTCCAGCTCCAACACATCCCTCCTGAGGACCGGCGACCAGAACTGGACAGAATACTCCAGATGTGGTCGGACCAGAGTTTTATAAAGTGGTAGGATTATAGTTTATCTCTGGAATACATCCCTTTCTTTATGCATGCAAATATTCTGCCTGCTTTCGCAGCTGCCTCTTGACATTGCATGCTATTGCTTAGTCTATCCTCTACCAGGACTCCCAGATCCTTCTCCATTTTTGATTCCCCCAAAGGTTCCCCCCTAAAGTGTATTGTGCTTTTATGCTTTTAGTCCCCAAGTGCAAAACCTTACACTTCTCCACATTAAACCTCATTTGCCATGTCATTGCCCACTCCGTTATTTTGTCCAGGTCATTCTGTAGGATATCTGCTTCATGCTGTGCCGTTATTGCCCTGCCCAATTTTGTGTCGTCTGCAAAAACTGATATAGAGCTACTGATCCCGTCTTCAATTCTATTTATGAATAAATTGAACAGGGTTGGTCCCAGGACTGACCCTTGGGGGGACCCCACTTACCACCTCAGACCAGTCTGAGTATGCGCTATTTATTACCACCCTTTGGACACGCCCTTTTAGCCAGTTCCGTATACAAGAGCAGACCTTGCGGTCGATGCCTGCAGCCCTTATTTTATAAATTAAGCGCTTGTGGGGAACTGTATCAAACGCCTTAGCGAAATCCAGGTACACCACATCCACTGGTCTCCCCCCCTATCTAGCTCATAGCTCACCTCCTCGTAGAATGTTAAGAGATTGGTTTGACAAGAACGCCCATTAGTAAACCTGTGCTGGTTACTGCTGATGATGTTGTTGTCTTTAGCAAACTCTACGCTATAGTCCCTTATCCCCTCCAGAAGTTAACATACTATCAATGTCAGACTGACAGGCCTATAATTTCCCGGGACATGCCTCTGCCCTTTTTTGAATATCGGTATCACGTTAGCTTTCCTCCAATCCCCTGGTACATTTCTTGTCCTAATACTGTCAGCAAAGATCAGGAACAGTGGTCTGGATATAGTCTTACTAAGTTCCTTGAGTACTCTCGGATGTACGCCATCCGGGCCTGGTGATTTATGTGTGTTAATTTTATCCAGCCTTTCCCTAATTTCACCCTCTGTTAGCCATAGCGGCAAGTCCTGTGTATTACTACTAACCATACAGTCATGGTCAGCGTACCCCTCCTTTTCCTGTGTAAAGACTGACAAGAAAAAAGCGTTCAGCACGGTTGCTTTTTCAGTTTCCTCTGTAACCATCATCGTTAATTATGTGTGCAATATGCTCTGCCCTAGTTTTTTTGCTGTTGATATATTTAAGGAATTTCTTTGGGTTCTTTTTACTATCCTCCGCTATTTGTCTCTCAAAGCTGATTTTAGCCATTTTGATTTTGTATTTACATTTCTTATTTGCCTCCTTGTATTGCTTGAAAGCCGATACTGTGCCCTTTGATTTATAATTCTTGAAGGCCAATTTTTTTCCCTTAAGTTTTTTAACATTCCGCCAGCCAGGTTTTGCTTTGTCTCTTCTAAATTTATTTACCATAGGAATGCACTGCGAGATGCATTTGTTTAATATGTTCCTAAAGCAATCCCATTTTTCCTCCGTGGTCAGTGTTCCTAGGGTTTGGTCCCAGTTTACCCTTTCCATCATGGAGCACAATTTGGGAAAGTTTGCCCTTCTAAAGTTTAGGGTCACATTATGATAGAGTTTAAGTGTTAGCCAGTAAGGGGAGTGGTCAGACAGCGATTGTGGTGAGAAGCCTGCCTCAATGAGTCTCGGTGTCAGTACTTGGGAGACTAGGATGTAATCTATGCGTGACATAGAGTGATGTGTGACTGAAAAACACGAGAAGGCTGTGGTTGTGGGGAATTTAACTCTCCAGGTGTCAGTAAGGTTGATTTCAGCTATAAGTTTTGCAAAGCAGGTCGCACGAGCAGGAGGCCACTTCGGCAAGGTTCCCGTCATCCTATCAATGCTAGGGTTCATTGTAGTATTAAAATCTCCTAGCCGGACCGCTGGACTGATGGGGTGGTGTGCCATGTATTCCAATCCTTCTAGGACAACCGTTATACTAAATGGGGGAGGTATATAAAACGCCATGAGCAACATTGGTTCCCCATATAGTAGAGCATTGAGGAAAACATATCTGCCATCTGGATCTACTTGGGACCCCCAGAGCACGAAGTGTACTGACTTAGCAATAAGGATTGAGACACCCCTGGAGTGAATGCTATAGGTAGAATGGTAAGTCCAACCAATCCAGGGGCGCTTTAGTGCCCTTCTAAGTGCACCCTCGATATGGGTCTCTACAAGTACAGTTATGCCATCTCTCTGTTTTTTAAGAAAGGCGAAGGCCGCAGAGCGTTTAATTTTGTCTCTCAGACCCCTCACATTCCACGCGAGTAGTTTTAAGGTGGCCATCGTGTCCCAGGGTGTGGTAATGTAGCATGTGCTCCTGGGTTCCCGTTCGTACCCTCCACCCGCCCGACCCACATTATCACATGTTTTGTGACATTCACAGATCCAACATATAATACAGACCGGCATGTGATGTTATACAAGTTAATGCTTCTCGTTTTCGTAGTGCTGTGCTGTTTCACCTTGCACAGTAGTTCTTTAGATGTACCTAAACCGAACAAAAAATTAAAAAAAGAAACATAAAAACTTAAGTAACCCCCCCCACACTGGCCCCAACTTGTGCGGGCTTCTTTCCCGTTTTCCCAGTTAGTCGTGCCTCTCAGCCAGTACTCGTATATGTTTAAGATCATTCTTGATGGTATAGTCAGATACCACACAGGAGACAGTGGACTGAGGGGTAGCACTGTCTGCGACAAAGTTAGCATGAGTGGCTGTAGATCTTCCGTGTGTATTGCAGCAGAAAAGGTAGTGGAGGGCGAAAGTATGCTGAGTTCTCGGACATGTGGAGGAGTCCCACTTGCTGGTATCGGTAGGGCTGTGTGTGGGGCCCGGGGCTCCACCAGGTAAAGGTATGTTAGACTGGGATGAAGAGGAGTTCCATGGTTTCCCAAAATATTGCAAGTGATGGTGAAAGCACCATGCAAAGAGGGACGGCAACATGGATATGGTCAGATCCCGTCAGGGACAAGGGTTTTGTGCGAGGTTGATGTCTTGTGCGGAGAGAGCAGTATGTGAGACATGTAAAGGATCTCAATATGTTCCATGCTCGTGTGGTGGCTAGTTATTCTGCACTGTCAGCGGTTTCTCCCCTCACCCCCTTGATTAGTGGGATAGTTGTTTCTAACGAAATTGGTGGTGGGGGTACGCCCTATTTAGGTGTTCTGGGGCACAAGGGTTATAATGTGGCTCATTACCTGGTCTCCAGCCACTCGATCCAGGCAATGGCCTCCTCTGGTTCTTCAAAAAAGTGTACCCGGTCCTCTCCTTCAACCCGAGCAGGAAAGAGCTTTGCATACTTTGTTTGATGTGAAGTCGCCTTTTAGCTTCCATAAAACTTTTCCTCTTCCTTTGGACCTCAGCTGAGAAGTCTGGGAACACTGCTACTTTGAGGATACCAAGAGGGATGTTGCTTCTTTCTCTTGTCAGCCGCAGGATTGCGTCCCTGTCTTTGTAGTTGAGGAATTTAGCTATAAATGTGCGCAGCGGGATTATCCATTTTTCCCTTGTACTTAGCTTATGTTCTCCCACTCTTTATGTATCTGTTCATTTGTATGCAATGTGTCATTCCACTGTTTTCAATAAAGGAACCATTTGATTTATAAATGTGCGCAGTGGAGCTCCCTGTGGTGGAGGTCTGCCAGATAAACCGTGTGCTCGTTCAACCACGAATGTGGGAGATAGTGCTTCTCTGCCATATGTTGTAATAATGAGCTGTTCAAGGAATGTGGAGGGATCATGCCCTTCTGCTCCTTCAGGCAGGCCTATAAATCTTAAGTTGCAGTGGCGGAGCCTATTGTCCTTATCATCCTGCTTCTGTATGAGCTGGTTAACCTGAAGCTGGAGACGGTCTGAGGTGTTTTGCAGTCGGGGGAGGGAATCCTCTACACTGCTCAGACGATGTTCTGTCTCTGTAACTCTCTCACGCAGTTTCTGCATGTCCTGGCTCAGTAGGGAGATGTCAGTTTTAACCTCGTCTATCTTTGAGGTCAGGGAAGTCTGACAGGCTGCTATTGCTTCTAACACCTTGGTTGTATCTGAGGCCGCGGTGCCGGCGCCATCTTGAAGCAGGGGATCCTTATCTGGTCGGCGGAATTTATCTAGTTTTGCCGTCGTATCTGTGGCTTTTTTAGTCGGTGACATGGCGAGGTAGGTCCCTGGCAGCTAAGGGGTGTATGGGAGTGTGATAGGGTCGGAGGATTTTACCAATGGATCAGCTGTCTGGCAGAGCTCCTCTCACCCACGTCCTACCGCATGTCCGTCCAGGCCACGCCCCCAGCCTAGGCCATCTTTATGTAGAGCAACAATCTTTTTTTTCAGATCTTTTTTTTCAGATCTTTAGAGAGTTCTTTGGCATGAGGTGCCATGTTAAACTTCCAGTGACCAGTATAAGAGAGTGAGAGCGATGACACCAAATTTAACACACCTGCTCCCCAATCACACCTAAGACCTTGTAACGCTAATGAGTCACATGACACCAGGGAGGGAAAATGGCTAATTGGGCCCAATTTGGACATTTTCACTTAAGGGTGTACTCACCTTTGTTGCCAGCGGTTTAGACATTATTGGCTGTGTGTTGTTATTTTGAGGGAACAGCAAATTTGCACTGTTATACAAGCTGAATACTCACTACTTTACATTGTAGCAAAGTGTCATTTCTTCAGTGTTGTCACATGAAAAGATATAATAAAATATTTACAATAATGTGAGGGGTGTACTCACTTTTGTGAGATACTGTATGTCACCAGAAGTCTCTCTCCTCTGTTTTAAAGGGTTTGAGTGTGACGGTGCACGCTGTTCCCCAATCCCAGCTGACGCCTTCTGAGGGGGAACACGTTGGGTGGAGCCAGCAGCGTCGTCACCACACTCGGGCAGCACTTCAGGCGGCCGTACTCACTCTTATCAAGATATATGCAAGTGCAATCTTTTAAATAAATTTGTTTTTATAAGAGCTAAGTCACTATTAGCCTCTCCTTTCATACCAAGTTGTTACCGCTGGAATGTCAGATTGTGGACATGATCGATCCAGCCCGCTGTGGCCAAGCATCTTCATCTGCTTTTTTTGGATCCATAAGGATTCCATTGCATGTTGTGACAAGTGATATCCTAAAGACTTGCTCTGTATCTTTCAAGGCTTTGAGACTGTGTCTGTGACGGGAGTCACTTTGGTTGGGGGGCCCGTGGAACCCTGCTTACCTTAGAGAGGTTGGGAAATCCCTGTCTCAACTCCCTAGGCTCCTCTTATGCGCAAGTCACCCTGTGTCTAATAGTGACACAGGGTGGCCAAGAAAATGATGGACCCAATGGACTAAGAATATGGTTTGAATTACTTCAAATGGGACAGTGATGTTTGTGAGCCATGTATTTCAAGAAATATGTGAAAACTATTCCTGGCCTGATTGATTCTGAACATGTTGCTTGAAAGAACTAATCACATTGGCCTCTGTTCCATGTGCTTCAATGTAGGAGACGGACATTCTGTCACTGTTGGTCTCTTCCTATTGTCTGTATAATAAGGTGTTCTGTGTTTATACTTAGGATACTGTGTAATTTTGTATTTTGTTTTAGCCTTGTTGCCAGAAGTGTGGTCTTCCAGGCTGGTTTAAGTGCGCTGAATTAATTAGCATGTTAATGATAACCTTGGCTAGATGGGATTAGCCATTAGTGAGGTGCACCTCGTTAGCTAACCATTGTGTGACGTTTTTGGTAAATATTCAGGTCATTGTTCATGTAGTGACAGACATACTTCTCAAGTGTAAAAAAAAAAAACCTGTTTCTTGTTCAATAAACAGTTGTTGTTCTCGGACACATACAAGCTAAGTTCAGGCTAGTTTTGTATGTAGGGCGGCTGGAATATCTGATAGAGTATCTATGTTCAAAACTGGAGGAAGCCCACAAACACAGTGGTCACGGTTCTGTTAGTGTCCCTGGTAAGCATTTTTCCTTTGCTCACATTGGGGTTGCATGCAACACTTGGAAGAATCATCTCTGGCGAAACCTTTTATTTTATTTTCCATTCAAGAGACTGTCTGTTGGACCACTTTTTTCGTTCTATCATAATGTTGTTTATGGGACTTTAACAAGTGTTTTTTTTTAATATATTTTTTTAATATATTTTTTTATTCACTTTTTTTTGTATACAGCTGCAAGAAAAAGTATGTGAACCCTTTGGAATTTTATGGATGTCTGCACAAATTGGTCATAAAATGTGATCTGATCATCATCATCTAAGTCACAACAATAGACAATGTTTGCTTAAACTAATAACACACAAAGAATGAAATGTTGCCATGTTTTTATTGAACACACCATGTAAACATTCACAGTGCAGGTGGAAAAGTATGTGAACCCTTGGATTTAATAACTGGTTGAACCTCCTTTTGGCAGCAATATCTTCAACCAAACATTTCCTGTAGTTGCAGATCAGACGTGCACAACGGTCAGGAGTAATTCTTTTTTTTGAAAAATTCTTTTTATTGATTTTTAAAGAAAGAACAGAGTAACACAAACAGACACACACAGTAGCCAAAGAAGGCACACAATAACCCAACAACAACCTCCCCCCCCCCCCCCCCCCACCCACCCAAAAACGACCACCAGCACCCTGAGAAGACCAGGAGCGTCGAGGTCAGGGGGTCAGCGCAGGCCACCGTCCAAGGACAGCACGACCTACCACCGGCCTCCGGAGTAAACAACCTTCGGTCCCTTCTCATAAACAACACACCATATCTCCCCCCTACCCAGGATCAACACATGTCAGTTCAACATTAAAGAGACCCAGTATCTGGCTGTTCTTGCAGGACTACAAAGCTAGAATACAAGATAGCATAAGTACACTTCTATAGAGCGTTCAATCCACCAGCTTCATAACAGTTACACAATATGCAGTTCAGCCCACAGTGTCTGAGGAGTCCACCCACGCCCTCCAAACCTTGTCAAATTTTTTCGGGCAACCTCGTGAGACATAGGTGGCTTTGTATAGGGGTAGCATTGCATTCACTAGGCCTTTCCAGAACAGTAAGGATGGCGGGGAAACCTTCTTCCAATGTAGTAAAATAGCCTTTTTGGCATAGAATAGAAGAACACTCAGCAAAGTCCTGTGGGCCACCGAGGGGACCACCTCCTCCACCAAACCCAGCAAACAGACTCGCTGGGTTCGCGGAATCGGAGTCAGCAGCACCTCGGCGAGACAGGACGTCACCGCAGTCCAAAACTGCTGAATTTGGCCACAGCCCCAAAAAATGTGAGTTGCATCTGCGGGGGAACAACGCCAACACTCCGCAGACGAAGTCGGGAAGATTCTGGCCAGACGGGCCGGAGTATAGTAAATCCTGTGGAGGAATTTAAATTGAATTAGTTTGTCCCTAGCAGCCACTAAATATTTGAAAGGCTCCGTCCATACATCATCCCAGTCCTCCCCCTGTAGGTCCGGCACCTCAGCCGTCCATTTTTCCTTACATCTAACTATGCCAGGGGGTGTAAGTCGGAACATATCCTTGTACACAGTGGAGAGAGTTTTGAGTGTGGTATCACAGGTCAACACGCATTCTAAGTCCGAAGGAGACAGCTCTACAGAGGATGAGGCAAATTGGGCCTGAAAGGCATGCCGCAATTGGAGGTATCTGAATATAAAGCCGCTAGGCAAGTCGAATTTCTCCCGCAATCGGTCAAACGGCAAGAGAGCCCCCGCCGCTGTTATATCACCCAAGGTTTTTACACCCCGCGTCGCCCACAACATCAAATCAGGTAAGTGACGAAAATGAGGAAAGGTAGGGTTCATCCACAACGGCTCGGACGGGGACTCCACCGCAACATAACTGGGGCATGTCAACTTCAATGACTGGGCCCAAGCCCTAACAGTCGCCCTCATGGAGAGCGTTAAAGGGAGATCTGAGCCCAGACCCCTAAACAGCGCCAACCTAAGGGTTTCGAAGGAGCCCAGGTGGGCCGCCTCTAAGATTGTTGCCGAATCCTCCCCGTCCGCCCGCAGCCAGCGCCGCGCAAACACCATCTGTCCTGCCAAATAATACTTGCGCCAATCGGGCAGTGCCAGGCCTCCATTACCCCACGGTTCCTGGAGGGCCCGAAGGCCAATCCTGGGAACCCCGGGCGACCAGAGGAATGAACAGACGAGGCTGTCCAACTTCCGGAAAAAGGTCAGTGGTACCCATAGCGGAGAATTGCGGAGGAAATATAAGACTACAGGCAGAAATTTCATCTTAAGGACACTAATACGACCTAATAAGGAAAGTTGTAGACGCTTCCAAGCTTGGATATTTTGTTGGAGTTTAGGCAATAGAGGAGCCAAATTCAATGAGAAATAATCCTGGGGACGCCTAGTTATCTTGATCCCCAGGTAGGTGAAGCTATCCACCCAACGAAGGGGCAGGTTCCCGGCCGCAGCAGGTCGAGCACCGTCATCGAGAGGCAAAATGGAGGACTTACTCCAGTTAACGCGAAGCCCTGAGCACCTGCCAAAATCATTCAGGATGGACAGGGCCGCCCTCAAGGAGGGACCCGGATCCTCCAGGAACAACAGCATGTCATCGGCATATAACGCCAGACATTCTTTAATAGAGCCGACTTTAATCGACCCCACGGCCGGGGAGCTGCGCAGTGCGGTCGCGATGGGTTCAAGGGTAAGGGCAAACAGGAATGGGGAAAGGGGGCACCCCTGCCTCGTCCCCCTCCCCACCCGGAAATATGGAGAAGTGAGATAGCCCAAACGTATGGCTGTTCTAGGGCTTGCGTAAAGGAGTCGGATCCAGGTCTTGAATTTGGGTCCGAACCCCATACGATCCAGCGTCTTGTGCATAAAGGCCCAGTCGACCGAATCAAAGGCCTTCTCAAAGTCGATTGAGACCACCACCCGCTGCCCCGACGCCTCCCCAGGAATTTGAAGATGGGTGAACAATCGCCGAATGTTAGTGTCCACAGATTTACCCGGCATAAAGCCCGTCTGATCCGGGTCTATCAATGAGTGAATAACCCCAGCCAAACGAGTGGCCAGGACCTTCGTCAGGATTTTAAGGTCCATATTTAAAAGGGCGATAGGGCGATACGAGGAGCAGTCCAGGGGGTCCTTACCCGGTTTCTGAAGCAGCACCATATAGGCATCCATCATAGAGGGAGGAAGTTCCTCCACCTCCAAACAGTGCTGCAACAGAGAGCTAAGTCTAGGCGCTAAATGTTCGGAGTATTGTTTGTAAAAGTCAGCAGGGAAACCGTCAGGACCCGGGGCCTTATGTGGTGGGAAGGCCGCAATGGCTCTTGCCACCTCTAAAGTTGTTATCGGAGCATCCATGAGGGCGCTATCCTCCGCCGACAAGGATGGCAAGTCAACTCCCTCCAGGAGGGCATCCGCGTGCACAGAGTCACTATCCGGTAGCGGGGCGTACAGGGCCTCAAAATAGTCAGTAAATGTCTCCAAAATGTCACGAGGATCCGACCTGAGCACACCCCCAGCGGCCCTGATAAGCGGAATATTAACTGGCGGCTGCTGGTCAGCCACCAGCAGTGCCAGGAACTTGCCATTCCTATCGCCCTGTGCGAATATAGAAGCCCGTAGATTGTTAGCTTCTGTATGAGCAAGATCAGAGACGTGAAGAGAGAGAAGGCGTCTCGCCTCCAGCAATGCAGCATAGCTGGAATCAGACGGCAAGGCCGCGTTCTCCTCCGCACATCTCCGCTCCTCCTCCTGTAACATCCTCACCTCCTCATTGTGATCTTTCCTAGCGGATTTAATGGCCGATATACACTCTCCCCTCGCCACTGACTTAAATGCCTCCCACACCACTCTCTGATCAGCTGAGTCCACATTTTCTGGCCAATATGACTGGATCGACTTTTCAAGGTGGGAAGCGACCTGATCCTGTTGGAGCCAGCCCGCAGCCAGGCGCCAACCCCGCACTCCAGCCCCCAATTGGAGGTTCACTGTCAAGAGTAGCGGGTTGTGATCAGACACTCCCCCGGCCCTGTATTCCGAGGCAGTCAAAAGGGATTGCAGTCTGGCAGTACCAAACGCCAGATCTATGCGAGCAGAGGAACGATGAGCGGTGGACAGGTGAGAGTATTCCCTCAAGAGCGGATGCTTCCATCTCCAAAGTTCAGTCAAGCCCACCGTGGAAGCCCAGGTGAGCAGATCCACCGAGGGCGGTCTATTGGGGTTGGAAGTATCCAAGGTAGCATCCAGGATGGCATTAAAATCACCCATGAACAGTACAGGTAAATGCATATATTCAGCCAACTTATCAGTTAAATCATATAGCAGTTGTATCCGAAAAGGTGGAGGCTCATAAACAGCGACCAACAGCATGGTAACAGAGTACATATCCAAAAGCACAGCCACGTATCTGCCCCCTGGATCGGAGATCACCCGCTGGATCGAACATGGGATAGATTTACTAATGAGGATGGAGACCCCTCTAGCATAGGTGGAGTACGTGGCATGAAACGCCTTTTGTATCCACGGCCTACGGAGAGCCAAAATCAAGTTCCCATCCAGGTGGGTCTCCTGCAGGAGGATGACATGTGGCTTAATGAGCTTTAAATACTGAAAGACACTGGCACGTTTGAACTTATTGTTCAGGCCCCTCACATTCCATGAGAGAAGTTTTATATTGTCAGCCATGGGAATCTAGAAAAAAATTACACAGAGCCCAGGTAAGGGCTATGGGCAGGATGAAAAAAAAAAGGGACCCATAAATTACCCCCTCAAAATATACATGAGCAAACAAAAACAGGTGCTGGTGCAGAACTCCCCATGCCATTATACCAGAACAACCCCCCCAACAAACAAAGAAAAAGGGAAAGTTGAACAAAAACGAGCTTTCCCAAAACGTGAAAAACGTAGTCTGGTATGCGGCTTCAATCCCAAACTGCCCAAAAAAAACAGTGACGCACGTCAGTTTTCCAATGTGAGCAACAGTCCGGTAAAGAACATGTTCTTACAGTTCCGATGGAGTCTCTGAGACCGGATCACCCGGTATGCAAGGAGGGCGCCACGACACACCCCTCCTCCAATAACCAGTCTCCAGATAGCAGGATAGGGAACCCCAAAAGTAGACATTCCTAAACCATCAACAAGCCGTAGATATCCAGAAAGAATGGTACGACAGGAGGAGAAAGTCAGCAGGGGCAGCGTACAACAGGAAAACAAAAAAAAAAAAAAAAAAAAAAAAAAAAAAAAGTAAAAAGAAAAAACGGACCACATCCAAAGGGGAGCCAGCCGAGAGCACTGGCAGTCAGGACTCATCACACGCCATCCAGCCAGTCCGAAGCCTCTTGAGGAGTGTCAAAGAATTTCACCGAGCCCTTGTACTGTACTCTGAGCCTGCTAGGATATTGCATGCTATAGATAAGTTCCTTGGCCCTTAGGCGCTTCCTGACATCCGTAAAGGAACGCCTGCGGCGTTGTGTCTCCGCCGAGAAATCGGGGAATAGCATGACACGCGCGTTCTCAAAGCGAAGTTCAGGGTGTTTCCGCGCCTCCGAGAGGAGCATGTCTCTGTCCCTGTAATTGAGGAACTTCACCAGGAACGGACGGGGGGGGGGCTCCAGGGGGTCTGGCCCCAGTTGGCACTCTATGAGCCCTTTCTACCACATACGTGGGGGGTAAATTCTCCAGAGAGAGCAGTTGTTTGAAGAACTGCTCCGCAAATGTAGCAGGCTTTTTCCCCTCCAGCCCCTCAGGAAGCCCCACCACCCTTACATTATTCCGGCGCTGTCTATCCTCCGCATCGTCAGCTCGGTGTTGCAAGGATTTCACAATGTTCTGGAGTTCAGCCAGCTGAGCGCCATGGGAGTGTGAGCTGTCCTCCACCTCCGAGATGCGATCCTCTGCAGCAGTGAGTCTCCCCCTGAATTTATCCAGGTCATGGCGGATGAGCGTGCACTCCGATGCCAGGTGATCTATGCGCACCATCAATGCCGCTTTGCAAGCATCTATGGCTTCTAGGATGGGGGCCGTGATCGCCCGCTGGTCCGCGACCACCTCCTGAGCCTGTCCCTGAGAAGTGCCGGAGAGCACGGGGTCCGTAGGCTTCTGAGACTCCATGCCTGCACCCGTACCACCGCTCTTCCGGGAAGACGTTGGCGCCAAGATGGCGGAGGCGGAGCCCGAGCCCTGGCTCTTGACGGAGCGGGTCTGGCGCTGGTCCTGTGGCGGCTGCCGGGCGGGTTTTGGGGTCGAGGATGGCATCGCTGGAGACCTGAGAGCTTCCCCCACAAGATGGTATAGGAGAGCAGCCCCACCGCACACCGAAAACGGAGGTAAGTTCCAGGATTAACAGAGAGCTCCGGTCCGGCACGTCTACCCTCGCTCACATCCGGCCACGCCCTCCGTCAGGAGTAATTCTTGACCATTCCTCTTTACAGAACTGTTTCAGTTCAGCAATATTCTTGGGATGTCTGGTGTGAATAGCTTTCTTGAGGTCATGCCACAGCATCTCAATCGGATTGAGGTCAGGACTCTGACTGGGCCACTTCAGAAGGCGTATTTTCTTCTGTTTAAGACATTCTGTTGTTGATTTACTTCTATGCTTTGGGTCATTGTCCTGTTGCAACACCCATCTTCTGTTGAGCTTCAGCTGGTAGACAGATGGCCTTAAGTTCTCCTGCAAAATGTCTTGATAAACTTGGGAATTTATTTTTCCTTCGATGATAGCAATCCGTTCAGGCCCTGATGCAGCAAAGAAGCCCCAAACCATGATGCCCCCACCACCATACTTCACAGTTGGGATGAGGTTTTGATGTTGGTGTGCTGTGCCTCTTTTTCGCCACATATAGTGTTGTGTGTTTCTTCCAAACAACTCAACTTTGGTTTCGTCTGTCCACAGAATATTTTGCCAGTACTGCTGTGGAATATCCAGGTGCTCTTGTGCAAACTGTAAACGTGCAGCAATGTTTTGTTTGGACAGCAGTTGCTTCCTCTGCGGTATCCTCGCATGAAATCCATTCTTGTTTAGTGTTTTACGTATTGTAGATTCGCTAACAGGGATGTTGGCATTTGCCAGTGACTTTTGTAAGTCTTTAGCTGACACTCTAGGATTCTTCTTCACCTCACTGAGCAGTCTGCCCTGTGCTCTTGCAGTCATCTTTACAGGACGGCCACCCCTAGGGAGAGTAGCAGCCTTGCTGAACTTTCTCCATTCATAGACAATTTGTCTTACCGTGGACTGATGAACAGCAAGGCTTTTGGAGATACTTTTATAACCCTTTCCAGCTTTATGCAAGTCAACAATTCTTAATCGTTTGTGAAGCCTTGGATGCAAGTCTTCACAAACGTCCTAACCCGCCACTAGCAGCCAGCTGAAGGGGATCAGCTGTGAATCTGTGCGGCGTCTTTATGCAGGAAACAACACTGATTACAACAGGTGTTGTGCCGGCCGACGCCTCTGCTCCCCACGTCACACACCCGGCGGCCAATGAACGGCTGTTATGGAAATTTTTCTACTCACCTCACTTATCTACTTAATCAGTCTGATAAATCTAATAAGTGATTATAACCTTTTTTGTCTATAAAAGAATCTAGCCAATGCTGTTGAGGCTATTATTATTCGAATACATAATGAATGATAACTGTTAAAAAATAAAGATCTAATTTATTTTACAGAAAATAAACTTTAGATGAATCAATTATGACATAGATGATAAAATCTTAAAAACAGTGATCTTTACAAAAAGTGTTGCAAATGGACAAAGTTACACAGAATAATACACAAGACATAGGCGTCACCTCACACAGAGAAGCTGTACCTTAGGTTACCATCTTGTCCAAAATGTTGGAAGGGCAGGAAGAGAGGATTTTTACCTTACACAGGAACCATACATACCACCATGTGTCTCGGCCAGATTCAGGAGAAAGAGGCAGAATGAGCCTCCAGCCTGGGCTTATATTGACACAGAACTACCCCTCGGTCAAGACGGCCCCCACCCTTAGCATACCATTTATGGTCAAGGATTTCCTGCTCCTCAACTCCCCCTTGAGCATACCATAAGAAAAAGGTTCATTTACCATTTATGGTCACCTACTTCCTGCTCCTCAACCCCTCCCTTCCCAATACAGTCAATAAACCAGATGGTCAGCATCTTAAAGAATGTTAATTTGTTTTCTTTTTGGTTCACTCAGCCCCCAGCTAGGTTTCTCTGTTGTTGGGATGATGGGGGAAGGGATGGGGAGATTACTTGGTCAATACATTTTAAACACTCCTAGTGAAACCAAACCCCCCCCCCCCCCTTAGCAAACATATGTTCTCAGTAAAAGTGGAATTTGCACATCTGTGTATGGCACCCATTTTGTGTATCAGAATGTCCACACAGCATTTCACTGTTAGTCAGTGTTGCCAACCCCCCGGAGGGAAATTTACTGGCAGAACGTCCAAAATTTACGGACGGCACCAATTTTTTACTGGCACTGCAAAAATGTACATAAACAGGCTGTTTTCAGTGCTAAACCGTGCAAATATCAATACTTAAACTATAAACATGTAGATAGGGCTATTAGCAAAGTGTTTAGGTTAAACAAAAGTAAAAAACCATATTTCTCCATTTACATGAAGACCAGATTAATATAACCCAGCCAGCACAGCATTCCCCCATATATCAGAGTGTGCAGGATTTCCCTTACAGTGTAACTCTGACATAAACAGGAATGCTGCAGATCTTGATTTAAGGGGGAACTCTGATTTAAGTGGGTGCTCTGGTGACCAGAAACCGCCTTATATCAGAGTCCACTGCATTCCCCTTTACATCAGAGTTCCCTTTTACATCAGGGTCTGCAGAGTTCCCCTTCGCACTGTAAGGGGAAAATCCTGCAGAGTCTGATGTAAAGGGGAACGCCAGGAACTCTGATGTGGGGGGCAATCTGGTGACTAGAGACCACCTTCCACAGAGTGAATACATTAAGATATGGGGGGGGGGGTTACTAATATAGAGGGATCTTTATATCAGTGCCCCCTTACATCAGTGACCCCCCCATCAGACTGGTCTGGTGGCGCTGTCACTGACCTCCTCTCACATCTGACTTCTCCCGTGACCCCCATCCCGGCGGCCCTCTCACTCTTGACTCCTCTCCAGAGTCCAGACTCCCCTGCAGACATGATAAAAGACAAGAGATGGTCAGAGACTGCGGACATGGTACAGGAGGTGGTCAGAGACTGTGGACATGGTACAGGAGGTGGTCAGAGACTGCGTACAGGAGGTGGTCAGAGACTGCGGACATGGTACAGGAGGTGGTCAGAGACTGCGGACATGGTACAGGAGGTGGTCAGAGACTGCGGACATGGTACAGGAGGTGGTCAGAGACTGCGGACATGGTACAGGAGGTGCTCAGAGAAATGCATCGGGAACACAGAACTTGTGGTGTGAAGTGATTTCAGCGATTTTGCTGACTACACGAGGCGCAGCTGAATCTACTTCTCTGAGCGACAAAATACTGTACAATGGCAGTGTTTGCGATCCCATGGACAATCCTTATAGATTTATCTGCTGATGGGTGAGGAGGAAATGGCCTGGGTCAGTGTCACCAGCCTAGGATGTCATCTGGATCCCCTGTGAGGGGACAATGAATGAACACTAATAGGGGGACCTCATTGTAGGATACAGAAGGGTCACCACTTTAATGTATTTTTATCTCCTATGGGACACTCGGGAGATCAGATCGCAGGGGGTGATTGAGTCCTGGGACAGGAGGTCATCCTGGGTGCTGTGAGATGATGACAGACAAGGTGACATCGCTATGTACTATGTGTCAGCCAGAAGCACAACTGTTTGCAGGTGTCGTAAATGTATGACATTCATCAATAATTTTATCTTTTGGGACAATACCATTGAAAGTGTGTATAATAATTCAATAACTAAATTTAAAATGGCAGCTGCATATCGACATGTCACTATCCAGAACAGAGACGAGAAGCCAGTGATTTATACTACAAGGACCTGACATCAATTTGAATATACTCTTAGGAATATTTGTTAAAACATTGCACTGCTGCAATTTAGAAGCAAGCTTGAAGAAAAGCTGCAAAATAATAATACTCCTATGATTTGAAAAGGGAACGAAAAAAAAAAATGCAATTCAATATTCAAGAAATAACATTGTATTTTATGACTGCAGATCTGCAGTAAAGCTATCTTTACCTGTAAAGATTACACAGAAAATATATTATTTACACTTTCTTGGGGGGGAAAAAAAATCTATATAACTCATTCCAGCGATCACATCTCCCGATGTGCCTCTTCCACTGTGTAGTTTTATCTCCTATGGGACACTCGGGAGATCAGATCGCAGGGGATGATTAGTCCTGGGACAGGAGGTCATCCTGGGTGCAGTGACTGAGATGGTGACAATTTAACAAGGTGACATCGCTATGTACTTGTCTTACTGTGCCTGTGCCGCGCCGCCTGTGTACTGTGTGGAGAATACAGCTAGCTCCGAGTCCTCTCCTCAGCTCCACCCGCCCGCTCGGCTCCTGCAACGATATGGCGGGAGCGGGAAATTCCAGGGAATGCGCCATGACATCATCACTGTGACTCCCGTGACCATCCTGAGTGGGTCACGATAAGTAAGCGCGCTGCACTGCACAGCTTCTGCCAGACCCGCCCCCAGCATTGGGCCCGTCCTGCCGGCTGAATGCAGCATTGGATCACTCAGAAGATCGTCTTCTCGGAAATCTCCGGAACTGCGCATGCGCAGTTTCAAGCTAAGCCGTTCACAGCCATTTTTACAGGCACTTTTCTCCTGCTACGGGCATTTACGGGCAGGAGAAAAGTGCCCTGTGTTTACGGACTGTCCGTAAATATACGGACGGTTGGCAACACTGCTGTTAGTCATATTAATAATCAGAATAATGTCCATTTCAGGTAAAAAAAAAACATTAAAATTCAATAATTCTATTACATTTCCCCCTGAAGTTCATAACTTTTAACTTAAAATTTTGTACCCACCCACAACAGCCCAGAAGGTCCAACCCCCCCCCATCACCACCACTGCAGCCTCCACTTCTTTTCTTGAACACGACGAAACTCTTTATCTGTTCTTATGAACACATCAACCTAGACTTGAGACTGAAAAGTCATAGAAATCCTGGTGTCTCTGAGCACTCGCATCCGGACCATGAGTGCATGTGCAACAATGTTTACTCACTCCTCTGCCTTGGAAGAGTGGAACTCCAACATCGATGGCGGGATCCTGGCATCTTTTAACCCCATAACAGGGGAATGTTGTATGATGTTTGCAAAGATTGGATCGGACCGCGAGATGGCACTTTTCAACACGGTTAAGGAAAGTTCAGTCTTGCACCTTGTCTCAAGCTATGGCATGGTGGTAGTTGTTGCTTCTTCAGGTGGTGGTAGGGAAGGCCTCTGGACAGTTGTGCATGAATACAAAAAGAAAAAGGGTTTATGTCAGAACAAAGTTATTGGGGGGGGGGGGGGGGGGAGAAATCAAGATTGTTGCAGTTGTGTGGCCATTAAGGATTATTAATGTTAACAGGTAAAGCTCAGACTAAAGCAGTAGGCGGGTTGAGGG